>NC_072489.1:41509097-42142430 GCF_027574615.1 Eptesicus fuscus | reverse complement strand
ATCCATATCAGAACAGTTTGCTCAAAGCAAAGTGGCAGGTCCGCCTCCGGGCTATCCAGCAATGAGGAATTCTGGGGAGACCAAAATGTAAGGATTGTTAGTTACATGATTTTGAAGACAGAAGACTAGCCCTAGCCCACACCCTCCACCCCAACCCGTTTCCAAATAATTTTAACTAAGTTATATATCTACATCCAGCCCGACCCTTCTGCTGTATTTTTCTATTCATCTCCATTGACACAAATTCACAATTTAATGACATTTAGTGGCTTTTTGGGGGCCAATGCAGCCATTAAAGACCTTTCTTCCTGTGATTCTAAGTGAATTTCCCCACCAGTCATTGACTAAACTTCGCCAATGCATTTGCCAAGTTGTGGGAAGAAGAGGGACTTTTCTCCAATCCAAATGGGGAGATTAGTTCCTTGGGATATAAAAACTTTTTCTTATTCTAGTCTTTAGCATCAAATGAACTCACTGGCAGACACTCAAATATGCAGGCAGGTAGAATGCTTAGTCATGCTATGACATTTAGACTCCAGAGAGCTTATGTCAGAGCCCAAGGGCTTATGTCAGAACCCCAGGGGGCCTCAGCATAGAAGCACCATGAAACTGTTGAACAGAAGGCTTATTCCCAGCAAGTTCTGTACTGGTCTTTGCATTCTGCAATAATGAGAAGTGTCTTGTGAATTGAGGGTGGGGGGCACTAGTTCTTATATTTGAGTCATGTGAGAATAGATTTTTCTCTCCCAATAAATATTTTTGAATTGTTTTGTATGGCTGTTTGAACAGATTCTCTAAAGAAAAGGTTAAGGTGCCCTGATCAAGATGATCTGCCAGATAACTCTTAGAGAGAATTCTCAAGGGTTGGCCTATTAAGCCCCACCTTCCTGAGGTATATGTTTTCTGGTCTCGGGACCCAGGTTCTTTCTAAGACTGGGAAGTGCTGCCCAGGTGCTCTGCTATCTCACTTCTGCTCTTCTTATCTCTCCATAAGGTTACCTAACTTTAGAATCAAGAAGATTTATCTAAGATATTTAAACTACTTTAACATTCTAGGTAATTCTGATGATGATGATAGGGGTTTGTAGACCACACTTTCTTAATATCACTAAATGCAAGGTCCCTTCTCATTCTCTCTTCCATTAAACCACTTGTTTTTGTTGCTCACACTGTTTATCTCAAAATTCTCTGCTCTAATGTTTCAATAAATTGTCTCAGTGCTCATGATGTCCAGATTTGCATCCCTATCCTCAACTTCCAGTCCACATCACTAATCGCCAGTTACTCTAGTTCAGAGCATTATTGTTTCATCATCGACATTATTCAACAGGACTCAGTCATGGGCCTTCTCTTCTTCCTCCTACCCCACAAATTACACAATTCCTACTCTTAACATAGATGAAATTAGAAGCCATTTTCCTATTTCTCTTTAGAGAGGCAATTTTGTAGATAGCTTGTCCAAGAAAAGAGTCTGGATACAATAAACATATGTTATAAAATAAATACATTAATGCCCAAATGGTTGGCTCAGTGGTTGAGCATCGACCTATGAATCAGGAGGTCACAGTTTGATTCCCGATCAGGGCACATGCCTGGGTTGTGGGCTCTGTCCCCAGCGTGGGGCGTGCAGGAGGCAGCCGATCAATGATTCTCTCTCATCATTGATGTTTCTATCTCTCTCTCCCTCTCCCTTCCTCTCTGAAATCAATTTTTAAAAAGTATTTTTTTAAATTTAAAACTAAATAAGTAAATATATTACTTCTCCCACATAGAATATCCTCTGGAGATATTCTGACATTCTTTTATTAAAAAAAAAAAATACCCTGAGCTTTAGACCAACTGCATATCTAACTTTTCTGGTCCTGCTTTGTGGCCACTCTAGGCTAATCTATTCCTTGTTCTGGTTTGAGAAGAGAATAAGTATAATTTCTTACCCAAAAAGTAGAGTTGCAGAACTTCTCCAGCATGATTCCTGGAGTTTCTTTGAAATGAAGACTCCCGTATCACTGTTGTTTCTTATTCACTCTTTTCCTCAGAGAAGGTGGAAGGTGAGTAGTGATGTGTCATCTCCCATTTTGATGTTACAACTCAAGGCAATTCTCCTGACCTTTCATCCCAACAATTTAATCGTTAACCTTGCTTGAAGGTATGTTTACATGATCCCAGTGGACAGCCATGTGACCGAGGAGACCCGGGAACAGATTCACCAGTTCACACAAGCACCAGAAGCCTCTGTAGGTGTGAGCATATCTAAAAGGAACTACTGCCCAGCCGGCGTGACTCAGTGGTTGAGCGTCGACCTATGAACCAGGGGGTCACGGTTCCATTTCTGATCAGGACACATGCCTGGGTTGCTGGCTCAACCCCCAGTGTGGGGTGTGCAGGATGCAGCTGATCAATGATTCTCTCTCATCAAAATGCTTCTATTTCTCTCTCCCTCTCTCTTCCTCTCTAAAATCAATAAAAAATACATTGAAAAATAAAAGGAACTACTGAAAGATGTTAGCAGAGCTGAATGAGAGATCAGGAGTGGAGAAGCCTTTACTTCTCCGGAGGACACATGATATAAAGAGAGAAGCATCAAAGGAGGGGTATGCACCCCTAAACGTGCATACTTTCTGTTTCACTTCTGTTTAAGGCCTTAGAATTCATAGAAGTGTGAAATATCCTATTCCTTTGGATTTTAAATTAAGAACATAGAACTTAACAGATGGTTAAACGTTGGAAAAGGTTACAAAATAGCATATTCAATGTGAACCTACACATATGGAATTTATGCATTTATGCAACAAAATGTTAACCTTAACTGTAGAATCGTGGGTGATTTTTATTTTTATTTTTGCTTCTCTGTATTTTCTGATTTCTCCATAATTATAAGGTATTATTTATGTAATAATATTTTTAAAGCAAATTTTTGTATTGTGGTAAAAAAAAAAAAACCACAGCACATGACATAAAATTTACCATCCTAACCATTTGTAAGTGTACAGTTCAGTAGTACTAAATATAGTCACATTGCTGTGCAACCAATCTCCAGAACTTGTTCATCTTGCAAAACTGAAATTCAATACCCATTAGACAATAGCTCCTCTTTGCCCTCTTCCCCTAGTAAAGCAAGTATTCTTTTAAAATCAGGACATCCTAAATTAGCTTGCCAACATATTAAAGGGCAAACACCATCATTTGGAAGATCATGTGGAAACATTTTTGTTGTCAACACACACACACAAAAGCCACTTCTGTGTTCTGTGGGTATATACAGACTGTATCTACAGAGATTAGCAAGAAAATAATATATATTTTAATGTACACATACATACATACATATTCTAATGTATACTTAATACCTGGCCTAAGTATTAAGTAATGTATACTTAATACCTCTGGTTATCTTAAATTCACAAATAATAAAAATATTTACCACTAGTACCAGTGGATATGTTCTGGGTTATTAATATTGAAAGGTATGTAAATGTTATTAGGACATTTATTCAGTTATTGTCTCATAGATGGACTTCCACACTTTTCCGTGTGCCTATAGCAGGGTTAAAATGATTTAGGATAAAGGCATCATCAGAGTTCACTGGCTTTGATACAGACCTCTGATCATACCAACAGAAGCAAGCTGGAAAGATGACAATTATAAACATTTAAAAATTCATCAGTGAAGACAGAATCCTAATTAAAGCAAAGCAGGGGTTAATTTGTCCCATAGGCCAAGTCCAGTGGACTCTTTTCTCATCTGACCCTTGTTTTTACATTTTTTAACTATAAAACTCAATATTAACAGTCTTTCCATAAGGACTCTTCAATTTGCCTCTTGGCCGACGAAGCCCCAAATATTTACTATTTGACCTTTAAAGGAAAAGTTTGCTAACCCCTAAACTGAACTCCAGAAAAGACAAGACCTTCTAAGATAGCAGAGAGCCATAGCAGCTTTCATCTCTGCCTGAAACAGAGCAGGAGGAGAAGCCTGCCACAAATGGCTCAGGAGAAACCAGCCTAACTTCTAATGAATCTCTCAGGGCCATGTGTGGGGCTGGCATCGAAAAGAGCCCCAGAAATAGTCGCACTGCACTGTCCCCAACTCTTTGTCACACTGGTCTTCACCAACTGCTGAGACTCATATTACAAAATGGGAAGGAACAGTTAGGAGAACTGAGAGAAAACTCCCTACGCACTCTAAGCTTTCACCTCTGGAAGACTTACAAAGAGCTAACAGAAACTCCTCCAATGCAATTCCACCTTCACAGAAAGTGAGGCAGCCCCAGTCATTCTTGGAATGGCTGTGGGAAGCAGCGGGCAGAAGGGGCTAATTTTCCCGCCTAAGACTTACCATCCAAGATGCAGCATGAAGGTGCACCTTGTCCCAGCTTAGATCCCGCAGGCCCACAGCTCACCTTCCCTGGCTCATCTGGTACGTGGTACAGACAGTGATTAAGTTTTTTTTGGCTCTTACAAGCCAAGTCATTTTTCAGATTTGCATTTATTCAATAGTCTTCCCCTCTGGTGTCAGTGATGTAGGATTCTGGTTATCTGACCATTGGTGGTGATTTCTGCCAGGTGGCTTTCAATAGGAATCCATTCTTTGGCAGGTGGCAGATACCAGGAAAAACTAGTTTGTTAACCTTGTTTGTTTGTTTTTGTCTGTTTGTCTTGAAGATTCTGGTGTTTCCTGGTATTTATAATTGCAAGTTTGAGAAGTTAATGTAATGTGCTTCTGATCAGAGATAGAATGCACTGTGTACATTTGCTTTGTATGTGCACCCATATGGGTTCCTGTAATTCTAAGTATCAGAGCCTGCTTCCTCCCACTAAACCTCTAGATTTTTTTCATGTTTACCCATTTGTGTAAATATCTGAAAAATGGAATTCTTATGCCAGGAAATGATGAAAATATACAGTAGGTCTCTGTAGGCACTTTTGACTTCAATAAAGGAGAGGATCTTAGGGGAGCCTTAAAACAGACAGGAACAAAATCTGTAACAGACAGAGGTCAGCTTTTTTCTTTCTTTTTTTAAAATATATTTTATTTATTTTTTACAGAGAGGAAGGGAGAGGGATAGAGAGCTAGAAACATCGATGAGAGAGAAACATCGACCAGCTGCCTCCTGCACACCCCCTACTGGGGATGTGCCCGCAACCAAGGTACATGCCCTTGACCGGAATCGAACCTGGGACTTTTCAGTCCACAGGCCGACACTCTATCCACTGAGCCAAACCGGTTTCGGCGAGGTCAGCTTTTTTGATTAGCATACTAAAGTCTCTAAATGAACCCAATGGACATTAAGAAAGACAAAAGCATACAGGAAGCAGTGGTCCAATTACTTTCTCATATGATTATAATCGTTTTTGGGACTTTTGTTTATTTGTTTTTTAAGATTTTAACATTGAATTTTAGAGATACAGGAAAGGAGGAGAGAGAGAAACATCGATGTGAGAGCAAAACATCAATCTGCTGCCTCCTGCATGCCTCCTACTGGAGTTCGAGCCCACAACTCAGGCAATGTCCCCTAACCTGGAATCAAACCAGCAACCTTTCAGTGCATGGAATGACACCCAACCAACTGAGCCACACTAGCCAGGGCTTATATGATCATGTTTTATGATTTATCTACTCCCAGTGTATTTGTCCTCCATAATTAGGTCAACTAAATTTTGACAGAAATTTGTAATGTTTACCTTCTAGTTCCTCAATATGTACATTCTAAACTACTCATATAATCAAATGGTCTTCTCATACTTATCACATAAATGTATGAAAGCATGAATAAAACCTGGATAAAAATAGGGTGCCAAATGTTTGTTAGAGATTGTGATTATTCTCATACTTGTAGCCTTCTTCCACTGTTAAATATCTGAATGATTAAATGTTATATGGCCATTATCACAAGTCAACATCCAACTGATGACATTTTTTTCAAAAAGAGAATGAAATCCTCATGTCTGAATCCATTCCTTTAGGAGCTAATTTTGACCAAAGAGGGGAAATGAGAAATTCTGATGAGTGGAATTATTGGTACTAACCTGGCTTCCTAAAGTGGTGATACTAATGGCACATGGGTAGACATTAGACAGCTGTTATGCTTGCTTCAAAGCCAAACTCCGATGACCCAGCCAGCCTACTCAATATTGGCCTTCCTATACTTTGCCCCCAGCTAATCAGCTTAATCAAGAAAAACCCTTATTGGAGAGGAAGCAAGATTGCGGCATAAGAGGACACCTGAACTTGCTGCCTCGCACAACCACTTCAAAACTACAACTAAAAGACAAAACGAATATCTTCCAGAACCATGGGAAAGCTGGCTGAGTGGAATTTATACAACTAGAAGGAAAGAGAAAAGCACACCAAAACTGGGAGGAGGTGCGGAGGTGCAGAAGTGAAGTGCAGAGCTATGGAGGCGTGTGTGGAAAAGGGCTGGCAACTGAGTATGCTGTTGTCTTTTTCAATTGGGAGGGAGATACAAGCTCCCAACTGCTCTGAACTCCAGTTCCGGATCAGATTCTGGAGACCCAGACTCATACAGGGAGAAACTGGATTGTCTGGCATCGGGCTGGAACACAAGGGTGGCTTTCTCTCAGAAGTGCTTGCAGCGATCATTGTTCCTGCACGGTCTGAGGGACACAGAGACCTGGGGACCTCTTTGGGGCAGGGCTGACAGTCAGCCATTGCTGTTTGCTCTGCCCGGGTGATTCCCTGAGACCCTGTCTCACCCAATTTACAACCCCACCCAAGCTGTGCACAGAAGATTTTGCATATGAATGGCCTGGCCTTTTTGCAATCTAAAACCTAACAAACTGCAGCTGGGTCAGTGAGCCCCAGAGCCTCCAAAAGAAGGCCCCAGGCTGGACAGCAGCTGGCAGTGCTTCACAGCTAGGCCTCATCTGGCACCTCCAAACCCTAAACAAAGAGTAGGAATCTTCAGATCTCTCTGTAGTTCCTGCTGGGTGGCCTCAGGCAGTGAGGCTACTTGCACCTACTTGGAGATCCAAGAGCCAGTGTACCCTGTGGTCAGAGTGAGACCATCCAGATTACAACTCTTCACATCCATAAGAGACACACTCAGGGGGCAGACTCAGTGAGCACCAAAGCCCCACTGAAGTAAGTCTTGCCCCATAAGGGTGTCTCCAGCACAGAAGTTCTCCCATTGTAGACACAACTGATCCTCACAGCCCATTGGCCTGGAGGTCAATTCCTTCCAGTGATACCAACAGCAATCAAGGCTCAACTACAACAAGACTATGCACACAGCCCACAAAGGGGTGCACCAAGAGTATCCACCTCTGGTAACTGGGGAGGCTGAGCCACTGGGCCCTATAGGACACCTAGCACACAAAGCCACTCTATCAACACAGGGAAGCAGCCAAAATGCGGAGACAAAGAAACAGGTCACAAATGAAAGAAATGGAGGAAAGCAAACTACTGGATATAGAGCTCAAAACCACGGTTATAAGTTTACTCAAGAATCTTCTAGAAACCTCTGAGAAATTTAGTGAGACCCTCAAGAATATGAAAATGGACCAACTAGAAATTAAGCATACACTGACTAAAATAAATAATAATATACAGAGATCCAACAGTAGACTAGAGGATTGCAAGAATCAAGTCAAAGATTTGAAATATGAAGAAGCAAAAAACACCCAACCGAAAAAGCAAAAAGAAAAAAGAATCCCAAAATTTGAAGATAGTGTAAGAAGCCTCTGGGACAACTTCAAGCATACCAACATCCAAATTATGGGGGTGCCAGAAGAAGAGAGAGAGCAATATATTGAAAACCTATTTGAAGAAATAATGACAGAAAATTTCCCCTACCTGGTGAAAGAAATAGACTTACAAGTCCAGGAAGCACAGAGAACCCCAAACAAAAGGAATCCAAAGAGGACCACACCAAGACACATCATAATTAAAATGCCAAGAGCAAAAGACAAAAAGAGAATATTAAAAGCAGCAAGAGAAAAACAGTTAGTTACCTACAAGGGAGTACCCATATGACTGTCAGCTGATTTCTCAACAGAAACTATGCAGGCCAGAAGGGAGTGGCAAGAAATATACAGTGATGAATAGCAAGAACCTACAACCAAGATTACTCTACGCTGCAAAGCTATCATTCAGAATTGAAGGTCAGATAAAAAGCTTCACAGACAAGAAAAAACTAAAGGAGTTCATCACCACCAAACCAGTATTATATGAAATGTTGAAGGGTACTCTCTAAGAAGAGGAAGAAAAAGGTAAAGGTAAAAATTATGAACAACAAAGTGACAACAAATACACATCTATCAACAAGTGAATCTAAAAATCAAGTGAATAAAACACCTGAAGAACAGAATAAACTGTTGAATATAATAGAATCAGGGGCATAGAAAGGTAGTGGACTGACAATTCTCAGGGGGAAGGAGGTGTGGGGGGTGCGGGAAGAGGTTGGACAAAAATCTTACACCTATGGATGAGGACAGTGGGAGGGGTAAGGGCAAAGGGTGGGGTGGAAACTGGGTGGAGGGACGCTATGGGGGGGAAAAGAGGAACAACTGTAATAATCTGAACAATAAAGATTTATTTTAAAAAATACACAAAAAAAGAAAAACCCTTACTTTTCCTAATCTGTATACTTTCCTTCCTCCCTTCTCTTTTATAAATCTGATTTTGCCTTTGTGTATTGACAACAGAGTAATAACAATTTCCCTCAGGTATAAAAGCACTTGCATACAGACATCTAACTAAATATCTGAACTGTTTTTTGACAATGATGTCAGTCTTCTACCTCTCTACTTAACAGATGGAAGAGGATCTATTGCCTGGGTTTATCTAGCAAGTTGTTGGAAGAGCAAATTGGCTATGCTTGGAAATGTTCATTGGGACTAAAGAGACCTTGTGAGTAGTATGGTATGAGTGGGATCATTTTCTAAAAATAATATGTAAGTCCCCTGTGATGTCTACTGCAAATAAGAGGAACAAAAGTAATTGATAGGAATTATAATAATGTGTGGGCACAGGTACATGTAAGAAATCTCTATGTTCAATTTTGCTGTGAACCTAAAACTGTTCTAAAATATAGTCTATTAAAAAAAAAGCAAAAAATTAAAAAGCAACTGGCAGAACAGTATGTGTGACTCCATTTTGATATAAATTTTTATACTTAGATGTATATATTCAAATAATATGTATTAATTCAAGCGAACTGTCAATATTGATTATTCCATGAGCAAGGGAGAGCAAGATCTTTGGACACTTTACTGTTTACATTATATATTGGCAAGGGTGGCATAAATGTCAGAGAAGTTTCTGCAAACCAAAACAGGTTCTGAAAGAACTAGTGGAGGTAATTACAGAACCATTATCTGAAATCTTTTAAATCACTGAGAATAGGAAAAGTATTATAAGATTGAATGAGCAAATGCCTTGATTTTTTAAATATAAAGGTGCTAAAAATCAGACAAAATCTGACATTAACTACTGGAAAGATCTGGAAAGGTTTGCTAAATGAAGAAAAATTTTGGAGGTTTGAAAGGAAGATAATCATTAAGAACCAGAATGAGTACTTTAAGAACAAACCAGGCAACCTAATTGAATTATCTTTTTTGATGTGATTATTACACTGGCAACCGGTATAAGTGTATCCTGCATTCAGCAAGGCCTTTAGTTCTTTGATGAAACACACACACACACACACACACACACACACATACACACACACACACACACAAACACACATATATATATAATGTAACCTGAAGATCTCTACACGCATTCCAAAAGTGTCAGCGGTAGCTTCAGCACCTTCAACATTTTTATCAATGGCTGATAGGCAATAAGAGAACTCACATTTACTGGATATCTATTATGTGTTAACCTCACATAGGTTTCTTAGGTAAAGAATATATTCATATGTTTGGCACTCTAAAATTTTTGTCTCATTTAATCTTACCCAAATCCTTAGAGGTATGTATTTTTATTCCAATTTTACCAATTAGGAAACTGAGGTTCAGAAAGTTTAAGAAAACTGAACACCGAAAAAAGAATATATGCTCTGGGGAGAAAGTCTGATGAGAAGATCTTGAAGATTTTATGATTTAATGAACATAATATTTACACAAAAGACAAACTACTGTAATGATTCCCGTTACCTAAGGATACACCATAGGACTTCTTTAAATCACAAGCTCTCTTAGGGTCCTGAAAATGCAATCTGAATATGTCAAAAATAAGCAAGTTTTCTATAGGATGAGGTGCTCTGTGAATCCCCCCCTTTTATGTTATGGATATTTAAAGACTGCACTAAGAAAGACCATAAGATCTATAGGAGTCAGAAAGCCTGGATTCTGGCCTTAGCTCTGCTGGTCTTTATGTAAAATGATTTCTCCTAAATCTCTTCTTAATGGTTCAATGTGTGTGTGCTATAAGTAATTGATCACATAGAAATAACTCAATAGGAAGAAATGGTTGATCACAATGACTCAGGGGAAAATATGCTGTATCATTTCTACTTAGTAAGCAAATGTTAATAAGTGAATTCAATAACTTTGAAAAATCTACAAAAGTTCAATGTTCAAGATAACCACAGAGTTGTATACTTTTAGTTAATGATTACAAATAGACTTAAAAAGAGTTTATTTTCTTGTGCAAGATCTTAGAGTAGATATCCAGATTTAAGTGGTAACAATAAAAAGATTATTTTTTCCTTTACATTTTTTCTCATTTAACTTTGTTTTAGTAGGTCTCAAAATTCTATTAAAATGTACTGATTTTAAATGCAAAAAAATTTTTTTTAATTAAAAAAATAATTTTAATTAGAAAAAAACCACTATCTATTACTGTTTGCCATGTGGTGGACAATTTACATTAAAAAAAAAACCAAAATGGTTCACAAACATTCTTTCTTTCTGAAGGTTTTACGATGCATTGTTATCATTAACTAGCCATTTACTATTAAAATTAAATGGTCAACTGAGACAAATGGTTTGGCCACCGTTCTTCCACCACTGATTAAGACTCGGGTGGCAGGTATTGGGGATAATATTCATTGAGCCTCCGAGCTTTCTGGGAGCACTTGGTGACTTTGCCAGCTCCAGCTGCCTTCTTGTCCACTGCTTTGATGACACCCACAGCGACTGTCTGTCTCATGTCACAAATAGCAAAATGGCCCAGAGGAGGGTAGTCAGAGAAGCTCTCAACACACATGGCTTTCCAGAAACCATATCAACGATGGCAGAATCACTAGATTTCAAAAACTTCAGGCCATCTTCCAGCTTCTTCACAGAATAACGATCAATCTTCAGCTCAGCAAACTTTAAGCAATATGAGCTGTGAGACAAGCTAGCACACGTGCACATCTGGCATTGATTTGAGCTGGATGGTTCAGGATAATTACACGAGCTGTGAAGCCAGCTGCTTCCATTGGTGGGTCATTTTTGCTGTCACCAAACACATTGTCATGATGAATACCTTTGATCGACACTGAAGTCCACATTGTCCCCAGGAAGAGCTTCCCTCAAAGCTTTATAGTGCATTTCAGCAGACTTTACTTCAGTTGTAACACTGAAGCTAAGGTGACCTCCATGCCAGATTTGAGAACACCAGTCTACATTGGCCCGCAGGGACAGTACCAGTACCAACAATTTTGTGGACATCCTAGAGCAGTGGTTCTCAACCTATCTAATGCCGCGACCCTTTAATACAGTTCCTCATGTTGTGGTGACCCCCAACCATAAAATTATTTTCGTTGCTACTTCATAACTGTAATTTTGCTACTGTTAATGAATCGTAATGTAAATATCTGTGTTTTCTGATGGTCTTAGGCTCTTAGTTTGCTACTGTTAATGAATCGTAATGTAAATATCTGTGTTTTCTGATGGTCTTAGGCTCTTAGTTATGAAGTAGCAACGAAAATAATTTTATGGTTGGGGGTCACCACAACATGAGGAACTGTATTAAAGGAACAAATGCAAGGGCGTATTCCTAGAGGAACAAATGCAAAGGTGTATCAGTTGGACGAGTTAGTGGCAGGAAGCAATCCTGAGATTCAAGTAGCGTGGGGCCACTGGCATTGCTGTCTTTACAGGTGACTTTTCATCCCTTGAACCAAAGCTCCAGCATGTTGTTGCCATTCCAACCAGAAATTGGTATAAATGCTACTGTGTCAAAGTCGTAGCCAATTTTCTTGATGTAGGTGCTAACATCCTTAACAATTTCCTCCTCTCTCTTCTGGCTGTGGGGTGGCTCAGTGGAATCCATTTTTTTAACACCAACAATTAGTTGTTTCACATCCAGTGTGAAATCCAGAAGGGCATGCTCATGGCACTCCTTGGAGGCCATGTGGACCCTCAGGTCCACCACCCCGTTGCTATAGCCAAATGAATTGTCATTCCAGGAAATGAGTTTGACAGAGTGGTCATTGAGGGCAATGCCAGCCCGAGGGTCGAAGGTGGAGGAGGGGTGTCACCGCTGAAGTTGCAGGAGACAGCCTAGTCCTCAGTGTAGCCCAGGGTGCCCGTGAGGGGGCCCTCAGACACCTCCTTCACAACCTGCTTGATGGCATCGTATTTGGCAGCTTTCTCCGGGTGGTAGGTCAGATCCACAACCAGCACATTGAGGGTGGGGATACAGAAGGCCATGCCAGTGAGCTTCCCATTCAGCTCCTCTAGGTCCTCAATAGCACACTTGTATAAATATTTTATACAACTGTTTTCTGTTACATCGCCAATATAGACTAAAGGCATAATGCCAACGTGGTTTGATTTTTTTAAAAAGCACTGCAATACAAACATAAAGCTATTGTATTTGTGATTTTATCCAAGGATAATACTTAGCGTCTATACAGGGCGAGGCCAAAGTAGGTTTACAGTTGTTCATATGGAAAATAATATAATAATTAATAAATAATAATACAAGAATAAACTGTACTCCCAACAATAAAAACTACTTTTGCCCCACCTTGTACAGGAATAGAAGGAATGAATAGTCTTCAAGTGTCCTCGTCACAATTCTTAGTTGCAGGGAACAGAAATCCACTCAAACTACTGTAGCCAATTTATTAAAAGATGTAAACTAAATAGAAAACAAACAAGAAATATTTTGCTTCCACCATTGTCTTCAACCATGCTATATCAAACCTCTTTCCCTGCCATTGACCATATCTCAGGCATATCCTATAACTTTTTGGTCTCTTTCAGATATTAAAAGGTCCAAGCTCATCTAATATAATTTAAAACACTTACATTCATATTTTTTTAAAAAAACAGCTTTATTGAGATATGAATTCCATACAATTCACCCATTTAAAGTATGTAATTAAATGTTTTAGCATATTCATAGAATTGTGCAATTTTGGGACATTTTTATCACCCACAAAACTTATCTAATTTAAATCCCCTCCCCTTTCTTGGCTCAGGGACCAGCTACTGCCAGGGAGAGCAGTGTCATTCCTTTAATCATTTTCCTTGTTATTCTATCCCCCTCCCTCCAATCCCTAATTTCAAGATTAGGGCAGGGAGAAGAAGACTAAGAAAAAAGGCAAAGATAACTTCACTGAGCTGGTAGGGTAACCAAAATTTTCCAGTTCATCTGGCACTGAGGAGTTTCCCAGGATATGGGACTTTCAATGCTAAAATCAGAAAAGTTCCAAACAAACTGGGATGGTTGGCCACCCTATGAGCTGGTGCTGTTTATAGTTCACTATTGCTTAATCAGTGGCCAGACATCGCACTGTTACAGCCGCTTCCCACGAGGTCCAACTCAGCATTTCTAACATTGGAGACCTCCAAACTGCAATTTCCCAACACAGGTCATACACTCAAGATGACCTCTTCCCCTTTCAAATCCTGCCCTTCAGCAATATAGTCTTTGCTGCTAGTAATATTTATTACTGGGTTAAGGTGGTAACAACCAGATAGCTCTATTACAAGGTAAGTTTCAACTTTTATGACTAGCAAATAATCTATAGGGGGGTGTTTTTTGTTTCTTTTTAAAAAAATATATTTTTATTGATTTCAGAAAAGGGAGCGCGAGAGAGAGATGGAAATATCAATGATGAGAGAGAATTATTGATTGGCTGCCTCCTGCCCACCCCCACACTGGGGATCGAGCTTGCAACCCGGGTATGTGCCCTGACTGGGAATTGAACTGTGACCTCCTGTTTCATAGGTTGACGCTCAACCACTGAGCCCCGGCCAGCCGGGCAGGTCTGGAAACTTTTATATCCTGCTTCCCATGTCCAGGAACTTTTATGCTGTACCACTGTACTCAGTATCCTTAGCATCTTGCCCAGGGCAACATGCCTAATTAATACATAATAAAAAGAGAAAATGAAGGTAAAACAAAACAAAAATCTTCTCTTTCAGATTTTGCCAGACTCTAGTCAGGGTACAAATAAGAGACTGCTGTAACAGTATGGACATTTTTATTTTATAAAAGAAAATGCAAAATACTGCTATGAATCTGTACCTAAAGTCACACTCTAAATTCATATCTTGCAGTTGAATTTTCTCAGTTCATCCATTAACTCCAATGAAAACAGACTAAACTTCTGTCCAAGGAAGAAAAAGACCAGATTTAAACATGACAATGAGGATGGCTGGCAAGATTAGGCAAAGGGAGTGATTTTAGCTCTTTTTCAAGTTTTCTTCTTGGAAACATTCTCCATGGCCATGTGAGGCTTGAAGCAAACACCGTGACTTCCTGGCCAGAGAAGGCTGAAGCAGTGTTACAGAGAACTGTAAACTACTCTTCTGCCTTCATCCTGTGGTAGCCATGTCTCTCAGAGAGGCCTGGCTAAACCAGACTATTCTTTGCAATAGCATTCAAAGTCCTTACTTGCGTCACATCTGTTACCTTTAGAGAATATTCTGAGGTACAAAGAGAGGCTCCCATGGCAACAGAGGGATTTCTGGAATACAAACAATAAAGGAACAGATAATTACATGAGCTGTTAAATGAACCCTCCTATACTGGCACTTCATTTTATAGGCTATTTCATGGCCTAGAACAAAGGTAAGTCAAGGACCTTAGACTACTGTATTTCATAATTTTTATTAATTAATTACTTGAAATATCTAGTAGCCAAATCTACTAAGCAATATAACTGATTTTGCATCTAAAATGTAAGTTGTAACGCTTTTGCTTCTTTTATGTCTCACTTTTCCCAACTTATAAATTATCAATTGCTAACTATTAAATTATAGGAGTACTCTCAAGTATAATATAAAAAAACATAATAGTTTAAATTCCTTATTGTGATAAAATTTCAAAATAACTGAAAATAGAGAGCAAAGGTAAAGGAAGACTAAGTATTAAAGGTAGGAGAGATAAAAATAACTATGACTCTTCCAACCTTACACCATAGTTATTGTTTGCTAAAGGAAAGCACAGGTGAATGAGCACACATACTTATCTGACTGATTTGAAGCTGAGATACTAAATTAGTTTATTATTAACTTTTAGCAATGACTTAATGATATAATGGTTCACCTATGTTCAAAAGAGCCTGCTTTTTTTAAAGCAAGGTAAGAACCGTTTTGCATTGTTTTGTGTGTGTTTTTAAAGAGACGGCCACATGCAGCACCTCATTTGGATGTGTCTGGAGTCTTGGAAACTTGACTACCATGCGTTCTCCTACAAATGGACCCTGAGAGCTTATTTGGAGGGTCTAGCAGGGGAGCGTAGCTATGCGTATACCCATGACCGAAGACCGGTCCTCTCCTCTATCAGGGAAGGTCATCCTCTTTGACCTCCCGCATGTAGCTTTGGCAGGGATGCGCATGGAACAGTGAGGGAGGAAGGGGACACCCGCCTCGTCAGCTAGATCAGCGGAATCAACCCCGGCGATCAATGGGTGACAGATATTGCAGCCAGATCGCCCTCACATCAATACTTATATACTAATCACAACATTCCATTCATTTATCAAGCCATTAACTAAGGTTTTCCTATTGGGGGGGGGGGAGATCAATCTCATCTCTTCTTGTATAAGTCAAATAATACACTTTTACCGAAACTTCATTCCTGAATCTCTAGCAGACCGAGCAGAACAGTGGAATTCTGTGGCACCAGAACCCTCAAGGATTCTTTGTAGATTTCTGTCTGTTATGCCACCCCCTGTTGGAAAAAATAAGTAATACATTAAAGTAGAATAGAACTTTGCATAAAATTTAATAATAAATTTCCATACTGAAGTTTCTCATTAACTCAAGAATTATTCTCTCTCTCCTAAGCTAGAATAAAGTTAGAAAAGAATGATGAAATACAAACTACAGATTCTGAAGAACAACTGATAAGGTCATAGAACCTATGAGGGAATCTTGTATGTCCATTGGTTTATATAACAATATTATATGTTACAGACTTTAAATCTAAAAAGATTATTCTAGGGCAAGGAAAATCATCGAGTGCTCTATCCCTGTTCCCCCTCAATTAAAGAAAAGTCAAATTAAAACAAAAGGAGGCCAGGCTAGAGGACAAAGCTACAAAAGCACAGCCTTAGAAATGTGTCTGAAAGGGAACCTCCAAGATTTTCTCTCTGGATCAGCATTTGAAGACCCTCCATGATGTCATTGGAAATGGGAATAATGCCAGGTATTATATAGTTTATTCATTATAATACCAAATTCTTGTTTCATTTCACAGAAAAATCTGAATCTACTTTATAAAAACTGCACAGTCAAGTACTTTATGATGACTCATTTGTTTTGATGAACAATATCTTAAAGTTTGTATAAAAGAATATTCTCAACTGATATCAGATTATAAATATAAAATTATTGATCTTTATATCCTTGTCTCCTAATATATAGGAGTATTAAATAAATATTTTTAATGATTGTTAAAATATGTACTTTGTATCTCAAGTTGCTGAAGTAACTTGACTTTACACACTCTTTTGGACTCATTAACTTTTTTTTCTTAGAGGCACAGTAACATCACTGAGCCCTAAGAAGTAAAAAGAATACAGACTGAGAAGTTAGATTTGGATTGGAATTCTGGCTTCACCACTGTAACTCCTCAGATATGTGATCTTAGATAAATTACTTTAAACCACTGAGCCTCAACTTTTTTAACCAAAAGAGAGATTTCCTCAGAGCTTGTTATAAGGATTAAAAGGCAAATATGTTATTTCCTTCTGACACATAACAAGATGTCTGGCCACTGAAACCATGTTGTTCCAGTTATCAGCAACTTTAGGACATAGATAATACATTTTTGAAACACAGAGTAACACATCTTTACAGTTGGAACCAAAGAGGACAATTAGTTCAATATCCTCTCTTTACAGGTGAGAAAACGAACCTATGTTGTAAGCTTCATTATGAAAATCCCTAAAGAGAAACCACTTGTTCTATTTATCTTTAGAATTCTCCATGATGAATATTCATTAGACATTCAGTTTGACTTATCTAGGAATTTTTCCTTTTTGGTACTTATTTTCATGAAATTTTAATAATTTCTTTATAGATCTATTCTGTAAGCTCCTCAAGTAAAATGATTACTTCATATTCATTTCTGTTTTCATATCCACCACAAAACTTAGCATATAACTAGAGGCCTGGTGCACGAAATTCGTGCACGGGTGTGTGTGTGTGTGTGTGTGTGTGTGTGTGTGTGTGTCCCTTAGCCCAGCCTTCACCCTCTCCAATCTGCGACCCCTCGAGAGATGTCTGACTGCCCGTATAGGCCCGATCTCAGGGATCGGTCCTATACAGGCAGTCGGACATCCCTCTCGCAATCCAGGACTGCTGGCTCCCAACTGCTCGCGTGCCTACCTGCCTGACTGCCCCTAACCGCTTCTGCCTGCCAGCCTGATCACCCCCTAACTACTCCCCTGCAGGCCTGGTCGCTCCCAAATGCCCTCCCCTGCAGGCCTGGTTGCCTCTAACTGCCCTCCCCTGCCGGCCCGATCGCTCCTAACTGCCCTCCCCTGCTGGCCCAGTCGCCCCCAACTGCCTTCCCTTGCAGGCCTGGTCCTCCCCAACTGTCCTCCCCACTGCAGGCCTGGATCTCCTCCAACTATCCTCCCCTGCAGGCCCGGTTGCCCCCAACTGCCCTCCTCTGCCAGCCTGGTCACCCCTAACTACTATCCCCTGCTGGCCATCTTGTGGTGGCCATCTTGTGTCCACATGGGGGCGGCCATCTTGTGTGTGTTGGAGTGATGGTTAATTTGCATATTATGTCTTTATTATATAGGATTATCACTTGCTTGGTAAGGTTTGTTAAATAATCACGAAGATTTTTCTATACAACATCTTCTCACCTCAAGAATAAGCCTTTTGAGGAAGTAGTTCCTTGTGTAACTCTGCATGCCTTGCACATAGTAGATAACTTAAAAATTACATAATAAGCAAAGGCAACCTTAATATTAACAATTATCTAAGCCCGGCTATTAACTGTCAAGACTAAATACATTTAGTTTTAAATGGAAATACATTAAAAACAGTTAAGTCTCTTTAATAAAGGGTCTCAATTTGACGGATAACATATGCTCTCTATCTGTTCACATTTCAAGGACTTGCTATAGGTCAAAACTTTCCTAAATTTCTGATGCTATCGCTTTGTATGGCCTCTTTTTAAAAGTTGGCCTTTATTTGGCTATCACCATTTTGACCCCTAGTTAATCTTGGCATCACTGGTAGTGAGACAACCAGACACTCTATGCCTTCTGATGTGATATAATATGATATATACAGAATCACCCATAAAGTACTCTTACCAAAAATTTAAACAGAATCTAATCAAGCCTTATGATCTAGATACCACTTTATAGGCAGTGCAGTAGCTAGGAAAATCTAATTTAAACAGAATCTAATCAAGCCTTCTGATCTAGCTACCACTTTATAGGCAGTGCAGTAGCTAGGAAATACACACTAAACAATATCAAAAGAAAGCAATTTGATAAATCCAGAAAGTAGGACATTTTACAGGTAAGTGGCCCAAACTTTTTAAATTTCATTTTTTTTAAAGCAAGAAAAAAGAAAAGAAAAACTTCTATATTAAAAAATATTAAGGTAACAACCAAGTGCAATACTTATTCTTTGATGGGATCCTGATTTGAACATATCAGCTATAAAAAACATTCTGGGGGCAACTAGAGAAAAGAGGGTATTGATTATTAAATAGCATTAAAGAATTAGTGTTTATTTTGATAAATATAATAATGGTATTGTGATTACAATAAAATGCCCGTATTTTTTAAAGATGCATAAAGATAAAATGTCATGATGCCTTTAACTGAACTTTAAAATACCTCAGGATAAGAAGAGACAAATGTTACAAAATGTTAAATCTATGAAATGAGTATATACCTTTTTCTACTCTTTTATATGTTTGAGAAATTTAGTAATAAGAAAAAATTAAGATAATCTTTATATTTGTCTCCCTCTGATTCTAGGTCACCTTATCCAATTCTTTAGAAATTATTCGTTTCTAATGAGCTGTAATGTACTTAATTAATCTTATAGTTATCATCAGGAGCACATGATCCAACTGTGCTGACTACAAAGAAGAATTTGGTGATCAGATTTTCAGGAACTGAGTATTGTATCTATCCAGGGGTTTTATGTTTGCTTACACTTTGTTTACAACTTATACATTTGGTCCTAACACAGAGTAACAGCAAACTTGGTGTGCCTCACTATAGATGACCATCTTCACTCATAAAATTCTACACTATAGGAGAGCAAACATGGGGAAAGCCCAATTCTAATCTACTTCTTTTTCTGCTCTTCTTTGAGCTTATCCCTGCTAAAATATCCTCTTCCTTATCTAAAGTTTTAAATTCCAGCAGAGATCTGCCATCTTAAACAATTTAATCAAATGATATATTCTTTCTGAACACCGTGTACTAAAACTTTCTCCCATACTGCCCTGCCTCCTTTGCTCTTCCTTCATCACAGTTCAGTGTTATGCTAGTGAATGGATAGATAAATAAATACCTGGCATTACCACAATCCTGCCTTTTGCCTGAAAAAAGAAAAAAAATAAACAAGTAAATTTTAATATCTTTCTCTAAATGAAATAGTAAGGCAGTGAGAACAGAAACATAAGTATATTAAACTTTAAAAATTACTATTAATGTTTACTTTTCAGTAGATCTTTCGTTTCTCTGGGACCTTAGGTAAGTAAGATATTCAGCAAAATAACTCTTTCTATCCAGTTATTTATTGCATTACTTTAAAAACTTGTACTGTTATTAAACACAAAAAATAGAAGGATATAAATACAGAATAATCACATCACTTTAAGAAAAGTCATTACTGAAAAATAACACTAATCTGAGCTCTTGGTATGTTATGGGATGGAAGTAGTTGAATTTAAGATTTCAGCAGGAAAGAAAGAGCATATGATAACTGTAAATTATTAGGGGGAGGGGGAGAGGGAAAGAAATATACTCAAATTTTGCATCCTCAACTAAATTCCCTAGCTTATCATACCAATTAAATAAAACCATATGTCCATTTAACTGGGTTTTAAGTAATAAAACTAAACTATATGAATTGCTTTAATTTATGATAATTCTAGAAGCTAGGTGTTGAAATGTCCTTACTTTTATTCTAATTTCCATCACATTTCTTAAATAAATTTTGGTGATATATCACTGAAAGTCAAAAGGAAATCACCCCATTAAAAATGCATACTTAGTGGAACTGCTAGTAGCAGCTAGGTAAGAAGGACAGAATAAAAATTACATATTATGTCAAGCTCAACTAATCTGCAGAATAAAACATTTACATTATATATAAATTGGATTTCTTCACATGTGGATTCCCTGAGAGGGGTTTTTAATACTGGGCCAGCCAATCCTGTCAACCCAACACAATTCTAAGTGATTTGCCTCAACTGTTCAGCTTATGTATTCACTCAGTCTACACTCTACCCAACTCAGGGGTAGGTAGACAATCTTTCTTCTATTGAGTGTTGCTGCACAACAGAAAAAAATTCAACCAAGAACCACCTTTAACTTAGTTTCTTTTTCCATAAAACAATGAAACATTCAACTAATGTATTCAATAAATACAACTAATATTGAAAAATATTTAATTCAATATCATGTCCAGTTAGGACAAATGAGAAAACTGAAAGATGGGCTTAGTGTGTGGAGCAGAAATGGGGAGAAGAGAAAAAGAGGTATCATGTCCAATGTGAGAAGAGGGGCAGAAGGATCAAGAAAAAAGAGGATACAAAAGGAGAGAAAAGAACAGAAACCAAAATAAGGGAATAAAGTAAAAACTAACACCAGAAATAAATGCCAAAAAAAATAAAAGGAAGAGAAGCAGAAAGTCTCAAAAGCAGTAATAGCTAAGCAGTGAAAAAGAAAGGTAATAAGTAGGGAAGAGAATATAGATAGTCATGAACAGAGGGAGAAACAACCTTTCTCCTTACGATTAAGACAAGTTATAGATATTTTAATGAACTCTAAGTAACTATCAGTGTAAAATTAAGGTGACTATTCAATATGATAGTCTTTTGAGATATATGGAGCAAAGCCACAAATTCTAATGCATTTCCAAAGAGCTAGATATATTGGAGAAGTCATCTATGAAAAGGGTTCCAAATTTTTTTAGTTTCAAGAAAGTGAGGGTAAGAAATGATATACTGGTGCAAAAAGGGAAACAGAGACTGACAAATGACTTGGAAAGAATGGTCATAGAAAAAATGATGGATTGCTATGAAATTGTTTTAGTGTAAGTCAACAACAAATTGTATTCTACACTGTTCAAAATTAGAACCTCCAGACTAGTATTTAAGTAACAGGGACTCAGTAAAAATAATCAAGTGACCTCAAACCCTAACTTCTGGCACAACTTTTCATAATAGCTGGGTTGTATGTCACTATGGAAAAATAGCTCCAAAATTACCAAAAAAAAAGAAAAAGGTATATATTCTACGAAAATCTGTAGATTTTATAAATTTTTCAGAGGACCCCCTTCTGAACAATTTTCTTTAACCATGATTAAATTGATCAATCATGATAGTATTTATCAAATATCATTACTCACCTGCCTATCCATCCAACAAATATTTATTAAGTGCCCTATATATATCAGATACTGTTCTAAGTATGAGAAATACTGTGTTTGAAGGGGTCAAGAATATGCCACTGTGGCAAAAAAAAAAATTATTTTGAGCTGAAGACATTTGTTCTTGAAATTCCTTACCTGCCTAAAAGGACTAAAAAATAATTAAATTGCCATAAATCCCCTCTCTGTACCACATCTAAATAGACATCAGTCATAAAACTATCATATCTCCCATGTATTCTCCAAAGGGTGCATTTACCGTTCCAAAAAGCCATTTGTTTTCTCATAAATACCCTTTCTACTTCTAAGTTCACAAGTGCCCTTTTCCCCTTCCTCTTAGATGGTATATAAGCCCCAAATTTTAGGCCCTTCTTTGAGTCACATTTCTTTGTGAACTTTCAAACATAAATACATATGTGATCAAAATCTGTTTGTTTGTTTTTTTCTTGCTAATTTGTCTATGGTCAGTTGAATTTGTGGGCCCTCTAATACTGAACCTGAGAGGACAAAGAAAAAGTATTTTGTCCAGTGTTTGGCTCAGTGGTTGAGCATCGACCTATGAGGAGGTCACAGTTCAATTCCCGGTCAGGACACATGCCTGGGTTGCAGGCTCGATCCCCAATGGGGGGCGTGCATGAGGCAGCTAATCAATGATTCTCTCTCATCATTGATGTTTCTATCTCTCTCTCCTTCTCTCTTCCTCTCTGAAATCAATAAAAATGCATTTTTTTTTTTTTAAAGAAAAAGTGTTTCGCCCTGGGCAGTGTGGCTCAGTTGGTTGGGCGTCTCTCGTGTACTGAAAGACTGCTGGTTCAATTCTGGGTCGGGGCACATTCTTGAGTTGTGGGCTTGATTCCAATTGGGGGAAATAAGGGAGTGCAGAAGGCAACCTATCCATGTTTCACTCTCACATGAATGTTTCTCTCTCTCCCTCTTCCTCTAAAAATCAATTAAATACGTGTTTTTTTTAAAGTGTTTCTTCCCTGACATGGTGAACAAGAGCAAGTTCCTACTCTCATGGAGTTTACATGTTCAAGGAAGACAGGTATATTTATATAATAAAGTTTCAGGTAGCAATAAGTACAATGGGGAAAAAATTAAGCAAGGTAATAGAGAATTAAAGGGGAGGGGATATTTCATAAAATTTAATAACTGTTAGAGAAATAAGTGGAACAAGATTGTTTAGTATTTTCAAATGTACTGAAGGAAGTATCTATAAAACAAAATATTATCTAGAAAGCTGAAATGATTTTAAGAAGGAAAACGTATTATTTAACTGTTTCTTCTAAGTGAAAACTTTCTAAGACAGAAAAACGATACTTTTAAGAGATGAATTCTATCACTTTTTGGGGATTACTTATAGCTATATGCTTGCCTAAGGTTATAAAGTGATTTAAAAATATAAAGCACACTTTTTGTTATTATCTGAAGTAATCCACAACTATTCTAGGAGCTAGGTACCATTATTATGCTAACTTTGTAGGGGAGGAAACTGAAGTTTAGGATGGTTAGGGCAAGATCACTATAAATAAGAGGCAAAGCCAGGATTTAAACACAGACCTTTCTAAGCCCAAGGCCTAGGTAGGTTTTAACCAGTACACGTATAATATATCTTAAAGGTAATTGTTTCAATAAGTAAAGTTAGCATTATCCCACTTACACATGAAATCTGAAAAAGTCGAATACATAGAAGCGGAGAGTAGAATGGTAGATACCAGGGGCAGGGAGCTGGAGGAAACAGGGAGATGTTGGTCAAAGGGCACAGAGTTGCAGTTATTAGGGTGAATAAGTCTAGAGATCTAATGTATAGCATTGTGGGGGTTCAGAACAAGCCATTCCAAGATGTGACTCAGTAGTATGCTGATTAATTTGAGCTTTACTTTGAATTTTAGCATCAGGCTTAAGAGAAACTTCTGCCCCTCCCTCCCCTCTAACTAATTAGAAGAACATAGAGGTCTTGCCCATAACAAGCTATTATTAGAGATAACTTTTTTTGACCTATCCATAGGGTAGGGCAAACTTCAATTTACTAAACCTCTGTTCTTATCCTGCAATGACCCTTGGAAGCCCCCATCATGCATCCCTAACTTAGGATGTCTTATATACTCATGCTTCCTTTATTCCTCTGAATTTATGGGGTTCCCATACATATGTATGTATTAAAATTGGTTATTTTCTCTTGTTAATCTGTCTCATATTTATATGATTATTAGACCAGCCAGAACCTTGAGCGTAGAGGAGAGTTTGTTTCTTCCCCACAATATTGTAACTATAGTGAATAATACCGTATTTAAAATTTGCTAAAAGTAGATTTCAGGTGCTCTCACCACACACACACACACACACACACACATGCAAGCACACCCCTTGGTCATGACCATAATACAAATGCCCTGTACTTACTATATACTTAATAAATATTTGTAAAATCAGTAAGTTCCAGACTAGCAAAGTCACATCAGATCATTATGTGAAATTTCTAAAAATTATTTTCATGAATATACAAAAGATATCTACCTAGGAACACTAAATATTATTATTAAAAACAGCAGTAGTAATAATAATAGAAACTAACATGTATTAAGATGTATTATATGCCACGTCCTGTGCTAAGGCTCTTAGATATCTTATCTCTACCAACCCTCAGAGCAATCCTATAAAAGAAGTATTAAACTTATCTCAACTTCACAATTGAGGAAACAGAGGTTTAAAGGTTAGTGATCTACTCCACATTACACAGCAAATAAATTTCAAACCTAAGTCTCAAATCCAGAACACTTTCTTCTCAAAGTCCATACTCATTAATTAGAATGCCTCTATACTGATGTCAAAAAAATACAGGCATTCCCCTAATTATAAAGCCATCTTCTGACTGCTCAAAATGTTGCTTATTAACACACCAGGGTATACAAGAGAAAAATATTGTATTTCCTCCTATCCTATATAATAAAAGGCTAATATGCAAATCGACCGAACTGTGAAATGACTGGTCGCTATGATGTGCACTGACCACCAGGGGGCAGATGCTCAATGTAGGAGCTGTCCCCTGGTGGCCAGTGTGCTCCCCCAGAGGGAGAGCCGCTCAGCCAGATGCCGGGCTCATGGCTGGCAAGTGCAGCGGCAGTGGCAGGAGCCTCTCCCGCCTCCACGGCAGTGCTAAGGATGTCGGCAGTGCTAAGGATGTCCGACTACCAGCTTAAGGGGACAGGGCCTAAGCCGGCAGTCGGACATCCCCTGAGGGCTCCTGGACTGCAAGAGGGCGCAGACCAGGCTGAGGGGACCCCCCCCACCCCCCGAGTCACGCATCTCGTGCACTGGGCCTCTAGTCTTGATATAAAGAAATAAATGAGAGAAGAATATAGTTTTAGTGTTAGAATTCTCCTAAAATGATAATTACCTCAAATTTTATATGGGATCTCCTGAGTCTATACATAGATAGTCAGTGAGAAGATATGGCTTAAAACTATGCAATAAGATGGCAGAGAAAAAGTAAAATTTGCTCTGGTTACCCAAATTAGGTAAGATCTGTCTATAATCTGATTTTAAGAGCCTTGATTACTAAAAGAGCTCATGTGAAAGAAGTAAGAATTATATAAATACATTATTGCATACTTGTTTTTTTCCTATAGAGTAAACTTGAAGTCAGTAATATTTAGTTTCACAACCCATCTGAACAGCAGAATATCGGGAGAACCACAACAGTCTTAGGAAGAAATGAAATTGCGTGTACCTGATCTATGAGTCGCTTTATTAGAGGTAGCCCTTCTAGCGCTGAACTGTCACAGCCACTGGTCAACACACGTTCAAATCCCAAGGCTAACAGAGTCTCTAGCGCTGCCATTGGATCGTGAACCATGTCAAAGGCTGAAATAAATAAAATTGATTTGAATTTTGAACAGATATCAGTAACACAGTGATGATTAAAATGTAGTATATACACAGTGGTGTGCTGGACCTGGCTGGTACTGGCTTGCAGGAGTCCATTGTTAAATATTCAGAAATTTTGTAAGCATGATTGTTAATCCATGGGCAGTTTGAAATCACGTAAGGTGGGAGTATTTTTTTTAAATCCTCACCCGAGTTTATGTTATCAATTTTAGAGAGAGAAAAAGGAGGGGGTGGAGAGAGGGAAACATCAATCAGTTCCTTCCAGTATGACCCGCAATCTGGGTCTATGCTCTGACTGGGAATTGAACCCTAGACCTTTTGGTATACAGGATGATGCTTCAACAAACTGAGCCACACCGGCCAGAGCAAGGTGGGAGTATTAAAACCACAGAAATCAACAAATACTACATATTAGGGTTTTTCCCCTAAGAGCCAGTTTATCAGCACACCACAGTCTGCATACAACTGATGGTATGCATGATCATTTAGGTGGTACACATCTGAATAGATGCATTTACTTAAATGCAGATCAGAGTGAAAATTTTCCATTTCTCATTACTTATAAAATTTTCTCTTTAAAATTAATTCATTTAGGATTTAAGAAAATTACTAAATAAATTTGCACAGGAAGCAATCAGGTATGGTAAAATTGTAAATGGGATAGGCAAGTAACTCAAATTTTGGAAAGTCTGCCTGAGGCTTCAGACAAACTGAGTAAGTAGGATGAAACATTACTCACCAGTTCTAAAAAAGACCTTGGTTCACATTCTCATTATTGACTAATAGCTTGCTCTAATCTATTTACCCTGCATACCCAGGCTCATTGTACAAAGACAGTTGTTTACAACAGATTGCATGAGGTTGATTTCCCATCTTACTTTCTGAAAGACATCTCTCCTCCTCAAAGAGTAAAGTGGCACTAGAAACCTCAAATAGAAGAATTACTTGTGGTTTGGTTTTCAGCACTGCTATATGATATGGAAGTTCTAATATATGAGGAATTAGGTGCTAGGACCCTTCCTTTCACCATTAAGTGTATGGAGGCAGCTAAATCTATTATTTTCCCTTTTTGGTGGCAGCATCTTCTCATCAGTGACACTATGTCATTACATATATGAGTGAAAAAAATGTGGCGCCCAGGCCTATATAAAAATTTGAGAACATGAAAATATTTTAAAACTTACTGAATAGTTTAATAAACTTATATAAAATAGGTTAGTATAAGTACCTGCAGGTATGACTGAAAAGTCAGTTTTGTGATGCAAAGGAAAAGAACAGAAATTTGAAATGATTTTTTTTAAATAGAGAATTGCATTTTATTTATTTATTTTATATATTTATTTATTATTTTACATATATATTTTTTATTTCAGAGGGAGAGAGAGATAGAAACATCAATGATAAGAGAGAATCATTGAGATCGGCAGCCTCCTGCATGCCCCCTATACTGGAGATCGAGCCCACAACCTGGGCAATCATGTACCCTTGATCAGAATTGAACCCGGGACCCTTCAGTCCACAGGCTAATGCTCTATCCACTGACCCAAACTGGCCAGGGCAAAAATGATTTTCTTAGTTTAAGAACAAAAAAACATATTCAATATGATAAATTTATTTTGAATTATTTATAATATCAAATTTAAACTATATGTTTTTCAGATAAATGCTTACTAATTAAAATTACTTGTCATATTCAAACACTTTTTTTGACTAGCCTCAAGGTTCTGACTTTTAAGCAATCTGACAACTTTTAGTTATTGCTAGTTAATGAAAAGCACTGCTAAATAGCATGTCAAAAAAACCAGTTTTCTGGTGGTATTATCCATTTAAAGAAAAACAAGGTAATAACTGCTTTATTTCTAGTTTATATAAAAGGATGCAAGTGCTGGTATCTACTCTTATACTAATCTCTGAATGCCTACAAAAGGTCAGAAAAACATTCAACAATTTCTCAAACATACTACCAAGTCAAAAGAAGAGTGACTGAAGACTTCTTTCTTTTCTTGTACAATAGCAGCGCCCTCTGAAGGCAAAATGAATTGTTCCTTCATTTTACCAATGTTTAGAAAAAGTGTATAGAAATTATAACTGATTTATAGATAGGAAGTACTTTTATATGAAATTAGATACATTTTAGAAATTATTCTGATGTAGGTAAGTTATTAATAATGTAAAGCAATTTTGTGCACTGTAGTGAACATCTATCTCTTCTTGACAATCCAGCATCTATTTCTTCTTTCCTCCTTCCTAACAGAACCCAGTTCTTTTTCAGATATCCACCCTCTCTCTGCCCATGAATCAAATGTTCTTCTAGAGAAGCTGACCTCACTCCTAGATACAGAAATAGTCTTGTCAACCTTAACAAGCAATAAATTTCATTTCACTGGTCACAGTAATTTATTCTTTTGGGGGTTGCATAAGACCTAAGCCAATCTAATAAAAATGAATCTCAGGATTCTTGCTTGGAATGCTGTGACAAGTATGTATACTCGTAGGCAATGCTTACTCTCTCCCTCTGTTATAGCCCCCCACCATCCATATCTATCTATCTATCTATCTATCTATCTATCTATCTATCTATATTGATTTCAGAGAGGAGGAGAGAGGGAGACTGATAGAAACATCAATGATGAGAGAGAATCATTGATTGGCTGCTTCCTGCACACCCCCTACTGGGGATCAAGCCCGTAATCCGGGCATGTGCCCCTGACCAGAATTGAACCCGGGACTCTTCAGTCTGCAGGCTGATGCTCTATCCACTGAGCCAAACCAGCTAGGGCCCCACCATCTATTTTTTTTCTCACCACCATCTATTTTTAACAACTTTTCACAACTAAGCCTTCATATATTCTAGAAATTGTGCATTTCTAAATTTACAACTGTTAGTCCCAAGATCAGCATAAAGAAACCAATTGGGCCCTGGCTGGTGTGGCTCAGTTGACTGAGAGTCATCCCATGAGCACCAAAAGATTGCAGGTTCAATTCCTGGTCATGGTCAGGGCACATGCCCAGGTTACTGGTTCGATCCCCAGTAGAAGTGGGTGCGGGAGGCAGCTGATTGTTTCTCTCTCACGTTGATATTTCTCTCTCTCTCTCTCTCTCTCTCTCTCTCTCTCTCTCTCCTCTCCCTCCCTCCCTCCCTCCCTCCCTCCCTCCCTCCCTCTCCCCTTCCCTCTCACTTCCACTCCAACTGGTAACACTGTAACACTATAGAATTGTGTTCCAAACAAAGGTTGTGGCATTTGCTGAAATTAGAAAGCTGACAATATTCAATAGAATTTCTAAAATGGAAATGGCTCACCTCGGTGGAAAGTGACTGGCAGAGGACGGCACAGAGCTATAAAAGAAAGTCACATAACAACATGAATGATGAGATCATCATTGATTACTATATATAGAATTCTCCATGTTAGATGGGACTTTTACATATCTTCCTCTCCTAAGTGAACTAATAATAAAATGGCAGCCTTTCAAATTCATAAGTCCTATGTTTCCATTAATCTCTGATTTTTATATTTAAAAAATAATCATCCACTTCTTAGAGGCACCAAATAAAAATTATATAATCTAGCAGCATTTTATCTATTACTCACTCCTCTGAGAGTCTTTAAGAATACTTGGCCTAGTAATAAAGTTTACTTCTGTCCTCTCCACATTTCCCCATCCTCACCAAATGCAAAAGCTTTTGTAGTTTTTGGTGCAATAGTTGAAAGAATCAAGGTAAACTTTCCTTTAATTCTTCAGGAATGAGGAAAAACCTGATCTATAGAAAAGAGTCAGGAAGACTATGCCACACATACCCCATGCCCAAACAGCTAAAAAATCGACTGCTTATTATAGTTAGTATAAGTGCCTGAAAAGTCAGTTTTGTGATTGTGCTTTTCTATATTGGGAATATTAAATGCATGCATCATTAGAGGCTTTTTGGTCTCAGATACAAATTCTTACCCACAAGCGACATGCACAGCTCTTTGTCAATGTGTCCATCTTCAGTCAATGCCCCAAATACCAAACCATCAGCACCATAAAGCTTGGCAAGACGAATGTCAGCCTTCATCACCTCAACTTCACGATCTGAATATAAAAAATCACCTCCGCGTGGCCGAATCATCACAAAAACTGGGATCTGGACACATTGCTTCACTACTTGAAGGACACCTATAAGAATAGGAATCAGACTAATTAAAATACAAATGTGAGCTAGAAGCTCAAGGAAGTCAATAAAATATTATTGGTCTTTTACATACACTCTTATGATAGTATCACTTCTACAAGAAATGGAAGAGTTGACTGAGGAAACCAGAGAAAAGTGGACCTAAAAGGAAAAAAGGATACTGAGAAGAAAAAAATAGCCCCATTAGTTAAATAATAAGAAAATCAAAGATAAAAGAGAACAACTTAGAAAACAGAAAGAAGTTAATGCATTTTAAAAGCTCTTGTCAGTTCCCAGAACCAGGAAGTCGAAGTTCAATTCCCGATCAGGGCACATGTCCCGGTTGCAGACTCCATCCCCAGTAGGGGGCATGCAGGAGGCAGTAGATCAGTGATTCTCATCATTGATTTTTCTATCTCTCTCTCCCTCTCTTTGAAATCAATAAAAATACATTTTTTTAAAAAGAACATTTATAAATAAATAAATACACTTGTCAGTTGAACAAAAATTCTCTTGCTGGTATGTAACATTTGAAAGTATAATAACTACCAGGCTCAATGTTCTGCCACTGTATTCCTAAGATCAGGGTTCTCCTTTCTAATTGATTACAGCTCTACTGAAAACCTACTATAGAGATGGTTGCACAGTGCTAAAGTTTATGATCCTTTAATGGACAAAGTCATTTAGCAAAGATCTTTTTCTGAAACAGATATGTAAAAGGAAGCAAAGTTCTACTTATTTGTGATTTCATACAGAGATCCATTAATAAAAAGTACCTAAAATTTACACAATTCATGACTAGCTCAGAACTCAATAGTTTATGATCTGTGGCAAGCACCATTAGTGTTTATCCAATATGAATTTACTTCTTTTTCCTTGCTGAAAGAACCCCAATTTTCATGGGCTAGCAATATGCCTAATACCAAGCAATGAATCATGATTGCTGTTGCAAAAAAAACAGATTGCAGTCAAATTTACAAATATGTTCTAGAGATGTCATAGGATGTCTAGGGAATGCCCTTCTTTAGTGAGAATATTTCAAAAGACTATTGCATGTATATACCTTTTATACTAAACAATGCCATCATCAACCTCAAAATAATATATGCCTTACATTCAATAAAAAAATTATCAGACAGGCCCTAGCCGGTTTGGCTCGGTGGACAGAGCATCGGCCTGTGGACTAAAGTGTCCCGGGTTTGATTCCGGTTAAGGGCACATACCCGGGTTGCAAGCTTGATCTCCAGTAGGGGGCATGAAGGAGGTGGCCAATCAATGATTCTTTCATCATTGATGTTTCTATCTCTCTCTCCCTCTCTGAAATCAATAAAAAAAATATTTTTTAAAAATTATCAAGCAGGAAAAAAAGATGCATCATGAGGCAATAAATCAATCAAACAAAACCAATCTAGAACTCATACAGATGTTAGAATTAGCAGCCAGGTCATTAAAATAGCTATTATAACTTTAATCCATACATTCAAAATGTTAAGAAGCTGCATGGGAGATATTACAGACTCAAATTTCTAGAGATGAAAATTAAAATGTGTAAGATGAAAAGCACAGTAGGCGGGATTAACAGTGATAAGACATTGCAGAGAAAAGATCAGTAAACTTGAAAACAAAGCAACAGGATCTATACAAAATGAAACAGAAAAAGAAGACAAGAGCAGTTCATTAGTGAATTGTAGAACAAATATAATCAATTATAATCAACTGAAAATATTCAATTATAAGTATAACTGAAGTCTCTAAAAGAGGGAGTGAAGGACATTGAAAGCTGAAAATTTTCCAAATGTGATAAAAAGCATAAATGTACAGATCTAAGAAACATGAAGAAAATTACACTCAGGTACATCATAATCAAATTGCTCCAAACCAAAAATTAAGAAAAAATATCTTAAAAGCAACCAGAGCTTGTTTGGAGGTTCTAGCAGGGGAGCACAGCTACTCCTATACCCTTGACCGAAGACCGGTCCTCTCCTTTTCGTTCAAGCACGCACGCAGCTTCGGGAAGGACACACATGGATCAGTGGGGGAGGAAGGGGACATCCACCTAGCCAGCCAGATCAGCCATGTCAACCGTGGTGATCAATGGGGTAACAGATGTCGCAGCCAGATTGCCCTCACATCCTAAAAGATAACTGACTCTTTAAAAAAATATCAGAGTTGTGAAAATTGTTGTGAACCTTTTGGGCAGGTTAAACAAGTGTGGAGTGATCAACCCCAGATTTGATGTGTAACTCAAGATCTAGAAAATGGCAGACTAATCTGCTTCTGGCATATCAGTTTGGTTTCATTGTACTGACAACATCAGTGGGCATCACGGATGATGAAGAAGCAAGACCAAAATACATGGGAGGGAAAATCCTGGGATTCTTTTTCTAGGGATGTACTACATGTGTGCAAATAAAATGCCTCCGTGAAAATAATAACCAGTAGTGTGCAATTTTTAACATATATAGAAGTAAAACGTATGTCAACAACACAAAGACCAGAAGGGGAGAAATGAAAACAAGACTTAATAGACTAAGGATGCCAAAATGGAAAGATAAAAGAAAATTCTGGTTGTTGATATTACTGCAAAGCAACTGAACCAATATTAAGAACAACTACCTATATCTAAACTTTTTAATGTCTAAAAATCTACTTGATCACATCTTTGATAGACAAGTTTATTTACAACCATAAGCATATCTAACTGATACAATATCCATAGCATAGTTAACATGTTAGTAACATTGTAAAGGATTCCAATGAAACAAATTCTCAATTGTCTCCAGGAATCCAAAATACGGACACTTACCCATGCTTGGTGTGATTCCTCCTTCCAATAAGCCAGAACATAATTCAATCCGACCAGCACCTGTGATTTTTAAAAAAAAAAGCATTGCTCAGCACAAAAACTTTCTGAAAATTAAAAAATATTTTTAAAGGCACCAAAGGACTTATATGCATGCATATGAGCATAACTAATAGAAACAGATACTAGAGGGGTAAGGGCATGGCGGGGGGGGGGTGCGAGGGGGGTGTGGAACAGGAGAGGTCAATGGGAGAAAAAGGAGACATATGTAATATTTTAAACAATAAAGAATTTTTTTAAAAAGCACTGCTCAAAAATTACTGCCCCAAATAAACTCCTATTAAATAGCAAACTTAATATTTTTCCAAATATAGAACAAAAAGTGTTAGAAATAGAGAAATCAAATTATAAAACTAACGTAAAAGTCTATTTTTAATTCCACCTACACTCTCCAACTCACATTATGCTATTGGTAGTCAAATTTAAGTGTTAACTCAAGTTAAACTAGGTCTCTTAAAATTTTGTATTACAGTGTTGTCTCTCATGTACAAGGAAGGGACTTAGAATAAAGAAGTTTCTAGCCTTAGCTGGTTTGGCTCAGTGGACACAGCATCAGCCTGGGGACTGAAGGGTCCTGGGCTCAATTCTGGTCAAGGGCACATGCCCAGGTTGCGGGCTAAATCCCCAGTAGGGGGTCTGCAGGAGGCAGCCAATCAATGACTCTCATCATTGATGTTTCTATCTCTCTCTCTCCTCTCTGAAATCAATAAAGAAAATATTTTTTTAAAAAAGAAGAAGTTTCTAGATTGACCATAGTAGAACTCTGGACTCTTCACTAATAAGAAAATAACAATGTTTTCCAAGAGAGTCTTTATTATTCTAAGCTTTAAAAAAGCATAGTTATTTTAAACAGCTTAATTCAAGGTAATTTCAAGAATAGGAAAATACTGAAAGCTAAAGAACTATCAGACTATGGGGTTATGTCAAAAGGTCTCAGGAACTAGTTTGAAAAGGCTATTCCCTACCCGTCAAAGATGGGACATTTTGAGCATCAATAAGAAGAATAACTACAGTGTGTTAAGATATATCAAATATGTCTAAAGCTAGGTTTATAATGATAAAAAAAAATTCACTGGAGAATAGAGAACAAACTCATTATCTCAAAAATCAGCAATTAAGGGAAAGGAAGCAAGTATTTATTCTGCCTTTCTTGTATACCCAAACAGATGATGAGGGAAAATCTTCTTTACAGAAGTACACCGATAATAAAATGTAAACAAATGCTAAACTTAATATGTACCATTTTGCAAACCCTACTAAAATATGCATTGCTAAAATTATTAATGAAAGTTAACAAGCAACCTTATAAAGAATCGATTAAGCTGACAATATCTGAATCCACTGATCAATCTTAATATCACAAAAATAGAAGAAACTAAGATGTTATCCTCCTAATGTGATGCAACAGAGAGTAGTATAACAATGTTATCTGTAAAGTACTTATAAGAAACTCAGATCTGAACCTGATTAAGCCTTTGGGTTAACCATAATTTTACAGGAAACATAGGAGTCTGAGGAGCATATTAAATGATACTAAATATACAGTCAGCAAAATTGAGAATGTAGAATATTCTAAGAGATGAAAATCACAGTTTCATTAACAAACTACAAGGAAAAAAAGAAAGAATTAAAGAAGAGAAGCATTGAAATAGACAAAAGACATAAATAAAATGTCTGGATCTTGATTCAAAGAACTGTAAAACAAAACAAAAGTGTATGAGCTAATAGGAGAAATCTGAAGACTAACTGGGTATTTTTGATGATATTAAGAGACAAAGTTTTAAGACATGTTAGTGATATTAAGGTTATTTTTTTAAATTGTCCTTTTAAAGATACATACTAAATTATGTGAGGGTGAAATGACATGATGTCTGAGATTTACTCCAGAATAATCTAAGGGTAGAGGCGGGAAGGTAATTATATAAATCAGAGGTCAGCAAACTACTATGGCTCACAGGCAAAGGTCCACAGTTTATTTTTGTTATGGCCTGCAAGTTGAAAAAAGTTTTTTTTTTAAAATAACATCTTTATTGACATATAATTCACATACCATACAATGCACCCATTTAAAGTGTGTAATTCAATGGTTTTTAGCATACTCACGGTTTTGCAACCATTACCATAATCAATCTTTCATTTTTAACCACCCCCCCCAACAAAATATTCCCACCCTTTAGCAGTCACTTTCCTCTCCCTCCATGTTCTTCAGCCTTAGGCAACCACTAATCTACTTTCTGTCTCCATAAATTTGCTTATTCTGGACATTTCATATAAGTAGAATCATACACTACATGGTATTATTTTTACTATTTGTTTTCCCACTTATAATAATCTTTTAAAATTCATCTATGCTGCAGCATGTACCAGTACTTCATTGTTTTTTATTGCCAAATTAAGAATGATTTTTACATTTTCAAAGGATTTTTAAAAAATATATTTTTATTGATTTCAGAGGGGAAGGGAGAGGGAGAGAGAGATAGACACATTAATGATCAGAGAGATAATTACTGATTGGCTGCCTCCGGCATGCCCTGCACTGGGGATTGAGCCCGCAACCCGGATATGTGCCCTGGCTGAGAATCAAACGGTGACCTCCTAATGCATAGGTTGATGCTCAACCACTGAGCCACCCAGGTTGAACTCAAAGGATTATTTTTAAAAACAAAGATGATGAAGCCCTGGTCTGGTAAGTCAGTTGGTTAGAGCATCATCTGGGTATGCTGAGGTTGCAGGTTGGACCCCTACTCAGGGTACATACAAAAATCAACTAATGAATGCATAAATAAGTGAAACAACAAATTGATCTCTATCTAGAAAACACACACAAAGAAATAAATAAAAAATATATTTTTCAAAAAAACCACAAAGAAGATGAAACAAAGACCAAATGTGGCAAGCAAGGTTGAAAATATATACTACGTTGCTCTTTACAGAAAAGTTTGTAGACACCACGCGCCTTCCCCCCCACCCTCCAACACTCAAAAGAGATGAAAGATTGGTCATGTACTAAAAATGAGTGAAGCTAAGTAATGGGTACATGGGAGATTCATTACACTATTTTCTCTATTTTTATATATGCTTGAAATTTTCCATAATAAAAAACTAAAAAAATTTCCTGATCCTGAAATGCTTCCTATTAAAGCAGTTCACAGTGCAAAAGAAACCTTAAGGTAAAAATAATGTAAAACAAAACAAAACAAAACAAAAACGATAATGCAGAAGTCCTAATAATGAAAATGATAACAAATCTCTAAAATCATCTTTAAATCAATTAATTTGAAAAAATTAAATTTTTGCTAAGTTAAAAAAATGAAGTTGATGAGTAAGCAATATTGTGGACACTAACTCAAAATGTAAACTATTAGGGAGTAAGACTAAAAAATCCTAATTTTCCAGTAGGTTTTTTAGTTGTTTTCAAAAGAATTAATAGAATCCTTCCTAATCACAAAGGCTCCCAAGGTCAGTTCACAGGATTCATTTTCAGTCTCTTAAAAGGACTGTAGCCCGGCCAGTGTGGCTCAGTGGTTGAGTGTCGACACATGATTCAAGAGGTCACTGGTTCAATTCCTGATCAGGGCACATGACCAGGTTGCAAGTTCAATCCCCAGTTGGGCACATGCAGGAGGCAGCCAATTGATGATGTTTTTCCCGCATTGATATTTCTATCTCTCTATTCTTCTCCCTTCCTCTAAAAATCAATTAAAAACATATTTTTTTAAAAAGGACTGGAAACTATTATTCATTCTCCAATTTTTCTTACCTCCTCTTTCTGCATTTACAGCCGACTCCACTGAATCAACACACACTTCCATGAGAAATCCATTTGCTGTCCCTAAAATACATGAAAAACAATGCAATACCATGATGGGACTATTTATCCGGACCAATCTACCACTATCATTTTATATTTTGCTGCCAAAATTCTAATGTCCAATATAGGAAAGTGTATAAGTATATAAGGGCCCATGAATGCAATAAAATATGTTAATTATAAAACTGATGTCTTTGGACTATGAAATAAGAACACTAACATACAAAAAATTATACTGGAAACAATATTTACTGAATGCCAAATTAATCTTCCTAAAACACAGACCTCATCATCACATTCCAGGTCAAGATTCTTTCAATGCTTCTCAATGAGTGCCTGCAGAATACGTTTAAACTTCTTTACAAGGAATATATGTTTAAATGCTAGGATGGACTTCAAATCCTGCCCCCCTCCATACTTGTATGATTTTAGACAAATTACTTAGCCTAAATTGTCTATACAACTTAGTAGGTTGTAGTACCTATCCCAGAGTAGTGAAGATAAATCATGTAAAGTGATACTATCAACTAAATGTGCAAAAAATACTAGTTTCATTAACTACAAGGTATTTTCTCTATATGCCTCCAGTTGTCCCTAATCCTCATTCCTGCTCTTGCTTATGCCATCTCCTCAATCCACAAAGTCCTTCCAGTTCCATCTTTGACTGCTAAACTCTCCCAAGACTCATGTCAAACCATATTTCCATGACACTTCCTCTCTCCCAAAGTAGGAAATTGTATCTCCCTTTTTTTGAACTCATATAACTCTTTATAAGTTATATGTTCTTCTTTAAAACACTAAATGTATCTCTTCAAAATACGATTTTCTATCTGTTATTATTTATGTAGATAAGTGTCTGATCACTCTTACTTGATCTAAAGTTTGTAAGTAAGGTCTTTTTCCCCACAAAGTTTATTTTTTAACTTACTTACTGATTTTAGACAGGGAGGAGGAGGGAGGGGAGAGAGGGCAAGAAAGAGAAACATCAATCTGTTGTTCCACTTATTCATGCATTCATTGGTTGATTCTTGTATGTGCCCTGACCAGGGATCGAACCCACAACCTTGGCATATTGTGAGGATGCTCTAATGAGCTAAGCCACCCGGCCAAGGCCTAAAAAGGTCTTTATGTGAGAAATCTTTATTATCACCCACAGTAAGCACAGTGTCTACCATGGTCCACAATAGTCAAGCAAACATTTACTAAAGGCTGAATAATTACAAATTCATAAAAAGTCACATATCTGCACTAAAAAGTATGATGAAAATAGAGTTTTGCATGTTTTTTCTGTAAGCTAAACACATAATTTTTAAAAATTAAGAATTCTGAATGCATACTTCATGCAGTATCTGAAAGAATGGTTACCACATACTGATAATGATTACAACTAGGTGCTGGGATTTGGAATGCCTTTACTATCTTTTTACTTTCCTACATTGCTTGATTTTTCTTCTACCCAATATTGCTTTGATCATTTTTTAAAAAGCAATTTTTAATTTAAAAAAACAAAAATCTAGCCTGGCTGGAGTGGCTCAGTAGTTGCGCATCGACCTATGAACAGGAGGTCACGGTTCGATTCCTGGTCAGAGCACATGCCTGGCTTACAGTCCCCAGTGGGGGACATGCGGGAGGCAGCCCATCATGATTCTCTCTCATCATTGATGCTTCTATCTATCTCTCTCTCCCTCCCTGAAATCAATAAAGAAACAAAACATATTTTAAAAAAAGAAAAACATAACTCTATCATCTGCTAAGATCATGTTGCAACTGTTTCATTTACTGAAAAGAAGACTATCAGTCTCAAGCTGTGAAAGAGTTAAGCACCACCCTTATGCTCTTAACCCACAGTGCTGCATTAATTCTGAGTTTCCTGATAGCCACCCATACCAGCCGTCAGGTCAGTCTAACGACAATGCTGCAGGGTACCATGTGCCTCATGCCAGAAAGGGCCTTGGCGAGGAGAGGGTGGGGATGCACACAAAAGGCTATGACAGAAGCCGGAGTAAGGCAAAGCAAAGTTATGGGGATCGAAGAAAAAGGTATTTGTTCGGAGCAGTTCTCAAAGTGTAGTAGGTCAGTTAGCTCTTGGGGGCCTTAGGGATCTTAGACTCTTAGATGGTCCTTTCAGGGTCTGTGCAGTGAAAAACTTCATGGTATTAAAATGTTATTTGCCTTTTGCACTTTGATTATTTCACAAGTGGAGTTTTGGGCAGGCTACCTGACATGTCAGACCGAATGCAGAAGCAGGTATAAGAACACAGGCATGAGAATTCCATTAAGCCAGGTAGTAAAGAGGTCAGCAAAAATACAAAACATCGGCACTACTTCATTTTGTTTGTTTGTTGAGGGAAACAGTTCTTCTTCAGAAAAAAGAAATGTTATTTTCGTTAACATGTAATAGGTTTATTATGGTTATTTTCTAGTTAATAACTATTTTAAAACTTTGTTTTAATTTTAAATACAGTCAGTATCAATAAACTGTATTTTAAAAAAAGGTCTTTGAGGCCCTCAATAATTTTTAGGAGGGAAAGGGGATCCTGAGATCAAAAGCTTTGAGGACCGCTGGTTGGGAGGGACCCAGAATTCACGGAGGGATCTGCCAAATCCCTAGCACCTGCCATGCCATCCCACCCTGGCGCGACAGGAGGGACTCGGGGCTTGTGGCCGCCGCCAGCTCCGCCACTGGTGGCCGTGTGGCCCTGGAGACAACCCCACGGCCGCTGTAGCAGCTACAGGTTACGGGGCAGTCACCACAGGTTGGGCACGGTGCTCCGCACTCGCCATCTAAGCATCACAGCGACGCTCGATTGGCGACGGGAAACGGGAGGCTCACAAAAGTGAACCAACTTGAATACAATCGCACGACGACGATACGTGGGGGCACCGGGATTCGAACCAGCACATCCGGCTCCAGAGCCGGGCCGCTCTCACTACACGCCCCTTCTCAGGCACCCCTTTCCACGTGTTTAAAGCCGGGATGACAGGACCTGTCGCGCAGGGGACCCCGAGAGAAATCGCGATCAATCCACTGGCCGATCAGAAACCCCGGCAGCCCCGCCCGCTCCGGGCAGCCAGGTGGGCCGTCCCCGCCCCGCCCCGCCCCTTTCCGCACCGGCCTTCCCGGACGCCCGCGTCCGCTCCGAGGAGGACCCCTGCCTCTTCATCCTCCGCGCGTTCCTCCCTCGCGAAGCTGCGGTTTCCACTCAGATCCGGGTTTTGGTGCGCGCGACCGGGGAAGCTCGTTCCCACCGCCGCGCGCGCCCGTGCGCGCCCCCGACGCCCACGCCCCAGCAGCCCCCGCGAAGGCCAAGTCGCCGGCGCAGGCGCAGTCACTGCTCGCCCCGCCCGTCTCAGGAGGCGGAGCTCGCTTAGTGTGACTCGGAAGTGCTTCTTTCCGGAGCAGAGGGGCGAGGCCTCGGAGCGCTGGGGTGTGGAGGTGGCGGCCGGGCACCGTCCTCAGTATGCAGCGGTTACTCTTTCCGCCCCTGAGGGCCTGGATGGGGAGCCCGTGTCTCCGACTCCTGGGTCCCAGCGCGGCGCCTAGAACGCAGGTACCGCGCCGCAGCCGAAGCGGACACGGGGAGAGAGACCGTAGATAACCCCGCAGCACGTTTCTGTGGCGCCTTGGAGATCAGGACGCGTGTCCTTGTTTCCAGAGCCCCTGAGCTCTGAACTGGACCTACCCCTTACTAGCTGCGTGCTGTTAGCCAAGTTAGGTAACCTTTCTGTGCCTCAATTTCCTCATCTGTAAAGATGGGGATGACAGCAATACTTAATTCATAAGATTTCTGGAAGGATTAAATTTGATATTCTTAAGCACTTAGCACAAAGTAAAAGCTCAGTAAATGTTATCCAGATGTTTGATTTTTTTTTTTTGCTAAAAGTACTCAGGTAACCAGGTTAAGGAATGTATAACACCCTTCTGCAAAGAAGGAAATGGAGGCCTAATGTGAGTTGTCTAAAGTTACTTAATTAGAAGCAGGAAGCCAAATATGGTCTTTTGGCCCTCAGGGATGGTCAGAAGAGGACATGTATCCACTCAACTAACAACTACTGTATTGAGTGACTGTTAGGTGGTAGGAACTGGGAAGCAAATATAACTATCAAAAGGCCACTGCACAGTTTAGTTATTTATAATTCATTTATTAAGTCTATTCAGGTTTTGTTAGGTAAGGGAACTGTGTTTGAACAAAGGAAGCAGGAGAGAAAGGACCAGACACTTGTCCCACAGCTCATAGTTCAGTGGGAGATGGGGAGGAACCTAAAGTGTGTTGAGATAAAGTGTGCTGAGAGGGACCTGTTGCAGACCTGGGATAGTCTGGGAACACTTCCCAGAGGAAAGAGGTGAAAATATCAACCAGAGGAGGTGACTTCTAAACTGAGGTCTGCAGTAGGTATTATAGGCATGCCTCGGAGATAATGCAGGTTCGGTTCCAGACCCTTGCAATAAAGCCAATGTCACATAAGCGAGTTACCTGAATTTTTGGGTTTCCCGGTGCATATAAAAGTTCTATTTTCATTATACTATCGTCTATTAAGTGTGCACTAACATTATGTCTAAAATTTAATGCACATACCTTAATTTAAAAATACCTTACTGCTAAAAACTGACCATCATCTGAGCCTTCAGTGAGTCGTCATCTTTTTGTTTGTGGAGGGACTTGCCTTGGTACTTACTGATGGCTGCTGATCAATCAGGGTGAAGGTTGGGGTGGCTGTAGCAATTACTTAAAATAAGATAACAATGAAATTTACCACATTGACTTCCTTTCATGAGAATGATTTCTCTATAGCATGGGACGCTGTGTGATAGCATTTCATCCACAGTGGAACTTCTTTCAAAATTGGCGTCAATCCACTCAAACCCTGCCAGTGCTTTAGCACTAAGTTTATGTCGTATTCTAAATCCGTTGTTGCCATTTCAACAACCTTCACAGTATCTTCACCAAGAGTAGGTTCCATCTCAAGAAACCACTTGTTCTCCTTCTCCAAAAGAAGCAGTTCATTTGTTCAAGTTTTATCATGAGGTTACAGCAGTTGAGTCACACTTCAGGCTCCAGTTCTAATCCTCATTCTCTTGCTATTTCCACATCTGTAGTTATTTCTTCCACTGAAGACTTGAGCCCCTCAATGTCATCCATGAGGGTTGGAGTCAACTTCCAGACTCCTGTTAATATTGATATTTTCACCTCTTTCTGTGAGTCACAAATGTTCTAAATGGCATCTAGAATGGTGACTCCTTTCCGGGAAGTTTTCAATTTGTTCAATGCAGGGTTGCCACAGACCTTCAATTTGTAAAATAAACGCAGTATCTGTAAAATGCAAAGATTGAAGCACAATAAAACGAGGTATGCCTGTATTAATTGATTGCAGAGGAGAAGGGAGGTAGAAACATCAATGAGAGAATCATTGATCTGCCGCCTCCTGCACGCCCCCTGCTGGGGATCAAGCCCACATTCCGGGCATGTTCCCTGACCAGGAATTCCTGGTTCGTAGGTTGATGCTCAACGACTGAGCCACACCGGCTGCCTATATTTTCTATCAGGGAATAAGTGATGTCCCAGAAACCTTATTTAAAGATCCACAGAAGAAATAAAATAACCCATGTCTGGGTGTAGAGTTAAGTCTGGGGGAAGTATGCAGAGATCAGAAGGTTCATGTCGTGTGGCAACGGATTCGAATGAGGCCAAGACTACGGGCAGGAAAACTAGTGGGAAGGTGGAGACAGTAACCCAGTGAGGAGATGACTTACCGGGGCCGCAGCAGTGGAGATGTTGCACAGCACAGTGGGACTGAGGGTGGGTAGCAGTGAAGCGAGGTCTTTCCCTCTTTCTCCAGCTGTCATTTATCTGCCTTGATCCTTAGTGTGGTTGCCGCTGTGGGATCAGGACCCCCTGGAGGCCAGGGCAATACAGCACCATCTCTGAAGTAGCTTTACAGTCTGGAAGGGGTCCCGTGTCCCTGCCTTCAAAGGCTGCTGAGCGGGTGGTGGGCCGATGGCTCCTGGTCTGCAGTGGAGCGGTGGCTGGAGCAGTTATTCTTGGTGGAGTAACTAGGTGAGTAATTTGCTCATAGCAGTTGTCAGCTGTTTGGGTCATCAGTAGAGGTACAGGATGACCAAGGGGGAAAGGACCCTAGGAATCATGTAGTCTAGTTCCTTCGTTTGGCAAATGCAGAAACTGAGGCCTAAAGAGGGAATATGTCTGATAGCTTGCCCGGACATAGAACAGTTTCCGGTTTATTTAATAGGAGCACTTCATGAAGACTGGTTTAGATCTTAATTGTTAGCTGTACATTGTTTGTGTATATTTCCCCCTGTAATCAGAGTTCAAATTTATCTCAAAATTTTGTGTACAGTTAGTCTGAATTAAACCCAAATAAGTTCCATATATCACAATTAGTTCATATGCCTCTTAGGTCTCTTTATACCTCCCCTTTGCTCCTCATCACCCTCCCCACCCCCCATTTGCAGTTTTTATTGAAGAAACCCAAATCGTTTGTCCTATAGAGTTTCCCAGTTTGGATTTTTCTGATTGCATACAATGGTGGCGGTGGTTAACAAGTCCCATTATCCCCTGTATTTCCTGTAAACTGGTTATTGCTTGATCAGCTTCAGATTGGGACGGGGCAAAATACTTCATCAGTGATTATAACGTTTATAAATAGTGTCTATTAGAGATGCCAACCACCATTGGTGATCATTGCCTAGATCCATTATTTCATTAGCGTTGTAATATTCTAGTAGCTCTAAACTAAAGAGAAACTTTGCCTCATCAACAATTGGGTTATCTTAAGGTACATTGTATATAGGAAAAGTAGGGTAAATACTTGATTCTTTCCCTTTATTTACCAATTTTCAAAATAATAAATTGGTTCCCACGTACCCTCCAAAGGTAAACAATGAAGTGTGCGTTTTTAAGTATCATTATGAGCTCATAGGTTTAAACATACTTGGTGTGTTTCAATCCAGTGCAGTGATGTTTTGCTCAAATTATCCCATCCTTAGTCAGTGAGAACCTCTCAAATTGGCTCCAGAGTCGTTTTGACTGGACCCTGGTAACCTTAGAGTCCTTGCTTTCTGGATGATAAAATATTCCAGGTACTTGTATATTTCCCGCCTCAAGCCTAAAATCAGCCTTTTACTTACGGAACACTAACTCCTTTTGGTGAAAATACCTTTGGTTTTAATTAAGTATGTGTTCTCAAATTCTCTCCACATACCCTGTGCCCTTATTTCAGATACTGTGTGTGTTATATAGGCTGTTATGGGCACTGACAAATTTGAATTTTACTGTCTTTAAATTTACTCAAGAACCTAAAGTGTGTTATCCCTATATCAAATCTCTTTTCCTTGGTTATGCATTTAGGGCAAATTTCCTTGGTCTAAGGGTTGATTTTGCTGTTTCTGTCAAAATTCTAAGCAATAAGAGAAGAGAAAGGTGTCAGAGAGGAAACAATGAAATGTTTACCTTTAGATCCACTTGTTGCCATAAACTATTTGTGAGTCATCCAGCATTACACATTCTCTCTCTCTCTCTCTCTCTCTCTCAAATTTCTTTCCTTTCCTAAGATTGACAGAGTCTGGCCTCTCAATGGTAGACTGGCATTTAATAAAGGAGATGAAGCCACCTACAAGCCAAGAGGAATGGGAAGCAGAATTCCAAAAATATCAGCAATTTCCAGAATTTAAAATGTAAGTATTATAAAAAAATCAGGTAAATGTCCCATGAGACCCACTCAGTCTTTTGCTCATTTAAACATGTCAGAACATTAGATCCCATTATTTCTTGATATTTGGCTCTGTTAGGTTTTGTGAGCTTCCTACACTAAACCTCCAATTCCAAAGTGATCCTGAGGTCACTGATGAGGAAGAGGGTAGACCTATCAAGCTTCAAGACTGAGAAAGTTCCTGCATTCCATTGGGAAATAAAATTGAGATGGATGTTTCCTCTTGCTTATTTTTTTACTTCCCTTTTCACCCAGCTTAAATCATGACATGACACTGGCAGAATTCAAGTTCATCTGGTACATGGAGTACTCTCACCGAATGTGGGGTCGCCTTGTAGGCCTCGCATACATCCTGCCTGCTGCCTACTTTTGGAGAAAGGGCTGGCTCAGCCACAGCATGAAAGGACGTGTTCTTGCCCTCTGTGGTTTAGTTTGCTTCCAGGTGAGACTTACACAAGTTTGGGAAACAAGAGGTGTTCCCAAGAGCTTCCTAGTTGGCATTGTTTAACAGAATAGGTGAGCGTGTGGATTTTAGTGTAGCATGCCTGGCTGTAAGGCCCAGCTCGACCACGTAGTAGGCAAGTCCTAACCTCTGTAGGCTATGCTTCCCTTGCCTGTAAATAGGGATAATAATAGTACCTACTGTTTAGGTTGCATGAATATTAAATGAGATCATGCATATAAAGAACTTAGGTTAGTGCCTGGAATCAGTAAGCACTCAAATATATTTTTGTGTCACAAGAATTAGAGTTTCTTTCCCACCATGGCTCTCCTGGATTCTCATCTCTTCCCTTTTTCTATCTTGCCAGTTCTGTGCGGATCTGGGATCCCTATGGTAGAATGGCTATAGAAGCAAATAAAGAAAATTCCAAAAGAGGAACAGTTTGTGGGATGAGGAATTTTAAAATATCGATGTAGTTGAGAGGTATTAAAGTACTATATACTATAAATGGTAGGAAAAGATCATTGAGTGACTCTGAGGCTGAGAGCCAAGAAAAGGGGTATTAGAAAAGACATGAATATTTGGGTCAGAGTATACAGGCCCTAAGGGAGAGTATCAAAACATCAAAGAAATATCAAAATTTGATCAGGAGGAAGTGAATTGGTTAATTTAACGTGGAAATGATGAAATTATGAACCAAATAGAAGGAAATGAGGGAGTTGGAAGAGATGTAATATAGGCAATAGAAGCAAATACTAAGGAATTAGACATTAATAAAAGTCTAATAGAAACTAGGGGAGAGAGGAATGCCTGGCTGGCTTGGCTCTGCGGTTGAGCATCAACCTGTGAACCAGGAAGTCATGGTTCAATTCCCAGTCATGGCACATGCCTGGATTGTGGGCTTGATCCCCAATGCTGGATGTGCAGGAGGCAGCCAATCAATGATTCTCTCTCATCATTGATGTTTCTATCTCACTCCCTCTCCCTTCCTCTCTGAAATCAATAAAAATATATTTTAGAAAGAAAGAAACTAGGGAGGGAGAATAAAACAAAATGAAAATTTGTTCAAAAATGAAAAAAAAATGCCACTAAGGACAGACTCTAAGAGAAGCAGAAAATTGAAGATGGCAAATAGGGTATGGAAAAAAGAGAGGGCTAGCAAATCACACTCTATACTCCTACATCTTCCAATGTCCTATGCAAATGAAATCAAGATAGGACACCCAGGGTAATCATAAAGGGGGAAGAAATGCCCAAAAAAGATTTCCTGAGGAGCATATATTTAGAAGAGGTGGGAGAATTCTACCTTTTGACATGATTCTATTGTCCTGGCAGGACGGGGGCTGACAGAGCTATCCTATATAATAAAAGTGTGATATGCAAATCGACCGAACGGCTGAACACTGGTACCACTCTATGACACCCACTGGTGCCAGGCCAGCCAAGGCAGGTGCCATGCAATTGGTTGGGGCCCAGCCATCACTCCATGATTGCCCTGCAGAGAGGAAGGCCCAGGCCACCAGCTGGGAGATGATCAATCGAGGGCTCCACGATTGCCCCAAAGAGGGAGGCTCAGGCCACCGACCAGCAGGCTGCAGCGGGTGGGCAGGACTTCCCTCTACGAGGGAAGCCCAGGTGCCAGCAGCCGGAGGGTAGCCTAGGTGCTGGAGGCCAGAGGGAAGCCCAAGTCCCGGGTGCCAGAGGGAAGCTGGTGCCGGCAGCCAGGGGAATGAAGGCCTACTCTTGCGTGAATTTCATGCATCGGGCCTCTAGTATCTCATATGATTGGAACTGACACTTGTTTGGGTTACTTGAAAGTTAGTAAAAGCAGAGAATCATAGAATAATAATACATACCTTAACTTTTAAACATGTACTTTCATTACCTTTATTTTAAAACTAGAGGTCCGGTGCACGAATTGGTGCACAGATGGGGTCTGGCTGGCCCACCCCAATGGGGGCCCATTGGGTGGGGCCAGCCATGGGGTCTAATGCTGGAAGCTATAGCTTTCCCCCAGCTGGATCTAATTATACTTAAAGGATGGCCAAAAGAAAACCCACAACAGAACTGTTTTGCATTTCACGTGCCATGAGATGAAGTTGTTTATGTGTTGTGTGCAAACGTATATCAAGAAGGATTATGGCCCTTTAATGATTTTTGCATTCTTCCTGGGGGTCTGTCCTCAGTTTCCCAATATGATCTTCATGTCTGTTTAAAAGTTTTTCTGTTTTTGAATGTGCCTATCCTTTGCTCCTGGCAGCCTGTGGGTCCTCGTTGCTGTCCCTTTTAAAAAGAGATTGAAAGCTCACCTAATTTGCAATTTCACAAAATCTCCACCCAGCCTCTCTACATTCCTCAGCAAAGGGCCTCCATCCCTTAATGCTTATGTCACCTTTTTGGCTAATTTGGAAGGTCTCCTGGGGCTTCAGACTGTGGAGGGAGAATTCCACACCTTGGCTGCAGTATTAGCACAATCCTCTGGAGACTCTGGTTGGGGACAGAAGGGATTGATAATTATTTTCTTGTGCTTGTACTAAATGTACATGCACCAGGGAGCCAGGCAGTGATTTAGGAGTGTTGGGGGCTGGCCGGGGTGAGGGGCCGCAGGTGGTTTGCCAGTGGGCCCTGCCCCCATTGGGGTGGGGGGGCCCACTCAGGGGCGGGACTGGCCGGGCGAGGGGCTGCGGTCATCCAGTTGGTCTGCCATTCGGTCTCTTCATATAGGATGAAGAGCCAAAGCCTGTTTTTTAGTCCTCTGATTGGAGTTCAAGCTCAGATCTCTTACACCCCCATAAACTATCATTTTATTTCATTTCCCTTAAGAGAAGTGAAAATTTAGATACTTGCAAAGCAATCTGACTGCAAAGCCTTACAGATTTTTACCCCCACAAAGCTTTTTTAACTTTCTCTTCCCACCTAACTTGACAGTAGTTGTTTTTAAGCTTTCTCAAGCTTTCCAAAACATTCAATCTCGTGTTTATAGAAACAGCTCTCTTTTTATCCTCATATTTCACTGGTTCACATAATGTTAAATCATATCAAGTATATGTAAGGTTTTGCCCACAGATAAGCTTTTGTATGCTTTTCTATATTTGACTTATACTCCAATAAAAAGGTAATCTAATCAGTAGTTAAATATTTATGGTGCTGTATGTGGAAATGTGGGTAAGTCATGATCCTGAGATACAGAGGATATGGGAGGGGCATGGAAAGGAAGTGTAAGGTAGGGAGGATGCCTGATAATTGATAACTCACTTTCTCCGAGAGTAAAGTTGAATAGACAGTTCCAACTTTGTTTTCTTTGCCTCTTCTCTTTTCGGTTCTAGGGCCTGTTGGGATGGTATATGGTGAAAAGTGGATTAGAAGAAAAACCAGATTCTCATGACATCCCTCGGGTCAGTCAATACCGCCTGGCTGCCCACCTGGGATCAGCCCTGGTTCTTTATTGCGCCAGCTTGTGGACTTCGCTCTCCCTGCTGCTTCCTCAGCACAAGGTAACAGTCAGTCCGTGTTGTTACACGTCTACACAGTGCTGACAGGTAATTCCGGTTCTGCTAGGAAGTTAGGTCAAAATGTGCATATTCCCAAATCTACCATTTTACCAGCAACCAGATAAAACCAAAGTTTAGAGGAACATTAAACTTTGGGACTGGATAGCTTTGAGATTGCAGAGTAAAACATGCAGTTATTTTGAGCTGGAGAAACTCATTCAAAGGAGAAATAGTATGAGAGATGAATATTTTGTCAGCAATGCCTATTGGAAAAGGTGAAAACATGAATTTTAGAAAAAGTGGGACAGAGTACCAACAATAAGAGATATCCCAACCACTCTATGGAGGGATGGGAATGGCGAGGCAAGGAGGCCAGAACAGGAGCGATTTCTGGCCCTGTGGTGGCGCACAAGAGCCATATTGGGTTGTTTGTTCTTTAGATGGAGACCTGCCATTCATCAAGCCGAACAGTACAGTAAACCTTAGTGATCTTGCCACAAGTATTTTCTCAGTAGGCTGATTAAAGTTTTTTCTAGTTGTTTTATTTTTTTAAAATGAACAATATTTTAGGTATTGAAGACATGGTTGACCTGGATAACCTGTTCATGGAGTAGACTTTGAGATGTCAGTAGAACTTTTAAGTAGAATCATCCAATAGCTACTTGGAGCCAGTGACCTGGATCCCAACAAGGATGGGAGATGTTGACTTGTCAGTCATCCCACAGGGAAGCCAGATGGAGTTGAAACATTGGTACAGTAGACAAATCCACATCTGAAAAGTTCCTGTTCTCCTGGCTTTCAAAGCCAAATTTCTAAAATGATTGCCTATATTGATGGCTGTACATCCTGACAACCCAATCTTTCCTTTCATTTCTTGTCATCTGGCTTCCCAACCCACCTCTATACATATACACCACACACTCACATATACACCCTCATTCCCAAACAGTCTCTACTGACTTTTTTATTATCAATGAATTGTTTTTCTTTTTAAAATTTATTTATATTCCACTAATTACAGAAAGGATTTGACATAGTCAAACATATAGTTGGAGATGCTGTCCAACATAGTAGCTCACTAGCTACATATGGCTATTTAAATTTTAATTAATTAATATTAAATAAAATTAACTTTAAGCAAACGTGTTATTTACTTCAACTTTAAATAAAACTAACTTTTTATTTAATTTTAAGTTGCTCTAGCCTCGGTTTAAGTTCTCATTATCCACTTATTGGGGGCAGCACAGATACTAGGACATGTCCGTCATTGCAGAAGTTCTGTTTGACAGCCCTGACATTGTGCTACAGAATCTCAGTGATGATACCTCATTCTTCACGTACTAGATTGCAAAGCATTTGAGGGCAGCACTCTGATTTCACCTTTCTGTATCTTACGGTTACCTGTTTATAAAGTTCTTCATAAATATTTGCTGACTCACTGATTAGTATCAAAAGTTGGCTATAGCAAAAAAAAAATTTTGACTTTACCAAAAACACAAGAATCTCCACTAGAGGCATTAAATGCCAGAATCTCCACTCTAGGCATTTTCTGCAGTTTTGATTCTGATTATATTTGGTAAGCATTAAATATCACACACAGGATGAAAATCCAGTCCTATATTTTAAGCCACATCATTTTAACCATAGTAAAGCATCCCCCCACCCCCACCCCACTGAACAATGCAAATCATGCAGTTATGAAATAGATTCGTATTGAGTATCTAATGCCAAGTCTTGGGCTAGGGCTACTCTGATAAGACAGATGGCAGTTCCTGCCTTCGCAAAACTTATAGGATAGCAGAGAAGATAGGTGGTAAATGTATAAATTTAATAAAATATGATGTGTGTCAGAACAGAATATCTGCTGGGAGTACCTAACCTCGTTTAGGGGTCAGAATATCTGACTTCAAATTGTCACTTGGGTTTAGCCATGGAGATCTTTGCTGCCTCTTGTAGTTCCTGCAGTACTGTTAACTTGATTGATTTTTTTATTTAGTTGCCTGAAACCCGTCAGCTCCTGCGGTTGAGACGATTTGCTCACGGAACAACAGGCCTAGTGTTCCTTACAGCTCTCTCAGGTAGGACTCTTCAAGATGGCCCATTTTCATTCCACTCTCAGGTCTCTTCCCTAATGCTTTTCTCTTTCTTCCTGTAACTTCATATTTCCTTTTCACATCTGCCTTTCTCATACCCACCGTCTTTACCCTCTGTTTCTATTCTTTCCTCCCTTCCAAAAATCCTGTGTAAGTCAGTTAAACAAAATTATTGAGCAGCTGCCTGGATCGACACTGCCTAGACTCAAATCCTGGCTTTACCACCTGTGAACTCGGTGACCTTGGGTGAGCTTTGGAACCTCTCTGGTCCTCAGTGACCTCATCTGTAAAATGGGGATGATGATAATAGTATGAGTAGAATATGTGAAGTGCTTACAACAGTAGCTGGCATGTAGCAAAAACTATGTAAGTATAAGCTGTTATTATTATGTAAACATTATTGTTATTATTACACATATAACTAGATGGGTCAGACAAAAGACCTTCCCTCAAAGATGGTCTAAGGTAGGAAGTTCACTGGGGCAAAGAGGCCAACGCAGATCTTTCTCATTCTTTAAATCACACCTCTACCTCTCTGTCGAACTGTGTTATCCAATACAATAACCACGAGTCTCATGTGACTATTTAAATTTAAGTTGTTTAAAATTAAATAAAATTTAAGGTTTAGTTCCTCAGTCACACTATCCACATTTCAGGAGCTCAATAGCAACATGTGGCTTAGCAGCTGTTACACTGGATAGCAGATACAGCACATTTTCATCATCCCATAAACTTCCATTAGACAGCACTGCTTTAAAATAAAACCATCAAACCAGTGATCTACCCAACCCTCCCCTCCCTCTTTTCTTGGTGGAAGAAAATGAATTTTGAATTGATAAACGGCATTTACAAAATCAAGAATATGATCTAAACATCCCTGAATCCTCTTTGATCACAAATAATGGAATGAAAATAATAATTTGATCATAATAATAATTCACGAATACCCTGTTTAAGTGCTTAGTAGCCAGAAACATATCAGGATTTAGTTTATAAGCATTTTTTTCCATTTCTTTGTTCATTTAATAAACATTTTTTTGAGCACTTGGGGAAGAGATAAAAACAGTATGTCAGATAGTGTTCAGTGCTGTGAAGAGAAACAAAATGCTTTATGAAATAGCGGTAGAATGGGGAGTGCCGTCTTATATGGGATCATTGGGGAGATCTTTTTTATAAGGTGAATAAATTATGCAGGTATCTGGGGGAAGAACTCTTCCAGAATAGATCAGTAGTTCTCAGTGGGGGGAAATCACTAAGGGAATTTTTTCAAACTAGCGTGTCTCTCTAGAGCTTCTAGTTCATTCCTCCAGGGGAGGCATGCCAGAATCTTGGGATGGGAGCAAGTGAGAATATAATTGTTTTTCTTTTAAGTTTTCATGGTGATTGTGATGTATATTCCCTGTTTGAGAACCCCTTACTATAAACACTTTATATAAGGCCTTCCTTTTATCTAACTCTGGGATAATAAACTTTTTTTCTTAATCTTTATTATTGAAAGTATTACTTATGTTCCTTTTTTCCCCCATTAACCCTCTCCAGATAAACTTTTTCTGTGTCAGAATAGTATTTGGCCTCCTCTTTCTCTCATTTTAATAAATGCCATTTACCTTGGCGTACAGGGGCTTTTGTGGCAGGACTGGATGCTGGGCTTGTTTACAACTCCTTCCCCAAGATGGGAGAATCTTGGATCCCAGAAGACCTTTTCACCTTCTCTCCCGTCCTGAGGAATGTTTTTGAGAACCCTACCATGGTGCAGTTTGATCACCGGATTCTGGTGAGTCTGGCTGGTGGTTACTGGCTACTAAGCAGAGGGAGCCTGTCACAGGCTTGGGGTATTGAAGCACTGATTACAACAGAGAGAGGGCAGAGTGGGCAGTACATTTCCTTTGTTTTTTTTTAAGAGGAAATTGAGTAGCAGTTTTCTAATGTGATGTTTTTTTTCCTAATTACCCACACACCCTCCCAGCCAATTTCTGGCTTTCAGGATACTGCCAGCTTCTTAAAGTTGAATCTGCTTTTTACCACCTAGCAAATGATAACCTCCCTGAATCCTGCACACACATAGGAGAGTCGTAGCAGATAAAAGGCTGAGTAGAGAAGAGAGTGCGCAGACAGTGGATGCTGAGCACACAGCTGTCAGAGCTGAACCAGAACCCCCCAAGGAGCCAAGAGCATCACAAGTACTTTTTTTAAAAAATATATATATATTTTATTGATTTTTCACAGAGAGGAAGGGAGAGGGATAGAGAGCTAGAAACATTGATGAGAGAGAGACATTGACCAGCTGCCTCCTGCACACCCCCCACCGGGGGATGTGCCCGCAACCAATGTACATGCCCTTGACCGGAATCGAACCTGGGACCCTCCAGTCCTCAGACCGACGCTCCATCCACTGAGCCAAACCGGTTTCGGCCATATGTACGTTTTGTTTATTCAAGTAATATTTACTAAGGGCCTGCTATGGGTCATGGTAAGATCGGTCTGGTACTCTGGCATGATAAACTGAAGATGAGCAACAAGGAGACTGATGAGAAGCAGCAGTGCTATTGCAGGAATGCAGGTGAGAGTGAGAGTGATGGGGTTCAAGGCTTCATGGTGGGAGGGGGTTTAAGAAGAATGATGAAACAGAGAGGTTGTAAGGAATAGAATACTGCTGTAGAAATGAAGGTGAGGAAAGATGAAGGAAGATCCCAAAGTTTCTTTTGGGGGCATGCTTAAAATATGACCAACAAAAATGAGGCTATTGGAATGAGTGCTGAGCTAGACATAGGCTATGTCAACAGATGGAGGTATGTTGAGTGTGAGAGGATACAATACATCCTCTGGAGAAGTCCAGAGGACTCAGATGTCCACAGGGAATGCTAGGGCTACGCAAGTCTCTGCGTGTGGGCTCAGTCCCCCTGCCACACATTCTAGAATAAGCAAAGTCTGAAATTGTCATCATGGACAGCTCTGAAAAGGAAAAGAAGTGAAATAGATGTACAGATTTGATAGAAAAACATTCTCTTTGCCATCATGGAAGGGGAATACAGGCCCTATTGCCAGTCCCAGTCCCTCGTTCTGAAGGGGCAGGAATGAAAATGAGACTTTAGATCTTTCTACCAATAGCTGGCAACACCACCTCCTCCTCTACTCACCGCTCAGGAAAATAATAACCCTCATGGGCTGGGGTCAGCCCTGCTTTAAAAATACAAGATTACTGTAGGTATAAAATTAGGGATAAGAGTGCAAATGGTTTAAAATGTGAGGGCCATGGCTGGGGCACCCACAGTGGAAGGTGGGTAAGATCACCGAGAGAGAGTGTATAAAGTGATAGGCGCAGGAACTTTAGGTGGCACCTGGGGCACACCTGCATTTAAGTGGCCAGCAAAAGAGTGGGAAGGAGACTGAGGAGCAGAAACCAGAGGTGGAACTGCAGGGACTCCCTGCCTGGGGCAGGGAGGTGCCTCGTGGTTACTCACTGGTTCTGGAGGAGATACATGGAAGGTGAGCGGAAATCAGGAGGGTGGGCGCTTCCTGCTGGCACTTGATGAGACTCTTTCCCCCTCGCAGGGAATCTCTTCAGTTACTGCCATTACAGCGCTCTACTTCCTGTCCCGGAGAGTTCCCCTTCCTCGAAGGACCAAGATGGCAGCAGCGACTCTGCTGGCTTTGGCATATACACAGGTATAAACCACTTCTTTTTGGCCTGAAGGCGTCCCCAAAACAAGGTTAAAAAGGAAAGGTAACAGGCTAAGAGAAAATGTTTTCAATACTTAAAATAGACTAGAAGATTAATAACCAGAAGATAAAATAAGGATATCAATACACGATTCTCATAAGAGGAATGATGAATGGCCAATAAATACCATACAAAAAGCTGTTTAGTCTCACTCATGATCACAGATGAGCAAATTAAAACAATGCCTGCCATTTTGTGCTTGTCAGATTGGGGGGAAAGAAAGAAAAAGATAATCAGGTAATGCACAGGTATAAGAAAATAGATACCTTCATATATTCTTAGTGAGAGCATGAGTTTATATGGTATTTTTCAGAGGGCAGTTTGGCAATATCTTTTAAGATGTTAACTATATAATCTCTTGGACCAGCAAATTGACTTATTAGTGCCTGTCCTAGAGATATTCTAATGCACAAAGAGCTGTATCTGTAAGGAAATTCATTATAGAATTGCTGCAATGATGAAAAATTGGAAACCAACCTAAGCAGTTAAATAGATAACTATGGTAAATGTATACTGTGGAATATTATATAACAGTTTAAAATAGTAAGCTCTTAAGACATATATTAAGTAAAAAAGCAAAGGACAGAACAATGTACTTTTTTAAAGTACAAAACTCTTGTTTTTCTAAACAACATTTATATAAAAGTACAAGTGTGTAGAAACTGGTAACAGTGACTACCTTTGGTGAGGGGAACTGGGATAGGGTGAAGGATACTTAAGGGAAATTTTAGGGTTTTTGGTTTTGTTTGAATTTACTTCATTGTAAATGTCCTTACTTATGAAGTTAAAAATGTATTTTTAATGCTCTGATGGGGGAAGAGAGGTTTGTGTACGTGGCTGTCGATGCTGTCGTTTCGGCCTGAATTTGTGGTTGCTGCTTTACTTACTGCCTGGTTTCCTGTCACAGGTGGGCTTGGGCATCAGCACTCTGCTGATGTACGTTCCAACTCCTCTGGCTGCTACTCACCAGTCGGGCTCCTTGGCTCTGCTCAGCGTTGCCCTTTGGCTCATGAACGAACTCCGAAGAGTCCCAAAATAATTCTAAAAGGATCAGCCGCGTAGGACTGAAACTGCTTTTGAGAGCTCATTAGAGCACAAGAACTTGGGTTTTGCTAAGAGAATGACCTTGGCATATCAAATGGTTTCCAGATTGGTCAAGTTTTAAAAAATTCTTTGCCTGTTTCTGGAAGTCAGTGGGTCAAGAATGTCATTAGATATGATTACAGTAACGGTTCCTTTTTAAATCTGTTATTTTTCACGTTGATCCTCTTAATGGGATATCACCTCTTCTAGACAGAATTATTTTAAAAAGGGAACTAGAGTCACTGGGGTAGGTTCCCATACCATTTCTCCTGATCCCCAAACTAAAGTTGTCCTTAGTTAATAATAGTCACCAGAGGGCTTTATGATCCAATCCAAAGAACTATATGCTAAAGCTTGTATAGTTCCCTCCAACAAAGAGCAACGAATGAATTAAGTTCAAGGTTCAGATACTTTACTTCATTTTAATTTTATTAAAGATGAGTAAGTTTGGGAAAACAGATCTGGTTGCATTAAGCTATATAACTATTATGCCTATCCAAAATCATGGTGAATGGAGATTATCTGAATTATTTTTAGGTTTGCATTATTCCCAGCATCGGACACATACCAAATATTGCATGAATGAATGGAAAATAATTAGAGATTGATGTCCCAGGCACCTCTTCCAAAATAAGTCATCACATACCTACAAGATTAAATGAATTTACCATAATGTTTTCAAAGGTCCCTCAACAATTCTGTCAGTTGTTTTTAAAACATCAAAGGAATTAAAACACCTGCTTTTCTTAACCCAGAATATTTCTGTCTTTAACAGTGACAAGTGCTATCCATATGACAGGGGTAACGATTAGCTACTGCCTTAAAGTGATGCTGGTTGCAAAGACAAACACTGATGATCAGAATATTAGGATAACCAGTTTATCTGCAGTAATCCTTCCTTCTGGTCCTGGAATGAATGGTGCGTTTATATGGGCATAGGTAACACATATACCCATGTCCCAGCATAAAGGAGAATGCCCTCCCCTCTAATATGCATTGCACAGTTTACTCAACAATGATTTAACAGTATTTACTAGCGAGTATTTTAAGAACTGTTCAGCAAAACTATTATTCAATGTGAAGCATTAGAAAAACATACAATCTTAGTAAGCCCCAAAATTGATGCAATACAGGCAGCCTTTGGTCTTTTAAAGGGTGAAGGGAGCGTCTGTTGTGGATCATAAAAAAAAAAGATGTCTTTCAACACTGCAGAGTCCATCGCTCAAGGCGGAAACAATGAAGGAGATAAGGCTTATACTTCATGGTGTTAACTAACGAGGAACTAAGTATTTCAAACACAACATAATGACAGAAATCAAAGTATTTGGGATCCTGTTTGCAGAGCAACTCTTAGGAAGCTAATAAAAGGCAGAGCCTTCAGCACCAGTAGTCTTCACAGGCCAAACCCTGGCAGGTGCTCTGCAAGAGAGGCTGCTTAGGAGGGTGGAGTGGAGTGGTGGAGGAGTGGCAGGCGACCAGGGGTGTCGGAGCGGCTGCACTAAAACAGAAGAGGCTCAGGAGCAGACATGACTTCAGGCTGGTCTCAATCACAAACATTCTGTGGTTCAGAAATTTTTTCAACTTTGCTGAAAACTCAGAAGGTAGGGGAAGGTGGGGGGAAGGAGGAAGAGATCAACCAAAAGACTTGTATGAATGTATATAAGCATAACCAATGAACACAGACACCAGGGGGGTCGGGAGGGGGGCAAAGGGGAGATAAGGACACATATGTAATACCTTAATCAATAAAAAAAATGGCAAGCAATGATTGAATACATTTTAAAAGTAGAAAGTCTTTATAGTATGAGTAATAATTCACTTTTACAAATAAAAGGATTTCTATTGCTCAGACTTCCAGAGAAACAAAATGGTCAACAAGATACATTTCTCCTCTGTCCTTCCAATAAAAGTACTGAGAAATAGTAAATATTAGAACAAAGGAAAACTTGAGTAATAATACAAGGGAAGTTTATTAGGATATTTTTAAAAGGCCTTATTTTTTAACAAATACTTTTTATAACACCAACAAAATCCTCACAAGTTTGGAGACCATATGGCCTAGTGGCAGGACTCTGAAACTAGCATAACTGAAGAACTACTTTGGGAGAATATGAAACATCCACTGCTACTTCTATCTTATTGAAAAGAAGTTTAAAGATAGCAAAGACAAGCAGCACTGTTTCTGTAAGGGATCTGGAGACTGCCCAAGAAATACAACCAAGTTCCTTAGTGAGGTAGATCTAATAGGCATTTATACCTTAAGTAATTTAGATTGTAACCATCACATGAATTGCTTGGATGCTATGCTTAAGAAAACTGCACAAGCCCTAGCTAGTTTGGCTCAGTGGATAGGGTGTCTGCCTGTGGACTGAAGGGTCCTGGGTTCCATTTCAGTCAAGAGCTTGTACCTTGGTTGCAGTATTGATCCCTGGCCCTGGTCGGGACTTGTGTAGCAGGCAACCAATTGATGTCTCACATTGATGTTTCTCTCTGTCTCTCCCCCTTCCTTCCACTCTCTCTAAAAATCAATGGAAAATCTCGGATGAGGATTAACAAGAGAAAAAATAAAATTGTACAGAATGAAGCAAATTGTTTAAAATGTATCTAAAATTTTAAAGTATTAAATACAGAAGCTAGAGTCTATGTAGTGATAACTTGGTACTGTTCCTAGCAAAGCATTGCTTTCATATTTTATTCCTAAATATGAGCAAAGCAATCATAAGTGAATATCAGAAGCAGTTACAAAGATGGGGCATGTTTATAATAATAGTTGCAGTCAGCTATTATTATAAAGAATAGACTCTATTGAAATACACAATCTTGCAGGAAGAATCTGAGCATCTCATGACAGCTGTCACTAGTAGTAGTAACAGCACATATTACTACTGCTCTGGGATTCAATTTCATCATCTGTAAAATCAAGGGGGTTGACCAGAAGACCTCTAAAATCCCTTTTAAAATCTCATGCCCTGAAATGGATGTATAAGGATAGCTGTTGGATACTCCGTTCACACCAGGGAATGTCAGGGATAATGAATAAAGTAGACAACCATTGGCTCCTTTAGTCTTCAAAACCAAAGACCAAAATCCTCTTCCTGAAACTATATTACTTTCCTACCTTCTCACCTGCATTTAATGTCTTAGGCCAGTGGTTCTCCCTTTGGAACTAACCTCAGATCATCTTGTCTAGCCACCCCGTTTTACAGATGAGAAATGAACCAGAGAGGGCAAGTGACTTGCCTGGAGTAACAGAACTAGTTAATGACAAAGCCAGGACTAGAATCCAAGGCTGCTGTTCATGAAGTCTGATGTTCTTTTCCACCCACATGTTTTTCACTCCTGACAAAAAGCAAAACACAAAACTATGACAAATAGGGCTGGGGGGTGGGGAGGAGCTTCTATTTAGGAAGCTCTTAGGCTGAGGAGAGAACAGTCAAAATATTTTGGATGACATCAGAAGAATAAATAAAAAGGCTAGTGGAAAGTGATTAAAATTTCCTTGATCAAGGAAAATCAATTCAAGAAGCTAAGGTACAAAGAGAAAGATAGTATAATTTCCCTTAGAATTAACTGCAACTTAAGTGAATATAATGCCATATAATTGGATGTTACTAATATTTTCCTTATGCTGTAGTGATAAGAATTCCGAGAAGAGCGATGGGTTGTGCCATTGTCAGGCTAATAGAACATCACCCCTTTAAGCCACTGACTCTGGTTCTGACATTTGTGACCTGTCTCAGTGATAATAAAAGTACTAAAACAGTTCAGGTTCATTGTTGCTATTATCAGAAACACTACTTTGTAGGATTCAAAGGAACTACTGGAATGTGAATTTTATGAAACCATAATTTGCCTTTTGAGTAGTTTGTGAACTACTCAAAAGGCAAAAATGCAAAAGGAAAAGAAACCTTTTAAAAATATTTTGAAACAGAGCTAAAAAGCAAGACAGGATGTCTGACTCTATAGGTAAAAATATTTCATGAAAAGAAAGCAATATATATAGTTGCCCCTCTGCAAGAAATAAATGGCTACTGTTTCTAGCTAATGAAATGTAATTTAAGATCATTAATTGGGAGCAATAGAAGTACAGGAACCAATACTAAGAGCATTTATTCAGTTTTTCTGCAGGGCGTGATAAAAATGTGTCCTTCATTTTATACTATGGAACTCTGACACGTTTTACTCACGGCAATAAAGACTAGCCGAGATTATAATATTAAAATAATATACAGGATATAGCACACTAATTAAAGACTAATTAAAATAAATTAAGAATATGAAATACATTTACAGTGAAAAAATTATAAACATAAGTATCCTGAGTTTCTCAACTGTAAAAAAAAAAGGTAATATCAATCTGAAAGAATGCCATAATGATTGAATAATATATATAAAAATCTTAACAGAATGTCTGGTACACAATAAGGGCTTAACAAATGATAGCTATTATTATTATAACCAGGAAGAATAACTTCCTAAAAGCTTTCTATCTGGAGTAATCACCACCTCCTTCCTGCTTCAACTTCATTTTGAGACATGAAAGGGATCACTGTTAACCTATTAGGTAGCTTTTGACTAGATCACTGACTAGATCTACAAGAAAAATACAAATAGTATTTGGAAACCAAGGTGAGAGGAAAAGAGTTACCTGAGTAGGCAAGGGCTAAGAAAAACATTTTGACGTTATTTATAAGCAGCATTCATAAGGCGAGGGCTCGCTCACAGTGACAAATAAGTCAAAGAAAATCAAGGTAATTTAGAAGTCTTAGAAATTACTGGAAATTACTGTGATATGTCATAAAAATATATTCCCAAAGGAAACTATAAGATACTTTGCTAGATCCATTATTATCCAATTTAAAAACAGTTCAAGACTTGTCATCTATTTACCTCGATTTTTCTGCTTTATGAAGCATTTAATTCCCTCTGCTCCCAGTATGAAATTTACATTTCAAGAATTTCACTTCTGCCCTGGCCAGGTGGCTCAGTTGCTTGGAGTATTGCCTGTGCACTGGGGGTGGGGTTGGGGTACAAGTTCGATTCCCAGTCAGAGCACATACCTAAATAGCTAGAATTGCCCATGCAGAAGGCAGCTGATCAATGTCTCTCACACTGATGTTTCTCTCTGTATCTCCTGTCCTCTCTCTAGGAACCAATAAAAGTATATCCTTGGGTGAAGATTAAAGGGAGAAAAAATAAAAAATCTTTTTCACTTTTTTCCGTTGAAAGTCAAGGTCCATTTCCCCTAGTTATCTAATTTTAGAAATGAAGGTGACAAAAGAAAAGAAAGCTACTTCAATTCTGGGAGCACATTCTTGGGCAGGACATTCAAGGGTCCATATCGGAAAGGATAAAGTATAAAGAACATTCCCTGGGGGAAGGTGGAAGTTCATGAATGAATCCTGCAACGGAAAGGACAGGAGCAAAGCTCCTGGAGGGTCACGGATGAAAATGCAACAACTATGGCTTTTCCTCTCTCCTCATTAATGGAAATGCTGTTTGTGACTGAGCAATCTTTTAATAAAGGGTCTGAAAGTTTCCATTCGGTTTAATAACAGATTTATCTATTCCAAAGTTTAGAATTTGCTTCTTTTCAGACATTCCCAGAGTCAAATAGAGAAAATTTCGATTTCTCAGAAAAAATAAAAAAGAGCTTGGATTTTATTGCCTTTGCCAACTATTCTAATATTGTTCTTTCCTTCTTTAAAAACAACCCAAATATATCCCTTCCCAAACTATTGATTTTATTGATCTTAGTGAAATAAAGGAACTCTTTTGAATCTTCCTGAATACGGACACATAAAAATAGGCCTGGAGACTTGGGGTGGTGAACACATAATATAATATACAGCTGATGTATTACAGAATTGTACACCTGAAACCTAACTAATTTTATTAACCAATGTCAGCCCAATAAAATCAGTAAAAAAAAAAATTTTTTTTAAATAGGCCTATAGGACAGTGACCTGAAACCAAACCCAGGTCTCCAATACCCATCACAGTTTCTCCATCCTACAAGCATATTTAAGACTCAAAAAAGAAAAATTAATGCCCAAACAGCCTCTGAGGCACATAGACATGGAAAATTTTTCTGTCCTGGTCATACAAGACATCAGATAAGACTTAGTCAAAATCTTTGATGATCCATTCATTTAGAAGGGGTTCTAACCTTTTAAAATCACATACTAACATCAGCAACACTGTCAGGGACCTTGGTCCACACTCAATGGCTTTTTGTCGAAGAAGCAAGGAAGTTGTGTTATTTTGGTTGCCTGGAAATTCATATCTGTTCCACTGAACTGCAAATTATCTTGGACCCCGATTAAGGGTTGTGGATCTCCACATAAATGATATCTCTGTTACAGAGAAAGAAGGGGCTGCTGCGCTTGCTAGAATGTCTTCGGCTTTGTATCAGAAGCTCCAAATTTGGTTTCACCTCAGCTTCCAGTATGCCCAATGCCAAACTTCATGCTTTAGCAAGGGGAGAAAAGTCTAGATCCCTGGAACACACCAGATCTCTCAGTTAAAGGAGAAGCGTGCTTCAATTGGACTAAGGCTGGTCACCTTTGTTAGCACCAATCTCTCATTACTTAGTTCTTCACAGACTAAGTTACAGCTTCTCTCAGATAAGAGGACCTGGAGATTGAGAGGAATTAAAGAAGATAATAAAGTGGAAATTCCAATGCCAAATATCCACAAGATCAGGCAAAGCAGCATCTGAAGCCATTACAAGAAAGTGGTGGAATTCAATGAGCAGCAACTCTGGAGTACTTGAGCTTCCACAGTCCTTGCCCAGCCTCATGGCCCCACCTGTACCCCAATCATGGGCACCACCTCTTCAATCCACAGCAAGTTCAATGGAGCTGAGGCTCGAGTTTGTCGGTGGTGAATTCGGCGTAGCCGCAGAAGGTACAGGATGATGGCCAATAGCACCACCAGGATACAGGCGAAGAAGAGATAGTGGTTGTAGACAAAGGAGAGACGGAACCAGCTACTATGGGCCTGTCGGACACCTTCCTGCCGTAGATCCCTAGGGAACAGTTTGAAGGTGAAAAGAAATGTTAGTTTCAGAGAGAAACATTGATGCTGATTTAAAAGGCCCAGTGATGTTAGCCCATTTATTCTATCCACACAAACATTCTAGGATACCAGTTCCATTGAGCAAGCAAAGCTGAAGCATGCCCCCAACCCCAGGGCTGCTATGTGATTCTTTCTATACTTCCTTTCCAAGCCTAAAGAGGACACCTCACAGGCCTAAATCTTCCAGAATCTGGGAACAAAATCAGAAGGCAAAAAAGTGAACAATAAGACAAGACTGGTCATCTGTAACATTAGTTTTAACTATGGCCCCTTAACACTCTGACCTAACAGTTCGTAAATGTAGTGCTAATAAGAAGAGGGTGGTTCCTGAATCCAAACAAGAAATCAGCCCTAGCCGGTTTGGCTCAGTGAATAGAGCATCGGCCTGTCGACTGAAGGGTCCCGGGTTCAATTCCGGTCAATGGAACATGCCCGGTTTGTGGCTCGATCCCCAGTGTGGGGCATGGAGGAGGCAACCGATCAATGATTCTCTCTCATCATTTATGTTTCTTTCTCCCTCTCCATTCCTCCCTGAAAAAAAATAAATAAATATATATATATACACAAAACACACACACACACACACACACATATATATATATGAAATCAGAGTATGTCTCAATCTTTTTTAAAAGTTACTATGCTTTCTGAAAATTTAGGTTATGGCTAAAGAAAGCTGTCATCTGATTAATTCTATTGTAATCTGGACAAACATTAAGAGACACAGAAAGCTAAGTGCAGGGGTCTGCCTGCCTGTGTGGAACAGAAGCCCTTCTCTGGTGGTTCAGATGAAAGATCGGTTTTTGTTTTGTTTGAACAAAATGTGGCTCTCAAAACTGAAAAACTGCATATAAAATCTGGACATCTGGCTTCTCTAGCCAAATGAGAAGTGGCAAATGCTGAGCCATCACCTTTGCATAACAGTGGCCAGTCCTTCAGGGAGGGCACACACTCTCCCACTCCCCACTTCTCTGACTTCTATCACCTGCAAGGCTTCTGACAGTACTGAATTTAGTAAAACAGGCATCAAAAAATAAGAATTCAGCCCTAGCTGGTTTGTCTCAGTGGACAGAGCATCGGCCTGTGACTGAAAAGTCCCGAGTTTGATTCTGGTCAAGGGCACATGCCTGGGTTTCGGGCTTGATCCCCAGTGGGGGACGTGCAGGAGGCAGCCAATCAATGATTCTCTATCATCATTGATGTTTCCATCTCTCTCCCTTTCCTTTTCTCTCTGAAATTAATTTAAAAAATATTTTTAAAAATTCGTTTTAGTTTTGAAATAATCCAAGGAGAGAGTACCTAAAGATTATCCCAAATACCTTCTGGTTCACAACAGCAAGACATCAGGCCATGATCATGTGATGAAAATTTCCCCCCTCACCTTCTGCTCGAATTCAGGCACAGCAAAAGCCTTCAAGGCAGTGTGCACCAGCTCTAGCCAGGTGTTGGTCATTAGGAGAGATGGCTCTGGACAGATGGTCTTCCCCAGTTCTCTGGTCAGATATGTTTTCCAGGGTAATTTAAGAATGCCATTTTAGTTTCTCAATCAGTATCTTGGAAGTGGTTAGTGAGAGTTCAATCCTAAAGATTGATTTGTGGTGGATCAACAAATAAAACTGAATTTCTGAAAGTGCAAAGCTGAGGAGTAGACTTCAGACCCATAATGCTCAACCGTCTTTCTGTTTCAACATAATAAGAGCAGTCCACCTGGTAGTAATAAAGGGAGTGTGTTTGTTTGTTTGTTTGGGGGAGGTGTCGCTTAAGAAACCTATTCTGAGGCACTAACTAACATATTCTGAGCTCAAGATGCCAGCTTGGTTAGTCCACCTTACCTGAGTGGTAGGAATCGTGTTTTATACAGAATGGCTCCCAGCGTCCACTGAACCTCCCGGTCATATACCAGCTGGGCTGTCCGTAGGTTTGGGTAGTCATAGGGAAAGTGGAATCCTTCATGAAGGACTTGGTACATCCAAGCCGATTTAAAACACTGATATCTGTGTGACAAAAATAACTAATCAAAACATTTTTCAAGAAGTAAAACAATTCTAATGCTTTCCTTTGTATACTCCCACTGGATGTCAAAAATCTCTCTCTCCCAGCTTCACCTTCCTCACCGCTAGGTGGAGCCAAATTTGAGTCTAACTTAACATTTACTACAAATGTGAAGAACACCTTTATGGCAGTAATGATATTATGGCTATGTTTTTCTTTTTTTTTCTTTTTTTTAATTTCTTTATTGATTAAGGTGTCACATATTTGTCCTCATCCCCCCATTATCTTTTTTTTTTTTTTTTTAAGAGTTCTTATCTTCAGAGAACATGCTGAAATATCTACATATGTAATTATGAAGTCTGGGATTTGCTTCAAAATAACCCAATTATGACAAAAAGGGAGTGTGGGTGGGAAAAAAGATGAGACAGATTGGCCAGTAGAGAAGCTGGGTGATAGAGAGGTACACAGAATTTCACTGTATTATTTTTGTTCATGTGTTTAAAATTTTAAACTAAAATATTTACAAAATGGGAGGACCACTGAACCAAACTGACATTTGTTGAAGATGGGTGATAGTTACATGAGGGTTTATGTTAGTTATGTCTACTTTTCTGCATATTTGGTATTTAATAAAGTTTTTTTTTTTTTAAAAGGCCATCACTTTTTATTTCAAACCACTTGGTGACCTCTGGTAACCACTGGTTTCCTTTGGCCTTGCTAAAATAGGCTCATTAATTGGCCCTTCTCACTCAGAAAATAAAAATCTGATATATTCGCCCTGGCTGGTTTGGCTCAGTGGATGGAGTGTTGGCCTACGGACTGGGGGGTTTCGGGTTCAATTCCAGTCAGGGGCACATGCTGAGGTTGTGGGCTCCATCCCCAGTGGGGGGCCTGCAGGAGGCAACAGATCAATGATTCTCTCTCATCATTGATGTTTCTATCTCTCTCTTCCTCTCCCTTCCTTTCTGAAATCAATAAAAATATATTTTTTAAAAATCTGATATATTCAAATTCTCCTTCAACATAAAATCCAATCTAGTATTGCTCGCTCACTCTCCTTCATTACACTTTATCTACATTTTAAGGCCACATCTAAGGGAGAAAAGGAAATTACTTACTTGAGTCGATGTTCATCTGCATGTGATGAATAAAGGCCATTCTTGAATCTCTGAGTTAGTACTGACCAAGCCATGCCACAGTAGTCCTGGAATGACCACAGAGAAATTGTGCAACATGAACTTGGAGGCAAACTCTATAAACTTCCCCCACAGTCACAGCTGTCCCATTTCTAAAGTGGCTTGTGGGCTACTAGTTGACAAAGGAAATCATAAATGGCATTTTCATTCACTGAACACTGTGCCAGGTCCTGTGCAACACAAGTCCCAGGACTCGGGCTAGAAATACTCCTTTTTATCCCTAGCACCTCCAAGTCCAGTACAAAGCCAGCCTGAGATGACTCTTAAGCCTCGTTGGCCTCAGAGAAGGGTAAGGTAAGGACCAGAAATACCAACATCAGAACTTGAAGAGCGAGTCATTCTACTCTACAAAGGACTGACACAAGCAGGTAAAGCAGATGAAACAGAATCGTCAAACACCTAGCACTGCCTCCATGCGATAATTCTCACCAAAGGAATCATTCCTTTTGCTTTGTTCAGTAAACTAACATTTCCTGAATGTCCACTATATGCCAGGTGCTATTCTAGGTATCAGGGGATCTGCAGCAAATACAACAGACAAAATTTCTGTTGAATTTCTTCATTTCTCAGAAGCTTACATTCTAGTGGTGGTATCAGGGGATCTGCAGCAAATACAACAGACAAAATTTCTGTTGAATTTCTTCATTTCTCAGAAGCTTACATTCTAGTGGTGGTAGACAGACAATCTATAATAATAAAAGCGTAATATGCTAATTAGGCCGGACAGCCAAATGACCTTACAGATGTCATTCCGGACTTCCTTCTGGATGAAGCCCCAGCAGCGGGGCTGAGGCAGAAGCGGTTAGGGGCGATCAGGCAGGCGAGCAGTTAAGGGCGATCAGGCAGGCAGGCAGGCAGGCGAGTGGTTAGGGGAGATCAGGCAGGCAGGCAGAGTGGTTGGGGGCAATGAGGCAGGCGGGCAGAGTGGTTAGGGGCAATCAGGCAGGCAGAAAGAGTGGTTAGGGGCGATCAGGTAGGCAGGCAGAGGGGTTAGGGGTGATCAGGCAGGCAGGCAAGCAGTTAGGGGCGATCAGGAAGGTGAGTGGTTAGGGGTGATCAGGCAGTCAGGCAGAGGGGTTAGGGGCAATAAGGCAAGCAGGCAGTGGTTAGAGGCAATCAGGCAGGCAGGCAGACGAGCAGTTAGGAGCTAGTAGTCCCGGATTGGGAGAGGGATGTCCGACTATTGGTTTAGGCCCGATCCCTGCAGGACTGGGCCTAAACTGACAGTTAGACATCCCCCAAGGAGTCCCGGATTGCGAGAGAGTGCAGGCAAGAATTTCATGCACCAGGCCTCTAGTAACTAAACATACATACATACGTACACATGTACACGTAAAGAATGTGTTAAATGACATAATTGCTCACAGAAAAAATAAAGCAGAAAAAGGAAATAGGTAATATTGGGGAAGGCTGCAATTATGGCTGTGGTGCCAGGGAAGGTATCATCGGGAAGATAAAATAAGAGTCAAAGTGAAAAATAATAAGGGAATAAAAATAAAATCATCTCTTTTACCTGGGAAAGAGAACATACTAAGCCACTACCAACTTGGGCAAGCAGTGGTCACGAGAAAAAAAATTGAAGTTTTAAAATGAGAGAAAGATTCAGGCTATGGACAGTTAGGGAGTCCTTGAATGCTGAGAAAGGAAAAGGAATATGAGGGTAATCCTGGAGACTGGAGGGGACACAGCAAACATGAGCCAGGTTTTCCTCAATATTTCTTAAGGACTGCCTTTAGGGAACAGAATAGTACACATACTACAAATATCCTTCCATTGGAAGTCTTCCACCAAGAGAACCCTAGAGAACTGTAAGAAAACAGGAAGGAAAAGATAAAAAATATAAGCGAGAACGGATTCTTCCCTTAAGTTTCTCTGATAAAAGAGAGATCAGAGAACTGTACACAAAAATTGAAAGTGATGAATCTAAATTAAAGCAGGAACTATAGAAAGCTAGTTGAACTTTCACCTGTCCAGGTAACCAATGATTTAAGCCTACAGCATGCTTGAATCTTATATATGCTCCAAGTGAATTTAAATTTAAAGAATACTTCCCCCATCACTGCACATTTTCACATCTTTCTAATATTCTCAGTGACCGTAAACCACTTCAACTTTTTAATAGCTCAAACCAAGAAAGTGAAAATGGACTTGTCCCCTTGAGTGACATCATCTCCAAAAGCACATTACAACTGGAAACACCCAATAGGGAAAAATATCTAAAGACGACACTACTTGGCCACAAACATTAAACAAGACCATTGGTGAGTTAAAGGAAAACTATTAGCTGCCACAACAATTTTGGAGCTGGGTGATACTCTGGCTGAGAGGACACTCTGGGAAGCTAAGCTTAATTAATTGAAGGTACTAGTATAGCATAGCAAATTCCTTAATTCCTCTAAATACTATACTTCCTCATCTGAAAATGAGAGTTCCTGTAAGAGTCAAGTGAAACCATGCATGCAAAGCTCTTTGCATAGCACCTGGAGCAAAATTAGGCTTCCAATAAACAGCCACTGGTGGCATGAGTCATCTTTCTTATTAATAATTTACCTGAGCTGCCTTGGCAAATGTTGGCCCGTGGTAGCGGCCACCGATGCGCAACACATCCTCCGTACAGTAAAAAAACTCAGAGAAGCCGTAGAACTCGCTGTTGTTGAAGTCAATTGGTGATTGGTAGATGCCATTCAGGGAGGCCTGGCTGGTGTTAGAGCGAGCCAGCAGGGGGCTCAGCATTGCCCCACAAGTGGACCAGTCTCCTTTTCCTCGGACATGCAGCACCTGGCTGTTCCTCTCCACCACATCTGTGAGTCCCACGGGCAGGCAAGGATCCAGATATGGACTGTCAGGACTCAGACCTATCTTCTGGCCCAACAACCTATTGCAGTGACAAGAACAAAACACATCACTACTGTACTCAATCTACTCTAAGAAATGCCTAGTCGAAGGAACCTGGCTTAAGAATGTGCTTCATGGTGCCCATCAGCAGATGACTGGATCAGAAAACTATGGTACATCTACACAATGGAATATTATGCTGCCATAAAAAAGCAGGAATTCTTACCATTTGCAGCAACCTGAATGGAATTGGAGAACATTATGTTAAGTGAAATAAGCCAGTCAATGAAAGAAAAATACCACATGATCTCACTCATTTATGGATAATAAAGATCATTAAAAACTTGAACCAAAAGATAGATACAGAGGCAGTAAAGCATCAAACAGACTGTCAAATTACAGCAGGAAGGTTAGGGAGAGGTGGGGGAGATAAGACATCAATCAAAGGACTTGTATGCATGCATATAAGCATAACCAATGGACGCAAAACTCTGGGGTGTGAGGGCATATATGGGAGTGGGGTGGGGGGGGGGGGCAATGGTAAGATATGTACACATATAATACCTTAATAAAAAAAATTGGGAAAAAAAGAAAAAAGAATGTGCTTCGTGGATACCTTGTTGTTCTTTTGCATGACCTCCCCAGAAATGAGGATGGAGTATTACCATGTAGTTGAGTCACATGAACATTTAATTTAAGCAAATTCAATTTAGAAAAAAAACAAAAAGGAAAAAGAGAGAAATATGGCAGTGATCAATTTTGTTCAACCTTTTAGTAAACGTACATTTCCCAGTGTAAAGCAAATGTGCTATTCTCCATCCGGTCTTCATTCCCACTTGCCTCTGAAAAATGCAAAGATCTCACCCTGCCTAGTGTGGTTCTAATGTTTAAAATAACTACTGGAAGGGGAGGGACTGGGAGTTTCCTCAGGAGAGGACCATGGCAGTGGTGCAGTGTCAAAGGCCTGCAATAGCGCCCTGGCCGGTGTGGCTCCGTTGGCTGGAGCATCGTCCCATACGCTGAAGGGACGGGTACAGGAGGCAGCCAATTGGTGTTGCTCTTGCATCAATGTTTCTCTCTCCCTTCCTCTCTCTAAAAATCAATGAAAAACATATTTTCAAGTGAGAATATTTTTTTTAAATGGCTGGCAATAGTGAGGTACCCAGGCCTGGCTGTGACTGGACAGGGAAGGGCCATCACACAGTTCTGGTTAAAGTCTATACTTGCCGAGAGCGACAGTATTCTCATTCCTGAAGAGATTAATATGCAGATCTTGCCTGGATCAGTGGTTGAGCATGAACCAGGAAGTCACGGTTCGATTCCCGTCAGGGCACATGCCTAGGTTGTGGGCTCCTTCCCCAGTAGAGGGCGTGCAGGAGGCAGCTGATCAATGATTCTCTCTCATCATTGATGTTTCTATCTCTCTCTCTCTCCCTCCTCCTCTGAAATCAATAAAAATATTTTTTTTAAATGTAGATCTTGGCAGGAATGAAAATTAAGTGGAGACCAAGTAACTGCCAACTGTGGTTAACTATGCATCAGTTCCTAAACAGACAGACACTGAAGAGTGGACTTCTGGAGGTGAGGATGCACACACAAGTATAAAGACTGAAAAAGAGAATGGGAATGTGGCAATATAACAAAATGCTTGGGCAACTGGAACCTATTTTAAGGATGTGACACTAACTATAAGGAAAACTTAGAAAATCGTTTTAAGAAGATAGAAGAACCAGGAAGTTTTGACATCTCATGAAGCACAGGTTTCTCTGGCAGATTAGCAGCTACACGAGATGAATAATTGCTTTTCTGAATTAGATGACTTAAATACATGGCAAGAAAATGCCAATGTGGGGGAAGACAATGCAGCCTGGCTAAGTCTGAGGTAGGAAACAGCAGACGCAGAAAAAAAGAGCAGCAGAACAACAAAGGAAGAAAACGGAAAAGGAAGCACAGTGACTAATGAAGAAGGAAGAAAGCAAAATTGGTGTGAAACTTTCATAATAATTGTTCAGATGTCAGCAGGAGTGAACTGAGCTCCATAACCCAAGTAACATTTATATGGACTTAAGAGTATTTTCAGTATACAAACACACTGCTTGATTTCAATGCATTTATCAATTATCCAGAATAACAGGATTCTCCCAAAACTTCTTGAACTCTTACTTACAAAAACTTTAAAGATCTATGAGACAATATTTTTTAACATGCTCCCAACATAATTTAGAACTGTAGAAACTAACATATTCCATATATCAGTACCTTTTCAAACTAGTGTTTCTAGCTAAACAAATGGGGGTAAATAATTGTATGGTGAAAAGAACTGCCATCTATTATGCTTTCCTTCAATGTGCAAAATGGTAAAATAATTTTAAATGTTTTATTTTTTATTATTTATTTATTTATTTATTTGTTGTTGTTGTTGTTAATCCTCACCTGAGGATATTTTGCCATTGATTTTTAGGGAGAGTGGAAGAGAGAGGGAAGACAGAAACATCGATGTGAGAGAAACACATTGACTGGTTGCCTCCTGAATGAGCCCTTACAAGAGCCTGGGCCAGGGAGGAGCCTGCAACCAAGGTACGTGCCCTTGATGGGAATCAAACCCAGGACCCTTTGGTCCGCAGGCTGATGCTCTGATCCACTGAGCCAAACCAGCTAGGACTATAAAATAATTTTAAATGCTAAAGAAACCCACAATTGTTTGTACATTATGGCCTAACTACTTTATCTGGTACTCAAATAAAAAAAAAATCAATGATCTGGTCCATGCTGAAGGAAAAACTGCCATTCTGGAAATAACAAGAGAATAACTTAAAGGTTAATTTTGACTACACGTGCTTTTTATCTTTTAAGCGCAGTATAGAACCTAACTCCCGCAGAACATGCAACTACACTATAATTCAACAAACATGTCTTGAGCATTTCCATGTAGAAGGAACTGCTAGAAACTATAGTATACTGCACATTTAAAATTAACACCTTAATCTCAATCCCACGATGTCTGAAGTGAGACACAGCAAGAGGTCACCACAGTAAGCTGCTGTACTTTTTTATGAATCCTATTAACAAAGATTAGAATGCACTCCCACCCAGATCATCTACCGGAGGGTCTCTAAGAGATGCTACCCCATTGGCAGGGCTGGTCAGGAAGGAGAAAGCAAGGACGTACCTAAGTAGGATATGAATATTTCTAATATCTGCAATCTGACAACATTCTATTTTGGAAGCACAGTTCCCATGTCAAACGTACCTGTTTTTGTTAAGAGTTTCATTCAGCACAAGGTCTTCATAGCGCTGTCGGGCAAAGTTGCCCCCAAAACCCAAAAAGGTGGTGACGTAAACCCTATACACATGTTCAGTGTGATGCACATCACAGCCCAGGTTGAATTCAGCCAGCAGGATCTTCGCAGCCTCTTCCTGTAATACAATGAAGAGAGAAAAAAGGGAATTTTAGTTTAGGTAGATTTCTAGAAAGTTATGACATTGCTAATACATCAGGCTTCATTTGATATGACTACTCTTTAAAATATCTTGTAACGTTCTTTCATCCTCAGAGCATTATTTTAAACAAAAACATAAAGTGACAAGACTGTATAAAAAAGAACAAATCAGGGAGGCTAAATACCAAGTCAGAGACTAAAACACAATTTGTGGTTATATAGAAGGTAGAATTATTAGAGATGCCATTTTCTTGCATGTACTTTTCCCATTTTCCAATTCTCTAAAATGGGAATGTATTGTTTTCATAATTAGAAAAAAAAATCCTTTAAAAAAATAAATTTAAGGAATTTGGGAAATCATCATGAGATGTATTCTATGGCCTTTTCTGAAACTATTCAAGAAGTCTTAATGTTCCCTGTGACAGATGTGGAATTGGGCAAGTTCAATTTTATTGTACCTCCATTGAAAAGGTGCTCTATCTATTTATGACTAATAATGAATATAAAGTTTCATTTGGTTGCATGGTTTTGTGAATGTGCACATTTTGTGAATTGTATAAAAATACATTAGGCATTTAAGATTAACTTTTTTTTTTTATTGCATTTTTATATTTTCATTGATTTCAGAGAGGAAGGGAGAGGGAAAAAGAGATAGAAACATTAATGATGAGAATCATTGATCAGCTGCCTCTTGCATGCCCCCTACTGGGGTTCAAGTCCACAACCCAGGCATATGCCCTAACTGGGAATCGAACCAGTGACCTCTCGGTGCTTAGAACGACGCTCAACCACTGACCCACAATGGCCAGGGCTCCAAGTACATTCTTTACATTCTAGTCAGGTAAGAAATGTAAGAATGAAATCATTGGTAATAAATGATCATTTGGTAATCATGTAATGAACAAGGGAATAAATTTAATGAACAAGCATGTATCACACTGTGCTCTGGGATGTATGTGTATTATCATGTTTAACTCTACGGCAACTTTAGGCGACAGGCAGTATACTTATAATTGCTAAAGTGTGTTAAACACTTATTATATGGTTGGCAGCTGCTTAGTGCTTTACACTCGTGGCTGTATTTCATCCTCACAACTTTGTGAAGTAGATACTATTGTTGTGCCCTTCCTACATATTAGGAAACTAAGGCTCAGAGAAAGAGCACAAGCTCGCAGGTCTCTGAACAAATATTTGTACCCAGGCAAGTTGGTCTAAACCCAAAGACAGTGCTCTTCTTTTTTAAATGCTGACATTCCCAGTGACTTTCCCTAAAAGGTAACATACCTGTTTTGGAGGAAGGACTGAGGTTGAGGTAGGAACTTCATAAGCAATTTGGAGAGAGGCTCCTCCCATATCCAATATTCCTACTGTCCTTCTGCGTCCTGCTGTCAATTCCTGGGGAGCTTCAGCATCTGATTCTAAAATAAACAAGGGAACAGAAAGGGTCTAGTAATTTAAAACCAAAATTAAGTCAAAAAGGGGGGGAAAGCAATCCCTTAAAAAATTGAAAGCAAACTGAAAGAAATTAATCTAACTGTATCATTTCAAGTGACTTAAAACATGGTATTTTTATAATATATCCCTTGTAGAACATATTTTAATGACAAAAGAAACAAATAAATATCTTAAACCACATTCTAATAGTCTTATTGGTAATACTAGAGGCCCGGTGCACAAAATTTGTGCATGTGGGGGGGGGGTTTCCCTCAGCCCGACCTGCACCCTCTCCAATCCGGGACCTCTGGCTCCTAACCGCTCACCTGCCTGCCTGCCTGATCCCCCTAACTGCCCTCCCCTACCGGCCATGTAGCCCCTATTAACTTTTTTTTTTTAATCTTATCCCCTTTACACACAATTGTATTTGACTTCCTTATTGGCTTCTCCCTCTCACACAATTGTTCTCTCTCCTTTATGTAACACTGTTTCCTACTGACTCATCATTTATAAACTTTTCTTTCCTTCTTATTTCCTACTTCTGTTCCATCATCCTTCTTCCCATCTTTCTCCTACCCTCCCTCCCTCCTCCCCACATTCCTTCTTTCCTTTATCTTTACCCCTGTTCTCCCTCCCCTTTTCCTTCCTTCCCACCTTAATTTTTTTCTTCACTTCCTCGGGAACCTCAGACCTGCTTTGCTCCCTCCCCCATTTCTTCCTTCTTCCCATTCTCCTTTTAAGCTCTACCGGCTCCCCTTTAAAACTTTTCTTCCTCCCTCTTTCTCTCTCATCCTACCTTTCCCATACATTCTTCTCTACTTACTTCCACTGTTTTAATATCTATCTATCTACCTGCCTAATTATTCACTATTATTTATCTTTTTTCTTTTCTGACTCCTACTTTTAAAATCTGTCCCCAGTACACAACTATACTTGATTCTCATTATAGCTCCTACAGTTCACTCATACATCCTCTTTCCTTCTTTAACTTTGCTCTCTCGACTCCCTCCCTCCCTCCCTTCTTAAAGCTTCCATGGGGGGGGGGCATTAACCCCCAGCCCAGGGCTCATCCCCGGCAGGTGTTTGCTGCCCCCCCCTTTCCCGGCCTCCCTGCCGCTGTCCTGCTCCCATTCCCTGTCCAGGACGCCCTGCCCAGCGAGGGTGGCCAAGGCCCATGTGGCCCAGGCACTGCTGCCAACGGCCCGCGCCGGGGGCCACTGCCCTCCTCCTGCATCTGGGTGGAGCTCCCGCCCGCCCCTCACCAGGCACACCTGCTCCCCACAACCCCACAGTCACCACCCTCTCCCACGTGCAGCCCTGCATTTCCTTCCCTTTTCCATTCCTGTGTCTTTTTCTTGTTCCCTTTCTGTATTTCTGTTTCTCCTCTCAGCCTGTCTGCATGCAGGCCTGCCTTCCTCTCCCTCTCCTTTCTTATACCCTCCTATCGTATCCTATCCTACCCCGGGCCTTGCAGCTGCCTGAGTAGAGGGCAGGGATGCAGCCTGCTGATCGGGTCGTGATGTGACGCTATAATGGATAATTTGCATATTTCTCTATTATTAGTATATATTATTGACATTATTTTAAAACCATTAAACATGTATTATGGAATAAAATAAATATTATGTTAACATCTTTAGGAACAAATATTCAGTTTGGCTCAGTGGATAGAGCGTCGGTCTGCGGAATGAAAGGTCCCAGGTTCGATCAAGGGCATGTACATTGGTTGCGGGCGCATCCCCGGTGGGGGGTGTGCAGGAGGCAGCTGGTCGATGTTTCTCTCTCATCGATGTTTCTAGCTCTCTATTCCTCTCCCTTCCTCTCTGTAAAAAATCAATAAAAATTAAAAAAAATAATAATAAAAGCATAAAATCAAAGAAATTAAATAATAATCTCATAACCTTAAATATGAATTGAAGATATCACTATGAACTCATGAACTGTTTTTCTCTTTTTAAAAAGCACCTACTTCCTAGGCCTGGAAGCAATGTTAACCCAGGAGCTTAATAAGCACTCTGGTATTTAGACTACAGTCTCTAAATACCATTTCCCACAAAAAGAAAAGAGGGGTCCTTTTTAAAAAATGGTTGATATCAGGTGTAGGATAAAAAACATATAAGATGAGCATGGAATACCCGGTGTGCCAAAAGGTACCGGAAATATAAAACTACTAGAGGTCCGGTGCACGGATTCATGCACTGGTGGGGACCCTCGGCCTGGCATGCGGGGATTGGGCCAAAACCGGCTCTCCGACATCCCCCAAGAGGTCCCAGATTGCGAGAGGGTGCAGGCCAGGCTGAGGAACCCTACCAGTGAATGATCAGGGCCAGGGAGGGACCATGGGATGGCTCCAGGGTATGTCCGGCCCATCTAACCCAGTCCCAATCGGCCAGACCCAGCAGCAAACTAACCTACCAGTCAGAGCATCTGCCCCCTAATGGTCAGTGTGTGTCATAGCGACTGGTCGAACAGTCAGACACTTAGCATATTAGGCTTTTATTATATAGAATTGCAATTGTATTAAAAGGATACCAGAGCCAACCTAAAGATGTTCCTATTTATCAATGATGGTATAATTTGAGCATCCCAAAAAGTAGTGACGTGATGGACTATAGTGAATCAACTACATTCAAATCCCTAAGTTCATAATAATACTGAATAAATAAAACTTCACTGGTTACCTTTGGAAGCTGCTAGGACACCAACTCATTACTCAAAAATGTGATAAATAAAGAGAAAGAACCAAGGATTTATTCTGTCTTTCCCATAAGAAATGTATTTCAGGATAACCAAATAGTTGATGAAGAAGATTTCATTTTATAAAAATTCCAGCTGTTAAATGCAGAAGGAATGACAGAATTTTCAAAACCATCATTTTGCAACTTCCAGTTAAAAAACAGATCTAAGCAACAGGTCATAACTGGCTATTAAACCATTAGGTGAAAAGTGAATGGGAAATTTTTATAACAGATTAGGTCAGGCTGACAATACCTGAACCATGAATACCTGATAGGTCTTAAAATGGCTAAAAGTGCGTCAACCGGACATCACAACCAGACTCCTGATGTGATGTAGTAAGAAACATTTAAACACCATCTATGCTTAATTCTTGTGGGAAGAATTGAATCTGAGTCTAATAAGGCTTCTATATCTAATCTCCAGGTTAGAAGATATATAACGAGATGAGAAACATGTTAAAGACCCCACAAAGATACAGTCAAAAAATTTAGAACATGGCAAATTCATTCTATCAAGCAACTAGTTTTTTGTTTTGTTTTGCTTTTAATGAATGATTTGAAAAAAGAGAGGTGGAAAAGGTTAACTGCTACAAATCAAAGACATATCAATGAAACAAAGTGTGATTTTTGTTCAGATTCTGATTTGAAGAAGATAGATACAAATAAATATTCTTGAGACAATCAGGGAAGTCTCTACCCGGGTATCAGATGGGTATTACATACTAGGAATTGCTAATTTTGTTAAACTTAAAAGTGGCATTATGGATATGTTTTTGTTTTGTTTTGTTTTAGCAACTCCTTATCTGTTAGAGATATATACTAAAGAACATGAAGGTATAATGATATATCTGGAGTTTGCTTTTAAAAATCCAATAGGACAGTTCTTTCCAGCAGGCGTGAAGCCATGAGTATCTCTCGGAACAACTGGCACAAGTGCCACAAGACGGGGGGGCAAGAGAAAGCTCTACCACAAAAGAGCAAAAAAAATGAGCTGGGATGCCTGCTGCCCACACTGAGATTGGCCCCGCCGCACTCACACAGTCCACAGGCAGGGAGGCTACAGGAAGTCCTGAGCCTTGAGGCTGGACGTGGACAACTTCTCCTGGGGCTCAGAGTGTGGTACATGCCAAACAAGGATTACTGATACTGTCTACAACGCATCCAACAATAAACTGGTCCCCACCAAGCCCCAAGTAAAGAACGGCATCGTGCTCACTGACAGCACACCATACTGACAGTGGTATACTGCCCCTGGGCTGCAAGAAGGAAGCCAAACAGACTGAGGAGGAAGAAATTTTAAACAAAAAATAAAGAAAATTCAGAAGAATTCTGCGTGCATCGCTTCAAGACCAGGCCAGTGTGGCCAAGCAGATGACTGTGTGCTGCAGGGCAGGGAGTTGGAGTTTGAGAAAAATCCAGGCCCAGAAAGGCAGCCCTGGCCGGGTGGCTCATTGTTGGAGCATCGTCCCGTAGACCAAAAAGCTTGCGAGTTTGATCCCCGTCAGGGCATATACCTAGGTTGCAAGTTCAATCCCCAGTCGGGGCGCATATGAGAGGTAGCCGATCCTTATTGTTTCTCTCTCTCTCTCTCTCTCTCTCTCTCTCTCTTCCTCTCTCTCTCAAATCAATAAAAAACATAATCTCGGATGAGGCCCACAAAGGCAAATATATACTCCTCCCTGCTATCTTAACTCATATAATAAAGGTGTTTATTGTTCTAAAACAATCCAATAGGAAAAAATACTGTATTGTTTGGAGGGAGTGTGGAGACTAAAAATGGCAAAATGTTAGTAAGTGCTGAGTCTGGGTAACAGATTCATAGAGGTTCATTTTATTATTTACTCTACTTTTGTGATAGTTTGAAACTTTCCATATTAAAAAGTTAAAAGAAATAAAAGAAAGCAAATTGGGCTGGAAAATGAAGCAATTGAAGTTTTGGGGGGGTTTTGTATATGTTTGGGGGTTTTTTTGCAACTTAAGTTTTAAAAAAAGAACAACAACTCAACATTAGTGCTTATATGCTACTGATAGGATATGAATTAAACCTTCAGCCCTACTTAAAGAACTTCATAAGAAAACATTACTCACCATCCACATGGTCGAATCTTCCCAAAACAAAGTTGATTCCAATCCATGCATAAACCCCTAGGAGAGAAACAGAAAAGCCCTCGCTTAGTTCTCTACTGTTACAGCATGCATGCACCTCTCTCTCGCAGGGCTGCTCTATTCTCCTTTTCTTGGGAAAAAAGTGCTAATAGTATTTTACTCTATTAGCAGTGTATTAATTTAAAATCTTTTATCTTGTGATATCTTTCCCTTTAAAACTATTTGCATTTTCTCAATTTCCTACAATGAATAGGAATTATTGTGTAGAAACACACATTAAACAAAGTAAATCTTGGAGTTCTGGTTCTGGACAAGATAGAGTAAGCACATTCCACCAGCCTCCCCACTGAATACAAATATAAACTCTGGAGAGAATGTCGGGGCAGCTTTCTGAGAAGTCTGAAAGAAATGCCAGTAGACACACTGGAACAGAGATCAGAATTTAAAGAAGCAGCAAACCAGTCATGAGCATCCCATTTTTTTCCCTTACATTGCCTGGCCTGGACTCAAAGGCAGCTTGATTGAAACACGAAGTACACACCAGTGTGGACAGAAAGGACTTTAAGTCCTTGCTTTCTGTTCTGAGGAGCAGGAGAGGGGACTCCAAAGGTTTAGGGAGAGTGGGGAAAATCCCTTGCTTTTTTTCCTTAATTTTGTTCTCTCCCACCAGGCAATCCTTCGGCAGCAGAGGTGAATGTTGGGCAGGTTCCTAAAACTCCGAAGGATGTGAGTCCTTCGCTTTGATCAAAGGAACTGTAGCCTTAAGAGTTGCAGCAAATCCCTATAGCTTATTTCTTCCCCTCTGTCCTCCACCACTCGGCCCTCGATACAGACACATCATGAGAATGCATGGCAGAGTGGACAAATTAAAGCTCTAGCTTTCTAACCAGAGGACCATGATAGTGAGCCCTGGGGAACTGGAAAGTTGGGGAGATCGTAGAGAGAAGAAATAAAGTGGTGTGTGAACTCCTGGGCTCACCTCCAAGCTACACATGCATGGATTTGACTCTAAACAATATATCAAAGGTATTGAGAACTGAGGTAGGAGCTAGACAACCAATTTGTATGGGCTATGCCCAGGTTCCAGATTGGCCAACAGCCTGGCACACGCATGGGACAAATTCAATAACAGTGCCATGGCTTTGAAAATGAACCAACAGAATCACAGCCCACAGAAGGCAGGTCAGAACTTGAGGCCAGAACCAGCTAGGTAAACTGTCTGCTCAAACAAACAAACAAACAAACAAACATCAATATTCTTCTTATGAGTGAAACAAGACCCAGAGTCTCATAATGTAATATTCAAAATGTCCAGGATACAATATGAAATTACTTGGCATACAAAGAACTAGGAAAAGCTCAACTCAATAAGGGAAAAGATGCCAACCCTGATATGACAGAGGCGTTAGAATGATCACAGATATTAAAACAGCTACATAATGAAGAAATAAAATCAGTCTTATAGTTAATGGAAAGGCAGAACGTCTCAACAAAGAAATAGAATATAAAAAGAGCCAAATGAAAATTTTAGGGCTGAAAAATGCAATGTTGAAATTGAAAATGGTAAGAAAAACCAAGATGGCGGCATAGGTTAAACACCTAACCTGCAGCCGGGCACAACAATTTCAAAAATACAACTAGAGGTCAGAACGGACATCGTCCAGAACCACAGGAAAGTTGGTGGACTGAAATGCCCACAGCTGGGGGGAAGGAGAAGGCCACGGGGACAGTCGGGGAAGCCGTAAAAGCCTGAGGTATGGAGAAACGGGCGGAGACACGAGCACTCGCGCCTGCGGGGAGGATGGAACCGGAGAGGAGGGGGCGGCTGATGACCTGGCCGGAGTTCACTGGCAGGAAGGAGATAAAGGCTCCGGAGTGCGCTGAGCGCCGGCTCCGGCTCCGATTGCACTGAACCCCATTCCGGGCGAAACCCTGGGAAACTCACTCACTTTCGCAACTCCGCCGCCCCCGCAGGCCTCCCGGCCCGGGACGCTGGGGACGCCGCCGCAGCGGCGGCGCCCGGAGCCCGGCGGCCTCCCAGCACCCGTCCCCGCCGCGCAGCCCCCGCGCGCCTGGCGCCCTCTCCGTGCACCTCCCGGCGGCGCTAGACTTCAGTAGAGTTGACTGAATTCAAGGGATTAAGAAGTATAAATTGGGGGGACACCGCGGCGGCGACGTCCGGAACGCGGCGATGGCGGTGCCTGGAGCTCGGCGGCCGCCCAGCGCCCGTCCCAGCCGCGCGGCCCTCGCGCGCCTGGTTCCGCGGGACGCACGCACCGCGCACCGGACGGAGGCCCGGGCGCCCTTTCCGTGCACCTCCCGGCGGCACTAGACTTCAGTAGAGTTGACTGAAATGAAGGGATTAAGAAGCACAAATTGAGAAGTTTGAAAAAGATGGCGGCGGAGGTTAAAGGCTGTTCTGTTGCCTCGCACCCAGCGAAATCGGAGGGGATGAGGTGTGGAGGTGCGTGGGTCTGGCTGGTGGCGGGGGAAAGGGGCTTTTGTTCCAAACCTAAGGGAGATTAGCTCTCCATCACCCTGAAACCCATCTTCTGGCGAACCCCGGGAGACCCAGATGCCTGCGGGGAGAGGCGGGACTTTTGCGGAGGTGCGCCCAGCAATCAGTGTTTGCTGCGCTGGAGTGCGGAACGAGGGGACTTAGATACGTGGAAGGCAGAAGGACCAGACTCACAGGCATTGCGGCTCGCCGCACCATGGCCTGTTGGCGCCCTGAGACCCCGCCCCGCCCTGGGACCCGCCCCGCACGTTTTGAAGACCCGCCCTGCAAGTCTTGCAGGCACACCTGCGCCCCAAGCGACGGCTTATGCACGTGGGTGGCCTGCCCTCTGGCAGCGGACCAGATGATCTGCTGTTCTAGTCGGACTGCTCCAGGGCCACTCAGACAGGAGGAAGAAACTACAATTTTTGCTGTAATCCTTGCTGAGTGCCTAAGGCAGTAGCTGATCTACACCCCATTGGAGACCCAGAAACGAGGGCATCTAGTGGTCTGTGGGAGATGACACCAGATTTCAACCACGTGCATAAGGGACACATTCAACGGGAATATTCAGTGAGCGCCAAAGCTTTGCTGCACCAAGACCCGGCCCATAAACGTGTCTCCTGCACAGCAACTCTTCCTTTATAGACAAAGAGAGCCCCCCCAGTGACACCAACAACAATCAAGACTTAACTATACAAAGGAGGACCAAGATGGAGGCATAGGGCGGAAGCCTGATTGTTGCCTACCACAACAACTTTGAGACTACGACAAGAGAGCAGAGCAGACACCATCCAAGACCACCATAGGGCTGGCTGAGTAGATGCTCTACAACTAGAATAAAAGGGGTATGTGGGATGATGCTGATGCCGGTGACCCAAAGACCACACTTTAAGAACTACGGCTCAGGCGACACAAAAGAACTATGGCTCAGGCGATACAACAGCGGCCTGGAACGTGCTCGGCGCAGTTCCCCCGGCGGTCTCCGGCTGAGGGGACGGCTCCACTGGCAGCCAAGCACGGACAGACGAGCCCCTATGAGACATGGGGTGGGAGACTCCGCGCTTGCTGACCTCTGAGTCCGTCAAGAATCTCAACGCCCCAGAAGCGGCCAGGTGCGCATGCTCGGCGACCGGCCACCGATGCAGACCCAAGGACCGACGCAGCGACGCCAGACTGGCCCACCGCCATGCACCGGGTGCACCGGAGCTTCGCCGAGCCGCCGCCCGACGAGTTCTGCAGCAGCCATACTGGAGCTCTGGAAGGATGGCCAGGGGAATTGCTGAGGGGGGATTGACCGGCAGGAATTGGGATCGGGAAGATGGGGCCCCGCTGAGACCCGGGTGCGGGCGGGGTTGCGCGCCTCTGGGCTCGGGTGTGGTCACACGCCCCTGGGTATAAGTGAGGTCTCAAGTCCCTGGGTCTAGGTGAGGCCACATACCCCTGGGTCCAGGTGAGGCCGGACTCCGGGTCCGGGTGAGGCCAAGTGCCCCTGGACCCGGATGACGCTGGATCCCGTGCCCGGGCGAGGCCAAGCGCCCCTGAGTCTGGGAGAGCCCACACACCCCTGGGTCCAGGCGAGACCAGGTGTCCCTGGATCTGGGTGAGGCCGCGTACATCTAGGCCCGGGTGAGCCCAAGTGGCCCTGGGTCTGGGAGAGGCCAAGCGTCCCTGGGTCCGGGCGAGACCATGTGTCCCGGGATCCGGATGAGGCCTCGTGCACCTAGGCCCGGGTGAGCCCAAGTGGCCCTGGGTCTGGGAGAGGCCAAGCGTCCCTGGGTCCGGGTGAGACCATGTGTCCCTGGATCCGGGTGAGGCCTTGTGCACCTAGGCCCGGGTGAGCCCAAGTGGCCCTGGGTCTGGGAGAGGCCAAGCATCCCTGGGTCCGGGTGAGACCATGTGTCCCAGGATCCGGGTGAGGCCTCGTGCACCTAGGCCCGGGTGAGCCTAAGTGGCCCTGGGTCTGGGAGAGGCCAAGCATCCCTGGGTCCGGGTGAGACCATGTGTCCCTGGATCCGGGTGAGGCCTCGTGCACCTAGGCCCGGGTGAGCCCAAGTGGCCCTGGGTCGGGGAGAGGCCAAGCGTCCCTGGGTCCGGGTGAGACCATATGTCCCTGGATCCGGGTGAGGCCTCGTGCACCTAGGCCCGGGTGAGCCCAAGTGGCCCTGGGTCTGGGAGAGGCCAAGCATCCCTGGGTCCGGGTGAGACCATGTGTCCCAGGATCCGGGTGAGGCCTCGTGCACCTAGGCCCGGGTGAGCCCAAGTGGCCCTGGGTCTGGGAGAGGCCAAGCGTCCCTGGGTCCGGGTGAGACCATGTGTCCCTGGATCCGGATGAGGCCTCGTGCACCTAGGCCCGGGTGAGCCCAAGTGGCCCTGGGTCTGGGAGAGGCCAAACGTCCCTGGGTCCGGGTGAGACCATGTGTCCCTGGATCCGGATGAGGCCTCATGCACCTAGGCCCGGGTGAGGCCACGTGCCCCTGGGTCTGGGAGAGGCTAAGCGTCCTTGGGTCCGGGTGAGACCATGTGTCCCTGGATCTGGGTGAGGCCTCGTGCACCTAGGCCCGGGTGAGCCCAAGTGGCCCTGGGTCTGGGAGTGGCCAAACGTTCCTGGGTCTGGGTGAGACCATGTGTCCCTGGATCCGGGCGAGGCCTCGTGCACCTAGGCCCGGGTGAGCCCAAGTGGCCCTGGGTCGGGGAGAGGCCAAGCGTCCCTGGGTCCGGGTGGGACCATGTGTCCCTGGATCCGGGTGAGGCCTCGTGCACCTAGGCCCAGGTGAGCCCAAGTGGCCCTGGGTCTGGGAGAGGCCAAGCATCCCTGGGTCCGGGTGAGACCATGTGTCCCAGGATCCGGGTGAGGCCTCGTGCACCTAGGCCCGGGTGAGCCCAAGTGGCCCTGGGTCGGGGAGAGGCCAAGCGTCCCTGGGTCCGGGTGAGACCATATGTCCCTGGATCCGGGTGAGGCCTCGTGCACCTAGGCCCGGGTGAGCCCAAGTGGCCCTGGGTCTGGGAGAGGCCAAGCGTCCCTGGGTCCGGGTGAGACCATGCGTCCCTGGATCCGGATGAGGCCTCGTGCACCTAGGCCCGGGTGAGCCCAAGTGGCCCTGGGTCTGGGAGAGGCCAAGCGTCCCTGGGTCCGGGTGAGACCATGTGTCCCTGGATCCGGATGAGGCCTCGTGCACCTAGGCCCAGGTGAGGCCATGTGCCCCTGGGTCTGGGAGAGGCTAAGCGTCCCGGGGTCCGGGTGAGACCATGTGTCCCTGGATCTGGGTGAGGCCTCGTGCACCTAGGCCCGGGTGAGCCCAAGTGGCCCTGGGTTTGGGAGTGGACAAGCGTTCCTGGGTCTGGGTGAGACCATGTGTCCCTGGATCCGGGTGAGGCCTCGTGAACCTAGGCCCGGGTGAGGCCACGAGCCCCTGGGTCTGGGAGAGGCCAAGCGTCCCTGGGTCCGGGTGAGACCATGCGTCCCTGGATCCGGATGAGGCCTCGTGCACCTAGGCCCGGGTGAGCCCAAGTGGCCCTGGGTCTCGGAGAGGCCAAGCATCCCTGGGTCCGGGAGAGACCATGTGTCCCTGGATCCAGGTGAGGCCTTGTGCAACTAAGCCCGGGTGAGGCCATGTGCCCCTGGGTCTGGGAGAGGCCAAGCGTCCCTGGGTACGGGTGAAGCCAGATCCTGGGTCCGGGTGAGGCCGTGCGCCCCTGGATCCATCCGGGTGAGGCTGGGTCCCAGGCCCAGGTGAGACCACGAGCCCCTTGGGTATGGGTGAGGCCACGTTCCCCTTAGTCTGGGTGACGCCGTGCCCCTGGGTTCGGCCGAGACCAAACCAGAGGGAGTCAGACCTCCGTTACCACCATTTGTCCACCATCCAGAGCTGAGGGGTCAGTGCTGACATGTACACATAAGGAACTACTGGACATCGAAATTGGGTCTCAAAAGAACTGTCCGTCCAGGGGGAAGCTCGCTACAGATTGATTCATTTGCCTGTCAGCATAAATATTGTTGCTCGTCTCACATTCAGTTCTTATTAGTATTTATCTAGTGACATATGATCTCGTTCATCTAGGGGAAATGATGAACAACATAGACTGAGGAACAAGAACAGAACCAGAAGCAAGGAGGCATCGATCGGACTATCGGGCCTCAGAGGGAGGATAGGGGAGGGTAGGGGGAGGGTGGGGGGAGGGGGAGAGTTCAACCAAAGGACCTGTATGCATGCATATAAGCCTATCCAACGGTTAAGTTCAACAGGGGATTGGGGCATGCGTGGGGAGAGGGGTGGGATGGGAATGGGGAGATGAGGACAAATATGTGACACCTTAATCAATAAAGAAATTAAAAAAAAAAAAAAAAAAAAAAAAAAAAAAATTGAAAATGGTAAATCTTTTTCCTTATATAGACTGCAACTAGAAGTCTTTTCCAAGAAATGACATGTAATTCATCATATAGGCCATAATGAGAACACACATTCAATCCACCTCAAAACTACAAAGCCAATAGTGTGGGTTTTTAGGAAAGCATCTATACTGCATTGTAAGTGTAAAAAAGGGAGAGCCCATAACAAAAAAGTAACTCATATTGATCAGTGCCTGATATTAAAGTTTCCCCTTACTTTTAAACTCATAATTTGCTTTATATTTGAACTAGAGGCCCGGTGCACAAATTTGTGCACAGGTGGGGTCCCTTGGCCTGGCCGGCAATTGGAGCCAATTGGGGCCATCTCACCCAGTCCCAATCGGGGCTGATCGGGGCAGGCCAGTCGGGGGGAAGGACCTTGGAAGGTTGGAGATGGGAGCGCACTGACCACCAGGGGGCAGCTCCTGTGTTGTCTTCTTCCTGGTGGTCAGTGCATGTCATAGCGACCAGTTGACCAGTTGTAACGGTTGCTTAGGCTTTTATATATATAGATTTGGCAAACTCAGTACAACCCCTAGATGTATGTAGGTTTTCAAAACTACTAATAGGTAACCAAAGATCCATTTGGAATCACCATTAAATATTAAGACATTCTTATAAACATAGTCCTTAGCGCAAAGTTAAAAACAGATACAAATTTATGACTTCTAGAGGGCAGCATTCTAAAGCAAATACCAATGCATAGTATGCAAATAAACTAGATAGCATAATCAAGAAAATTTTTGTCAGAAAAATAAAAATCAGATATATAAAATAATCCTAAAGACCAGTTAGAGAGATTAGGTCATGGTTGGCTGGGAGGTGAACTAGTGCACCCCTCAAGGCCCAATACCTTCTTGCTTCCCAGAGATCACTTCTGCCTGAGACTGTGAAAAGAGGAAGTCAAACTCCAGCGGTAAATCTTTCACTAGGTCAGCCAAGATAGCCAACTGCTTCCTGTAAGAGAGAACAAAAAATCCAAAAAGTAATTGTTAAATTCTCTTCTCACAAACAGCCTCAACTTGACCTTCCTCACTGTTCACCTACCCCATCTCCTGTCAGGCCGGCTTTTCTTTGGTAGCTCCTTTGATTCCAAAGGTTTAAACTGCCTCCAAAATATAGCCTCCGACTTAAAAGGCATTAATAATACATATTCTTTAAATAATGTTACAAGTCAGAGTTAAGATGAGACTATGGCCGAAACCGGTTTGGCTCAGTGGATAGAGCATCGGCCTGCGGCTCAAGGGTCCCAGGTTCGATTCCGGTCAAGGGCATGTACCCAGTAGGGGGTGTGCAAGAGGCAGCTGATCGATGTTTCTCTCTCATCGATGTTTCTAACTCTCTATCCCTCGCTCTTCCTCTCTGTAAAAAATCAATAAAATATATATTAAAAAAAAAATGAGACTATGGTTCTATGCCTCTCACAGGCTACATAGTTGAAGTACAGTTTTGCAATATATAAAATAGCTATAATTACATTACTCCTAACTACTGTGAAAGAAAGCTGCTACACTGAGGAGCACAATCTCAGAAACAACGCCTCACTTCTCCACATAAGAAGCACTGTCAGTCCACAGGTTTTCACATAATCCTGTACATAAGCTTACAATACACTTTCTAATCTCCTTTTTTATATTTCATGGCTGAATTATTTTTCTTTATAAAATCTTATCACTTGAGAATCCCAAATCAGGATCAAAATCCAAAGATTATAACAATTTGGGATTAACATTTGAAGCCTAGTACCCATAGAATTGTTTTTTCCTCTGCAGTGTTATGTTATCATGTTATCAGACAAAGAGCAAAGAAACAAAGCTAGAATAATAAGAATCGAGAGAAAAATGTTGGTTAAAAATAAGACCAATTATTTTGTATTTTTAAAATTACTCATTACAAAAATATTCTATTGGCTCAGATAGTTGTCAGCATGACCTAGTGAAATATGTTGTTAGCTCTTCAAAGCAAAGAATTTAATGTAGTAATCTTTCAATATAATGTCAAGTATAGTTTCTAAAAAAACCCTCATTGTTATACATACAAAACTCATGCGACATGGATTTCACATAAGGAACAGGAGGAGCCATTTCACTCTCCCTATTGCATATCCTTCTTAACTACCCAAAGCAGAGGGCTTGCTTGTTTTAGTCATGATATGGAAGAAGGGGCACCAACATACACTGCTGTTTGGAATGTAAATTACTGGTACAACCTTTCCATTGGGCAATCCAGAACTACTTATTAAAAATTTTAATGCCCTTAATCTTTGACCCACCTATTACACTTTTGGAATTTTACTGTAAGGACATCATCAAATAAAAATACAAAGAGAAAGAATACTGCAGCATTATTTATAACAATGAAAAATTGGAAGTAGCCTAAATTACATCAATAGGAATTGGTTAAATATTTACAGTACATCCACACAATATAAACTATACAGATTTTAAAAGAAATTAGGTCAATTTATATTTACATGTTTTGACATGAAAATTTGTCCAATATATTTTGAGTTGTAATGGGTTACAAAACACCATATGCTATGATTCCAATTTATATTAAAAAACAAAACACTAACTTTCATTTTCTAAGTTTTTTTTTAAAAAAAAAACGCTTAATGGCTAAATATTAACAACTGTTGAAGCTGGTTAAATGGGGATTCATTACACTGTTCTCTCTACTTTTATATATATGTTTGAAATTTCCCATAATAAAAAGGTTTTCCCCCCCTTAAATATCACCTTGTATTATCTTTGTAATTTTAAAAGGTTTTTCATTACAAAATAAAAGGGTGGTGAAACAGTCTACTAGTCCAGGCCTTTGTCAAAGAAATAAAACCTAGTGCCAATAAATTAAAAATACAGTCTAGCTGATTAAAATCCATTTGAATACAGCTTACAAATGCTAACAAATTAGTACAACATTGTTTATACAAAACAGGTTTTTGCAGTGATAGTTACACTTATGTCAATTGCTACAGTTGCCTTAGAAATAGCAATCCTATCTAATAAAGACGGACTATGCAAATTGAGTCATTTCACGACAAAATGGTGGCGCCCACAGCCAATAAGGAGGGAATATGCAAATTGATGCAATAAAGATGGCGGCAACCTGGCCAGGACCCAGGTGTTCCACCCTGCCCCGGCCGCTCCGGGCCTCTGGGCAACGCGCAAAGGCGGAAGGCAGCAGCCAGAGTGAAGGCCTGGGTCAGCAGCCAGGGGAAGGAAGGCCTATTCTTGCACAAATCTTCATGCATTGGGCCTCTAGTGATTTCATAAGCCCAGGATAGTTAGGCATTATTAAAAGAGGTGATCAGAAAAAAAGTTAAAAGATAAGGCAAGTTCTTTAAAAATTCGTAAGATACAATAGATATTAATGTTCAGAGCTTCCACGCTGACAGTTAACATTTAGACAAATGAGGTAGAACAACATAGTGGGTTTTGTTTGGACAGAATTTTTTTGACAAAGTGCCAGGAGATGAGGCATCCCTCTCCTTTGCTCCAGGCACACAAAATGTGGCCAAACCATCGCCCTGCCGGTTGACTAATGTTTTACTTCCAAGTCAGTTTTTCCTCTGGCCCTCCTACCACCTCCTTCGTGTGAGACATAATTAAGGCTATTCACAGACTTGTGATGTGGCACTACGGTGTTATCTATACCAGCGGTCATCAACCAGTGGTCCGCGGGCCACTGGTGGTCTGTGAGGTCCGAAAGATTGGCGACACTGATCTATACTTTTCCCTGGGTTTCTAAAAGTTTGAACAATGTAAATATTACTTACATCAAAAACAAAAATTCTAAATTGCATGCACAGTATTATTGCAACTTTGTAGAAATTACATACAGAGAGAAAGGAAATGTGACAAAATCAAACAGTTTGATAGAGTAGTAGGATTATAAGTGTTTTGTTTTTTTTTTTGTTTTTACTTTTAAGATTTCCTTTAGGCAATGGTAAGATATGTACACATATAATACCTTAATAAAAAAAATTGAAAAGAAAAGATTTCCTTTAATGATGTATGATTGCAGGTATAATACTTAAAGTTTGTTTTTAAAAATAAGTTTAAAAAAAGTTTTTAAAAGACCACGATATATGGGAAAATAAGGAGCTAGAAGGCCTCTCAAGTTGATGAATGGCTGTATAAAATTATCTGCTTCTCAACAGCAAACCAGTAGCTGCATGTCTCAACAGAAGGAAATAGTCCACTGAAAGAAGCGCTGACATATGTTATATTGTCTGGCATGTCTGGCATAAGCAGCATGCAGCCTTAAATGTATAGCTGATGTTTTATTGTTGGCCAAGTACACAAAATGAAACTGTGAAAAAGGGAACTGCTATTTACCAAGAAAAAATGCCTGATGCCTGTGAGATGATGAACATTCCAGAAGGATGAATTCTAAGTTAAGGGAGCTCACTCCCATCTCATGATCATGTATCTGTGTAGGGGGCAGGGAGGTGGTCAAAGAGGAGACATCACAAAGAGAGATCTGGCCCAAGCACAGCCACTGCCTTTTCCTCTTCCTCCTCCTCTTCCAGTAAGGGAAGAGGGACCAGATAGCAAGATGCCAGGCCTAACTGCCAAGGTCAAGTGGAAAAGACTTGTCTGGCTGGGCTTGAAAAGACTGGTGTAGCAATGAAGCCTGAGCTTTGCATGTAGCACCAACCATCACCAAGGAGCCAGGCAAAGTTACAGATAAAGCAGCATTCCTACCTGAGCCATCCTACCAGCCCCCAGGTACCCGGTCCCTCAGGAGACCTTCCTACTACCGTTCTGTTATTATGCTCCCCTTCTGTGTGCCTTATGATCCAAATTTAACACCATCACCACTGCTTCAAACCCTCAATCAAAACTAAGAATCATTACAGCCATCTCAGATAGATATGGATCCCAAAGAAGCAAATGACATGAAGGTGTGAACAACTTACTGTGAAATCATTGCGTGCAGGGGTAGATCTGCCCTATTTTTGAGCAAGGAGTCTTTTAGTGCCACCTGTCAACTCTGTGGTGGATCCACATCCCACCTTCAGACCAGGAAACCACAGGGGACACGCATGGAATCAGCCTTTCCTCTCTTCCGCCACCCATTTCCCGTGTTTCTCAGCCCCTGCATCTCACCTCTCAGGAAGAAGCCTCATGCCTGCGGTGCACAGAATGTACAGGGGGGTCTCCTTGTGCTTCTTCACAGGCACATGAGCAGCAGCAAAGCTCAGCAGAGGACGAAGGTAATCACTGGCATGTTCAGGAGTGTCTGCCATTGTAGAGATTCCTTCAGAAATACAAAATACTTTCTTTAAAAAGCAGATCACATGCACTCAGAAACTGATTCCCCACAAGGCTCTGCTTCAGGTCCTAGACTTTTATTTATTTGAAGGAGGGAGGCAATGAATGAGGTATACCTCCCACTATCCAGAATCCCAAGAGAAAAGGGTATCTCTTCTCTCCTCTCCCAAGCCTGTAACAGATAAAAGAGACTGACAACCAATATATTCCGGTTAGTACCTGGCTTGATTTTTTTAACCACTGGTTGGCTGTTGCGGTCTCTCATCTGTTTGATGTCCAGCAAATCATGGGGGTTCCCATTATGTCTTGGCCAAAAATAAACAAAAATCCGGGAGCCACTGCTGCCACAGTCCACAACAAGGCCATAATTTAGATTTGAGTCTTCAGTATCAGTAGCTTCAAGCTCCCCTACTCGAGCCAAATACCTAAGCCGGGCAAAAAAGAAAGCTCAGTGTGAAGAAGCCAGGTCCACAAAAGGCACCCCCATTTAATTCATTGTTCATGAATCTTCATCAAATGTCTACATGTGCCAGGTACATGGGACTATGAGTCCTAACAAAGGACTAAAACAATACTGACCATATGTCCTGATGTATATTCGGCAACTGCTGGCCTGTTTGCCTAGAGACCAATGAAGTTAGATAACTAAAAGACTCCTCCGTATTTGGGGGCAGTTCTGAAACTGGCTGCGGCAAGCTCTACAAAGCATTGAAGAGCTTCTAGGCCCAGGTAAATATCTGGTTTTTGTTGTTATAAGCCACTAACATCTGCACTGGTTTGTTATACACACAAAATAACTAAAGTAATTCTAATAATTTCTTTTCTGTCTATCCTTTCTGTATATAAACATAAAAACACTATGGAATGATGTATCACTTGACATGACATGATTTTTATGTTTTCTGATTTTTATTTTTATTTACTTTTAGAGAGAGAGGAAGGGAAAGAGAGAAAGAGAGAGAGAGAGAAACATTAATGTGAGAGCAAAGCATCAATTGGCTGCCTCCTGCACACCCAGTACCGGGGATTGAGCCTACAACCCAGGCATGTGCCCTGACCGGGAATTGAACCAGCAAACTTTTGGTGCCTGGGACAACGCCCAATCAACTGAGCTACACCAGCCAGGGCAGGGTGGTGATATTTTTTATGGGACTTTTTGCTTTGCATTTTAAATTGCTACAATTAAAAAATAAATTGCTACAATTACATGAATAAAAAATGTATTTCATAAAAATAATAATTGTTCTTTTCTACAATCTCTTAAAAGTTTTGTAGCTACAAAAAGAATATTCATAAAATATGTAGCATAGGATGTAAAGATGAAGAAAACAATGCCTGTGTACCTAACATCCAGATTAAAAATAAAACATTACACTGTAAAACAATAAAAGTTTCTAGGCCCTAAGACAGTACTTTGTGTTGAGATTTTCTTAGATTCTCATCCCAAGACCTCTGACTGAGAGCAGGAAGATGAAACAAGTATGAGATATTACCAGCAACACCCAGGTTTGAGTCTCAGCTATAGCACTTGCCATGCTGTGTGACCTGAGCAAGTTAATTAACTTCTCTCAGACTGTCTCCTCATCTGCAAAATACGGATCGGGGAGTCTCTACCCTCAGAGAGGCAGGCATGTGGAGCAGTGAGCACAGTGCTGTGCTGCCGCCGCCACTGCTCTTATCACATGATAACATTGGGAGAGCAAAGAACAGAAGACTCTGGGGCAAGGGGCTGAAACATCCAGAAAGAAAAGACAGTTAAGAGTTGGTGAATACTTATGAGCACTGAGACTAAAAATATAAAGTTCCCTTAGAGCCTGAGGGTCTGAAAAGGACAAATATTGCCACCTCCTCAAAAGTTTCACTTGAAATGGAGCCCCATGAGAATAGCTTTTAGCTTATTATTCAGTAAAGGATTATTATTCTTGGTGCTAAGAATATATACTGTGTGGTAGATTAAAATTTTGTCTTCTGAATCTTTTTAAATTTGAATAGGCACCTTTTAAAAAAAAAGATTCAACATTACAAATATAAAAGGGGCCTATGCAAATGAGGAACCTTAAAATGGAGGTATAATTAGCTTCATAGAAGTATAGTAAATCCACCTATGATCAGAACACTAAGCCACATGTCGTGCCCCTCAGAACAATCTAGATTGTGTTTACTAGTGGTTTCATATTTCTATACAGACCACAAATCCGTACTTTGGACAAAAAAAGAAAACTTGTTAAAAAGAAGAACATGTAGCCCTGGCTGGTGTTGCTCAATTGGTTGGGTGTCACACCATACACTGAAAGGTTGCCGGTTCGGTTCCTGGTCAGGGCACATATCCAGGTTGCGGGTTTGATCCCCGGTCCTGGTGCACAAGAGGTAACTGATCAATATTTCTCTCTCACATCAATGTCTCTTCCTCTCTCTTTTTCTCTCTCTCCCTTCCTCTCTCTCTAAAATAAATTTTTAAAAAATATCCTTGGGTGAGGATTAAAAAAGAAGAACATGTAGAAAACCGTTCTAAAACCAAAAAGTAGAGCTGAGTACCTTTCCTATTCTACAATGCAAAATGGGTTTTTAAAAAAGAGAAGAGCCCTAGACGACTTGCTCAATGGATAGAGCATGGAGTGTCAGCCAGTGGACCAAAGGGTCCCAGGATCGATTCCGGTCAAGGGCACGTACCTTGGTTGCAGGCTCCTCCCTGGCTCGGGCCCTGGTCGGGCTCGTGCAGGAGGCAACCAATCGATGTCTCTCACATCGATGTTTCTCTCTGTCTTTCCCTCTCTTTCTTCCACTCTCCCTAAAAATCAATGGAAAAACATCCTCGGGTGAGGATTAACAAAAAAAGAGAGAGAAGAAGATACAGTTAAGCTTCAATATAACGCTGTAAATTATTGCATGGTATAGGGTCAGGTAGAACTTGTTTCTGGATTTGATATGACAGCAAGTTGTGGGAAATGAAACAGGCGGTAAAAATCTGTTACACACTAGAAAGTTCACAGTCCTAAAGATTCCATTTCACCACATTCGTTCCCACGCTAATCAAATTACTGGGCTGAACTGGGCTCACAATCTACCAATAAACTCGGAACGGCTCACGCCTCTCACGTGAAAGCTGGGCAGAGGTCTGGGTTTATTACAGAACTCTTGCCAATACTGACCTCGAAAGATACCACAGATAGAAAATAGGAAAGATAATTCATTTCCCATCATAGCAGCCCTTGTTGCTCCTGGCTGCTATTTTGCAACCGACCTTTATGTTAGCTGCAATGAGGAATCTCAAAGTTCCTTATCTAGGAACTTTTTATACTCCATAACATTAAAATCCATTGGTTATCTAGCACTGTGAATGACTTTTACCCATGCATAATTTTGTCTCGGAGACTTCAAAGGGTTAGTAAACACTTTGAACACCAATGCTCTAATGTGACCTCTTTTTTTCTTTCTTAACATCCATCTGCTTCTCTACCCGTTCATTCTCCTTTCTCTTCTTGACAGAAGCTTCCCAGTTCTTAAGAAGCCTCCATTCCACAGTGGCTGATGCTTGTAGTAGCCACATGATCTGAAAAGGCCTCCATCTTCTGCTGTAAAACGTGGAGTGTCATCATTCCCCTTATACTGCAGTATGAACCCCTAAGACTTCTTTCACACATGTTTGCTCTACCTCTCCATTTCAGCTATCAGTGCTCAAGAGTAGTTATCTTATACGCAGCACCTTGATATTATCACAGTGTCTCTCGAATTTCTCTGATATGTATCAATCAATGCTGATTAGTCTTGTCCTAGAGCTCACGATATACAGCTATTCCTTTGTTACTAACTCCTGATGTCTTTGTATCACTATACTCAAAATCAATTGGTCTCCTTTTTAGAAAGTTTCAATGGCTCCCCAAAGCATCCTGTCATCCTCTTTGGTTTCTGTCAAGATAAACAACGTTAAGCTCTAATTTGGGTGCAATTCAGCTTTTCTTTCTCTTCCCTTAGGAGTCTACCTGTATGCAGAAAAATGTCCACTGATATTAGAATACAAGGAAGAAAGATAGGACCAGAGGCATTTAGGTTACCCTTCCCATTTGAGTCTTTGATCAATGCTTCAGGCAACAGAAAACCTCCATTTTTCTCATCTTGCATACAAATAAGTAACTGAAGAACAATTTTCCTTTCTGGGAAGTAATATCACCTCTTCATGGAACTCTGGCATCTTATGACCTATAAGGCTTCTTACGCTTATCAAACACCTGAAGGCCTTCCTCTGGCTAGGCTTCTAACATGGGTGGCTGGCTGGCTGTCCTTTTTGTGATTTGCAGTCCTGGACTTAGCCATCATGGTCAATTACTTGCAATGGTGGACCCTCCTGCTTTGCTGATGCTGCACTAAGTTAATCCCTGAAGGGGAACCAAAGCCCAAGAGAAAAGTTCTAAAAGCCTCGGAATCCCTCACATCCACCTTCCCAGAGATCTGCTTGACCATCACACACTTACCCCTCTCCCCCTCACACACATATTTTCTCTCTGTTTGAGAAATGATTTTCCTCTGATCATTGCTGAGTCAATGAAAAGAAAGCTCGCCACATATACATCACCCAAGGTAGAATTGGAAGACAGTGGCTTTTCACTTCCATTAGCCTGAAAACATTAACGGCATTAGAGCACTAACTGACCAAACCAATACCTAGCTTACAAAATCAAAACTAATTATACCACTCCGAGAGTTCAAACAGAACTCAGTAATGCGCCAAAGGTCAATCCAAGTGGCCCTCATCAGCATGGGGCAACCAGCTCTTTGCTGAATGTAACATACTCTTCAATTCTGTTCAAGGTTCAGCACCAAATATAATGACATTATAGCCAAAGTAGCTGTGCATGACTGATGTTAGTAACACATGCCCAGAAAAGCATCTTTTAAGGTTACTCTTTATCTCCTAACAAGATTTAATCAGGGCAGCCAGGGACATTTATATGTTAACGCTCTGCTTATAAATACCACAAAGGACAAGAAAGAGAATAAATAAATAAATAAATTTGAATAAGTGCCTTCAATCTCTGAATTGCTCCATTGTACATAAGAACACAACTTATCTGAATATCCTAAAGTTAATAAATATTTTTCGAACCAAAAATAATGCCTCTTTCGACTTGCTTTAAGCAGAATTGAAACTCCTGAGGAAGGCTCAATTTAGCTGTGAACCTAAAACTGCTCTAAAAAAAATAACATCTACTAACAAAACAAAATAGCTCTGGATTCTATCCCTACTGACATCCCATTACTCTCTAAATTTACCTTTCCCTAATTTCTAGTTCTAATGCAAGCCTCCTCCTTTCTCCTTTCAAAAGCACTGTGGGTGGGTACATAATAAAGAAATGCAACTCCTCAGTTTTGAAACCTCTGAAGGGGAAACCCACACCCAGGCTTATAAAGTTCTGGGATTTTATCACCCAGAAGTGATACGTTAAGTTCCATGAATGGCTGAAAATTTTTTGAATTAAAACATTTTTTCAATACAAATATAAATTAAGAATTTTAAACATTAGCTACTTTCAAACGTATTAAAATACAAAGATGCAATGTATAACAGAGATTATAATTTCTAACTAAAGCAATGCCTTATTTATCAAGACCATAGAATGAATTCAGTGTTCTTATGGGCTTATTTTCTTGATGAAGGTTTTCCAAACTTGCTCCCATGAAGACCACCGGTAAGTAGAGTAAGTCCTCACTTAACATCATCGATAGGTTCTTGGAAACTTGGATGACTTTAAGTAAAAGGATATGTAGCAAAACCAGTTTTACCATAGGCTAATTGATATAAACAGGAGTTAGGCTCCTATTGCATGTTTCTGGCCACCAAAACATCACCAACTTCTAAATAAAGACCCAAAACACTTCTAATATTAAACACTGAAATAAATATAAGCTATACATATATTTTTAAAAGATTAATAAAAACAAGTAAGATAGTCATGCTCCAACCTGCTGATTCCAGTTCAGGGTCCCAAGTGGCTTGAGTCCACCCAGCAGCTTAGGGCACAAGATGGGAGCCCACTTGGACAGGATGCCCTTCCATCGAGGGTACGGTCACACATACCCACACTCACTCAGACTGGGACCATTTAGACCAGCGGTCACCAACCTTTCGGACCTCATGGACCACCAGTGGTCCGCGGACCACCAGTTGGCGACCGCTGCTCCAAAGGTTTCCTTAGACATCCAATTCACCTCATGTGCACATCTTCAGGATGTGGGAGGAAACCAAAGTACCCAGAGAAAACCCACACAGAAATGGGGAGAACATGCAAACTACACACAGTGGCCCCAGCCAGGAATCAATTCTTTTTTCTCATCAACATTGAATGAAACAATGTTACCTGAGGACATGCTATTCACCCTTTGTGGAATATCACAAAATACTGATATAGCCCTAGCTGGTTTGGCTCAGTGGATAGAGTGTCGGCCTGTGGACTGAAGGGTCCTGGGTTCAATTCCAGTCAAGGGCACATGCCCAGCTTGTGGGCTCGATCCCCAGTAGGGGGCATGAAGGAGGCAACCAATCAATGATTCTCTCTCATCATTGATGTTTACGTCTCTCTCTCTCCCTTCCTCTCTGAAATCAATATAGATAGATAGATAGATATAGATAGATAGATAGATAGATAGATATAGATATATATTAGAGGCCCAGTGCATGAAATTCATGCACGGGTAGGGTCCCAAGGTCTGGCTGGTGATCAGGGCCAATCGGGGCCTTCAGGCTGCAGGTCAGGGCCTTCCTTCCAGCTATTGGCAGGGGCCTTCCTTCATTCCATGTCGCCCCCTGGTGGTCAGCACACATCATAGCAAGCAATCGAACTCCTAGTCTCCTGGTCAAACTCCCAAGGGGACACTTTGCATATTAGCCATATATATATGTATGTATACATATATATATGTGTGTATATATGTGTGTGTGTGTGTGTGTGTATACATATATGTACACACACACACACACTAATATAGTTCACTGTGTAAATTAGGAACATTTTAAATAGGAAAAAATAAGACTATATATATGTAATAAAAAATCACAACCACAAACATTAGCTTAAAATTTTTTTATAAGCTATTGAACTAAAGTGATATGTGTTGCCATCAATTCCTAGTTATTTGCTTAATGATTTTATCATCAGCTAGAGGTCACTGGTGCTTAAGCAGTAGCTGCTGCCATAAAAAAAGAAATTCTGAAAGGAAAATTTTAAAGATGTTTTTAAAATTTTTTTATTAATTTCAGAGAAGAAGGGAAGAGGGAGAGAGAGATAGAAACATCAATGATGAGAATGCCCCTTATTGGGGATTGAGCCACAACACAGGCATGTGCCCTACTTGGGAATCAAACCATAACCACCTGGTTCATATATTTTTTGCCAATGTGACAAAAATAGGTATAATTTTGATTCATTCACACTAGACAGTTATTGTTGTGTTAGCTACTGTCATTTTTTTCATTTTAACAATCTAAGGGAAAAGAGATTAGTGCCCTTAAAAATTCTTACAGTGCCCGAGTAGGTGGGGCTCAGTTGGGGCACTGTCCCAGGCACTGAAGAGTTTGATCCCCAGTCAGGGCACATACCCAGGTTGCAGGTTCGATCCCAGTTGGAGCATGTAAGGGAGGTAACTGATCAATGTTTCTCTCTTTATCCCTCTCCCTTCCTCTCTCTCTAAAAAGTCAATGAAAACATATCCACAGATGAGGATTTAAAAAAGAAAAGAAAATTCCTGCAGCACACCAGTTGAAAATCACTACCTTAGAACAATGGTTCTCAACTCCAGCTGCACATTAGAGTCACCTTGAATATTTAAAATAAAAACAATACATGGTGGCACTTATATGAAGTAAAATGTATGGCAACAATAGCACAAAGGGCAAGGGCAGATTCTTTTTAATATATATATATATATATATATATATATATATATATATATATATAATTGATTTTTTACAGAGAGGAAGGGAGAGGGATAGAGTTAGAAACATCGATCAGCTGCCTCCTGCACACCCTCTACTGGGGATGTGCCCGCAACCAAGGTACATGCCCTTGACCAGAATCGAACCTGGGACCCATCATTCCGCAGGCCGACGCTCTATCCACTGAGCCAAACCAGTTAGGGCAAAAGGGCAGATTCTTACAATATATGTAAAGTAGTGTATTACTTGAAGGTAGACCATGATAAGTTAAAAATGTATACTATAAAGGTTAAATCCTAAAGTAATCACTAAAAAGGTAAAAACAGAGTTATATCTAGTAAGCCAACAAGAAACAAAACATTATATGCATAGCCCATAGGCACAGACAATTGTGTGGTGAAGGCCTGGAGTGGGACAGGGGCTGGGTAGAAAGGGCGTAGGAGGGAAAATAAGGGACATGAGTAATACTGTCAACAAAAAAATAAATTTTCAAAAGAGAGACAAAATGGAATAATACATATTCAAGTCAAAAGAAGAGAGAAAAGGAGGAAAAACAAACATAGAACAGATATGACAAGTAGAAAAGAAATAGCAAGATAGATTCAAAGTTAAACATAATTTATAATCACATTAAATGTAAATTGCTTAAACACCCCAAACAAAAAGCAGACACTGTCAGATAGGATAAAAAGCAAGACTCAGCTAAATGCTGCTACAAGAAACCTACTTTATTTTATTTTTAAAAAATATTTTATTGATTTTTTACAGAGAAGAAGGGAGAAGGATAGAGTCAGAAACATCGATGAGAGAGAAACATTGATCAGCTGTCTCCTGCACACCTCCTACTGGGGATGTGCCCACAACCAAGGTACATGCCCTTGACCGGAATCGAACCTGGGACCCCTCAGTTCACAGGCCGACGCTCTATCCACTGAGCCAAACCGGTCAGGACAAGAAACCCACTTTAAATATAAAGACTGAAATAGGCTAAAACTAAAAGGATGGAAAACCACCTGTCATGCTAACTCTAATTAAAAGAAAGCTTAAGTACATTAATACCAGACCAGTAGATTTCATAGCAAAGAATATAATCAAGGATAAAGAGAGTCATTCAATAATGATAAAAAGGGTCAATTCATCAAGAGTACATAATAATCGTAAACATATATGCACTAATAAGTTAGCCCACAAAAAACAAGAAAATAGGAAAGATGACTTTCAAGGTTAAAACACGGCATCATCATTCCTGAATCAAAACTGAAAATTGTCAAGATGGTTATGCAGTTAAGTGTCATGCAATTTTACTAACAAAAGTACAGTTTTCCCCTACAGGGTCAAAGGTAGTCATGTGTTAAACAGCTTATCAAAATATGTCTGACTTCAATGCAAAGCTGATGAAAGTGATCTAAAGCTGACTCACCTTTCATATTGCCTATCTCGTGGCAATGAAGCACCCCAATGTCGAAAGTCCATGATTAACATAAGGAGAAGGAGGCAGGATATGAAGAAGAGTCCTAGGAATGCCACCCGCTGACGGGGAAACGGGCTCACTGTGGGCACAGTAAAGTACCAGGAGGCTGGGCAGAGGTAGGAAAAACTGATCCTGAAAGGAGACAAACGTTAGTAAGAAAAGTCTCTACAACTGAGTACTACAGTATAGTTTTTATACTGGATTAAAGCCCTTCCTAATAAATGCAAAAATTCATGCCACCAGAAACTTAAATGTTCTTGGAGTCTCACATGTTAGAAAAGGACCCATATGGTTCATGGTGCTTCTACCACGTAAGTCAGAAAAGCTGTATCTGATCTTTTTCCAAGTCTGCACTTTGGGGTGAAATTCAAAGAATTAATCTTATTTTAATGAAAAGATCACCAGTCTTCCCGAGCAACTTCTTAACATTGAAGAATCAGAGCACTACGACATTCCCACCAAGAATGCTGTCAAAAAATTGGATAGTCAGGAAATTTATCCAACTGATTTAAAAAATGTTTTAATAGGTAATATATGCACACAGTAAAAAAAATCAAACAATTTAAAAGAATATATATATATATGTATGTGTATGTGTGTGTGTGTATATATATGTATGTATATATATATATATATATATATATATATATATATATATATATATATATAATGGAAAGTGAGTCTTTTGCCCTAATCCAACCATTTCCCTCTCAAGGCAACCATTACTACCCAGTTTCTGTGTATTTTTCCAGGGATATCCTATGTATACACAAGCACAGATATACATTATATATGGTAACATATCCAGGTGTGTGTATGCATCTCCATTTTGTTTTGTTTTACGCCTTATATACTGTCCGGCATCTTTCCCCACTTACTCTGTTTGACAACTGTCCCATATCCACAGATCCACATTAATCTTTTCTGAAAGCTTCAGAGTATTATTACAATGGTTGGACAAGTGTATTCAACTGTGAAGTTCATTTTCTATATTGATTCAAAAGGACCTCAGTCCGTTTTCAAGGTTCATTACAAAGTAAAAATAAAAATCTTTTTTTTTTTTAACCTAGTCTCACTCAAATGGAAACCTGAAAGACTATTACAGTCTAACCCTTTCTGAGCTGAGCAAGCACTAACCTGAGCTGAGGGTTAAGGGCTGGAAACTATTGTTGTATCTGCCTTCAAAAGAATGAAACTTTGATCTCTGCAACCATGTGTCCAGATGCAAAGTCCAGATGCAGACCTAGGACAATCTTTCACTTGTAACCACCTCCCAGGACCCCTCAACCTGCCTGCCACCCCGCACCGAGCCCCTGGCTGAGAAGGAAGTGAGCAAGCAGCCTTACCTAGCCATGGGCTCCCTTCAGTGGTCCCAACGCCTGTCACCTCCTTTTCCTTTTGCCCTGAGAAGGTGGTCTCCTTGTCCCAGGCATCTCCTAAGCCTGCAGCCTGGAAAGAGTCGGTTGGGTTTCAGGCTTCCCTCCAGCAGTGCCCACAAGACCAGCCCTCCAGGAGGAGGCCACGGCGCCCGGGGTACCCCCTCCCCGAGCTCCCATTCCAGGCACGTCCGCTCGCGTTCTGGGGCCCAGCGGACCCTACCCCGGCTCCCTGGGAGTGGGGCGTTCTCGAGGGCCAGCGATGTCCTCGAGGAACCGGCGGTCCCCAGGTGGCGGGGGGGGGGGGTTCCCGCTTCGCTTCCCGTCCCTCTCGGCCTTGCCGCCCTCCAGCGCTTACACTCACGGGACCAGAGGCCCGCCGGCTCCTGCAGCACCTCTCCGCTCGGTCCCGTGCGAATGCCCGCGGTCCCCGGCCCAGCCGGAAGGAGGCCTGCGCCGGCGGCGGCGCCACGTCCCCAAGGAAACCGCAGGGAGCCAATGACTGACAGGGGACCCGCGGAAAGAGACCCGCCCTCCACCCAGCCAGAGCCGCCGGCGAACCAGCTCCGTGGGCCGCACGTCCGTCCGTCGGAATAGCCAATCCCCAAGAGCGTTCGGCCTCTAATGCCCGCCCCCAGGATCTCGAGTGCTTCCAATCCGGAAGGGGATCGTGCCGCGGCTCCGCCTGGAGGGGCCGGCGGAGGGCGCACAGGTGAGCGGGGCGGGCCGGCACCGGGATGCCCCGCTCCACCCGCCTTCTGAGCGGCGGAAATTCTCCGCCGGCTGCTTTTCCGCGGCTGCTCCCTGGACCGAGCGGCCTCGGTGGGTGGGTGGCTCTCGGGGTGTCTGCGACGGTAGTGCATTCCTTGCCCACAACCTATGGGAGGTTTTGGGTCCGCCAACCCTGCCCGGCAGAAGGGCATTTCCTCCACCTCAAACCTTTCCTACAGCCTCCCAAACGGATGCCTTGGCTTCGTTGTTTTGTCCCGTGAGAAAAACATATAAATTGGGGACAATGACGTCTACACCGAGGCACTTATACCCATTCATTCAACGTTAATTGATTGCTGTGTGCCAGACGTGAGCAAAAACGTCATGTTTCCTTAATGCGGTTTTTCTCTCTTGTGTACACAGCCGGTTCATTTCCAGGAGGGAGCCGCTTGGAAAGGATAAAGTCCAAGTCCTTACAAACGTGGCACAGGCACGGCCGTCCACGCGCGACCCGCCCGTGCAGCATCTTTCGCTGCTCCTGACCTCCCTTACTAGGCTCCTGCAACGCGCCTCTGGTTTCTGCCCTCTCTCTGGCATTGCTCCTTCTGCCTCTCCCCACCCCTGCGCCTGCCTTGAATATCCTTCCCTGACTTTTAGCAGGCTGACTAGCCTCACCTCTTCTAAAAGCCTTATTTGACCTACACCCCGTTTATGTATGCCTATTGTTTCGCTTGCTACATTGAATTGCAATTATATTTATGTGTCTGTCTGTCCAAATGGACAGAGTATCCTTGAGGGCAGGGACTGTTTGCTTCCACTTCAATGTTGGGCACTGCCTGGCATATAAAATACACTTAATATACAATATATAAGTGAACGAATAACTGGAATTAAGTGAAGACAACCCAAATGAAAACAAAAAAAAAAAGGCTATTTATTCCATGTCTGCTGTAACAAGGCAATCAGCCACCATCATTTGTGTCTGGCAGAGACTCAAAGGGTGTCAGGGGAGTAGGAAGCTAAAAGTAAAAGAAAAATGAGGGTAGGGGTTTAGGTTTCATGTATGCTCTGATTTGAGAGTATTAGAATAAGGAAGCTGGAGGCAAACTAACCAGAAGCAGGGCACCTTATGTAATGGTGTTTGGCGGGGAGGGAAGAGGGGGGAGGGGAGGGGAGGGAAGGAGCATATTTGGCTTTCTCTAATTGCTTCTGAGTTGGAGGGGGAGGGGCAAAAATAGGGAAGCAGACAGTCATTGATCACTCAACAGTTCTGGGCTGATTGCAGCAGAGGTTGTGGGGTCAGAGTTCTAATTGTGATATATAGTCTGGCGATTGTCCAGTTTGTATATTCAGTATCACGATTATAGTTGACCCTTGAACAACATGGGTTTGACCTACACAGGTCCACTTATACATAGATTTTTTTCCATAAATATATACAGTGCCATAAATGTATTTTCCTTATGGTTTGTTAAGTAACATTTTCTTTCCTCTAGCTACTTTACTATAAGAATACAGTATATAATACACGTATAAAAATGTGTTAATGGACTATTTACATTATCTGTAAGGCTTCTGGTCAACAGTAAGCTATTAGTAGGTAAGTTTTGAGGGAGTCAAAAGTTATATGTGAATTTTCAACTGTGCAGTGTTGGCACCCTTAAGCCCATGTTGTTCAAGGACCAACTGTATTTTTTCCCCCTCTGTTACCCTCCCAACCTAGTTGGCTTCCTAACTTACCTTTCTCCCTCAATTCTCAGTTTCAGTGTTCTTCTCTGTCCCTCAATCCCTACTCTTTTTCAAGTATTATAGCTCATCTGGGCCCCCAGAAACCACATTGAGTAAAATAGTTGCATAAAGTTAAGATTAACCACAAAATTATACAAATATCAGGTATTTTTTTTTATTTAGAGCCCAGTTCAGTGCCTTGGAACAAGATAGACATGGGGAAAAACTCAACAAATGTTTTGGATTTTTTTTTATTATTGAAGTTGCCTTCCAACTGTGCAGTTCTCAGTCTAACATGTATATTTCAAACTCTAGTGTTCCACCAACTCTAGTGTTTTTGAATGGAAACAGAATTTCTATTTATGCTTGAAACAGTACTTAATTCATATGGTTTATGAGCTACATTAACTTAGAACTTGAAGTTGCATTGAAACAGCTTCTAATTTACATTTCACATCTACTATTATAAAACAGAAAACAAACCTGCATTTTAAGTATTTATTTATTTTTAATTAATTAATTAATTTACTTTTGTTAATCTTCACCTAAGGATATTTTCCTATGATCTTTTAGAGAGAGTGGAAGAGAGGAAAAGACAGAGAGAAACATCTATGTGAGAGAAACACATGGAGTGGTTGCCTTCTGCGCATGCCAGAACCAGGGTCTGGGCGGGGGGCGGAGCCTTTGGTCCCCAGGCCGACACTCTATCCCCTGAGCCAAATCGGCCAGGGCCAAACCTGCATTTCAATCCCAACTCGTTCTCCTCTTACTTTCTTAGTCTGGTTGGTTTGGACAGGACTTCCTTCAATAAGTCCATATGCCCTCAAGCATTTGTAAAGCATGACTCTTTACACAAACCTGCAATGTTTATCTGATTAACAGCTCACTGAGCTGAGTTCTGAGGTTTCCAGTTAGCCAACACAAGAAAGAAAAAAAAAAAGCGTTGAGATAATTTCTTCATCTCATTTGCTGTAAGTCAAGTCAACATGTTGAAACAAATTACGGAAATCCATATTTCAAAACACGTTTTTAACTGCTTTTTAAAGGCTTGTCTACAATTACATTTGCAATTTTCTCAGCAAGCTCTTGACTCTACCCAGTCCTGAGCAAAATCAGCCAAACCAGTCCCACACTCGGTGCCAGTCGTCTGCATTGCTTTATTTCTTTAATCAATTTTCTTTCATTCCACACTCCATCCTTCCATAATCTCTTAAGTAATGTGGTCTCCACTCTTCCTTCCATGTTTACTCATCCATCTTCAAATGTCTTGAAGTCACCTCATTATCCAAGACCAAGCTCATTGTCTCTTTACTCTCACCTTATCTACCCAAACCTCCTCTGTTCATATTTAACCAACTTTGATTAAATACCCTATGATTCACCCAAGCACAAATTTGCAAGTCATTCTAGAATCTCTACTCCCTTTAACCATTCTATCCAGTTAGTCTCTAGGTGTTCTTAATTAAAATGTCTAATATCCTCTCCAATATCTTTCAATGAAACCTGCTAACTTGTGGCCCTGCCTCCAGATCCATGCTCCTCCTGAGTATCCCTCCATTCTGATACACTAGTGAAATATAATCATATTACTTCCTGTTTTAAAATCTTTCCATGTTTTCCCATCCCAATGGGATATAGTCCAAATTCCTTTGGCATGTTGTGGCAGATTCTGCTGACTGCCTACCCAAAAAGCCAACAATCTCTCTTTCACCTTGTTAGCAGAATCCAAATTTCATTTGAGTAACTACAATACTATACTTAGTTATGTGATTAAAGAGGGCTAAGCTCCAACCCCACCCCCAGGGAATAAGTTATGGTTGGTCTAAGTCAATCATGATGGCCCATTCTATCACCAAATATTGAACCTGGACATCTGATGCAGTTCTAACCAATGACACTGAAGGGGAGTCAGCTGTTGGAAGGAATGAGAGGAGAAGAGAAGACATTTCTAAGTCAATAAAAAGTTTACAACTATTGTGGGGGACAGGCCTGGGAGTAACAAGAAAAACTTAGGTCCTTGATAACATCATAAAGCTGCTAAGTTAACCAGTGTGGGAGCAGCCCTATATATGGACATATTATTTGAGATGCTAAATTCATTATTGTTCTTATTTTTAAGTCACATGAATCGGGGGATTCTTACCTGTAGACTCCTAACTAATACGTGTGGCTTATAATGCCTAATATGATCTAGCTCCCAATATCTTCCAAGCACCCCAATAAATATTCATACCCACAACCCTGCCATACTTACAGTTCTCAGAATTATGCCCTTTTCACCTCTGAGCCTTTATAATTGCTGTTACTTCTGCATAAAAACGACTTTCATTTCTCTACCAAATGAACTCGTACTGATCCTTCAAAACTCAGCTCAAATACCACCTATTCTGTGAGCTCCCCCGGTCAGCTCAGGTGCTTCTCCTTTGCTCATGTATACTTCTCTTATTTCTTTTTTAAAAAAACATATTTTTATTGATTTCAGTGAAGAAAGGAGAGGGAGAGAGAGATAGAAACATCAATGATGAGAGAGAATCATTGATCAGCTGCCTCCTGCATGCCCCCTACTGGGGATCGAGCCCACAATCTGGGCATGTGCCCTTGACTGGAATAGAACCTGGGACCCTTCAGTTTGCAGGCAGAGGCTCTATCCACTGAGCCAAACTGGCTAGGGTCGGGGTCGGCAAACTGCGGCTCCCGAGCCACATGCGGCTCTTTGGCCCCTTGAGTGTGGCTCTTCCACAAAATACCACGGCCTGGGTGAGTCTATTTTGAAGAAGTGGCATTAGAAGAAGTTTAAGTTTAAAAAATTTGCCTCTCAAAAGAAATTTCAATCGTTGTACTGTTGATATTTGGCTCTGTTGACTAATGAGTTTGCCGACCACTGGGCTAGGGCCATGTATACTTCTTAAGGGCAAGACTAATTATTTTAAAAGCTGGCAGCTGTTTGAGTGGACCTGCTACCAGTTGGCCTAGTAGGAAGACAGAATATCTAGGTTTTAGAACTCAATGAATATATTTGGTCAGAGAAAGTGGGATCCCCTGGGCTTAGTCTAAATGGGAGAGTTTTAGACCAAGATAACTTAAATTACTCTGCATAATAAAATACAGGAATTTTGAGCATTCCCTCTAGATACTGGGTTAGGGCAGCTCTGGTAAGGAAAAAAGAAAGAGATGAAAGAAAAGAGAAGGGACCCATGCAAGGTAGTGGCAGACAGAACTAAAGAGAAGGGCCTATGAGAGAGTCCCTGTATTATTTGCCTATAGTTGCCTAACAAATCACCCAAAACTTGGTGGCCTAAAACAAGCATTATTGTATCTCACAGTTATCATGGGTCAGGAATTTGGGAACAGCTGGCTCAAAGTCTCTCATAATACTGCAATCGATGTCAGCTGAGGTTATAGTCATATGAAGTCTTAACTGGGACTCAAAGATATACTTCTAAGATGGCATATTGTATGGCTGGCAAGTAGATGCTGGGTGTAGGTGGGAGGCCTCAGTTCCTTTTCATATGGGATTCTCCCAGGAATGCTTGAGGTCTTTATGACAAGACAGCTGGCTTCTCCCAGAGCAATCTGAGAGAGGGGGGAGAGAGGGAGGGAAGGAAGAAGAGAGAGAGAGAGAGAGAGAGAGAGAGAGAGAGAGAGAGAGAGAGAAGAGAAGAGAAGAGAAACACTAAGTGAAAGCGCTATGCTTTTTCTGAATTAGCCTCAGAAGTCACATATCATTTGCCATCTTTCCGTGCCACCATAATGGTGCATGTGAAAGTCCTGGCTGATGCTCTCAAGGGCATCAGCAATACGGAAAGAGAGGCAAATACCAGGGTCTTACTAGGCCATGCTCCAAAGTCATTGTCCGTTTTCTAACTGTGATGATGAAGCATGGCTACATTGGTGGATTTGAAGACATAGATGATCACAGAGCTGGGAGAATTGTGAACGTCATAGGCCCGTTAAATGACCATGGAGCGAACAGGCCCAGATTTCATGTACAACTCAAAGATCTAGAAAAATGACAAAAGAACCCGTTCCCATTCCGTCAGTTTGGTTTCATTGTACTGACAACCTAAGTGGGCATCATGGACCACGAAAAGACAACACACAGGAGGGGAAATCCTGGGGTTCCTTTTCTAGGGGTGTAAGCCATATGTGCAAATAAAATGCCTCAATGGAAATAAAAAGTCACATAGCTTTACTTCTGCCACATAATATTTATTAAAAGCAGTTCACTAACTCCCAGCCAACATTTAAGGGGAAGGCAATTAGGCTCTACCTTTTGAAGGGAGAAGTATCCAACAATATGTAGATATTTTAAAATCCCCACAGTCCCCAAGACAATGTGGTCAAAGAAATCTCAAATAATAGTGTAGACATCTAGGGTTCAATTTTGAGTTCTGTGTTATGGTATAATCCTCTCCAGGACCCCAAAACTTTAATAAAAGCTGATAACACTACAGCCATGTGTTAGAGTGCTTTGAGGAATGAAGGCATAGCAGTGCAAAAAGATGACAACAACTGTGGGAGGTGACTTAACAAGTAGGATAAGTGAAAATTTGAAAAAAAAAAAAGTTTAAACTTAAACTAGCCCTAATATTTAGTACAATAAGAAATACTTGATGTGTGAAAAAAAGAAAGCCAGGAAGAAAGAAAACTTGACGATCACAGGAAATAATAGTCATTCAGAGAAGTGAAAGGCCTTACTTTAGAGGCACCGGCAGGGGAGGCAGGGTGCAGTATTGCAAACTCTAAAAGGTCCCTAGTACCTGGGAGCCAGGCATGAGGAGAAAGCTATTGATCCCCTCCTCTGGGTATCCATTCTAATTTTATTTGGGTGGGAGGAAGATGCCTTGAGCATTTGAGGATCCTGACTCCACCCCTGCTTCTAGGAGTGGAACATGTAAGCCAGGCCTAACATATGAGGCAAAATTCCATCCCTTGGACACAATTATTTTTTTAGGAGTGGGCATGTAGCTCAATTCCAGATAAAAAGACATTTAAAAAAATTGTTTTATTATTTGTTTGTTTTTTCAACATTTTTTTTTTTAATCCTCACCCAAGGTATTTTTCCATTGATTCCCAGAGAGAGGGAAAGACAGAGAGAAATATCAATGTGAGAGAAACATCGATTGGTTGCTTCCTTTACTCACCCTGGAGCCTGCAACCCAGGGACATGCCCCTGACCAGAATCGAACCTGGGACCCTTCAGTCTGCAGGCTGATGCGCTATCCACTGAGCCAAACTGGCCAGGGCAAAGAGACATTTACTAGGGCAAATAAAAAGTTTGCTTTTCTTAGAGAGTGTATGAGGGAGCAATTCCCCCTCTCTCCCCATCTTCCACTCCCTAGATTCTTAATGACATGCATGGTTAAGCCACTGAGTCCAACCAAACCTGCATTTCATTTTATGTCTGGACATCCAACTATTTGAGCTAATATCTTTTATTAAGTCAATATGAAATGAGTACTAGTCTTTCAACTTTTTGTACGTTTGACAATTTTCACAATCGAACGTGGGGGAGGGGGAACTACATTTAATACTATCTCTCAACTACCAGGCTGGAAAAGATTAAACTGTTTGATATGCATTATGTTAGTAAAGGGGTAAAACGAACAAACAACCCACTCTATTCTGCCAGATGCTCGGTCCAAAATGTTGGGAGTTATTCTTTTTTTTTTTTTTTTATATATATTTTATTGATTTTTTACAGAGAGGAAGGGAGAGGGATAGAGAGTTAGAAACACTGATCAGCTGCCTCCTGCACACCCCCCACTGGGGATGTGCCCGCAACCAAGGTACATGCCCTTGACCGGAATCGAACCTGGGACCCTTCAGTCCGCAGGCCGACGCTCTATCCACAGAGCCAAACCGGCCAGGGCAGGGAGTTATTCTTAATCCCTCTCTTGCTCACAACCCCACATCCAGCCCATGAGTAAAGCCTGTTGACACTGAAAGGTCAAAGTCGGCGATGTGAGGGTAAGCTAAATAGCCTTCTCAGATGGTAAAGGAAACTGAATTTAAGGAAAGGGGGTTGGAGGATGGGGATATCCAAAGGGAAGGGCTATACAGCAACCACTGAGCCAAAGGGTATTGGGTCCATGATGGCAGCAAAAATATCCTTAGGACCGTGAAACAAGGAAGGGCGTAGAAGAAGCAACAGGAAAGACTAGGCTGGGCTGCTTTGGCTCACTGAAAAGTCAGAAAAAAGGGGGCCTTGGAGACAGGTTCAAGGGGTTAGCTCGGATGGGCCCTCACTGCCCATGGTTCCCCTGGTTGCAAATCTCATGGAGTCTCTTAGAAGTTAGGGGGTACATGCCTGTGGGGGAAGGAGAGGGAGAAGGGAATGGGAGATTACGGGACCCTTGGGGGTCCACAAGTCACTTTCAGAGAATCTGCAAACTCAGAAGTTACAAGCAAAATTTTGTGCGCGCATGACAGGTAGGAGATGTTTGGGGCGGGGGGAGGGAGCGGGGAGACGAGGATTTGTAGCTTCATTATTGCCCAAAAGGTCGAGACTCAAAAGTTAATAACCACTGCTTAAGAGGAAGATAATAGACCAGTTAAAAAAAATTTATTTTTTTTTTTTGTAAACAAAACAAAAACCCGGAGGCCCAGAGAAGGGTTACGTGTTAGAGAGAAAAAGGCAAACCCCTTCCTTATCTAAGAAGAGCTATACAATTACACCATCAGCCCAGTAAAATAGGGAGCCAAGACCGCGGGAAGCAGTGTGGACGGAGGCTTGTGCACGGAGACAGACGATGTGGGAGAGAGGGGTGGGGGAAATGCCCGTGTTACTCAACAGAGCCTGCACAGGTTCGGTGCAAAGTCACGGCCCAGGAGGCGGTGCTCAAGGCTGGGACGGCTGGCACGGTTCTTTAGCCGACCCTGCTGGAGGGAGGGAGCGGTCTTTTCACCAAAGACCAGCATCCCCAGGCGGTGGAGGTCACCTCGGGGCGTCCGAGCTTCCCACGGTGGCTGTCCTTTCCCCGCTGCGTTAGAGCCGCTGCCTCCAGCCCAGCCTCTCCACCTGCTGACATTTCAGAACCATCCCGCCCCATTTCGACATCTCTCTTCCCGGCCTCCAGTTCTCCGCCGGGCGCTGGGCCCCTGGCCAGCGGGCACCCGGAGAACTCATTCATTCAGCAGCGGTGGGGTTTCCGGGGCTACTTCGGGTGCAAGCGCAGCGCGGGGTGCTGGGTGGGGCCTGAGGAGCGCCGTGCCCTCCGGGGAGAGCTCCCGCGCGGCCAGCCGGGCCGGCACTCCAGCCCCGACCGGCGTCTAAAAGGGCCGCCGCCCGCCCGCATGTCGCAACAGGTTCCCGAACAGATCCGCGAGCCCTGCCAGCGGATGCCCGGCTCGGGCCGGCTCCGCCTCGCTAATCGGAGATCCCGCGGGAACAGAGCTCTCGGCCTGGACACCGCACGCCTCGGGATTTGGGGCGGGCGCTCGAGCGCGGGTCGTAACGGCAGCAGTCAGCGGTTTGACCTTGGGGCCTGGCACCGCTCCCCAAGGCGACCCGACCCGCAGCGCCGAGCGCTCCGCGGGCGCCGGTCCGAGGCCGAAACCCGGCCTCTTAGTGTCCCTGGGCGCTTCGCTCTCTTCTCTGTAGCCAATCGGAGCCCGACGTGGTGCGGCCAAGTATCAAGGGTGGTTGAGCTTCTCAAAGTTCAGCCTTAAGTTTCACATGTCAGCCAATCAGCGGCCAATAAACAAGAAGCTTCCAAGATCAAAGGGAAAGGGGTGGGAGCCACGCCTGCGGACGGAAGAATGACAGGCCCCTGCACTAATAGCGCAGACATAGTTTTCTACGTAACCAAAGGGGCGGGGCTAGTTTGGCCGCCGCACCAATGACGGGTGGGGGGCGTGTCCACGGGGCTACGCGGGAGCGGGAGGACCGGGGCTCGCTGGGCCGCGCCTGAGGCCGACGCAACGGGGCCGGGGGGCGGCGGCGGCAGCGGCGGCGAGGGTGGGCGCCGTGGCTGCCCCGGGTGGATGGAGCTAGAGGGGAGGGGTGCTGGCGGTGTGGCGGGGGGGCCGGCGGCTGCGCCGGGGCGGAGCCCCGGGGAGTCGGCGCTGCTGGACGGGTGGTTGCAGCGGGGCGTGGGCCGGGGGGCCGGCGGCGGGGAGGCCGGGGCCTGCAGGCCCCCGGTGCGGCAGGATCCGGACTCCGGCCCGGACTACGAGGCGCTGCCGGCTGGAGCCACTGTCACCACGCACATGGTGGCGGGCGCCGTGGCAGGGATTCTGGAGCACTGCGTGATGTACCCTGTCGACTGCGTCAAGGTGAGACTCGGACCGGCTCCGAACCCCCACCTAGGGCTGACCCGACCCCTCGGTCCAGTCCGGAGCCAGGATCCAGGCCCAGAGCCGGAGCTGACATGAGTTCTTTCCTGGCTCTGCCACCAGCACACAATTCGACCGATACTCCATGCAAGCAAGGTCCCGGCTGGGACTTGACCCCAGCCAGGAACCAGGACCCATTTGTAACCGTCAGTGAGATCTGAATCGGGACTCTGGAAACGAAAATCTGTCAGCCCAAGCCCTGGATCTCAGCTGGGATGGAACAGGAATAGGGTGGGATGGGATGAGCACAGGTAAGTGCTACTAACTTGATTACGGTGAAGCCAACTGGCATGAATCAGACCCTTGGTGGCTGGAGAGGTTCTCTGGCCAGCGCTTTTTACAAGCTCCTTGCTGTGTCTCCCCTCGAAAGTGACGGGGCAGGAATCAGAACCTGGGATCTCTCAGCTGGATAAAAGGTTTACTTAGTAAATCTAACCAATGAGCGATTGGAAGTTATTGAGCAGTCGTAATTCAGAATACCAGGCTGGAAATAACGTGGGGTAGAGGTTTCGGTTTCTCTGTGCAGCCAGCGTGCCGCCCCACCTATTTCCTGAACGTGAGAACGGAGCTGGGACCAGGACTGTGTACGCTGTGCCGGGAGCACATCAGCTCCCAGCTGAGAGTGGGAACTGACAGTGTATTTCTTGAGCCCCCTGGAGTTGACGAAAAGGGGAGAGTGGCCTAGGAGGGAAGCATTACGATATCAGAAAGAGGATGTACGTGTGAAGAAGATTATATGGGCTCAATTCGAGGGCATGATTTGGGGGGAAATACGCAGGCTGATTAGTGAATACAGAAGTCGGGTCCTTCTGAAGAAAGCTGGGTGGAGAGGGGAAACGGGTTATTCTTTACAGTTCTTGTTTTGCATGAGCTAAGGTACCAACCACTAAAAACACTGGGAACTAAATTGAGAAGTACTGGTAAACTTGAGGGGGGTCTCTTGAAATAAATATGACAGAGACTGGTGCCTCCTTTCCGTGTTCAGGGTGTAGTCAAACAATGTCCTGTCAGCTCTTTGATGCATGCTTTTGCCTCAAATAAGGAAAGTGTTATATATTCGAAAGGAGAGTATCAATTTGAGAAATGCAGTCTGTCTCTTCTGCTTTTCCCTGGTTCCAGAACCGTTTCATGTTTTCATTAGTAATGTGGATGAGGAAATGGGGAAAGGGCTTACCAGCTTTGTGGATGACATTGAGTTGGTAGTAGGATTCTAGTACATTGCAAAGGTAACTCCTAACAGGGGCCATACCCAGTTGAAAGGGTGACTGCCCTTGGCTGAAAGTGGACATTAGAATTTTAAATGCCCTTGTCAATGGGGAGGAATAGAAGTAAACAGTAAAATCCATCAGAGAGGAGTAAGAAGATGGTTATTACTCTATCAATATTGAAATGTAAATTGGATAACTACAAATGAAAAAGATTCATACATTTATGTAATAGAGGCTAGGTTGAATGACTGACTTGTCAATGCTGTATATCCAAAAGTTAATATGATCTAACTGCAAAATAACGTCACTATACTTAGACTGTGAGTGAAGAGCAGGGTCTACGGTGCCCTGTTTCAGGATAGGTATCAAATGAAAACTAGATCAAGGAACGCAATGAAAGTTATTTAATGACTTGAAAAATACAATGCATTGTAACTGACTTAGAAATATTACAACTTACTCCATGTATTTACATAATGCTATTGTTGCTGTAAACATTTTACAAATTCCTCTGTTAGAAATGCCTCTAGAATATTTGGGGCAGGCAAATCTAATGGGGCAAATCTTTGTCCTGTGACAAAATGGAATTGAATTTTTAGTAACCGAGACCATTCAGAATCAAGTATGTCAGATAAGGTGGGAGGTCAAAATGTGTAATACTGATTAGGGTCAAAGATAAGGTGGAACCAAAAAGCCAGGAGACCTATAAACTCCTAGACTGAGAAATCCATTGAGGGAACCACTTCTGCAGAAGAGTTCCAGAAATGTTTTGCATAACCACAGCATTGCCAGGAGTCGCTTCTCGCCTTCCAAGGTAACTACAGTTATTTTTGAAGAACAGTTCTTACTCATTTACATAAGTTTTAGAATTTTTTTAACTTAGTCATACAACATTATAGTCACGCCTCAATGCCCTACATTAAAAGAAATATTTTTTTAATCTGGAAGAAAAATGCTCAAGAGTCTTCAAAAACACAAAAACTACTTTAGAAGAATCATTTTCATTTGTCATTAATGCTGGGACTTAAATGAGTAGAGGGAAGAACTAGGTGAGATCAGTAGGATTTGGTGTCAGTAAGTACGTTAAACACTTGTGCAGACATGAAAGTAAAATCCAAACCTCTTCAGAAAAGGCTTCACAGTTCACGCGTCCCTGGCAGCTCTTCTTCCTCTTTACCGTGAATGAGTGGTGGTGAAGAAGAGCCACCCAACCGTACCCTAAGGCTAGAGGCAGTTCTCTGTGTTGGAGCCTCTGGTGCAACCACAGTATTAGCAAGTGAAAGCTGACATTGCTCCTTGCCTTGCAAGCCTGTGTACCCCCAGCCATTTATCTGGGTCAAGTCCACGTAACATATCCTTGGGAGGAGCCATGGGAAGTCAGCTAAGCCTTGCTAGGCCTTGTAATTATTCAGCCAACTATTTCCATAGTCATAGGGTAGTTTGAGAACCCAGATAAATCCCACTTTTCCTTTTCTGGGAGGCAAGTACCAGACTTTATAGGGATAGGCTCTGCAACTCAGAGCAGACAGAACTTCTCAAAACCACCTGGCAAAGTACCCACCAGTCACCCAGGTGCCGCTTTTTGGCTCTGTAAGCAGTGAAGCAAATAATCTCCCATAAGTGAGAGGGGCATTTTTTCTAAACTCCAGATGTAAATGGGTATCAGTACACATTTGATGAGAGATTAAGAAATGGAAACATTGGCGTATTTAATTTTCTTGCTTCTAATAATAATAAATATTCAATAAATGGCAGCTGTTCTTATTTGCCAAGCACTATCTGACATGCCTTATATTCATTTATTTATTTAATCGTTGAAACAACTTCCTGAAGTAGACACCATTTTCAATATTTTACAGATGAAGAAAAGGTGGCAAGTGAAGTAACTTGTCCACGGTCATATAATTTAAGTGGTAGAGTCATGATTTGAACCCAGTGTGACTCCCAAGCCTTCCATACAGGCTCTCAAAAGCAGATTTCCAGAACCAAGTAAAGCACAGAATTTCACAGTAGTGCTGGTTCCTAAACATGACCCACGGATTAAAAGCTGGACATATAATTATAGCCACAGAGAAACTAATCCTCACCTGAGGACATTTTCATTGATTTTTAGAGACAGGGGAAAGGAGGGAGGGAGGGAAAGAGAGAGAGAGAGAAAGAAGGATCAATGTGAGAGAGAAATATCAATCAGTTGCCTTCCACATGCTCCCTGACCTGGGACAGGCCGGGGGTCAAACTTGCAACCTAGATCTGTGCCCTGACTGGGAATCAAACCCAAGATCTTTCAGCATATGGCATGACACTCCTACCAACTGAGCCACATCAGCCAGGGCACAGAGAAGCTTTAAAATGAAAAACAAAACAAAAAAACAACAACTAAATTAGACCTGATTTATTAGTGGTTAAGGACCAGTTAGTTGCCCATGCATATTTGTGGAATGATACACAATTTACAACACTGCCATGATCTGCAAATTCTAAGATATGAACTAATATTTCTGAGAACCATATTTGAATATAATAAAAAGCCTATTTCTAATACCTTATAAATTACCAATGGCTTTTACATACCTTAAGTCTTTGAATCCTCACAACAGCTCCATGAGCCAGCCATTCTTAGTCTTATGCTATAGACTGTGCAATATTATGTTTAATATTGAAGCTCAGAAAGGTTGACATATCCAAGACCACACATTTTAGCTAAGCTGGGGCTTAAACTCAGGCTTTCTGACTCAAATGTGGCTTGTCTTACCAAACCACTTATCTCCCTACTAGTTCGTTTGGCTTTTCTTCAAAGCCGGGATTTTTATATTGAAGGCTATTAATTCTTAGAGATTTCATCTTTTCCCAAAATAGAGATTTATTGGCCCACACATTTGGGAAACTATATTCATTTTTCTAATTGGCAAGCTTATGCCTGTGTCCTCTTTACAAGGGCTTACTTTCATTGAATTAGAATTGTGTGTTAGGTTTAGATGTGTTTAAAATATTCAGAGTAACTTACCTCCAGGTTTCTTGGGGGTGAAGGGTTCCAGGTCTCTGAGGCCAGACCTTTCAAAACTGCCCAGGGCACCAGTGTGGCTTGGTGGTTGAGCACTGACCTATGAACCAGGAGTTCATGGTTCAGTTCCTGGTCAGGGCGCATGCCTGCGTTGCAGGCTTGATCCCTAGTGTGGGGTGTGCAGGAGACAGCCAATCAATGATTCTCTCATCATCATTAATGTTTCTATCTCTCTCTCTGAAATCAATAAAAAATAATTTTTAAAAGTAACTGGTTACCTAAATATGCTATTGACGCCAGTTAAGCAGTACAATTTCTGAACATTCTCCCTACACAAGATCAGTTTCAAATAAATTTTTGGAAACACATAATTGTTAAGCCACTGGGCCCAATTTATCTATTAGTAGCCATAGCCAACAAAGAATTACAGTCTCTCTGAATAATTCACCTGATAGGTTTAATGCCCCTGGGTGATGGTGAAAGATCAGAAAGCACACCCTATATTGGATCAGAGTTCCTTTTTTTTTTTTTGAGAAGTGGAAACAAATGTGTTAAGTTATACTGTGTATTTTTTATTAAACTTCCAGTAATTAATCTTTCAAGCTTCCAGTTCTTTGTTGGTAGCAGGCAGGAAAATAGAGGAATGTGAAAATAGAGGAATAATATAGAGGAATGTGGATTGTTTGTGGCTAACTAGAACCTGTTAATCTGGATTCTGTTAATTCAGTTAGTTTCTTTTCTGCCATGCTCTTGAGAAAAGGCATTAGTGTTGGGTTCCAGATGGCCAACAGGAAGGTTCAAGCTTTTAAATGCAGATTCAATCAGTGATTAGAATGAAGTAGGAATTTAAGCTGTACTTGGGCTTTAGTTATCCCTACTGGCTCACTAGTGGCTGATTTGCTACTTTTTGAACTGGTGCAGACATAGCTAAGATTCATTAAGTCTTTCATTTATTCATTCAACAAACACATTTTGGGTGCCTACTGTGTTCCAGGCACTAGATACTGATTTTATATTTTGTGAGTCCCTGTGCCATCTTAATCTTGAAATGGATTAATAGAAAAGAGATCTTCATTGAGAGACACAACTTTCAGAGAAACTTCCTCTTTGGGAAGTGTTTCAAATAAGATTAATTTCCCAAATTTTAATAAAACTTTGCCAAGGAATGTCATACAAAGTGACTACTGGGAACATTTGATATCTTGCTCCCTTCCCTGGCATATGTTGTCAGTTTGGCTCAAATAAACTCTTATAAAAATTCTCTACAAGCTCGGGCATTTTTTACTGGTACATTGACACTCATATACTGGTAAATGGAATCATACAGTATACATTCTTGTGTCTGACTTATTTCATTTAACATTATGTTCGTTGGATTCATTCATGGTATTACATGTAACGGAAGTTAAAAAAAAAAATAAAGTATTTACCATAAACTTTCATTCCAATCTTTGGAACCTCTAGAGCAGTGGTTCTCAACCTTTCTAATGCCGCGACCCTTTAATACAGTTCCTCATGTTGTGGTGACCCCCGACCATAAAATTATTTTCGTTGCTACTTCATAACTGTAATTTTGCTACTGTTAATGAATCATAATGTAAATATCTGTGTTTTCGATGGTCTTAGGCTCTACACAGGTTGAGAACCGCTAGCAGGGTCGCCTAAGACCATCGGAAAACACAGATATTTACATTACGATTCATTAACAGTAGCAAAATTACAGTTATGAAGTAGCAACGAAAATAATTTTATGGTTGGGGGTCACCACAACATGAGGAACTGTATTAAAGGGTCGCGGCATTAGAAAGGTTGAGAACCACTGCTCTAGAGGTTCCAAAGATTATATTTTACAGAGACTGACTTTATTCATTGATGTCAGTTTGGGGATTTGGTCTATTTAGATTAGAATTCTGGAAGCCTCTTCAATTTTAGAGACTAGGTTGATTTCCAACTTTATCGTTTCAGGGTAAACTTTCTTCCCAGGAAATTAGAGCAGTATCTATTAGGAATGCTACTTTTGCCAAGACTTGATCTTACAGACCCAGCTGCCAATGCCAAACACTGTGAAAAAGTCAGATGATCAAATCCCAGTTTTATCAAAAGATGAGCCATCATCATCTCATTAGTCAGTGTAGTATTTGGTCAGGAAGGAGGCCTACGATCCATCTTCAGAAATGCATCAAGTATGTGTAGACAATAAATACCTGACTTTAGAATCCATTTGCAAAGAGTTCTTAGCCTGAGTTATTAAGGCACAAAAGCACCTTCTGAAACACAGGCTTGATATTTGTTGCTGGGGCTGTGAATCATTTTGGAGTTCCAGGACACTTACCAAGGGGTGATATTCTCGGGGAAAATAATGTTATTCTGTTCTTAGGGTCATAAATGACTAGAGAAGGTAAGGTCCAACGGTTAGAAAGATTGGATATTAAATTTGGAAGCAAGCAAAACTGGATGCCAGGTATCACTCCTGCCCGCTGGCCTGATGCTACGAAGAAGGTCTGCATAATGATTCTTGTATGTGCCCTGAGAGTTGATTGTATGTGCCAACAAGGGTTGATTCTTGTATGTGCCCTGAGAGTTGAGGTTGAGCGAGAACTTGGCATTACTGACATTGCACTTCTTCTTTCTGTAATTTCAGACCCGAATGCAGAGCCTACAGCCTGACCCAGCAGCCCGCTATCGCAATGTGTTGGAGGCTCTCTGGAGGATTATAAGAACCGAGGGCCTGTGGAGGCCCATGCGGGGCCTGAATGTCACAGCAACAGGCGCAGGGCCTGCCCATGCCCTCTATTTTGCCTGCTACGAAAAATTAAAAAAGACATTGAGTGATGTAATCCATCCTGGGGGCAATAGCCATATTGCCAATGGTATTGAGCCTTCCTGTGCTGGTTCCCCCATTTTCCCAACTCTGTGGGCTTTGCTGCTATCAATGCTTTCCAGTCTCAGCATGGTTTGGAGCTGAAGCTTTGGGCTGGGGTAGGCCAGATTATAGGGGAGGGACTTCCAAACCTGATGTTCTCAGACAACCGGCCGCTTCAACCCCACCCCTCCTTTGGGGCACCTCAACAAAGGGTTACAATATCCTCCCTTACCTACCAGCTTGACTCTTTCCTCTCATCATCTCCCTGGCATCAACTTCTAATGCCCTGGTAATATGGAGACACACACTGAACTGCCCCGTTGTATATTTCTTGGTAGTCGGGTGGTGTCCTGCTCCTCAGCAGGATCGGAGGTGACCCAGCCACCCAAGGAAGACACTAATGGAGCCCCAGCTCTTCGCTTCACCTTTTCAGGATCCCAACTGACTAGTGGCAGTTTTTGTCATTGAGGACATGACAAGACCTCAACAAGGGAATGGGGGTGGGACCAAGGGACTTTTGTATGGAGAAACCAGAGGGTTGGGGTTATGGAAGTAAGGGAATCTCCAGTAGCAGCCTGGAGATTGAGGATTGTCCAAAAACCAAATTGAGTGTAGAGAGCAGAGGGCAAGGAATATGGTAGTTGAGGACTTGAAGAAAGGTAGATGGACAGATGTTAAGATTTGGAGGCAGGTTGGGCTGCATAGGGGCATAAGGATAGAAGGTCAGATTCTTTGGTGAAGATCTGGCCACCTGCCCCTCATGGACTCCCCCCATTGAAGGCAGTTGATGTGCTGGCATTCCTTGGCAGCAGTGTATTTGCTTCCTATTTGGGGCATGAAGTGAATTTATTCTTGGAACCATAATTTTTTAAGAAAGTTTAAAAACTGACTTCAGAGAGAGAGAAAAATCAATTTGATGCATTCATTGGTTATTAATGCATTCATTGGTTGATTCTTGTATGTGCCCTGATCAGGGATTGAGCACCCAACCTTGGCGTATCGGGACAGTGCTCTAACCAACTGAGCTACCTGGCCAGGGCCTATTCTTGGAATCTTTATTGATAAAATCTGGGCTGTTTTCTTTGATTCTTCCTGCCCTTAATATTCCAGATGTGGAATGTACATTGGTGACCTTACTAAGTTGGTGGGAACAAATACCTTCATTTCTCAGAACAGGAACTTAGGAGCAGTAGGTTCCCATCTTTTGAACTGGCTCTTAGCATTCCCTCACCCCACTGTGGTTTAGCACAGCCACTTCCCTTAACTCTGAGCCTCAGTGAGTCAGTCGCCCTCTCCAGACCTTACATGTGGCAGTTGTTTTCTCCTTTGCAGGTGCAGCCGGGTGTGTAGCTACATTACTTCATGATGCAGCCATGAATCCAGCTGAAGGTAATAATTTCTCAAACTTTCCCTCTGTGGGCACCTGCATCTGCATCTATTTCTGGTTTGTAGAAGAAAGCTGAGAAACACCCGAGTTTTGGTGTGCAATCCTGCCGTGTTACCTTATCTTACCACTAGAGGGTGCTCCATCCATGTCCGAATTTAGGAAGAGCCCCTTGGACTGGTAACATATACATTGAGATTTAATTCATCTTTAGGGCTTTCTTGGAAAAAAAAAGATATGGCTCTACTTGGCCTGTTTCTGGGCCTTCTTGGAAGTCCCCTTTGTAGTGGAATTGATCTCATCTGAAACATTAGCAGGTTATTTCACTTTTCTTCAAAGAGATCAAGATGGATTTTGACATTTGAAAATACTGCCTTGTTGGAATAAAGATCATTGAGATAGGAATGAAAGGGTGAATTGTAGAGTTCAGTCCCTGCACTGTGGCTTGGATCTTGGCATTTTAGTTGGATGATGAGGTACTCAAACAAATATGAAGGGATAGTATAATTGCCATGTTCCTTAACTTATAGTTCTTTGCCTGTCTGGGCAAGGCCATGGTGTGCAAAGGGCCAAAACTAAAGTGAAGATCCACAGAGCTCACACCATGTAGTCTACCTGAAGGAGCAGAAGATACATATTTGGAAACTGAAGCCACACTCTTGGCTAGGAATTTTGTTTTCTTTTTGTTAGTACTCTTCTCCTGTGGGAGGTATAACCATCCTCATGTGGTAGGAGTTAGGTGCTCTTAGTACATGAGGATTCACTGTGTTCATTGCCACCAAGTCATTTCTTGTTTCGGGAGTTAGAAAAAAGTAACATAATCATGATATAATGACAGGTAAGTACCTATTTCAAGGAAACCCTCTATATTAGGTGTTATTTAGCTGGTTTTAATCCTGCTGAAAGTGGATCCATTATTTTTGGGCTTTTTGCAAACCCTTCTCTCAAAGAAGGGGAACCTATCAGGCTGACAGCTCACTCATATTTTTTTCTGTCTCCATTCCATTGGCTGATCTGCTCCCTTGGGACTCTGAATCTGGACACTTGCTCACCGGTTGGTTGGTGTCGCCGTTTCTTCCTTCTCGTTGATGGCATTGCCAGTGGTCAAGCAAAGGATGCAGATGTACAACTCACCTTACCACCGGGTGACAGACTGTGTACGGGCAGTGTGGCAAAATGAAGGGGCCGGAGCCTTTTACCGCAGCTACACCACCCAGCTGACCATGAACGTTCCCTTCCAAGCCATTCACTTCATGACCTATGAATTCCTGCAGGAGCACTTTAACCCCCAGAGACGATACAACCCCAGCTCCCATGTTGTCTCCGGAGCCTGTGCAGGAGCTGTAGCTGCCGCTGTCACAACCCCACTGGACGTTTGCAAAACACTGCTCAACACCCAGGAATCCCTGGCTTTGAACTCAAACTTCACAGGACATGTTACAGGCATGGCTAGTGCCTTCAGGACGGTATATCAAGTAGGTGGGGTGACCGCCTACTTCCGAGGGGTGCAAGCTAGAGTAATTTACCAGATTCCCTCAACAGCCATCGCATGGTCTGTGTATGAGTTCTTCAAATACCTGATCACTAAACGGCAAGAAGAGTGGAGGGCAGGCAAGCGAAGTAGCACTGAATGAAGCCGGGGGTTCAGACAACACTGCTGAGCCCTACTCACTCCAGCCGCATCCTCTGTCTCCTGGCATTCTCCAGCCTTGAGTGGAGTTGGAAGGAAAGTAGAAGGCTCTCCCCAGGCTGTTGGTGTTTTGGCTAACACCAGCTACTGCCAACCTCCGATGCGCCGCCTTTCCTTCCAGGCCCTAAGCAAGTGCAACAAAGCACACCACAGCCCCTTGGACAACCTCTCCATCCTGGGCCTGATGACCTGCTCTCGACTGTTAGAGAGGGATAAGCAGCTCAATCCCGATTCCTAATAAAAAACGTTTAAGTTAAATGGTTTCATTGGGTTTGTCTTGCCAAAGGGGAGGTGAAATGCGTCAACTGTTCTTGACTTGACGCATGAATGAAGGGGCCCGGAGGGAAGGTCTATTGCATATGTCTATAGTTTGGTTTCTGCTGATTTTCACGGCGATTTAAAACATTGGGGTCCTACTCGCCTTGTTTTAGTAATTAGGCTCTAAGGAATCTCCCTGATGGCAGGAACAATGGGTCTTTGACAGATTCTAGCTAAATAGGCCCTTATTTGTTTGTTTGTTTGTTTGTTTGTTTATTTTATATAGCTTTAATGGATTTCCTATTTTGTTTTTTAAATACTTTTTTTTTTTTTTTTAATTTCAGAGAGGGAGTGAGAGATAGAAACATCAATGATGAGAGAGAATCATTGATTGGCTATCGAGCCCACAACCCGGGCATGTGCCCTGACCGGGAATCAAACTGTGTCCTCCTGGTTCATAGGTCTGTGCTCAATCACTGAGCCATGCCGGCCAGACTAAATAGGTGCTCTTGATCCCACTATTGCCTTTTCCTGAGTGCAGTGTTATGATACAGGAAAGGTAGATCTCTCTTCCCATTCTCAGCTCTGCCTGCAGCAGTCAAACTTCCCATGTGGCACTTTGTTTTCTAATGAAGTTGTAAAACTAAAATTATTTAGCAAGCTGCAAGTCGAAGATTAGATGATAAAGAATATCTTTCATTTTAAGGCTTTTACAAGTACTTTAACATTCATGATCTCATCTTGCTCAAAATCTGAGAAGTAGGTAGTGCAGGTATCTATTTTATAGGTAAGCAAAGCTCGTAGAGGCTGACTTGCTCAAGGTCTCACAGTAAGTGCAGAATTGGGACCCCAGCCTAGATCTTCTGTTCAAGAAGTAAAGCTGATTGTGCCATTCTACAGACAGGAAATGAGCAGAGGGCCTGTACTCCAACCTGCCATCTAAGGAAGCTCCCTGCCTGGCGAACACTTAGGCTGTTGGGAGACTTTCAGGGATGGGGCTTTCACTGTGCTTTGTGAGTCAGTCTATTACTTTTGGGGGATATCAGCAGTTATTAGCAACTTCTTCAGTACATAGAGTAGAAACCTAAAGCCATGAAACTTCCATCTATCATCCTTGTTTGTCATTCATTTATTCAGTAACAATTGAGTGTCTCTATGGCAGGCAGCCGTGTTAGGGGTATGATAAAACCATCCCAGTCCACAAGGAGCTTATCATCTAAAGAGGAAGATAGATGTAAACGGGCAATTATAAGATAAAATGACAAGAAATATGGTAGGATAAACCTAGAATACTCATTTGGAGGACATAAGAATACCCAGCCTGGCCTTGGGCGACTGGGGGTAGGCTTTTGGAGGAAGTGACATCAGCGTGACACCTGGAAGACAAGCTAATTATGTGAAGAGGGGAGGGGAAATGTTCTCAGCAAAATCTGGAGGTAAGAGAACAAGAAGTTTTCGGGGTTTGGTGTGCAAGTGGTTTGGTAAAGCTGACAATCTGGGAGGCGTGATGCTAGTGCGCTAAGCAGGGGCTGGGTTTTAAAAGCAATGCTAAGGAATTTAGAGTTTATCCTGAAGGCAATGCAGAAGCATTACAGGATTTGAAGCAGAGGTGTGGTGTGATCAGATTTACAATTTAAACAGATTATTGAGGCTCTCTGAGAAAGGATTAGAGGGGCAAGACTGGACAGGCTGGCAGGCGGGTGAGGAGGCTATCACAGTCATCCAGGCAAGGCTGCAAGGTGGTCTGGACCGGGACCGTGGCAAGGGAGATGGAGGAAGTGCAAAACTGTAGCAACGTTAGGGTTGCAGAATCAATAGGATTTGGTTACAGAACAAATCTGGTCCTCCTGCTACCTGACAGCCCTTCAAGTATCTATGGAGAATCATGTCTGAATGCACTTGAAATAAAACTGTCAAGAAAACAGCAGGGTCTCCTGTTCTAAGCCTTGTTTAAGTCAACCATGTCACCCCTCTGATTTAGCGATGGAAAAGAGAGATGTTAACAGTGTTAAGCGGTGGTCACTGGAGTCTGACTTCCTTATGAAGTAAGAAGCATTGCGGAGGTCGATTCAGAAGGCCTGCTAGTAAGAACAGCTGCTTCCCAGCACGGACTAAGCATGAGAACAAAGGGACGCCTCTCCGGACCTTTCCCTGCAATCAGTCGCCTTTGCCGAGCTACGCCTGGCAGAGGAGCCGGACCACAGTAGGCACGACGGCAATAGGCCCATTTTTCCAGAATGGATATGGGGTAATTTCTGAAAGAATGGTAGTCACTAAAAACCCCCTCAGCTCTAATACAGTTCACAAATAATGAGAAAAAAAATGCAAAGGTGACCATCCAATCCTGCTTGTACTCTAGCTACTGGAGAACAGTCGGTTTGGACTTTGGACAGGGCATTAGCCCAATCACTAGAGCAGATAGAGGCAGAACAGACTATAAGGTCGAGCAATCTGGAATGGCGGGGACTAGACACCTGGGTCAGGAATAAATAAGCCTCACTTCCATGGGCCGCACCATCCCCATGAGAGCTGTGAGTTATGTGGAGCCTGGAGGACCCAGGACCAAGATACAATCAAGTGGCCGATTAGTGCATGGTGCTATGTGATGGGGAAAGTAAACAATAAGTCACAATTTGACCAGAGAAAACTTTTCTTCATTGAAGGTACAAGATAAACAGGAATGAAAGAATCTTGTAATAATACAAGACATTATTGCTTTGTACTGCATTATACAGAACCAATAATGAGATTTAGGGACAGAAAAGATGAGATAAGTGCAGGTCAGAGTTAACAGAAAAGAGGTGACTTTGCTGAATAGTAGAAAAAAATCTTTCATAAAAGTCAATAAAAGTCGAGTAATGCTAATTTTATACAATTTAGAAATCACACTTAACAAGAAAATACCTCTAGTCCCATTACCCAGAGAATATGACAACATTTTGAGGTACATATCATCTAGTATTTTCATGCATATTTTTTTTAATTTTCCAAAAGCAGATCACTTTGTAACCAAGTTCTTAATAGGTGCCTGTCTTCCCACATTACTAAGTTTTCTTCCATCACCTCAAAATGAATAACCACACAATGTTCCATTGTAAAGAGACACAAAAGCTTATTCAGTCAGTCCTTGCTGCACCTTTATAGTAATGTATTATTAGGAGCATTGCTGAATGACTAAGAGGAGAGTAGGTAGGGTAGGTGTGGAGATGGTCACAATGAGGAGACAGTTTGGTGCTACCTCTCGGCAGGTGCTGAAGAGGTCCTGGCTGGAGACCAGGGTACAGGATGGAAGGGATGAGGCTGGCCAGCAGGAATGTCAGAGGTAGGATGATTTCTTAGAAGTCATCTTGTTTCACATTACTGCTTAGCCTAACCTCACTCTAAAGCATGCTGGACAGAGAGGTTCCCCACCCCCACTCCATATTTGGGAGCCCTCTGCTGCTCAAGACCACCCATGTCTTTAGCAGTTCAGCATGGCTGGTATGGCTCAATGGTTGAGTGTTGGCCTATGAACCAGGAGGTCACAGTTTGATTCTGGGTTGCAGGCTCAATCCCACTGTGGGGTGTGCAGGCGGCAGCCCATCAATTCTCTCTCATCATTGATGTTTCTATCTCCCTCTCCCTCACCCTCTCCCTTCCTCTTGAAATCAATAAAAAAAAAAAAAATAAAAATGTAAGAATGGACTTGCTGGGCCATAGGGATGTATATGTTTAGCCTTAATAGATATTACCAGAGTTCCACAAGTGCTCATATCAATTTGTGCTCCTGCCAGCAATGTATGATAGTTCCAATTTAGTGCAAATATTCTTCTACTTTTAATTTGTATGTAATTTCATGATTATAAAAATGCCCTCTAAACATTTATTGCTATTCTCTAATTGCTAAAATTTTGCCCCAGGTGGTTTACCATTTTATCCATATATATCTGCGCGCATGTGCGCGCGTGCACACACACACACACATTTTTCTCAACTATTTATGCCCTTTTTATTGCTAAATACTTCAGTGTGTACTTTCTAAGGACTTTTTCTTCTATACCCACAATTATCAAAATCAGGAAATGTAGCATTGATACAAAATTATCTGATCCACAATTCATATTCAAATTTTACCAACTGTTCCAATAATGTCCTATTTTGTAGCTATTTTCCCTGCTAATCCAGCATCCAGTGCAGATCAAACATTGCTCTTACATCTCTCTTTATTCTAGATCATGTCCTCAGCCTTCCTTTATCTTTCATGAACTTAATTTTTTTTTTAGATTACAGGCCAGTTATTTAGTAGAATGTCCTTCAATTTGGTTTGCTTCATGTTCTTTATAATTAGATTCAGGTTATGCAGTTTGGGTAGATGCACCATAGAAATGATGTTGAGTCCTTCTCAGAACATCACATCAGGTGGCACATGAGGTCAGTTTGTCTCTTTATTGGTATTGTTAGTTTTGATCAGCTGTTTATGGTTGTGTTCTCCAGGTTAGCCCACTTTAGAATTACTAATTTTCCTTTTGTAGTTAATAACTAATTTGTAAGGAGGAACTTTCAGTTTATATAAATATCCTATTCTTCACCAAACTTCCAAGTTTTGACATCCATTGATAATTCTTGTCTACATCATTTATTCCTATAACAGTTGCACAATGATGATATTCTAACTTCATTATTCCTTCTATATTTACTAGTTGATAATCTGCTATAAGGAAAAGCTCTCCATTTTTCTTTCTTTCTTTATTTACATTGGTATGAGGGCATAGATTCTTATTTTATTCTATGACTACTCTATGGTAATATTACCATTGTTACAGATTGCATCAGATTTGACCAACAGGAGCCCCTTCTGATTCCTCTGTTCTTTTGACATATCACCGTTATCTTTTTAGCACTTCCTTGCTTTCTGGTACAACAGGATATTCTAGGCTCATTTTGTACTTTCCCTCTCTCAGCCCTGGAGCCAGACATTTCTCCAAGGAGCCCTGGTTCCTTTTAGTGGAGAATAGTACAGTGTTTAGAAACCAAGATCTGGAAGCCAGTTGTGCTCAGTATGACTGGGTGTCTACTTCTAAGCCTGTTAGCAAACAGAACTAAGAAATATAAATAAGTATGTATATCTTAATTCATGTCTATATCTATACACACACACACACACACACAAAACCATGAACTCCTATAGAAACCTCCATTCCAATTCAATACAAGATTCATTTTAGTCTTCCCTTTCTTTATATTTATTTATTTTCTAGAGAAAGTGCTTTTTAAAAATATGTATATTTTATTGATTTTTTTTTACAGAGAGGAAGGGAGAGGGACAGAGAGTTAGAAACATCGATGAGAGAGAAACATCGATCAGCTGCCTCCTGAACGCCCCCTACTGGGGATGTACCCGCAACTAAGGTACATGCCCTTGACCTGAATTGAACCTGGGACCCCTCAGTTCGCAGGCTGATGCTCTATCCACTGAGCCAAACCAGTTAGGGTAAGAAAGTACTTTTTAAAAAATCCTCACCCAAGGATATTTTCCCATTGATTTTTAGAGAAAGTGAAAAATAGAGGGAAAGACAGAGAGAAACATCCATGTGAGAGAAACACATCGATTGGTTGCCTCCTGCAGGCGTCCCAACCAGGGCCCCGGGCCGGGGAGGAACTTGCAACTGAGGTACATGCCCTTGACTGGAATCGAATCCAGGACCCTTCGGTCCACAGGCCAAAGCTCTATCCACTGAGTCAACCCAGTTAGAGCCCTTTCTTTATATTTATAACTCTTTTCTCCACCAGCAAGAACTGGCTCCCATTATCCCCAGTATATTTACTTATTTGCTCAATTCAACAGCACACAAAAAGTATTTCAGGATTGCTAACTAATACCACTGTAGCAAAAACTCTTTCTAACTAGAATTCAATATTCATTAGCTTTAGTTTGTTGTTTTGCTTACTCTCCCTTCAATGTGGTAATGTTATTTATTTGAAATAGAATTAGTTGCTTTTGTTTCTGTTTGCATTCTATTTTTAGGTGTTCTTCCTCCCCCCCCACTTTCTCTCCTCATCCTTATTGATTTTTTTTTTTTTAAGAGCACGAGTGTTCCTTACCTAGGGCTTATGGGGTTTGTGGATGGGCTTCATGGGGTCTGTAAACTTCCTGGAGTTTTAGCAGACTATTGGATATGTGTGCTTTTTTTTTGGGGGGGGGGGAAGAATCCATAACTTTCAAAATATTCTCAAATTGGTATTGAACTTTAAAAGTTTATGGGAAAGGAGAAACCAAGATGGCAGCATAGGTAAACACCTGAAATTGCTGCCTCGCACAACCACTTCAAAACTACAACTAAAAGACAGAACAGACATCATCCAGAACCACAGGAAGGCTGGCTAAGTGGAAATTCTACAACTAGAAGGAAAGAGAAAAGCACACTGAGACTCGGAGGAGCTGCAGAAGTACAGAGGCACACGAGTGGAAAGGGCTGGCAACTGAGGACGCGATTGTCTTTCTCAATCAGGAGGGAAACACAAGCTCCGGACTGCTCTGAACTCCAGTTCCGGGTGAGACTCTGGGGACCCAGACCCATATGGGGAGAAACTGGACTGTCTGGCAGTGGGCGGAACTTGAGGGTGGCTTTCTCTCAGAGGTGCCTGCAGCAATTACCGAGGGACACTGAAACCTGGGGGCCTCTTAGGGCAGGGCTGAGGATCAGCCATAGCTGTTTGCTCCACTTTGTTGATTCCCTGAGACCCCGCTCCACCCAAGCTGTGGGCAGAGGCTTTTGCATCTGAATGGCCTGGCCCTTTGCAATCTAATATTGCCTAACAAACTGCAGCTGGGTCAGAGAGACCCAGAACATCCAAAAGAAGGCCCAAGGCCCCACAGCAGCTTGCATTGACTCACCTCCAAACCCCAAACAAAGAAGAGGAATCTGCAGATCTCTCTGTAGCTCCTGCTGGGTGGCCTCAGGCAGAGGCTAAATTATCACCTCCTTGGAGATCCAAGAGCCAGTGTACCCAGGGGTCAGAGTGGGACCATCCAGATTACAACCCCTCAGATCCATAAGGGACACACTCAGGGGGCAGACTCAGTGAGCACCAAAGCCCCACTGAAGCAAGTCTTGCCCCATAAGGGTGTCTCTAGCACAGAAGTTCTCCCATCGTAGACACAGCTGATTCTCACAGCCAATTGGCCTGGAGGTCCATTCCTCCCAGTGATACCAACAACAATCAAGGCTTAACTACAACAAGACTGTGCACACAGCCCACAAAGGGGTGCACCAAGAGTGTCCACCTCAGGTAACTGGGGAGGCTGAGCCACTGGGCCCTACAGGACACCTAGCACACAAAGCCACTCTATCAACACAGGGAAGCAGCCAAAATGCGGAGACAAAGAAACAGGTCACAAATGAAAGAAATGGAGGAAAGCAAACTACTGGATATAGAGTACAAAACCATGGTTATAAGGTTTTTCAAGAATTTTCTAGAAACTGCTGATAAATTTAGTGAGACCCTTGAGGATATGAAAAAGGACCAACTAGAAATTAAGCATACACTGACTGAAATAAAGAATACTATACAGAGATCCAACAGCAGACTAGAGGATCACAAGAATCAAGTCAAAGATTTGAAATACGAAGAAGCAAAAAACACCCAACTGGAAAAGCAAAAAGAAAAGAGTCCAAAAATATGAAGATAGTGTAAGGAGCCTCTGGGACAACTTCAAGCGTACAAACATCCGAATTATGGGGGTCCCAGAAGAGAGAGAGCAAGATATTGAAAACCTATTTGAAGAAATAATGACAGAAAACTTCCCCTACCTGGTGAAAGAAATAGATTTACAAGTCCAGGAAGCACAGAGAACCCCAAACAAAAGGAACCCAAAGAGGACCACACCAAGACACATCATAATTAAAATGCCAAGAGCAAAAGACAAAGAGAGAATATTAAAAGCAGCAAGAGAAAAACAGTTAGTTACCTACAAGGGAGCACCCATACGATTGTCAGCTGATTTCTCAACAGAAACTATGCAGGCCAGAAGGGAGTGGCAAGAAATATTCAAAGTGATGAATAGCAAGAACCTACAACCAAGATTACTTTACCCAGCAAAGCTATCATTCAGAATTGAAGGTCAGATAAAGAGCTTCAGAGATAAGAAAAAGCTAAAGGAGTTCATCACCGCCAAACCAGTATTACCGTATTTTCAGGGGTATAAGACAACTGGGCGTATAGAAGATTTTCCTGGGTTAAAAAGTAGTCTTATATGCCAGAAAATACAGTATATGAAATGCTGAAAGGTATTCTTTAACCCTTTGCACTCGGTTGCTTTTTTCTCGATTCCTTTATTCTACTCGGGATTTAATTTTTTAAATACCCCAGATTTTACAAAGCACGGCAGTAGAATAAAAAACTGAGTTTCTTTTCATACAAACTTATTTATTTGGATTTTTTTATATTTCAAATTATTGATACATTCAATACAATTCGACATACGAGCTGCTACCGATGCTAACCGTGTCGAGTCACACTCGACATCCAAGTGCAAAAGGTTAAGAAGAGGAAGAAGAAGAAAAGGGTAAAGATAAAAATTATGAACAACAAATACATATCTATCAACAAGTGAATCTAAAAATCAAGTGAATAAAAAATCTGATGAACAGAATAAACTGGTGAATATAATAGAATCAGGGGCATAGAAAGGGAGTGGACTGACAATTCTCGGGGGGAAAAGGGTGTGGGGGTGCGGGAGAGACTGGACAAAAATCGCACACCTATAGATGAGGATAGTGGGGGGTGGTAAGGGCAGAGGGTGGGGTGGGAATTGGGTGAAGGGGAGCTATGGGGGAAAAAAGAGGGACAACTAATAATCTGAACAATAAAGATTTATTTTAAAAAAAGTTTATGGGAGAGAGAAGAGCAGGAATTCAGGGGCCTTCATAGAGGCCTCCCACCAGTGAGCTAGGAAGTTCCATCAGATGGTGAGACTCTCCAGGGCAGACAGGATCTTATTATCTTATAGCTCCACTGCCGAACACACACACAGAAATGCCAAGTGAACAGAAACCAAAGGAGAGAAGAGAAATTTGGGAGCAAATCTGCACACTGAAGCAAGCTCAGGATTGCACTTTCTGCCTAAGCGCCTCCCCACCAATGACATCATGGCATCAGATGTTTTAGATTCTGGGCCTCCCAGGGAGGCCTGGAACCAAACCAGAGGTGTCTGGGGGAGATACAACCTGGCATTTACCCACAGATATACACAGAAAAATGAACTAGGAGAAAAAAAAAATCTCAGTTTGCTGTAGAAACACTGATCCACAGCCCCAATGTACTCCTTGCATGGGTTTCTTTTGGCTGCAAGGTTTCTATCAAACTGGAGAATTGGAACCATTATACCTGAGTAGGGAAACCGTGAGTCATGCAGGGTTTGCCCTCTGCAAGCATCAGCTGAAAGCTTTCCCTGGGTGGGGCGAGAGGTAGGGACCCACCCTGGCATCTGACAAGGATATTTCATTAAAGGGCGGCACCTTTCCTCAAGGAACTTCTGCTGCGAAAGAGGGGCGTAGGCATGTAGATCATGAGGTGAGGGCCTCCTGGTCAAGGACAGTCTCTGCAGAATGCCTCCAACGACAGCACATCCCACTAAGTGCTGGTCAGGAATCCAAAGAAACAGAAGACCTGGTCCCTGCCACATGGCTCAAAGAATATTTAGAAAGTCACGTTCAGGCAAAAGCAAAATCACAGAATACAAACAGAGCCAACACAAGCTGGGTGATCGGTGGACTGGTTAAGTCAGAGGAAGTTCCCCAAAAGAAGGAGTTGATACGGATTTTGAAGAAGGGTTGAGTCTGAAGAAGGGAGAAGAGACCAGTGTTCCATCTGTCACTGATGACTCAGGGAAGAGCAGTAGTATGGAGGATAAATGACTGCTGCGGAGAGTGGAGAAGGGAGGTTGCTTCAAAGACCAAACTGGAGGGTGCTGAGGTTGATGGCCATAAAAGACATTATGCTTCAAGGGGGACAGTGCGATGGGAGTGATGTTTAAGGAAGAGACTGTGTATAAGGCTGAACTGGGGAGTTGCCAAATGCAAGGAGGATGGCAGGGGGGTTACTAAAGTCACCTAGATGGAGAAATTTGCTTGGGCTGGGACCCATGGCCATGTGATCCTACTAGCAGCGCAATAAAAGATAAAAATAAGAATTTACATTTTATATGGCTCTGTGGTCGAAGATCACACGTGCATATCTAGAATTCTTACTAGTATAAGCAACAATGAGAATTACTTACAATAATTTACTGAGTGTCTATTATGTGCTAGTCATTGAGTTAACTGCTTGGGTGACCTTCACAACCATTATCTGAGGGAAATATATGGGAAGCTGTGTACTTTCTACCACTGTATACACTGAGCGGTCAGATTATTATGACCATCCGACGTTTGTAGGCAAATTAGCCGTACACTGCATCATATGGGATACGGAAGCCGAAGGCCTGTTCGAACACCTTTGCTGTCTGCAGTTACCAAGATAAAACGTCTCCAATTCGCACAGCAACACAAGGATTGGACAGTCGAGCATTGGAAAAAAGTCACGTGGTCCAATGAATCACGTTTCCAGTTGCATCATGCAGATGGCAGAGGGAGAATTTTGCGGAAACAGCATGAAAGCATGCACCCCTCATGCATGAGTACAACCCTTCAAGCTGGTGGGGGCAGTGTTCTGGTTTGGGGCATGTTTTCCTGGCATGATCTGGGCCCTTTAATTCATGTGGAACAACATCTGAATAGCACAACATACCTAAGTATCGTTGCTGATCAAGTTCATCCCATCATGTTGATGGCGTATCCCAATGGAGATGGCTTCTTCCAACAAGACAATGTGCCATGCCACGGTGCTCGTATTGTGCAGGAGTGGTTTCAAGAACATGAGGGAGACTTTACCTTGCTTAGGTGGCCCCCACCATCACCAGATCTCAATCCAATTGAGCATTTGTGGGACGAAGTTAAAAGAGCCATCAGGCAGCTGGTTCCACAACCATCAAATCTCACAGAACTGGACAGTGCTATTCATCAGGCCTGGTGTCAGATTCCTCGCATCACCTTTCAACATCTCGTGGAGTCAATGCCAAGAAGAACCGCCGCAGTATTGAAGGCAAAAGGTGGCCCAACGAAGTACTGATGGGGTGGTCATAATAATCTGGCCACTCAGTGTACAATGTGTTGTAAATCTGCTCAACTGTGAGTCTCACAAAAATCCTGTGTGTTAGGTGTGGCAGGAATTATTATCTGCATTTTGCAGATGAGAAATCAGATGCCGAGGAAGGTTAAGGCACTGCTAACAGCCATACAGTCACGGACCCTCAGCCAGCTCTTTGAACCCTTGGTCTGGGCATCCTTACTCTTTACTGTCACTCTGATTTCATGTACCCAGTGTTAATAGAGCCCTGCAGTGTAAAACACCGCTTTGACCCAGATCTGCTGACCACTTCAGCCAAACACATCAAATTCCTGGCGTTGGTTTGCCAAAGGTTAGACATTGAGCTGGTTCAGGGTCACTCAGCTGAGTCTGGCCCACCTGGACAAAGTATCCAAGGAACAGAAGTAGAGGTGAGGGCAAGAGAACCAGCCCTCCCAGTCACCTCCCCGTCCTTTTTATAAGACATAAACACCCTCCACTTACCCTGCTCCTGACTCAGAGGGGCTTCAGAATGTGGACGACACATTCGATCTGCATTGCATCAGGTTGCACAAGACACAGGCAGACAGAGGGCAGGGAGGTCTCAAGGTCGCCATTATTTCTTCATGCCAGGATTGGGTCTTGGGAGAGCAAACAAAAGGCTGCCTGTTGTTTGGAATTTGAGCAAGCAAGGAGGAGATCCGTAGGCTTTGTCCAGCACATACTCCTGCCAGCTACTCAGAATCCACTCCCCACCCACCCACAGCCTCGCAAGCACCAAGTTCTTCCGTTTGTGGTATTCTTCCCTTTCCCCCCTCAAATCCTCTATTTTCCAGGACCATGAGCTGCTTGTTTCAAATTTAATAACCCACACAATTCCATGGATAGTTGCGAACCAAGATGGTTCTTGCTGGTCACACCTTTGGAACATATGAACTTAAGGTATAGGTTGTATTTGGCTAACTCCTGAGATCTCTGCTTTAACTTCTACCTGGCTCACCTGCTTCTCAGACTGCTTTCCACAAATCGCAGAGATAGGTACAATGAAGCGCTGGGTATGAGGGAGGGGGAGTAAGTACAAACCCCCACACGAGGCACCAGGGAGGGCTTGGGAGAGGCCCCACGTGCAGGAGCTAGAAGACAGCCGAGGTCTAGGTGGGAAGCAAATGGGCTGCTTCTTAGCTTCAGGCGGACATCAGGCACCGTATCTGTTCTTATCAAGCTCATGGCTTGACAGGTTTTTCACCTGAGAACAAGACGTCAAAACAGGCCCTGACTGGTGTGGCTCAGTTGGTTGGAGCATCATCACATGCACCAAGAGGTCTCAGGTCCCATTCCCAGTCAGGTCCCTCCCATTCCCACGCCACCCTCTTAACCCAACATTGCCCTCCTCTCCCACTTTCACTCAAACCACAGTTCTGTGGTGCAGGGGCCATAGGCAGGTTGTAGGAAGGAAAGAAACCAACGACACCCAGAGGGCCATTATAGTCCCTGGCAGCACAGAAGCACAACACAGCATCGGCACCACGACCTCTCTTCCAGGTGCCACCTAGCATCCAGCTCATGCGGTGGGTGGTGCCCGGATCACCCTGTAACAGCAAGAGTGGCTCAACCTCGCCCGTGTTGCCAGGGACACTTGCCTCTCTCCCTCCTGGCCTCTCACCTGGAGCCCTGCAGCAGGGCACCTGTGCTCCTGCCTCAACAGGCCCACTTGAGGGAAAGAATCCAACCCACCAACCTGAGGACATCTGCCCCTCCGAGGGCCGAGGGCTTCTCCCAGCACCGGGAGGATGGAGACCCAGGGAAAGACCCACTTTTGGGTTCCTCGCACTAGGCAGAGGCTACCCAGAGGGAGGGGGCGGGAGGGCAGGACTAAAGGAGTGTGTGAGGGCCCAAGTGCTTCAGAGCTCATCACTCAGACAAACACAGGGATCAGAGGGGGAAAAAGTGTTCAGCGCAGCTGGGAGATCCGGTTTGTGTCCCAGTCCACCTCTTACATCTGTGTGGTCTGACACTAGTGTTTTTCCCCCACTTGAGAGCTATTAAAATAAATGCTTAGGGAAGTCACTTCCTTTGTCAAATGGAGATAATAAAATAATACCCGCTGACAGTACTTCTTACAAAATGGTCATAACATTAAATAACAAATATGTGAAAGCATCTCAGAAACTCTGAAGTATCTATACACAGAGATAGGTTACCTGTATATTTTTTTCGGATTTAACAAGGAAAAATGACTCATTATGGAGACTATCATGAATAAAATCAATATATAAAAAGTATAAGGGAGAAAGTAAAAACCACCTATGATGCTACTACTCATGGTTAGTCACTGCTACCATTTGTATATCCCTTTCAATCTCTTATGCAAAGCACAAGTATGCAAATATAGATTACATACACGTATGCCCCATCACCATGAGACTGGATTGCATGAACTGTACCCCCAGGATTTCTTAGGATTTTTATCATTGATTTCATCAGAGTAGTCATCTCGACCTACACTGGAACTTTATCATTGGTCTAAGTAAAAAGTTTCAGAAACATACTGTTAACATTCCTCAGTCCTTTAGTTTAGTAAATAAGCAGTTATCTGCAACATGGTACACTGGAAAAACCATTACACTAGGGATCAGGAGATCTGAGCTCTTTCCCTGGGTCTGCCAATTAAGAGCGCTGTATAATCTGGCCAGATTATACAGTGTCTCTGTTTTCCCATCTGTGAAATGGGAGTGATAGTCTATGCCCTGAGGGGCAGATGATATCACTGGGGAAAGTGCTTAGAAAATGCACAAGTCATCCCCTGATGGGAATGATTGTACCCATCTCCACGGGTAACTGTAGAGTCTGTTAATCCTGATCCCATTTAACAAGTCCTAACAAGGAAAGGCAATGGCTACCCTGAAAGAGTCTGCTCACTTCTAAGATGCTAATGTACCATTCCCTTCGCCTCCAGCATTTACTAATGAGTCATTCCCATCTAAACCAGAGTTAAAGCAAGTTCCAAAGTGGTTGACTATTACCCCAAGAGATGAGGAATACTGGTTCACCTCCCAGTTCCAGAGTCTTATCCTTGGAGTCAGCCACAGTCTCTCTGAGATCACCAAATCCTGTTTTCCCAACATGACTCTGACAACTGCAGCTGGGCTTGTTAAACATGAACGTTCTCGGGCCCCCAGCCCAGAGCCAGTCGTTGGCGATGGGGCTCAGGGACCTGCTTGATTAACTGCTCCCTGCACAAGATTCTGATGCACTCACTGTCTAAAACCTGATCCAGTCCAAACTCTCATTTTACAGATAGAAAAACTGAGGCCCAAATTACAATGCCATGAGTGGCTGAGTCAGGGCCACAGGACCAGAACTCAAATTTATTTCTCAATCTTTCTCTGCTTCTTTCTTTCTTCCCTCTCTCCCTTCCCTCCTTCCTTCTTCCATTTTTCTCTTTATTTCAAAAACATAGATTTTTTTCCCCCCTAACCACATACAGTTCACCAGGCAGTTCTGCTCCATGTGGTAACAATTCAGATTTCCTGTTTGCATTTAAATAACATTATATATTTTTTCTTTTAAAGCCATAATTCTTTTAAAAATCAGTAACAAGAAAAGATGGCTTGGAACATAGCAGTGAGTAGCCATAACATCCATCTGCCAGTGGAAGCTAAGACCTGGGAAGAGGACAACAGGGAGGGTGGAAGTGAATGGAAAGCAGTGTTACTAATTTATTCATCAAACTGTCAGCAAACAGCCAAGCAGGTGGCTGGTGCTGGGAATTCAACAGCTCCTAAGCCAGGATCCCTGCCTTTGTTCAGTCAGCTCACGTCACAGCATCACTCTGACTAAAAAATGAAACTGATGAGCGAGTGAGCAAGGGCTTGGGCAAAAGGAGTCAGGGGCAGCAGCGAGCGATGAGAACACAGCCCGGCCCAGCTTTGTCCTCTCCTGTGACCCGTCCCCTTGGCTTTCTTCTCCTCGGAGGGGGAAGAATCTGTGGTCCAAGGGTCAGATACAGTGTTTTTATTCCCAGGCTGGCCACATGCTTGGTTCAAGACCAGAATCCGGGATGGGGGTTGGGGAGGAAGGATGCTCCCAAAGCACCAGTGCCCTGTGTGCTGGGGACAGACACCCGAGAGGCAATGAGCTGCGTTCCCTGACAGACCACAGACTTAGCTGACCATGCAGAGCCAATACACATCATTAATAGGTCCCCACCTATTCTGAATGGGTCCCCACTTAAGCAGTCCTTGAGAAACTTGGGAAATATGGCTGAGTATGAAAGTTTTAGTAAGCAGGATGTTGGAGACATTAGTGGTACCATTCAGCTCCTCCCCCAAAATCTTTTTTGGCTTGAATTTGCTTTGCCCTAGGTGATTTCCAACCATTCTTGTCTTCTTCCTCATCTGTCTCCTAATCGCAGTGACCCTTTGAAATCATCTAACATCCTCCAAAGGGACGTGTGCAGCTTTGAGCAGGGTTGTCCACTGGGACTTACGTAAAATCTGGGGTCAAGGGAGACATAAAATGATTTCTGCAAAGGCCACTTTATGTTCCAACCTAAATGTTGTACACGTACTAGTAAAACCATCCTTAAATACATGCCGACTGATTATCTGGAAAAATAAAACTGCCTTATGAAAATAAACTCTGTCTTCCACAGGCAGTTCATTGTACCCCTCAAGTGCGGTCCGGGCAGAGGGGGAAGCATTGCGAAGGCAGATGGAGGAGCAGAAACTGCCCCGTGGGCTCAGAGTGGGAAAAGTCCTGTGGCTGCAGCACAGGGACGTGAGGCGGCTGAGGACACTGCTCAGGGGTTCTGTCTCCGTCCCCAGACAGTCACCTCGGAAAACCACCGCTCCCCACCTGCAAGAGGCGGAAGACAGAAAAGAGAAAACCATAGCTGTTGATATTTACTGTTTACTTCCTAACTGCTAAGAGATTTCCTTACATTCATTCTCTCACTGCATTTCCACAATGATTACACAAGGAAGGCATTATTCCCTGCTTCACAGATGAGCTAGCTAAGGTGGGATTTAAACTCACCCCACCACACACACACCCAGGGATATAAAGTACAGCATAGGGATTATAGTCAATAATCCTATATAATAAAGAGGTAACATGCAAATTGACCATCATGCCCTTGCATAAAATGGCCGCCCCCATGTGGTCACAAGATGGCCAGCAGGGGAGGGCAGTTGTGGGCAATCAGGCCAGCAGGGGAGGGCAGTTAGGGGCAACCAGGCCAGCAGGGGAGGGCAGTTGGGGGTGACTGGGCCAGCTGGGGAGGGCAGTTGGGGGCAACTGGGCCAGCAGGGGAGCAGTTAGGTGTCGATCAGGCTGGCAGGGGAGTGGTTAGGGGGTGATCAGGATGGCAGGGGAGTGGTTAGGGGGTGATCAGGCTGGTGGGCAGAAGCAGTTAGGGGCAATCAGGCAGGCAGGCAGGCAAGCGGTTGGGAGCCAGCAGTCCCGGATTGTGAGAGGTATGTCCGACTGCCGGTTTAGGTCCGATCCCACCGGCAGTTGGACATCCCCTGAGGGTCCCAGATTGGAGAGGGTGCAGGCTGGGCTGAGGGTGACCCCCCCCCCCAGTGCACGATTTTCATGCACCAGGCCTCTAGTTCTCTAATAACTAACTATGTATGGTGTTAGGTGGGTGCTAGACTTACTGGTGGGAGCACCTTGTAAGTTTTATATAAATGTCTAACCACTGTGCTGTACACCTGAAACTAATAGTAAATGTCAACTACAATTACAAATTATTTTTAAAATAAATAAATAAACAAACTCAGACTTGCCCAAACTCCAAAGCCTATACCTTTGAAAAACACACACATCATAGAGAGAAGATGAATATAAGTATCTGTGCCTGTGAAGACAAGAGCATGGCTCATGGTTTCCCATGTGTATTCATCTATCTTTGTCTTTGAAAATCATTTATTTTTTAAAAACATACAAGCGCCCTAGCCTGTTTGGCTCAGTAGATAGAGTATTGGCCCAGGGACTGAAGGATCCTGGGATCAATTCCAGTCAAGGGCACATACCCCAGTGCAGGGCACGGTCCCCGGCCCTGTTAGGGGCGTGTGCTGCAATCAATGGGTCTCTCTCACATTGATATTTCTCTCTCTCTGTCTCTCCCCCTCCTTTCCACTCTCTCTAAAAATCAATGGGAAAATATCCTCAGGTGAAGATTAACAACAAAAAAAGTAAAAAACATACAAGCCATACATATTTAATACATTCTTATAAAAGCCAAACAATTCAGAGTGAATGGAATGAAAAGTAAGACTTCTCCTTGACATTGCCTATATTCAAAAATATAGATGTAACAAAAGCATATTAGAGAAAATAAACAATTATCCCTCCACCCCAATGACACAACTGGGAGCAAGTTAGAATATTACTTTTCAGTCTGGTTTTGTCTGCACTTGGGATGTTTGTGGTGTGATATACACTGGATGTATTTTGCAGCCTGCTTTCCTCTAATAAAGTCAGGGGCATTTTCTATGTCATCTGCCTGGTCTTCTTATCCCTCGGAGTTAATGGCTGGGTGACAGTTGAGTCAGAGCCATAGTTAGCTTAACCATCCCCTGACTGCTGAGCATTTAGATTGTTTCTAATTATTTGCTGCGATTAAGATCTCCACGCATTTTTTTCCTTTCTATGGTTTGGATTATTTCCCTAGCATTCCCAGAAGTTGAATTACTGGGTCAAAGGGTGTGAACATTCATAAGGCTCTTGATCCATAGTGCCAAATTGTTTTCCAAAAGGACTGAACCGGTTTTCTCCATTTGGAAGCTTGCTACTTTCTCTGTGTGAGTAGTTCTGGGGAAAGACTTTGTTTAAGGCTTCTTACTCTGTTTCACGGAAATCACTACATTATACTTTAATTTTGCTGTCTCCTACAGCCCCTTTCAAAGTCTGTTGACAATGTTTGACCATTTGATGACTGGGTGGAAGATTTATACTGGTCTCCCTGTCTCCAGGCTCTTCCTGCCTTCAATCTGTTTTGCACACTCCAGCCAGATTAATTCTTTTGCAAACATCACTTGCCTTCTGTCACTGCCTTGCTCAGTAACTTGAATTGACTTTTTATTTCCTCCAGGATCAAGTCCAAGCTCTTCTACTGGGCCTTGAAGACCCTCCATAATCGGGTCCTACCCCCCTTACCAATTCCTACCACCCTCAGCAGGAAACCCTCAATCACTTTCCTTCTAGTCCCCAAATTACTCTCCACGTGCTTTTCCCTTTTGATAATGTTTTCTCCCACCTGGAATTCTCCCACCTCTTTTCTATCTAGTCCAAATCCTCCACTTTCAGGGTGGTTCAGTCCCACCCACTCAGTGGAGAATTCTGAAAGAAGAGCCATGGAGGGAATGTGGTAGGAATGCCATGCATGCCAGCAGGGGCCAGGGAAGACAAGGCACCCCCACATTACATGTGCCAATGGGTTGGCAGCAGATACTAGAACCAAGGCAAAATTCTTTGTATATGTAGGCTGTTTCTAAAGGCCTAAAGAGGGGATCTGTGAGCGAGCAGGATTGTGAGCTAGGGCTAATAAAATAATGATGACAATAATAATTATGGTATATTAGTTAGGATTAGCTTCACTTTGAGAAACTAAGACCTGAAAAATAAAGGTTTAATATGAGAACAATTAATTTATATTTTACGAAAAGAAATCTTCAGGAAAAAAAAAGAAATCTTCAGGAAGTCCAGACCTAGAAATGGCAGCTCCTGCTCATCAAGGACCCAAGATCTTTAATTTAGCTCTCTGTAATGCCATCACCAGGGTGTGGCCCCCACATGCTCCAAAAAAGCAGTTGGGGCACCAGCTATGACATTTAGAGTCCAGACCAATAACAGGCAGAAGGATGCAGAAGAGTATCTCCTCACATGGATCGGCTGCCTCCTGCACATCCGTGCCCAGGATGGAGCCTGAAATCTGGGCATGTGCCCTGACCAGGAATCAAACCGGCAACCTTTAAGTGCACGGGACGATGCCCAACCAACTGAGCCACACTGGCCAGGGCAAGAGTGATTTCTCTATTTAGGAAGACTTCCTGGAAGTCCCAGGCAATGCTTGTGCTCAGAATTCATTGGCTTAGTCTCAGGGTTGCAAGGAAGTCTGTAGGCTCAGATAAAAATCATGGTTATGTCACTAAAGAAAGAAGGGAATAGATTTCCAGGCACAAAGCTAGCAGTCTGTGCCACTATTTGTTGAGGTACTGTGGTAATCAGTTTACACATATTATCTCTTTTAATTTTTATACCAATTCAACAAGCAAATACATCCTAGAAAGGAGAGTAAAACCTGGACTGTGTCTGAGTCCAGAGCCTCAGCTCTTTTAAAATTTTTTTATTTTTAGGCTTCATGGAGACTTAATGATATAAAAATCACAAAATAATTGGAAAATATCTTTTTTCCCCTTGATCAAACACACCCACACACAATCTTATAGTTTCTGAAATAGCATCTCATCATACAGAACTCATTGGAGTCTCTCCTTTAGAATGTATTTACTTATATATTTTTGGCATATGGTAGGTCTTATTTGTGAAGAATATGTAAGACTTTATAGGTTGTAAAATACAGGCAGTTCTCAATAAATAATATTAAAATGATGTTTGAAAGGGAAAAATAATTTTTTTGAGAACATTCAATATAAACCATTTTCACAAATGAGAGGTTTACTGAAATAATTGTGATTGTGAAAAAGGGTAAAAAAGATGAAATTCTTCCTCCTTCAATTTTTATTGTGTTTCGGGTTATTACTCCAGTTTTCCTGTAAAACAAATGAATGGAAAAATTGCCACATAGAGAGGCTGGGCAGGTTTGCTAATGCTCATTTTGTGACCAATCTGTAACTATGAGGCTAGGAAGCATGAACTCTTGGTGGAGTTGGTTGGAGAGGCAGGGTGAGGGTGAGACAGGATGGGGGTGTGGGTGAGTGGAGAGCATATTTGATTACAAAAGGAAAGCTGTTTGGAGAAAGGATTTCAGACAGAGATTGCAGACAGAGAAGGAAGAGAGGGACTAGGTTAAAAAAATACAGTGGGCATGGAATGGGGGTGATGGGGAGGCCAACTGGAATTAAAGTATTTGTAGATAAGGCAGTCTTATCTACAGATTTGCCTTACTGGCTACCTCTTGCTCCTCCCAAACTCCCAAGGTGAATTACACCCAAGCACTGCAGCTAAAGAATGATCAGGCCCAGTAACTGCCAACATCTCGTCGTGTGCCCTGCCTTCTGTGGCTGTGTGTGCCTGGCTTGTCTGCTGCAGTAAAGCAGTCTTGCATTCTGGAGGAGTGACTAAGGCTGGGTGTTGCTGAGGAACAGAGCCAGAGAAAACGACAGGGAAAGGCTAGTTGCTGGAATGTGAGCAGCTTGAGGGCAAGGAATAAGTTCCATTCCATGCTATATCCCCATGCAAAACACAGTGCTTGGTTCATGGTTCCCCGCACTCTTACCCACTGAAGTTTTTATTAAATGAATGAATGGATGGCCCTGACCGGTTTGGCTCAGTGGATAGAGCGTTGGCCTGCGGACTGAAGGGTCCCGGGTTCAATTCCGGTCAAGGGCATGTGCCTTGGTTGCGGGTGCATCCCCAGTGGGGGGTGTGCAAGAGGCAGCTGATCGATGTTTCTCTCTCATCGATGTTTCTAACTCTCTATCCCTCTCCCTTCCTCTCTGTAAAAAATCAATAAAATATATTTAAAAAAAATAAAAACAAATGAATGGATGAATGAATGAATGAGGCCACAAGCTAAGAAGGATCCATAAGCACCTTCCTGCTGGCCTTTAAGACGACCCATTGGGAATGTTAGGAAACATTCTACGGGAAGCAAATCCTGCCTATTTTATCACATGGCCAACTGCAGGTTGAAGCCAGTGGCTGGTTATGAGAATGTGGTCTCTGGTGTGAGGTTCAGAGCCTTAAATGGCAGAGACTGAGAAATCATTGAGATTGGATAAGGGAAGGACTTTGTTCTTTCTCTGTCTCTTTTTGCCTTCTTCCATACAATTTTCTGACCCCTTACTAAGTCTCAGGCATGATCCTAAATGCTATCCATGCATGATCTCATTTAACCTGATATTTCAGGGAAGGAGACATTAACATCTCTAATCTCCAGATGAAGAAACTAGAACTTGAAGAGGTTAAGTAACCCATTCAAGGTATAACAGCTAAACAGGAAAGCAAGATGCCAACCCAACTCCCCCTTATCTTCACCACTCCACTCCCTGCCTCTACCTGCTCCACACTGTCCCCATGTTCTTACTCACTTACTCAACATGGTCACAAAACATATTTTATCTCTCTAAAATTTTATTATGAGATTGGGGCCCAGTGCATGAAATTCATGCTCGGGTGGGGTCCCTAGGCCTGGCCGGCGATCAGGGTTGATCGGGGCCAGGCTGATCAGGGCCAGGCCAGAGAGGAGGCGACGGTCGCTGGGCCGGGCATGGAAGGAACAGATGGTGGACGCTGACACTGCCATCGTCAGCGCTCTGCCACCGCGCGGTTCCCCGCCTTCCCCCTCCTCCTTCCCTCGCTGCCGCAGGCAGGCGGTGGGCCAATCGGGGCCTGCTGGCCAGAGGGAGGGACAGGACATGGGAGGTTGGCCACTGGCCCCGAGGAGAGAGCCGGCCCATGGCCCCCCTGGGAAAGGGGCTGAGTCTACCACCACCCACCTCCTGTTTCCTGTCCCAGCCCAGAGGCTAGCCCCGATCAGGCAATCAGGGCCTGCCCGGCTCGGGGGAGGGACCGCAGCAGGTTGGCTGTGGAGCACACTGACCACCAGGGGGAAGCTCCTGCATTGAGCATCTGCCCCCTGGTGGTCAGTGCGTGTCATAGCGACCAGTCGTTCAGGTCGTTCTGGTTACTTAGGCTTTTATATATATATATATATATGTTTTCAGATGAACATAAGTTTTTTCACTAAAACAGTACAAACTATCTCCATGTATCTATCCTTCATCTACATGCCCCAAATGTTGGCCTTTTACTGCAAGGAGTTAATACTGGTTAGATTTCCTGACTATATTTTTATAGTCCCTTGGACTTAAATTTTCATTTGTATTTTGGGAACCATAGACCCCTACTGAGGGCAAGGAGAAGAAGTGATGTGGCAGCTGGCCGGTGGGCGCAGGCTCCACTGACCATGTGGGAGCCCTGAGTCCCTGGAACAGATGTGCTGACTCCCAGCATTCCTGCGGAGGACAAGAGGGTCATCCAGTGACCGTCCTAATGAGGAGGCTTCTGAGGAATGTCCCAGACACCAGGCTTGAGAAACTCATTAGCTACAAAAGATGTCTAAACAAGGGAAACGCTAGCAATGACAGCCCCTCAGAATAATCCCACTTCTTACTCCCTGGAGCTGTCAGTTCAGAACAGAAAGACTTACCGTGAACCTACTCTGCTTAGGGACTGAACTGAGCACGGGGGCGAATGGTAAGATTGTCAACGATGCTGCTTCTACCAACAGAAAAACCAAGATGGTTGACTAGAAAAGATAAGGGAGGCGTGGTAGGAATTTCCCCACTAGTAGCCAGATCAGGAACCTCAGCTGGGGAAAAACTCACAATTATTTTGGAAACAAAATTAGGAGGCTGGGAGGTGGGTGGAAAGAGGCAGGACAAGATGGGACAAGTTCTTATGTAAAAACAAGGCAAGCCAGCTCTGTTTCCTGCCTAATGCTGGTGGTCTTCGGAAGCGGGGCAGCTCAGGGGGAAGGGATCCCTGTTAGGTGTGGCCGGAGAAGCAGAGGGCCAGAACACTGAAGTGCTCAGAGTGGAGCCTACCCACAACACAGTGGGGCCTCAGTTCAGCCTCCACGCAAATCTACGGACTGCAAAAAGAAGAGGGAATTTGTCTAATGCTTCTGGGACACTGTTTCCATACAGAGGAGAGGAGAGCCTTGGAGAAGGAGCGTCTCTCTCCACTCCCTCCCCCCATCCCTGAAAGGTTCACTGATATACACCTAAGCCTTCCTGGTCCTTTTAACTTGCATGTTCTCTGTGCCTCTCTCATGACCAGTTTCATCCTGCAGACTTTCACTGACACCTCCCCCCACCACCACCCCACGACCCCAAATCCCAGTGGGGACCTGCTGAGGCTCTCAAGTTGGACAGATCTGGATTTAAGTCTAACTCTGTTAACACTAACCAACTGGGTGGCCACTTAACCTCTCTGAGCCTCAGTTCCTCGATTGTACTGTGAGGTGGAGGTAATACCCCTTTCATGAACTTAATGAGATGACTGAAGGAGATTGTGCATGTAAAGTGCCCAGCATGGCTCCAGGCAAGCAATCTCACACCTGCCTGCCTTTGATCTGACCACGCTGGTGACCAACATGCCGCTCTCCCCTGGTCCGTTTGTTCCAGGTTTTGGTGGAAACAGACCAAGGAGTCTGATTCTGGGTTTGACTCCTGGTTCTGTCACTTAACAGCCAGCTGTGTGATCTTGGACAAGTCACCGAACCTCTCTGAGCCGCAGCTTCCCGCTTGCAAAATGGAAACAGTACCTGCCTTGAGTGAGATGATGTAAGGAAGTGCTTTGTAAATGTTGAAGCACTTTATGCGAGTCAGCTGCTGTTTTGCTGCCCTTCCCACCTCCCTCCACAATTCCCCTGGCCCCCCCCTTCATTCCCACCCCCTCCAAAAGCCCAACTTGGGTGGAAATAACACTGGACAGGGAGTTAGGAGCTTTGTGGCTGGGTTCCGGCCTCATCATTGATTTTGGGTCCTTTGGTAAATCACAATCCTCCCAGGGCCTCAGTTTCCTCACATGTAAACTAAAGTGTCTGAACAGGATCTCTTTCACGGCCTCTCCTCCTGCGAGATTCCACACATTTGCTGTGGGGTCAGGAGTTTATTTTCTGACAGGAATACATTTGGGCTTCAAGGATGTCACTACTTCTGGGCACAGGTCTGCTCTCACTGCATTCTATTAATATGGCAGGGATCATGCACTTCAGTGTGTGAGTCTGAGGGTGTCTCCAATGCTCAGTTGAGGTAATTAATCTTTTTGACCCCTAGCAGGGGAAATGTCTCTAGTTGGGGGGAAATGAAGTTGTCAAACATAGTCCTTAAGGAGAGGAAGATTTATAGGGGATCACATACAAAAGCACAGGAATTAAACAAACAAACAGGGAAAGAGCACTTAAAAGCTCAGACCAAACAATATATACCGCACGCACGCTATGCTCAGGCAGGTCAACCAGCGGCCCGAGGCCTCCCCCCGCACCACCCAGGCATGACAGCCCGGACAATTGTTCGTCTTCCAAGAAGCCCTTCCCAGAAACCATAGGGTTGCAGGAAGGTAAAGCCAATGACCTCATCGAGGGGAAGAAACAGCGGCGGTCAGGACAGTCCTTCATGACCATTTTGTTGTCTAAAACCTGCCTTTGTGTAGTCCCAGCTTTGGGCCCTGCTCTCTCCCCGACCCTGCCCCATGGACCCCTGTTCCCTGACTACCCACCCAGTCACCCTGCTCCTCCCGTGCTCCTCCGGCTTGGCTCCCCGTCCTGGGCCTCTTTCAGCTGAGGTCTCCATAAAACACAGGGTGTCCAGTTACATTCAAATTTCAGGTAAACGGCGAAACGTTGATTAGTATAAGTCTGTCCCATGTGATAGTTAGGATATACTAAAAAGTATTGGTTTAATTGAAGTTTAAATTTAAGTGAACATTCTGTATTTTTACTTGCAAAATCTGGCAGCCTACTCTAAATGTATTTTCACTTGCTGTTATTTCTGTCCGGAATACACCGCCCCCACGTCTTCTCTTGGCCAGTTCCTTATCATTCAGGCTCCACTCAGATGTCTCTTCCTTACACAGGTGCTCTCTGACCCTCCCTCACCCCAATTTAGAGCAGTTACCCTGTCCCCAGAGTAACTCTCCAGCACAGTGGTTCTCAACCTTCCTAATGCCACGACCCTTTAATACAGTTCCTCATGCTGTGGTGAGCCCCAACCATAAGATTATTTTCGTTGCTACTTCATAACTGTAATTTTGCTACTGTTATGAATCGTAATGTAAATGTCTGTGTTTTCTGATGGTCTTAGGCGACCCTGCTAGCGGTTCTCAACCTGTGGGTCGCAAATCACTGCTGTAGAGCCTAAGACCATCGACAAACATAGATATTTACATTACAATTCATAACAGTAGCAAAATTACAGTTATGAAGTAGAAAGGAAAATAATTTTATGGTTGGCGGTCACCACAACATGAGGAGCTGTATTAAAGGGTCGCGGCATTAGGAATGTTGAGAACCACTGCCTAGCATATTCCCTTGGATTACTTTTTTTACTCTGAAATAAGTTTGCTTCTGAGTTTGGTTTTCTTGCTTAATGTCTGTTTCCTCCTGCTAAGATGGTAGACATTGCTGTCTTTTCCCCTAATCACTCTTCATCACTTGAATATACTTGGCGTATACCAAGCATTAAATAAATATTTGTTGAAAGGACAAATGAGTGGAATGTATGCTTTAGAACAGTGTCTGACAAAATGTAACAAAAACTCTAGAGATTTTTGTTTAATTTCATTAAAATCCAGATTCTGATTTGGTAGGTTGGGCACGGGCCAAAGATTGTGCATTTCTTTTTTTTTTTTTCTTTTTTTAATATATTTTATTGACTTTTTACAGAGAGGAAAGGAGAGGGACAGAGAGCTAGAAACATCGATGACCGGAACCGAACCTGGGACCCTTCAGTCCACAGACCGACACTCTACCCACTGAGCCAAACCAGTTTCGGCAGATTGTGCATTTCTAACAAGCTCTAAGTGATGCTGACGCTGTGGGCCATGGACCACCCTTTCAGAGGCAATAGAATTCCCTGTAATAGTAGAAATGTTCTATATCTGCACTGTCCAACATAGCGTCCACTAGCCACATGTGGCTTTTGAGTAACTGAAATGTGGCTAGTGTGATTGGGGAATCAAATTTTAAATTTTATTTAATTCTAATTAATTTACATTTAAATAGTCACATGTGGCTACTGGCAACTATATTGGATGACACAGCTCTGGGGAAGTGGTTCTTATGCTGGCTGCACATCAGAATCACCAGATGCACATTTAAAAATACAGATGCACCAATTAAATCAGAATCCCTTGATTTGGGTCTTGGAGCATTGTTATTGCTTTCTGTTCTGTTTTTAAGTTTCCCAGGTTATTCCAAAGCGCATCCATAGATGAGGACCCTGCCTTCGAGTTTGCAGAGCAATCATGCTTTCCTTTGCTCATTCAATCCTTACCACAGCCTGGACAGCAGATCAGACAAGTGTGACTAAATGTCACCAGACCCATTTTACTGGAAGTAAAGGGAGGTTCTGGGAGGTGAAGGGATTCGCCGAAGGTTATACAGCTAGTAACTGATGGAGCAAGAACCCACATGCCCTTGTGCTTCCACATCCATTCTCTGCCTCCAATTCCTTGTGAGAAAGAGGCAAATGTTTATCCATCACTTACTTTTGCGAAAAGAGGCAAATATCTTTCCTCCAATCAGACAATTGGGCGTGTCTATCCTCTCTCTGTAGCTGCCACCAACCCCCGTTCGCCTCTAGTGCTCCCCTTTCCAGGGCTTATCTGCCCACATCATTCCCTAGGGAGGTGAGCCAGTTAGGATCCTCACCCTGTTTTCATCAGTGATCAATAAAAGAATGGCTCTTTCTCCATCTGAAAAGAAGGAGATCCCAGTTTGAGTGGAAGAAGCACCACTTGCAGAGTGGAACAGACCCGCTCCTTCCTGCTGCGTCTGCCCACAGGGCACAGGCGAGGGGTCTTCGGAAGACAAGTCAAACTGGGTGACTAGGAAGGGTCCCCCGAAGAGTGTACAAACCTTGGCAGGGTTTCCCTGGGCAGAGTAGGGATACCACTGGTGAGGGCCACACCGTGAGGATGATTTTAGGTGGCCCATGGGAAAACTTTAAAAATGTTTAATACTTATGTATTTAGCTTAATGTATATTAAGAAAAGTGCAGCTCATTAAATCTGTAATTTTATAGGTATTTCTGATATAAAGTTCCTGGCAAATTAATTTATTTGAGAAAAAAAGGAGTACATTTAAACCAAAATGTTAAGGCAATAATAGTACAAGTGGAACTTGGATCTGGCCAGTGTGGTGACAATGGCCTGGGTGTACCCTGAGGGTGCAGTGGGAGGGTGGACGCATGCTTTGCGAGAAGGTGGAGATGGAAGGGAAGGTTTTCATGCAAACATTCTTGTCAGCAGCTGTCTTTCAATAATAAAGAATTGCTGTTGCTGAGGAGAAATCCATTGTCTTGGAATAATGGCCAGGAATGAAAACAGCACAGCCTCCAGCTTCCTGGGCCTGCAGTGAGGTCCAGCTGAGGGAAGAACTAGCGGCTTCACCAGCCCCTTCAAGCCCCAACAGGCCCGGGTGAGACCTCACTCAGCCCAACACCTGAGCCCTGCTGCAGGCACATTGCAAGAACTGTGCTCATCTGAGTCCGGTGTCCAAGCACAGGTCCCAGTGCAGGCCCCAGAGCCTGGTCCCAGCTGGGCAAGGACAGGATTTCCTCAGTCTCACAGCTCCTGCCTGGAGCCTGGATGGACAAGCTCAGAGTGGTTACTGCCTAAAAAAAAAATATCCATATATGTGGGGCCAACCCATGTATATTCAGTTCACATCTTTATTTGTGCACTAAAGGCCCGGTGCATGAAAATTTGTGCACTTGGGTGGGGGTCGGGGGGTGGGCAGAGAGTCCCTCAGCCTGGCCTGCACCCTCTCCCAGTCCAGGATGCATCGGGGGATGTCCAGCTAATGGCTTAGGCCCGCTCCCCAGAGTACCAGGCCTAAGCTGGCAGTCAGACATCCCTCTGACAGTCCAGGAGCCCTGTGGGGAGCAGGCCTAAGCCATTAGGCGGGCATCCTTAGCTCTGCCGCGGAGGTGGGAGAGGCTCCTGCCACCACTGCTGCACTGGCCAGCCATGAGCAGGCTTCTGGCTGAGTGGTGCTCCCCCTGTGGAAGTGCACTGACCACCAGGGGGCAGTTCCCGTGTTGAGCGCCTGCCCCCTGGTGGTCAGTGTGTGTCATAGTGACCGGTTGTTCCCAGTCGTTCTGCCATTGGGGTCAATTTGCATATTACTCTTTTATTATATAGGATGGGCCTCAGAGTTCCCTGGGGAATGGATGATTTGATACCCTGGGATGAGAAAAGGATGTGTGTTCAGTTTAATGGAGAGAATAAAAAGGAATTAGATCCAGTTTTTATGAACGAGAGTGGCTATATTTAGAATGTCCCAGGAAGGGGGGAGGTATAGATAGGTGACGGACAGAGGATTTTTAGGGCAGTAAAAATACTCTGTATCATACTATAATGGTGGATACATGCCATTCATTTCATATTTGTCAAATCTGTAGAATGCACAAAATCAAGAGTGAACCCTAATGCGAGCTATGGACTGTGGGTGATGATAATGTGTCAATGTGGATGCATCAATAGTAACAAAAGTACCAGTCTGATAGGGGATGTTGAAAATGATGGAGGCTATGGATACATGGGGGCAGTATGAGGGCAGGTATAAAATGGGTTAGCTCTATATCTTTTTCTTAGTTTTGCTATGAACCTAAAAGTGCTCTAAAAAAAAAAAAGTAAAGTCTGAGAGAATTTGTGAACACCCAAAATCCAATCAAATTACCTTGGGGGGTAGGAGGCGGAAACTTCAGGAAGACCCAACTTGATTGTTGATGTAACTGAAGAAGCTTAAACTGTATCTTATGGCTAAATAAAATATATATTCTAGCTAAAAAAAGAATATGTCAGGAACTGGTTATCATATCTTCAGTGTGAAGTAGGGGACGGAATACCCAGACCCACAACTGGGCGCTTTGCTCAGTCCTGGAGGTAGGTAACTTTCACAACCACCAACGCCATCACATCAACAGCTAACATTAACCGAATACTTGCTATGTGCCCATCACCACTTTAAAGGCATTTAATCCTTACAACAACCCTAGGGAGTAGACACTAATATTATCCTCATTCTACACATGAGGAAACGGAGGCACGGAGACGTTACGTGATCCACTGAGAGCCACAGCTGGAGAGTGGATATGGAGGAATCTGGCACTACAGCTGCAGGATACTGCCATTCAGATCATCCAGATGGCACCCCTGCTCCAAGCTCATGCTCACCAAGTCATCCTCAAAGGCAAGGCTGGCTGAGTCAGCAGAGTGAGGTCCAATCTTGGTTCTGTCACAGTTCCGTTTCTCAACTGTTTTATGCCCAGTCCCCCATCTGAAAACTGGGAATAACAGCTGAGGGTGTGTGGACATGAAGTGAGGGGACACACTCAAAGTCCTCAGCCGCGTACATGGCACGAGGGAAGGAAACCTCCACAGTTACTTATGGCCACTGACCAGCTTACCCTTCCTTCAGATAACTCTGGGGAAACCTCCTACTAACAATTGCGTTCTTTTACTGAGGGCTTCCCCCGTACCAGGCACTCTGCTAAGAGCTTTGAGTACATCCTCTCGTTCAGTTGCCGTACACCCTGCTAGGCAGGCGTTACCGTTCTAATTTAAAACATTCGAATTCTGGTGTATCCCTTCGCTCCTTGTAAATTTAATCATTTCTCCAGAAACAAACGATTTTCTGGGTACAAAACCATATAGTACCTTCCAGTCTGCGAAGCTGAGGCTCAGGCCGTAAAGGGCTCTGTGGGGGTGTCCAGTGGGCCCCTCCCAGGCACCAGCCACCGGACGCATGGAGCCACCTCTACGGGCTGCCACAGGATATGCCCGGGACACCCTGAAGCTGCTAATCCTAGCGTCAACACTGTGCTTTTCCTCAGAGGATTTCCTTTCCTTGAACACAACTGGTATTGGCTAATATCTCCACAGCACCGTAGACTGCTAACACCGACGCTTGTTTGATGTGTGGCCTCCTGGACATTTTCATGTGTGTATATACATCCTCTTCTAAAAAACAAAAATGGGATCCCATCTTATGAATTGTTCTTGCTTTTTCACTTAATAGACAATAGGAATCTTCCCAGGTCAGAGCATGTAGCTCTAGATTTTTTTTTTTTTTAATTCTATGTATGCATTTTTTTAAAATGCAGCATTTAACTTTAAAAAAAAAAACTAGTTAAGGAAGACTGAACATTTTTCCTTTTTATATAACTGCATTTTGTAATTTTTCAACAATGAAGATATATTACTTTGGTAAAAAAAAAAAAAGAGATCATACAGGCTTTTTTTAAAAAAAATGTAGTATTGAGATAACACTTTAAAAGTAAACATAGCTAGTTTCGTTTTTCTTAATTATTTTCCACATACAAGAGCTAGAACAAATATTTTTACCAAGCTACAGCCACGCTGAAATACTCCTTTATCACAGCATCTGAAACACTTGTCCTCGTGTCCACAGAGCTGCCTTAAAGCGTCTCCGACGGGCCGGAGGGCTGTTCCGCAGGGCAGCGTCAGAGCAGAGCTCCAGGGACAGAGCCCTTAGCAACCTGGTGAAACTGCTGGACCCCTTCTCAGAATAATACTTTCAAGTGTACACAATAAAATACAGAGGGCCACAAAAGAAACGGATAACTTTGAAATACAATAATCAAGATGAAAATATGCAATATAGTAGTAATATATGTACTTCTTGTGCATTCAGAAACAAGGTTAGCGGTGAGTCTAATTTCTATCATAATTTCAAAGTAGTGACGAACACAAATATTTCTACAACATAAGAATGTGATTTGAAAACGTCTGTGATTTCCACTGGTGACAAGCCTCAGGTTCACTAATACTGCAGCAGTCGGTTGCACCCATTTGTAAGGGAAGGAAATGCTACATTTCATGTTATGTTAGCAAAAACAAAGATCTCTTTTCCCCCCACCCAAGTTCATAGATCTCCTGAATTCTATACAAGGGTAATGGGTTCTAGGTCAACAGATATCTACTCCACAGAATTTCTATACTTATTAGCCTGGGAAAGGTTTTCATCTTTTCTATCCCTTCTACCGAAACTACCAACATCGACAGCCCCCATGACCATGAGATATTCAGAATTAATTTTGGGGTTTCTCTCATCTCTAGGCATCTGCCCGGCCCCCAACCCCTTTCACTCCCGGCCAGCCTCGACACATATGTAGAAAGAAGCTCATCTTGCCATCTTCCAACTCAACACAGTTCATATTTGCACTAGATTTAACATGCACATCCCTCCTTCTTCCTTCCTGATAGTTATGAAGTCGTCTAACAAGTCCAGTCAGTTCTGAACGAAGGAAGCTGGATAATCCGCCTACTTACTGGAGGCTGCCTTCTCCAAATAGATGTTTTTCATCACCAAAGGTATTTTCCAGGACTCTGCAAATCCAGAGGATCAGTCTCCTTCCTTCACACAAGCACCGGCACTGGATTCATTTCTGAAATCACCGGCACCGACCAGGCTCTGGCTCTTGGCTGAGGTTTCAGAAATTATCTGCAATTGTACTCCTTTCCTTCCACCAATAATTATAATATACTGCATTTGTGTGGCACCTCATGCTTCTCAGAAGTAATGTTCACATACAAAATGCTGTTGTCCCGGAGCCAGGATGTGGACCCAGAGCTCCGGATTCCTAACCCCATGTTCATTCCATGATGTCATGATTCAATTAGTGCTATTTCCATGATAACAGAATCCCTTAAACATAGTAGACTTGTGTCCCCTTTAACTAAATCATGTGCTCTCCTTTAACATTACTTGAAAATTTAAAATTCTTAAAATACTGTGGCTAGAAACAAAGTAAAGCAATGAGAATTTTTAAAAATACTCTTTATTTTTAAAATACTACCCTTGTTTTGATTTTTTTTAAAAACAACATATATTTAACATCAATCATACAATATCTTAGAGTGATCAAATTGTCCCGGTTTTGCCTGGGACTGTTTTTAAATGGAAAGTCCTGCAATCCACAAACCTCTTAGTCCCAGGAAACCCCTCAGTCTTGGACAAATCCTGTCCTGGGTAAATGGGAATAGTGGTCATACTAGATGTCACTGTGACTTTGATGTGGATTACTGGCCATTTTTCTTAAAATCTTGCATGAGGTTAAAGAGCACAGCAGGTCCCTGACATCACCACAAGGGGCTGCTCCACAGGGATGTGGCTCATCTCCCACCGGTGCTCACTAAATGGTCACACTTAGCCAGACAGAAAGGTCAAGTCCAATACTAATTTCTCTAAGTGATTTTAAAAATTAAAAACATTTAAATCCCCCAAAGTTTAGGCTTCCTTGGTTGTAACATCAGGAACCAATTCACTCTAACTTAAGCAAAAAATGAATTTCTCAGAAAAATGAGGAGTAACTCACAGAATCCAAGGAAACCCTGGAGACCCAGGCTTTGAGTGGGAAGGAGCCAGGATCGCTCCTGGGATCTATGGAGCCGCATTCATGGCCAATCCCTTTAGACAGACATTAGCAAACTTTTTCTTTAAAGGTCCTGATAGTAAACATTTTAGGCTTTATGGGGAAGTCTTTCTCATAACTACTCAATTTTGTCTTTGTGGCATGAAAGCAGCCATAGACAATACATGATGGTGTCTATGTCCCAATAAAACTTTATTTACAAAAATTGCTGGAGGGCCAGATTTGGTACACGGCCATAGTTTGTTGATTCTTGCTTTAGGGGTATATCCTTTGGCATGGATCTGCTCTAACTAGTTTTAATATTCACACAATTGGCTCAAGATTTAGATTCAAAGGAGACAGCATCCTATTGGCAGAACTTGGGTCACTTGTTCATTCTTTGGCCAGGGGAGGGTGGGGTGCCTGGACTGGCTAGACTTTATCCAGTTATAAGGGGGCGGTTCCACAAAGCAAAATTAAATTCACCAAGAGAAAGGGGCATGGAAGCAAATGAGGCTGAAACAATAGATGTTCGACGCATCATCTTCTGATTTTCTTTTCTCGTCTTGTTAGTTTCTACCCCTTTACACTCTAGGGAAGGAGTAAAAAAAACGCAGGCGGTACTAGCATCAGATTACAGAATTTTTTCAACTGACACTTTAATCCCATTTCTCCCAGTTTGGTGATTAGAATGGAACCATAAAGAAAGTCAACTGAATGATAAAGACTATCATCAAATTTAACCCTTCATTTTATAGAGGGAGAAATAGGGGACCGGAGAGGCTACGAGGCCTCCTGCATTGCCAGCTCCAAGGGGCATATTCACGTGCCTCTGGGAATGACACGCACCCCCTGGAGTTGCACAGGGCTCTGGGAGAAGTGTGCGGCTTGGGGCTGTTAGTTCATAAAAGGCCATTCCCGTCCCCTTCTCTTTCCCCCACAGGCACGTATTCCCCCAACCTCTAAGGGACCCCAGGAATGAGACTTGCAACCAGGGGAGCAATGGGCAGAGGCAGCTTGCCTCAGGCTTACCCCTAACCTCGTCTCCAAGGCCCCCTTTGAGCCAAAGCAGCCCCGCCTAGGAGGAGAACCGTTAGACAGACATGAGCAGAGCCAAGTCAATGGGCCAGGCACTGGGACTCACAAGGGAAGGAAGCCCTGGGTGCCTAGCAAGGGGCAAAACTGGGAAAACAAGAACCTTGCCCCCAGGGTAACCTGTCCTCCCCGAGCATAGCACCCTGGTCATGTGGTCTGAACCCGTGATCTTTCCTCCCTAAAGATAACATCTAGGCCTCAGCTGTATTTCATCTCTAGGTACAGAGAAGCAGCAAAACCAGACAAGTGACCCTTGGCTGCCTGAGGAACAGCTGCATTGACGAATGACCTCCTGTCCTGGCCCCGACCAATCAGCGGAGACCAGGACCCTGAAAGAGCACACCTGGAAAGCTAATGACTAGTCTATTATGATCCTCCCCTGAGATATCCCCTAAGATTTCCACCTGCAAGAGAGAGAGAAATGTGCTCAGGACTAAGGACCCAGTGTGTGCTCTCCCTCCAAGGAGCACACTCTGCCACTGCAGACTCCCGTTTCTTCCCCCACAGGCACGTGATCTCCCAACCTCTAAGAGGCCTCACGAGACTTGCAACCAGGGGAGCAATGGGCAGGGGCAGCTCGTCCCGGGCTTACTCCCTAAATTTGTCTCCAAGGCCCCCTTTGAGCCAAAGCAACCCAGCCTAGGCTCTCCTGTTGCTTCTTCTATGCCTTTCCTCGTTTCACTGTTTTAAGTACATGTTTGCTGCCATCATGAACCCAATACCTTTTGGCCCAGTGCTGTGTAGCCCTTCCATTTGGATATCCCCAATCTCCATCCCCCTTTCCTTAAATAAATTCAATTTTTTTTTTTAATTCACTGTCTGAGATGGCTATTTAGCCTGCCTGCACATCAGCACTGACTTTAACCTTTCAAGAACTTTGTTTTCTGACTTTCAGCCCAGGCCTCTCTCTGTTGCACCATTAAATTAAGTCTAATTAAGCCCGAGGCTTGATTTCCCCAACACAAATAACCCTCTCTTCTCTCCTCCAACCAACCAGGACCCAGCACCTTTGTCCTTTAGATTCAAAGCCTTCTACACACCTTTGCAGAGTTGGCGCGTCTTCAGGGGCAGGATTTGAGAAATACCTACTGTACCACCTCCCCTGCGATATACTTCGCCCTAATCTATTATTAGAGCTGAAGTTAGAGTGACCAGTGAGTGAGGGAGACAACTGCTCTTTTACATTCTGGCAGCTCAGTCCCAGGAAGAGTGCGGTTTCTTTATTCCATGAGCAGAGTATTCCAGGGCTTCAATGCCCTGGAGTCATTCTGCCTCTGTTGTCGCCTCGCCTTATTTTGACACCCCCCCCCCCCCCGCCCCATCTTTTCTCCCCACACCTTCTCCTTCTTGGAGATGGGGGTGCTCTTTGATCTTGGTTCAGGTGAAAACCAGAGGAAATCCTAGATTAAGCTCTGATGGCCAAAGAATGTCTACCAGCCTCGGGGCGGGGCAGTCAGAATAAGATAAGAGCATGGGTTTTATGTTTATGAAAAAAAAAAAAAATTTGCACTTTGTGATACTTCTGTAAAAGTTGAGCTAATCAACAGAGTGGTTTTGATAGGGGGAAAACACCACATTGCACATGGCAATAGGGTTAAGGGTGTCCAACTGTCCCAGTTTTCTCAGTACTAAGGGATTTCCCAGAACTTGGGACTCTCAGTGGTGAAATCAGGAAAGTCTCAAACAAGAATGAGTTGGTCACATAGTAAATAACAATAATAATTTACTATGTGTTAGGCACTGTTCTAAGCACTTTACACTCATTTACTTCTAGACAGACTCAATGAGAGAAGTACTATATTTGTTTCTGTTTTCAAAATGAGGAAATTGAGGATCAGATAAGGCAGTTTCAAAAAAGGATGCTTATTCACAAGTGAATGATCTATAAATACATTTATACAGGACTGGAATAAGTGCCAGAAACACTACAGCAAAACGAACCAAAGACAACACTCAGAACGTAAGGAAGGAGAGTCATCTTAGACAACTATGACATATACTTAGTGTGCATTTAGTTTCTCAGCTGTTAAGTGGGTAAAATATCACTTACTTCACTAAACCATGCCATGGATGAAATGAGATAATGGATGTGAACATGCTTTGTAAATTGTTGATGATTCAGGTATCATCATCCATAGTATTATATAAGGATATTATTTTGAGTATTTGTGTTTTTACTGCCAGTGCAGTTTTGAATAAGAGAGGGCAGCCACATTTAATACTTACAGCACTAAGAAAACCCCCTCTTTTTTTTTTTTTTTTTTTTTTGCCCAAGTACAAAGGTAATACAGGGCCTCACAATGTAAAATAAATAAACAACCCGGAAGTAAGTAGGGTGCAAAGTAAAAGTTCTTCTTTACCTTCTGCCACAAATCCCATTCCTCTGATTTTTCAAATGTCTCTGAATAATTTAAAATAAAACCACTAGAACTCAATGGGATGTCTCATGTCCCCCTCCTCCACCTTAGAGAATGCCATTCCTTCTCATGGGATAAGATGCTCACCACTAAACCCTTAGCAGAAGCAGACATGCCTCTAACGCCTCGCCCTGCTTCATTAGAAGAACTGCCCAATGCAACTGCTTCCTGGCCGTTGAGAATATTCAGAGTCACTGAAAAAGTAGATCCTGCCATTAGTGTTAGAAAAAAATTTCAAAGCATTTTGCATGTATTGCCTGTTCGGTTTTTACAAAGACCTTATTAGGTAGGTAGGTTTCGTAAGTAGTCCTACTTCAGAGATGAAGAATCTGAGGCGCAGAGAGGTCTAATGCTTGTCACTCATTGCTAAGGGGCGGTTCTGTATTTTAAAGCCCCAGTGGTGGGAAGCATGCACACAGCCACAACAACAGAATGCCAATGTTTCCCCAAGGCCACTTCCCTTAAACACACACACACACACACACACACACACGCACGCACGCACACACACGCACACACACACACACACAAACAGCAGCTTCAAAAAGGCAGATTCCTGGGCTCCAGTCTAGACCTATGGAATCAGGAGTGTGTGACTCTGGAATCTGCACTTTAAAAAATTATCTTGAGCCGAAACCGGTTTGGCTCAGTGGATAGAGCGTCGGCCCTTCGGACTCAAGGGTCCCAGGTTCGATTCCGGTCAAGGGCATGTACCTTGGTTGCGGGCACATCCCCAGTAGGGGGTGTGCAAGAGGCAGCTGATCGATGTTTCTCTCTCATCGATGTTTCTAACTCTCTATCCCTCTCTCTTCCTCTCTGTAAAAAATCAATAAAATATATTTAAAAAAATAAAAATAAAAAATAAAAAATTATCTTGAACTTATTTCCTAGTGCTAAAATATACATTATAGCAATTTGCCATTTAGATCATTTCCAAGTGGACCATTCAGTGACAATAACTACATTCACGTTGTTATACTTAACTATCACTACCATCCATCTCCAGAACATTTTCATCACCAAAACCAAAACTCTGTACTCATTAAACAACAGCGCCCTTTTCTACATCCTGCCTCTATGCATTTGACGATTCTAGGTCCCTCATATAAGTGGAATCATAAAATACTTGCCCTTTTGTGGCTGGCTTATTTCACTTAGCATAATGTCCTCAAGGTTCATCCATGTTGTAGCATATGTCAGAATTGCCTTCCTTTCTAAAGCTGAATAATATTCCATTGTAGATGCCACATTTTGTTTATCCATTCATCCACCAATGGATATTTGTTTTTTTTTTCTACCTTTTGGCTAGTGTGAATAATGCTGCTGTCAACATAGAAGTGAAAATATCTGTTCAAGTCCCTGCTTTCAATTCTTTTGGGTATGTACCTAGAAGTGAAATTGTTGATCAAATGGTAATTCTATGTTGTTGCTTTTTTTGAGGAATCACCATACTGTTTTTCTCAGCAGCATTATTTTACATTCCCAACAGAATGCACAAGGGTTCCAATTTGTCCACATTCTCTCAGTTTCTGTTTATTTTTGTAAAATTTCTTTTTTTTTTTTTTAAATCCTCACCGGAGGATATAGAGAGAGGAAGGGAGAGGGAGAGAGAGAGAACATTGATGTGAGAGAGAAACATCTATCGGTTGTCTCTGCTATCTGGGTATGTGCCCTGACTGGGAACAGAACTTGAGACCCTTCGGTGCACAGGAAGTCATTCCAACCAGCTGAGCCACACTGGCCAGGGCTGATTTTCACTTTTATAATAGCTGTCCTAATGGGTGTGAAGTGGTAGAATCTGCACTTTAAACATGATTCTCCACTTGATTCTTTTTCACACCAAAGGTTGAGAATTGCTCCTCTTTAGAAATCTTAGCAGCAGAAAGAGAAGGGACCATGAGCTTTGTGAGAAGCAAAGCAGAGATTTGGCTACAGTGTCATCATCAATAGCAAAGAGAAGGGCAAAGTTTGATGACCCCCGCCCCCAAATGAAAAAACGTTTAAAGGAATGATCTTAAACCACCTAGTACGAAGTCAGAAGGTTGAAGAGAAATAGGGAGACTGTTTCTGAACCTGATAGCCGCCCTGAACTGGCTTAAAGCGAAGAAAAAAGTCCTTCAAACCAAAGAATGCCCACAGCAGCCTTGAGCAGTGCTTTACAATAACAAACAACATTTAACCGCACAGTCCACAAGGGAGAACGTTCCTGGCAATGTCTGGCTGAGTAGGCACAGCGAGACCCTGCCACCACAGGCCAGGGGAACTGGTGCCAGATATGACTGACAGGAGGGACGCAGGCCGGGGAGAGGAGACCCAGAGAAGGGTGGAACTGTGAGCCTGTGACCTTGAGTTTCCCTTCACCTGAAAGCTTCCTTACTGCTTAAAATGCACCGGCAAGAAACTGGGGGGAAATGGGACCCAGGCTTTCAAGTGATGAAACTGTGCCCCCTAGTGGTCCCTCCTAGGATATTTAAGTTAAGAGCGGGAGAAGAAGGTGAAGAATGGACTGATGGAGGGGGTCAGTGACAGGATTAATTCATTACAGTTGGCCGGGTTGGGGAGAATTTTGAAACTATTCCTCTCGACCCTATTTCCTGTGGTAATCTGTACACAGCAGTATTTTCTGTAATGAAGAGTGACATCAGTGGTATTTCTTGAGTGCTTCCACATTCCCCTGCACCACACAGAAATACTTTATTGTTATTGTTATTACTATTCTTATATAATGGGTGAGGGAACAGAAGCTCAGAGGGATTAAGTGACTTTTCCAAGGTCACCAGCTCCTCTCTACATGTAAACACATCCTATACAATCTTACATAATCCAAGTGTAATATGCAAATCGACCGAATGGCTGAACAGCGGAATGACCATCTGAACGACCATCTGGACAACCATTCGGACGACCATCCAGGACCACACTATGACACCTACTGGCACCAGGCCAGCCAAGGCGGGTGTGATGCGATTGGTCGGGGCCTGCCATCGCCCCATGAATGCCCCGCACAGGGAGGCCCAGACCACCGGCTGCAGGGCGATCAATCAGGGGGCTCCACAATCACCCCAAAGAGGGAGGCCCAGGCCACCAACCAGCGGGCTGCGACGGGTGGGTGCCAGCGGCCAGAGGGAAGCCGGTGCCGGCAGCTGGGGGAAGGAAGGCCTGCTCTTGCACGAATTTCATGCATCGGGCCTCTAGTAGAACATAATGGAAAAGAAACAGTAAGATCATCGCAAGGAAAACCTGTGCCTCGAGTTCTCTGTTGTGGCAAGGGGGAATCAGAGATATACACGCAAAAACAATTTTATGGAATTTTTGTACCATACAAATAACAAAATTAAAAGTCTTCGTAGAAACATTAGAAGACAGAGATGAGCAAGGAAAACAAAATTATTCATCATTCCACCACGCAGAGCTATTCACTCTTTGCATTTTGTTGAAGATTATGCAAGACTTTTTACTATGTATACATAATAGTATACATCATTGTTTTCTTAAGATAGAAATTATAGTCCTCTTGTTGTTCATTGAGGCATTGTATTTATATGTATGTATTACATCCTAAAAAAAGAATCCCAAGATGTTCCCTCCTGTGAGTTTTTATCTTGTTTTCTCCTGGTCCATGATCTCAGCTAAGGTCATTAGTACAGTGAAACCGAACTGATGGATAGGAGCAGATAGTTCTGTTATTTTTCTAGATTATTGAATTGTACACCAAATATGGTGCTGATCACTCCACACTTGTTAAACCTGCTTGTAAAATTCCCAACAATTCCCCCAGTTCTGTGATCATTAATAGTCATTATCAGTCATTAGAAACCAGAGGATGGCTTTGGAACAGGATGGCTCTCTCAACCTGATGTTGATGCCCCGAGAGACTTGGCCATTATGACACCACAGAAAGATGCTGAAAAGAGCATGATAGTCTTTCATAACCTACGTTCCCCTTACTACATCACAACATTCTAAACTGCCTTTGACTTTTTTTTAGTGGCTTTATTCTCAATAGTCAAATACTGGTAAGAAGCCATAGCCGTTACATAACATACAATTTACCACTGTAACCATTTTAAGTGTACAATCCAGTCAGGTCAGCAATAAATACATTCGCATTGTTGTGCAATCATCACCACTATCCATCTCTAGAATTTTTTTCACCATCCCAAACTATAATTCTGTACCCATTAAACAATATCTCCCCATTAGCTCCTGCCCTTAGCTCTTGGTACTCTCTATTCTATTTTCTTTACCTATGGATTTGAGTATTCTAGGTACCTCACATAAGTAGAATCATGTAAAATTTGTCCTTATTTCAATTAGCATGTCTTCAAGGTTCATCCATGTTGTAGCATGTATTAGAATTTCATTCCTTTTTATATTACATAATATTCATTGTATGGATATGCTTCCTTTTGTTTATCCATTCATCCATTGATAGACATTTGTGTTGGGACTTGAACTTTCCAAGTTTTCTCTTTTCTTGCTACTTGTACAATTACAAAGCCATTAGGACATCAAGGGGTGATATGTGTCTTATTTGTGAGCCCAACAAACAGTAGTAAAAAGAGTCAATGAAGTGACTGTTTTGAAGAAGTTTACCTTGAGTTCTTAATTATTTAGCAAAGGCCATGTTAGAAGGTGTCTGCTGGGCACTGTTGGAGAAAGCACTCAGGTAAACCAGAGAGTATTTTGTTGATTTTTAGCAGATCAGGATGCATTTTGCATGTGGTTTTGACCTTGAGACCTCAGCCAAAACAAATATGAATTGAAACAGTCCCGAGAGGGAGACTACTGGAAGACCAAAGCTGCAGGAAGCCATGAGCATTAGGCAGGGAGTAGTAGGCATGAGTACTAGGAAGGAGGCCTAAGGAACAGCTTTTGGAGTTAGAGTGATTTAGGATAAACAAAAGTAAATAATAGGTAATAAAAAATGTTGTGTAGCTACTTTAAGAGGTAGTTAACTTTAAACTATAAGTAAGAACTCATTAATATCTGTGGCATGAATAGAGGAATGAGTTTAAACGAATCCAGGCCCATAATAAGTCATCACCCCCCATGCCCCAATGGGGGCGGGCTGGCCAGACCCCACCCATGCACGAATTTGTGCAACGGGCCTCTAGTATAAATAATAATAAAGGGGAGAAGGCTCTCGCAGCTTCCCCTCGGACTCTGGAGGGCTGTTCAGGAAGCACTCTTTGCCCAGAGGACAGCACAAATCCCTGGAGGGCCAGAGCCTTCCAGGTGCCAAAGCCTCTGGTGGGAGACAGGCAGGGACTGGAGAGAGCCCACGGCATCTCCAGGCTCTGTCACCCCTAGACCTTCCAAAGGGAGCACACTCAGTGACACATGACTCCATCCTGACACGCCTAAAGGGCTGTCATGTGACACAGGCAGTGACTCCCCTGGGCAGAATCAGGACCAGTGGATGAAGTGACAAAAAGGCATGGTCTGGTCAATAGGAATAAAGACTCCTGAGGAGTCGGAGCTGCCGAACATGGCATAAGGGCCCACCTGGCTGCATGTAAGCAAGGCCAGAGAGCCAGCTCCTGGAACTTGAGTGTTTACATATTCTCTAGCAGGGGTCTCTATGTTCCAACTCTGAGCTCCTAAGTGTCTGTATCAGGGAGAAAAACAGGAAAAAAATAAGCCTGTGAGAAGGAAGGTCAAGAGGGCGACATGGCCAGAATCTGTGACAGAGGCGTCAGTGTGGGGCGGCTCCCTCTCAGTCTGAAGGCATGCTGTTAGCAGAGCCAGACTGAGCCTATTTGAGGGGGAAACTTGTTCGAACTCAAACCCCCAAGTGCTACTGGAAAGTCTCACGCAGTGATTCCTAGTCAACGTAGGCTCTGGGTTCACTGATCCTGGATTCAAATCCTGATGCTACTTAGTAGCTGTGTGACCTTGGGCAATGCATTAAGAGATCTCTGGGCCACCTTTTTCCTGATGAAAAATATTAGAATAGCTCTGGCCGGTGTGGCTCAGTTGATTGGAGCATCCCCCCATATACCAAAAGGTTGTGGCTTTGATTCCTAGTCAGGGCACCTGCCTGGGTTACGGGCTCAATCTCCGGTTGGGGCATGTATGAAGGGCAACCAATCAATGTTCTTTCTGACGCTGATGTTTCTCTCTCTCTTCTCCTTCCCCTCTCTCTAAAAATCAATGGGCATATTTTCCAGTGAGGATTTAAAAAAATAAAAATATATATACTGGAATAAAAATAGGACTTGCCTCACAGATTTGTTCTAAGGATTACACGAAGTGAGGTAAATAAAGTCCTTAGCTCTAACATATATTAAAAGGAGCTGTTGCAAACTGACCTAAACAAGTTTAATTATGCACAAACTATTAGGTAGTTTGGGTAGAGATAGGTAGTTCCCAAATATGAGCTGTTGAAGGCTAGCAGCTCCCTGCCCTCCCCTCATCCCCCCCCGACTTTGCTTCACACAAGTTTCTGGTCAAATTCTGCCACTCTTGGTCACTTATTAGACACTTTTATCAGCAAATAGACACAAACTCTGTTCTGAAAGCTGATCACGGCTCTGTCCTTTCAGATGTTCTAACCAAGCCTTGTGTGAAAGGTTTGCTTGAGGGAAATCCACAGTCTAGAAACAGGATTAGATCAACCTTAAGGCCTGGAGCAAATCAAATTCTTTGACACTGTGGCTGGACACAGGACCGTTGTGAGAATCTGGCCTCGGGTACCATTCAGAAAGGCAAAATATACAGAGCACAGCAGGCCCTTTTTCTGTCTTGCATGGGCGAGGAATAACTGTAATGTGTATCTTCCCTATTCCTGATTTTAATGATGAAAACTCATTTCCAACTGGGTTTATTAACAAGCCACATTTCCCCCAGTGAAAACGGATCTAACACGCTATTATACTAATTAAAATGTGCTGATGCGAATGGGAGAAAACAATGGCCTAATAAGCCCTCAGAATAACAGTGAGTGTTTTATTAAACACCAGCGGATCGCGCCTGTATGCTCTTGATTAAGGCACTGACCTTCCCTAGAGCACAGTGTAAATGGACACTTATTTGCTATCACACTGTAAACCACAGCCATCTGAGGGCGGACTGCATTTCTCCACTGCCCTGCTACTTCTGAAATAGAGGCTTGCTTTCAGTCGGAGCTAGCCTCCTCGGTTAGGGGATGTCTCTATGAGCCAGTCATTCTTTTAAGTCCTTTAGCTCTTTTAGGTTCTCACAACAACCCTTGGAGGGGAGGACTATGATACCCCACGTTATCAGTGAGGAAACTGAGGTTCAAAGCTGCAGAGCTGTAGGATATTTGGTAGAAATTAAGTGAAGAAGAAAGAAATGAGAATCTTCCTGTACATGTGGTATCTCACCTTAAGTGCAGAGCAAGAAAGAGGTTAAGTGGGGGTCCCTGATCCTGCCACCCCATCTCTTGCAGAGAGCCTCCCCTTAGTGAACAGAATTACCCATCCTCTCACACAAGCCAGTGTGGATGGTAACACTTCAGCTCCATCCGAGTGTTAATTTCACATTTTTAATTGACCACAGGGAGATGCACTCTCTTCCCACTGCCTGGCTGCGGACCTCTGGGGTCTGTGCGTGCTGCCCCGTCCACGCCCAGTCCCAGACCACCTCCATCTAGAATTACAGCAAGCCAGGGCTAGGGTTACCGCACTTAGCACTGAAAGGCCACCTCATTCCAGCCTTTCAGAGCGAGGCAGCTCATCACTCATCACTTGCCAGTTGGCCGGTGTATTTCGGGCTTGCTTTGTTTCTGCCAGGGCTGAAAACAAGCAAAGGGCGAGGGGCCATCAGGAATGGAACGGGCTGAGCAGGGCGGGAGGATATGAGTGACATGGGCATTTGAAGAACCAACATCCCCAGGGTGTTAGGGTAGGTGTGAGGGTCTCCACGACTGACATTGTGCATGTGACCGAGGCCTGCATACAATGTCCCCAACTGGGATTACTGAGGGCCAACTATGTGCAAGCCATTTTTTTAAATGGGAACTTCAATACAGTCACCGTCTTTAAGGGGAGCCGTGTAAGTGCCCTTTTATAACAAGAGGAGAATAGGACACAGATGCACCCCACCCCCATGTGAAGATACAGGGAGAAGACGGCCACCTGTAAGCCTCAGGACCCTGTGGACACCATAATCTTAGACTCCCAGTCTCCAGGATTGTGAGAAAATAAGTTCCTATTGTTTAAGCCACCTGGTCTGTGGTACTTGGTTGGTAGCTTAAGCAGACGAAGACAACTGGGATATCTACGAAAGAGGCCATTGAAGAAGCCAGGCTGGGAGAAAGATGAAGTTGGCTCATTCCAGAGGGGAGGAAAGGGAGATGGAACGATGTGGATGAATAGAACGAATTGGATGAATATAATCTATAGAACTAGGTGATGGTCTAATGTGGGGTGAGGGAGACGGAGGGAACAAGGGTGATCAGGCAGGCTGGTCTGAGCAGGGTGATGGTGGTGCTTTTACTGAGAAGAGGAAGCACTGGGGAGAAAAGGGGGTGATGAGAGAAGCAAGGCTCCTTGTCATGACCTCCATGGAGGTCCATGTTCTCACTGACAATGAAGACAACATTGGCTGTGCCCTCAATAAATAAATTAAATTAAATTAAAACACAACATAAGGGTTTTAAAAATTAATATACTTTTAGATTTACAGAAAAATTGAGCAGATAATACAATAGTTCCCACATCTATCTCTCCTCTGCACACAATTCCTTCTATGAATCCAACGTAAGTTTTAAAGCCAAAGGAAATTGTTCTTAGAGTCAAAACAAAATCTATGCATGTCTACCTGTTTCTTCCCAACACAGAGAGATGGTTTAAAATATATATATATATAATTGATTATATTATATATATAATCAATTATATATATATATTATATATATATATATAAAAAATATGAAAACCAGAGAGATGGTTTAAAAATATATATATATATATATATATATATATATATGTATATATATATAATTGATTATAGAGAAAGAGGAAGGGAGAAAGAGAGAGAGAAACATTGATCGGTTGCCTTCTGTACAAACCCCGACTGGGAACCAAACCCCAAACCTGGATATGTGCCCTGACCTGGAATTGAACCGGCGACCTTTCAGTGCATGGGACAACACACAACTAACTGTGCTACACCGGGCAGAGTGAGAGATGGTTTTAACATGGGAAAACTTTGTACTTCACAGTGACAACAGTGAGCCCAACCTGCCCTAGCTCTCTCTCCACCCCCTCTCACCAACTCCTCACCTTCCCTTTTCCAGAACGAGTTTTACTTTTCTTTCCTTCAGCTAACTAACTCCTATTCATGAGCCCTCCTGGTTGGGCTAATAGCACCCTGTGCAATCCACAGGTTATCCCTTCCCATCTCCAAGGGAGGGAAATGTTCTTTATGAATGTGGCTCCCCCTCCCCCATGACATTGGCTTATTGTATCTGTTCTTAGTGCCCAGCACAGTGCTTGGTGATTAGTAAAACTACTTCATATATATATATATATATATATATATATATATATATATATATATGTATGTATGTAACTAAACAGAAAGTGATCAGTGCCATTAAAAAAAGGAGAAGAAAGTGTTTTGGGATTCAGGACTCAATAAGCTCAATGCCAGTCAGCAAGACTGCCTGCCAATGCAGATCACAGCCTACCCTGGAAGAGGAACCACATGGCTATTGCGGAAGGTACTTAGAGGGTGCAGAAGGGCGGACAGTAATGGGAGCAGCTGCTTGCGGCGAGCTGTTGTCTAACATGTCATTGCGGTGTGTGTGCTGAGTGCTGAAAGGAAAACAGATCATCTTCTGTGTGCCATATCCCTGACCCTGCCATTAGAGTGACCTATTGTGCGTGGATGTGAATTTGACATGTAATCTATAGACTGGGGTTGAATCCGATTTTGCCCGCCCGGTAAATGAGTACGCATTTGTTGGTTAAATGATCCATCTTCTCCCTGGAGGTCATTATTCCATTAAGTGGTAACTGGGTCTTATTAAGCTGTTCAAACTCTTGTAGCTCCTATAATGTTCTCAAATTATATACTCCATGTTATATATTTGTTGTGTTCGACAAATACAAATGGGTCCTGTGCAAGGTCTGGCCATGAAATAGCTGGCTGTGTGACTTTGGAGAAATCATGTGACTTCTCTGGCACTCCGTGTTCTGTCTGGGGCACTGAAATGATCTATGTGCCTTCTCCAGAAAAACTCTGGAGTGGGGAGCCTGGAAATGAAGCAGGGAGCGTGGAGTAGAAGATCCACCTTCCACATTCCATGATCTTACACCTTCCTCGCTGCTGGCATCCTGAGGATTTCCCCTTGACGCTAATCAGATGAGTGCCTTCTTGCTGGCTTCCCTCCCCTCCCTGTTCTTGTATAAACTCTGTGTTCTGGGGGAAGACTTTTCTTTAATCAAAGATCACTGATGCACAGAAAAACAATATGGCTTATACACAAATAAAACGCAATTTGATATAGTTGCTCTTTCATGAGGGAATTATGACGGGCTCATGATGTCTTATTTGTAAATATAAATACTAGAATATATAAAGCTATCAGATATTCTTTAAGTTCATAATATAAGTCAGTTAGTGGATAAAAGAGAAGTGAGGAAAGAAAGAAGGAAGGGGAAAGGAGAGGGGAAGATAGAATGACAAGTGGAGGTTTCAAGAGGAAGAGACAGAAGAGAGCAAGTCAGAAGAGAAGAGAAGGAGGAAAGATGGAGAGGAGAGAAGAGGCGAGGAGAGGAGAGAAGGGGAGAGAGAAAAGAGCATCAGGGGAAACAGAAGAGAACAGAGTAAAAAATGCCCTTGATCAGCCCTGCTACTCACCAGGGCGGTTGTCTTTCATCACATGGCTTTCTGTTCACACCTGCCCTCAAAGTGTAAGTCTCTAATTCACCACTGCCTATAACCCGTCTCCATCTGTACTTTTAGTGACTTAAGGATTAATTCTACAGTGGGAATTGCAGGCAGTTAAGGGAGGAATTCTTCTTTGGGCTGTAGGGGCAGTGACAAGAGCAACGTTTGTCCCGGTGCCAAGGAAATCAAGCAAACCCAGGCAGAAGGCTGGACTCTCCCTCCTCTGAATTTCCCCCCAAACAGTGATTGTGTTGGTGTCCTGGAAAGGTGGTTGGCATATCCATGTAGCATCATGTTATTACAGGAGTACAGAGAGGGAATCATAGATGCTTATGGCACCAAAGCCACCACGTTTGGTTATGAGAGTTGTTCACTGAATAAGGGTGGCCAGCCCACGCACCAACCCAAGTACCTGGCAAAGCCATGTCCACTTGGAGGAAGCAATGCCTTTTTCTAATTTTCCCCAAAGGGCAGTGGTCCTATGTGACCCAGACTCCGTTCAGAGCAGGTTTGCTTACTTAGCTGAAGGGAGGCTGCGAGACTGTGGGCAGCTCTGGAGGCTCGGTCTGCACATGGGATACTCAGGGAGATTAAGAGATCTACTCAAGAGCACGTACGGTAAGTAAATTTGGGGACTTAGCACAATACCAGGCAGAGGTGTATCATTGAACAAAAAACTATGGAAGCTAAGAATAGACATCAGTTATACAGACTCCAAGTCAGATGCTCTTGCTGACTCTCTCAGAGGAGGAATTTGGGGTTGTTGCCAAGTCCCTCTCGTATCTTAATTTGGTTACTGACAGGCATGGGTGGGTCTTCCTTAAAGGACTGGTAGGGATGTGAGACCCAGAAAATCCAGGTCCTTCTTCAGCCCAGGGAAGCCTGAGAGACAAATGCATCTCCGAAGCCTGAATCTACCTGTCCCTGGGTCCCAGTCCAATGCCAGAGGATGCTGGCAGAGGTCCTCAGAGACAGCGTCAGAAAGAGCTGTGCATCTCCCTGTGACCACTAGAGGGCGCAGGCAGGGCACTCCTCTGGCTCCAGAAATGCTAAACAGATGGGATCTGCGATAGAGCCAAGGTATGGAGGCAGTTCTTAGAGGAGAGACCTCACCAAGAGCAGCCAGAGAAGAGAAAGTGAGCATCCAACTGAAGTGGCTGACAGTCAGTCAGTGGGTCTCAAGAAGTTTTCTGGAGAAGGCAAATAGATCAGTTCAATCCCCTGCTGTGACACTAGCTAGCTGAGTGACCTTAAGCAAGTTGTTTTACCTCTCTGAGTCCTCAGTTTATTCATCTGTAAAATGGAGCTACTATGACTTGGGACTTGCAGAGTTGCCATGAGCCTTCTAGAAGTCCAGTACACTGCCTGACACTTTAAGCATCTGGACTACAGTTTACTGTTATAAAAATCCCACTATGTTTCTGGACTTAAGGAAATTCTGAAAGGGTATTTGAGCCCCGGAGAGAACCCACGAAGAGGTTCTGAATTGTAACTTTCTGGTGGAGGTTGTGTCCCTCCCAAATAGTCACCGTTACAACCTTGGAGGTATTTTTTTTGTTTACATTCCCAGGAGCACTGTGTACAACATTAAACACAAATTGGGGGCATGCAGAGTGCAGAGCTGGGAGAGGGGGTGTGGGAAAGGAGACTTCCCAAAGAGGAAGAGGGCTGGGGAGAGGTGCAGGGACAGGCCATGAAAAAGAGGGAGTTAGTGAAACACAGTGGGGGAAACACTGGACTGGATGGGATGTCAGAAAGCCATTAACAGGAGGGGTGACCTGGGGACGGACACTGTTCCCTCTGGGACCATTTCCTCATTTTTAAAAGGGGAGGTTGGGCTGATCCCTTCTAGCTCTGACATTTTCTCATTTCACCTGGAGAGGCAGGAGGAGAATCCCAAAGGAAGTAGAAATGTAGGACAACACCAACATCTGCTCCAAGTCATATTTCCAGTTGTTCATCTTTTCGGTAAACATGCATCAAACACCAAGCATGTTCTGGGCACTATACTAAGGTGCTGGGCAGGGGAGGGGAAACTGGATGGACAAGATAAGTGATCCTCGTCCTTAAGAAGCCTGTCATCTAGGGGGCAAGGTGGGTGCCTCTCCTTTTACACAGTTAGTCTGAGAGGGCAGGAAGGTATTGGTAAGGATTAAATAGGAGGAGGAGGAGGAACTCTGGGTCTGACTTCTTTATCGAATCCCTCAAGTTTCTGCTGATTGTTTGCCGATTCTGTGCCCAACAGCAACTAGGCAATACACTTCGGCAATGTTCATAATATTAGTAATTTTAAGAATAATATACTTCATTTATATTGCACTTCACTGGTATACTTTTCTAAGCATTTTTCCTAAATGACTTCATTTATATCTATCTCTATAGGCAATAGAAAAGAAGCATAAAACATGATCCTTACCCTCAACGAACTTACTTTCTAATTGAGGATGGAGATCATGAGATAATCAATAAAGCTACTTGGATCAAGAGCTAAATTTTGCAGACGAGGTCATTTCATTTACATTAAGAGAGCATGACATGCCATCGTTGTGAGTGTGGTGGCTGGAAAAGACTTCATATGGGGTAGTAAGGAGATTGTATAGTAGGTCATTTTAAAATACCATATTTCCCGGTGTATAAGACAACTTTTTAACCCAGGAAAATCTTCTACACGCCCAGTCGTCTTATACGCCGGAAAATACGGTAATGAGAAATTTGGTTGATTAGGTACAGTAACGAGGGGTCATTAGTGGCCTTGAGAGTATTTTGATCCTTGCACAATGAGGAGCCATAGTATGATTGAGAAAATGTAGGTACCTTTGATTAAGAGGCATCTGGGGAAAATGAATCTGGTGCTGGTATGAGAATGGAGTTTATCAGCAATCTGCCAAGCTAAGGTGACAAGTCAGGAGGCCATTTTAGTAAAGTGCTTAGGCTTTGGAATCAGGTAGCCCTAGAGTCTGTCACTTAAGAGCTGAATGTCCTTGAGCAAGATATTTATATTCTCACATTTTGATTTCTTAACCTCTAAAATGGAGATGATGGCACTTACTTTTCAGATGGTTCAGTATTAAACTGGCCAGGCAATGCAGAGTCCAGTGCCTGAAATGTGTTAGGTGTCCAGTCCATGTTAGTTCTCTCCTTCCTTCTGCTCTAGGTGAAGAGGGACTCTCGAGGAAATCCTCTGTTAACTGACTGGTTCCACCCAAAGGGAAGATAAAAAGGAAAGGTGATACCACTGGCAGAAGTTGAGAGGTGAGTAGTTTGGGGAAATGGTGATGAACTTGAAATGACAGTGGTATAGGTAGAAGCAGAATTATCCCCTAGGTATTTGAAAACAGGACATTAGAAGGAGACCAAGCTAAATCTGTAGATTCTGGCCTCTTAGTATAAAAGTGATAGCTGACACTGTGTGTGTGATGACAATCCCTAGGACAGCAAGAGTGTAAAAAAGTCACTGAGACTTGGAGGGTTGTATTAAATGGGGCAGGAGAAGGAAGAGGAGTAACTACTCTTTAAGAAAGGAAATGAACTCTAGCCGGTTTGGCTCAGTGGATAGAGCATCAGTCCAGGGACTGAAGGGTCCCGGGTTAGATTTGGTTAAGGGCACATGCCCAGATTGCAGGCTCGATCCCCAGTAGGGGCCATGCAGGAGGCAGCTAATCAATGATTCTCATCATTGATGTTTCTATCCCTCTTCCTTCCTCTCTGAAATAAATAAAAATGTATTTAAAAGAAAGAAAATGATTGGGATAGTACAGGGTGTCAAAACTGCAATAAGACTTTCCAGGAAAAAAGGCTTCATGCCAAATACTGAAGAGAACAGGAGCCTGAAGAGAAGCCATCTGATCTCAAAGATAGCATCTCAGATAATTAGGGGAAGCAGCAAGACTTTAACCCCTCAGGAATGATGGAGAATCGAATCAGACATCAGGGAAAGAGTGGAACTAGCTGACCTCAAAGGTAACTTCCAACTGGCATCAATATTCACCACTTGGGAGGTAAGCATCATTCAGGCTGAGGGAAAGGAAAGTCAATGGTGAAGACAAATATTCAAAAGTCTGACCCCAGAAATAATATGGAGAGATTGCTACATGTTTGAGGGTGAAAAGAAGAAAGGTAGAGAATATTAAATTGTAGAGTGTGTGTGTGTCTGTGAGGGGGGGGGGCTCAGAACTCAAAATAAGAAGCATTGTTTTTAGAAGAAAATAATTTTATCTAGACTGTAAGGGGAGGTGTTACTTTGAGAGAGAATGGATATTTATTCCTCTGAAAATAAGAATAAAAACATAATTTGAGGAGCATGGGATCCATGAGGGAGAGGCTTCCAGGGGGCCTCAGCTTTCTTAGAAGAGTACTTAAAGATGGAAGTGTTCAAATGTTTAGGAAGAGGGGACCTCCTGTGGGGGGTACACCAGAACAGCCCAGGCACAGAAGAAATGGGGAGGCAGAGAACACCCACTGAAGAAGGGGCAGGAGGCTGAGGACAAAGAACTGAGGCTGTTTCACCCGGAGAAGGGAAGATCGACATAGGAATCCATGGCTGGCTTCAAATATTTAAAGAACTAAACATCTGTGGGAATAGGAGGAGCCGCTGGTGGAAGTTACAGGAGGCAGTTTCCACATGAACATAAGGGGAAAACTGCTCACACTGTGGAGCGGAGAGGCGAGTGGTTCTCCCAGAGGTGGTGTCCGGAAGATATGGGACAGACAGTTACTTGCCTAGGGTGCTGCAGAAAGGATTTAGTATCAGAAAAGAGTTAAACTCCAGTGATTTCTAAGGCCCTTCCCTCCAGCACAGATGAAATCTATAGGCATGGAACCAATTTATTTATTTTTTATACATATATATTTTATTGATTTTTTACAGAGAGGAAGATAGAGGGATAGAGAGTTAGAAACATCGATCAGCTGCCTCTTGCACACTCCCCACTGGGGATGTGCCCGCAACTAAGGTACATGCCCTTGACCGGAATCGAACCCGGGACCCTTCAGTCTGCAGGCCGACGCTCTATCCACTGAGCCAAACCGGTTTCGGTGGCACAGAACCAATTTAATGTAAAGAACACCACAGCTGGAACAGACCTTAAAGTTCCTCTAATCTAATAACCCATTTGATTCTTGAGCCCCTTCCAGAACATGCTCACCAAGTGATCAGGGATGTTAAAATGCACTCAAGCTAATCCATAGGCAGCCACTGGAAGCACTGGATTTGTACTTACTTATCATCTGACAGAGAACTAATTCGTGGATCTCCCAGAGAACTCACCGTCAAGATGGTCTAGGTCAGTGGTCGGCAAACGGCGGCTCACGAGCCGCCGTTTGCCGCTCTGTTAACTAATGAGTTTGCCGACCACTGCTGTAAGGCATTACCCTTACCCAGAAGTTTTGACTTCAGGTTAAAGACATCAGTACATTATTAAAATGTTTTTTAAGTGTTTTTCCCTAAGGCAGTGGTCGGCAAACTCATTAGTCAACAGAGTGGCAGTTTGCCAACCACTGGTCTAGGTGAAACTTACCTGAGAACCCTTCTCAATGAGAGAAAAAGTATTGATAAATCTTGTATATAATTTTCAGTTGCTCTTCACCCTTGCTTATTACATAAAACCCCAAACTTACAAAACAAATGCTGGTTATATATTTTAAAAGGATCCCCCACTTTATTAAATAATCCACTTTGGGATACTTAAAGCCACAAATTTCAGGAATGAACTTAAAATGTACTCAATTTTCTCCTTCCCCACAAACAAAAAGTTCTTTACACACAACTTTCCAAGAACTTGTATGTCACACAAAGTAAATTTCAGTAGTATTACAACATAAAAAACACTTCCAGCTTAATTGGCCACACACAAGTGATCGAAGATCAGTTTGGGTCCAAAGGGAGGCTTAGTAGAGGACATCTCATTTGATCCAGAATTTCAAGATCTACACTAGCCAGGGCTCTGTTTACCCAGAGAAGGGCGGTAGAAAACGTCAGCAATGTTCTCAGTGGCACTGGGTGGAAAGCCCTTATTGGGCTTACTGCAACTGTTTACTAGCCATGTGGCTCTGAGGGGAGTGACTTCACCTCTCAGCCTCAGTTTCTACAGGTGTAAACAAGGATTACCTAACACACATGGTTAATTCTGAGGATTAGAGGGAATGTCTACAAAGCAACACACACACACACACACACACACACACACACACACACACACAGCCTGACACATGGTAGGCAGGCCCTCTGCTGCCTTTACTTTGCTCCTCAACAAGCCAGTGAGGTTGCACACCTAAAGGCTGTTCATGCCATTTCGTACAAACCAGAGCTAAGTTACAGGCTAAAATTACACCAGCACAAAACCTGGCTTCTCTGCCATGGCGGCAGCCTGCCCGGCAGCCTCACCACCTCCTCAGGCAGGAGATTCCAGTAAGTGACAGTAAAGAAGCGCGTTGCTGATTTTCAGAAGACATCAAGTAACAGGGGCTGTGGGAGATGGCCTCTAAATACATGGCCCCTTCCTATGCCTGCTAACCCTAACCCAGTTCCTAAGTTCCTAGGGGAGCAGGCGGGTAGGATGGGAGACAGGGCTGCAGGGGGGGGGGGGGGGGGCACGTAATAAATGGTGAACTTTAGAGCCCCATCACATCTCTCAGTCCCCAGGAATCTCTCCAACCATCACCAGCATCATCTCTACTATGGTTAAGTGGCAATTTTCATAATTACACTTAAAAGTGAGCAAAGGCTTCTTCTAATTACATGCTCCGCAGAATGGCTAAAATGAAAATGAAATAAAATAAAAATACGAAGCATTGTGGAGCACGTGGTTTTACTGCTGGTGGGAGCATAACCGACAGGGCCAATGTTAGAAAACTGCTTGGCAGAATCTGCTAAAGCGGATATGGGTGCCCTATGGCATAGCAATCGCAGGAAAATAGGAATGTTTACTACAGCCACCAAAAGACAGACCAGGACTGCGCTGTCCAATACATGGGGCTCTTTAGATTTGAATTACTTATGATTTTAGGAAATTAAAAATCCAATTCCTCAGTCACATTAGCCACATGTGACTTAGCAGGAGCCACACTGGGCGGCCTCAATACAGCACATTTCCGCGCTGAAAGGTCTATTGCAGACTGTTCTAGAACGTTTGTAGCAGCACTATTCACAACAGACCCAAACTTAGAAAGTACCCACCTGCCCATCAACAGCAGAATGGACGAGCTCATTGTGGTGTGGTCACACAATGGAATACGGTTAAGAAAGGAAAGGGCACGACCTACAAGGTCACCCAGCAATATGGATAAATCTCACGGGGCCCAAAGCCATGCACAGAAGGGCACATACTCTATGATTCCGTGCACGTGATGTTCTAAACCAGGCAAAGCCCTTCCATCCCGGCTGCTGCTAGAAACCAGGACAGTGGCTGCCGGGATCGCGGTGGGGTAGTGACCCGAGGGAGCGCGAGGGGACTTTGTGGGCTGGGAACGTCCTGTTTCTTCATCTGGGACCTGGTCTCGGGAGTGTTTACTTTATGAAGGTTCAGCGAGCTGTGCTCTCTCGCCTTTTCTGCATTCGCTTCTTCAATACATTTCCGAAAAGCTCCTTTAGAAACTGTCCTGTTATTCATGGCACCTGCAGCCTGGGTTTGCAAAAGCCCGCCCTTTCCGTAAAGCGCCCGTGGGTCTGAGGCCAGGGCGGCCTCCCCAGCCCCCTCCTCCGGGCTTCCAGCGAGGCCCCTGGACTCACCGACACGCCCGGGGCGTCCCGCCTCCTCGCCGCGCGCCGGGCCTGGCTCTGCGCCCAGATTGCGACCTTCGGGGCGGCAGGCTCTTCCAGCCGGGGCTCCCGTCCCGGGGCGCGCCGTGCGCTCCCCGCCCCGCGGGCTCTGACCGCCCCGGGCCCGTCTGGGAGGCGGCGCCCGGCCCCGCGTCCCCTGCGCCGCTCCCGACGGCTCCGGGGTCCTCCCCGCTCCCCGAAGCCAGGCTCCGGCCCCGCACCGAACCCTCTCTGGTCGCGGGGAATCCGCCGTCCTTCCGGGGCTCCGTTCGACTTGGGAGAAGGCGCCCGGAAAGGTCCCTCCTGGGGCCCTGAACTCTCCGGTGAAGGGGGAGCGGGCTGTGACTGAGGCTTTGAACCCAGCCGCCTCCTGCGGGAGCCTTTCGCCCGGCGAGACCCGCCCACCGGGCCCCACCGGGCCCCACCCGGCCCCACCCCGGCGGGGAGCGCGGCCGCAGTTCGTCGTGGCGGTGCCGTGGAACGCCGAGAGCCGAGAGCCGGACCGGGAGAGCCCTGCGGAGAAGGGAGGCGGGGAGGTGCGCAGGGTTTCCCCTCCGCACCTTTCCTGCTGCAGAGACGCGGTAGAGGGGCCCGAGGTTCCGCCTGAAACCTCCTTTCCCCTGGCCCTTCCGTCGGCTCCACAGCCCCGGCGGGGCCCCCGCCCGTGGGAAGCACCTGCCCCCGGCTTGCCAGCGGTGACTCGGACCCGCCTCTCCCGTGACGCGCGCCTCCAGTGTTGGGGTTCTGAATCCTCCCGCCTGCCTGCCGTCCCCCAAACCCCGGCCTGGAGGTGCCTCCAGGGCAGAATAGATTTCTGAGTACCACAGGCCGGGCCGAGAACATGGACGCAATGCCTGATGCGTACCAGAGAGCTTGATACGCTGCTTTTACATGGATCGTCTCATTTGATTTTCAAAGCCAAGGTGATTTGTACACGAGTGTTTACTTATAGAAGCGTTCATTGAGCTGTATGCTTAAAATGTGTGTATTTTGCTGTCGTTTAAAAAACCCATGAGAGAGGTGCTATAAGCATACCCATTTTATAGAGGAGGAAACTGAGGTCCGGAGTGCGCCTAACTTACCAAGGTCTCTACCGCTGTTTGTGGTGCTGCTGAGGTTAGAATGGAGGCAGCCTCACTCCAGAGTCCAGCCTCTTCACCCCTCGAGATTGGGCCCTGAAGGAAATTAAAAAAAAAAAAAAAAAAAGCTGGCCTTCTAGAATCTATGCCACCTCCTCCACCCGTGGCGCCGATTCAGTTCTTAAGCTTGGTGTGGCACCAGTCACTGGGTGGGGAGGGATTAGCCAACCCATTCAGGGAAGCAAGGAAGGCCTGAGCCCAAAGTAATCTCTGAAATCATATCATCCATCCTTTTCTCTATCTGAGAGCTCAGAAACCAGAGCCCAAAGGGACGATTTACTTCGCCTGTTCAAAATCTCATGGCTCATTAGAAGGCCTGCCTGGGTTTTGCAATCCATCCTGGCTTACAGGACAATCCAGTGAAGCAGCACTTTGGGCCTGGGAGAGTCTTTCCCCTTGCAGAGGGAGCTTGAGGGAGGAGTAGCTGTATTGGTCAAGGGTTCTCGCCCTCCAATGGCCAGGGCCCTGGAACCCCAGCAAGGAGCAGCACAGAAGTCTTTCAGCAAAGAGATTGGAGCTATTGATACTGGGAGACTGCAGTCTCCGGGGAGGGGCAGGCAGTGGGAAAGGGCTGGTCCGGGCTGGCTTTAAGACATGCAAACTGCAGCGAAGCCAACCCATAGAATGGCTCTGTTTCCTCTGTGAGGGTCACACACCTCCTTTCCAGAACAGGAGGCGATACAGAATGAAGGAAGAGAAACGTGGGCCAGAAGGAAGCGAGACAAGGAAGGTGGGCATCTGGGGTTGGGAGCCCTGAGAGGCCACAGCCAGCAGAATACGGACTGGGTTGGGGGAAAAGTTGCTTACTTAGGAAACACCCAGCGGAACCAGGGCGTCTGCTCTCGGAGCTGGGGTGCAGGCATTGAAATCCCACCTTAGAAGATGATGCCCGGGTGCAGGCATCATCTCCAACACCTACCATACTCCTCGCCTAGGGAATGAAGGGGAAGTCAAACTGGGTCCCAAATGTAGGGCCAGGGGTTTATCCTATACGTCCCAGCTTTCCACCCCCTATGCTGCCCCCACCCTCCTTCTGCCTTATCTCGAACTCCTCCCCATCACCTAAAGTTTGTGAACTGGTGTCAAGGTCATAACCAGGTTCTAGCTGTAGAGCAAAGGACAACCTCCTAGAGAAGCTGTGTCCCCAGGCAGCATGGGGGGGGGGGGTGATGAAGGCAGGATCTTCCTCCGGGATCCGTTGGGTCGCATGTCTTCTACCGGGATTTCAGCTGTCCTGGCTCTGCCCAAGGGAGCGAAGAGTCCGCCCCACTTCTCCCTGGCAGCCAGCACCCAATGCCCCGCAGCTCTGCCAGCCCGAGGCTATCCTCATGGCCCTGAAGCACCAGGGAAGGTGGCCCTAAAGGAGCCTGGCCCCATGATCTCCTACTGTGCTATCTGTCCCAAAGGAAAAAGATGCCAACCTGCCCGTCCACACCTCACTGGGAACTCACGTGTTGGGAGAGAGACAAATAACGCTGTGTTGTGATAGTGGAAAGTACCTAAGACTCTGGTGGCACATAGGAGGGAGTGATTACCTCCACTTGGGTGGTTCAGGAAAGAAGCCTGGCCTTGACGGAGAAGCAAAAGTTCACCAGACAGATGGGGTGCAGGGCATTCCAGATGGAGGAGGGCCTCGGAAGAGCAGAGGCGTGGAGGCTGCAACAGCAACGCACAGCTTGGATTGGCTTCCTTGCTGCCATCCAGGCATCCGCTGAAAAGGCTTTCTTGACCACCTACTCCGAAAGAACCCTCTCTCCAGCATTTGGTTCTGGTTCCTTTTTAGAACGTATTCACTATTTTTACATTTTTTGTTGTCGTCTACCTCCCTGACACACGCCCCTGAAAATAAACTCTATATGCCCCCAGGCACTTTTTTCTCTCTCTCACCGTCCTCAGCATCCAGAACAGTGCAAGTGAATATACTTTAATAGTACATGCTCAGTAAATGCTGTTGGATGGATGGATGGATGGATGGATGGATGGATGGATGGATGGATGGATGGATGGGTCGTTTGCAGCTGCAGGCAGTGAGAAATGTGTTAGGAAGCGAGAATTCCCTCCTAAGCAACTCATGGAAGATAACAGCTCCAGAAGAGAGGGCTTCTAGGAAAGAGGTTTGGTGGGAGGCGGTGTCCCAGCTCCAGGACGGCTTTTCAGAGAGCAGGGAACTGGCCGCCAGGAGCTGAGTGACCGGCAGTCCGGTGCAGTAACTCACGCTGCGTTCCGGGGTCTTTCGGCCTCCGGAACCGCGAGGGAGGGAGGGTCTTCGCTCCCCAGGCACCGCCTCTCCAGCCTCCCGCTAGGCCCTGACGGTTGCCTCCAAGCCTCCTCCTGGGCGGTCAGCGGCGGGTTTGGGAGGGTTCCCTCGCCTGCCTCCCCTTTCCTTCTCCCCACCTTTCTTCTTCTTCTTCTTTCTCTCCGTGGTCTTTGCCGCGCCCTAGCCCAGCGGCCCCGCCGCAGCCCAGCGGCCCCCGCCCCCTCCTGTAAGGGCGAAATTGCTAAACTTGTAGCAATAATGACCCTGCATTCAGGCCGCCGGCTCCCGCTGAACGCCTCCGCGCCCCGGCCAGCCGGGCCTAATCAGTGCGGCCCTCCCTGCTGCCCGCCCAGCCTCCGTCCCCCCACGCCGCCCCCTCCCCCAGCGCACAAAAGTGGGGAACAAAACCCCGCGCGCATTTCTCCGTCCCTCCGCTGAGCAGGCCGCCGCACAAAGCCCCCGCTCTGAGAAGCAATGGGGCGTTGGGGAGGGGGGGACGTCAATCCCGACGCTGGGGTTTTTGTTCGCGCGGGGGACTTCGCCTTCCTACCACACCTTTTGTTCGGGACTCCAATAGAAAGCCATTCTTTCCGCACCTTCCCGGCCCGGAGCCGCCTTTCAGCGAGGCCCGGCCCCACAATGGCGCGGCGCTCTGAGGCCTCCCCATTCACCCGCCTTGGCACGCTCACAATCGGCCGTGTGGCAGCGCAGGCCCTCGCGCAGGCATTCTCTCCGCAAGTGACAAGGGGCGGCATAAAGCCGCGGCCGCCGGGGGAGAAGGGAGGGCGGCCGCGGGGGAGAACGCGGCCGCGGCGGGGCGCAGCGCAGCGCTCCCGGGCGCGCCGTAAGCCCCGGCGGCGGCCAAAGAAGGAGCCACCTTCGCGCCGCCCGCGGCTGGGCCCGGGGGAAGTTTCCTTTCCCCCCCGGCGACCCTCCAGGTGGGGCAGAGTCTAAGCCCTGATCTAAAGCAGACTCGGGCACTGGCCCAAACATCTGGGTAAAAATTGGGGGGGAAGAGGGGGGGAGGAATTACAAAGCCCCGGACCTCAACAGGCCATGATGCCCCGACCTAGTCTGGCCACCAGAGTAAAAAGAAATCGATGAACAAAGCCACGAGGAGCCCAGGCTTGCAGCCGGGGGACTGGCGCGGGGCCGAGCGGGCTGCGATCGCCCAAGGAATACCGCCCTCCCGCGCTCACCTGGTCCTCCCCGGCCCGCCCCGCCGAAAGGGTCCCTCCCCGCGGCGGTGGGGGAAGGCGGCTACACACGGTCTGCAGCCGGCGGCCGGTCTGGAAATATTGCACCTTGTTTATTGACTCCTGTAGTGTGCGGCAGCGGGTGTGTACATGTGGATATAGTTATATTTATATAGATATATATTATATGTGCTGAATACAGAATACGAAACAGAAAGGAACCCGGTAACACCTTCCACGGGCCACCAGGTCCCGGATTTGTTCAGCCCCCAGATTTTTTATTTTTGATTTTTTTAAATCTCGCTTCGCTGGTTTTTCTCGAAGAGTTCTGCCCGCCCCGACAATCCGGAGATCCAGGCCGAGGGATCTGCTGCTGAGGGCAGGCGGTTGGAACAAGGAAAATCGAGTGGCGCTCCGGGCCCGCAAAGGGGGCTAAAGGTCCGTGGGGCTTGGGGATCTCTCAAGCCACGACGCCCATTTTTTCTCTCCTTCATGCCATTGTGTGTGTGTGTGTGTCTTTGGGTTTCTCCGCCAACGCTCCGAGGAGGCCTCGGGAAGGCCGAGGGAGAGAAGCCTTCTCGCTCCGGGAGAACCCAGCGGCAGCCAGAGGCCCAGCCTCTCGCACTCCGTGCGGGGCCAGGTCGGGGCCATCGTCCTCCCCGGCACCCAGCCGGCCTTCCGGCCTCGGAGACCGTCTCCGCTCCGGTCCTGGGCCTCCTCCTCGCCCCTGAGACCCCTTCCTCAGGCCTGACGTGAGCTGCGCTCGGGGCTCTCTAGAGAGACGAGTTTTGTTTTGTTTTTGTTTTTGTTTTTTAACAAGGGGAGTTGGCCCTTGGATCCAGCCTTTCTCGCACTCAGTCCCGTGGCGCCCGGCTGTGGTGGGGCGCCCGCCGCCGCCTTGACCCTACCAGGCCCGGATGCCCTGCAAGGTTCCCTGCGCGCAAGCTGCCCCGGCCGCCGCCCCCTGATGCAGCGGCTGAGCGCCGCCGCCGCCGCCGCCGAAGCCGCCCAGGTTGCTCACGTTCACAAAGGGGCCGCCTCCGGCCGCGCTGCAGGCGGGCTGCAAGGCCGCGGCCGCCGCAGGGGCCCCGCCGCCCCCTCCGCCGCCGCCGCCGCCGCCCGCGGGGTACGCACAGCCGTAGCTCCCGCTGTAGGCCGCGGCGGCGGCGGCGGCGGCAGCGGCGGCGGCGGCGGCCGCGGCCGAATTTCCGTAGCCGTAGGCGGGGAAGCCGTTGTAGGAGTAGGCGCCCGCGCTCACGCTGTAGGGCGCACCGTAGGCTGGGGCGCCGGGCGTGACGCACGGCTTACCGTCCCGCACCAGCACCGGCACGGCCACGCGGCGCGGCGGCGGCGGGGGCGCGTGCGCGCCCAGCTCCAGGGACTTGTCCTGCCGCTGCCTCTTGCACTTGTACCGGCGGTTCTGGAACCAGATCTTCACCTGCGTGGACGTGAGCTTCAGGCTGCTGGCGAGGTGCTCGCGCTCCGGCGCCGACAGGTACCGCTGCTGCTTGAACCTGCGCTCCAGCTCGAAGACCTGGGCTTGCGAGAAGAGGACCCGGGGCTTCCGGCGGCTGCGCGGCTTCGGCCTCTCGCCGTCCTCGGCCGCCTTACAGTCTCCCGCCGCCTCCAGAGGCTTCTTCAGCGGGCAGCTCTCTGCGGAAGAAGCAAACACATCAGCGTCCCCTTAGACGTGCCAGACCTCACCGCGGCTCCGACCCCGAGCCCGGAGCACGGTGGCGTTTTGGTAGCTGCACACGGAGAGTGCGGCAGCAGATGTCTAGAGTTTTTGGAAAGTTGGTGGCTCCGTCCCAGTCCAGTTAGAACGCCCCCGAGGCACGTTCCACCGGGAGGGGTAGTTGGGGTTCGTGCGCGTTTATTTAGAACTTGAGCATCTGCGAGGGAGGAGATTACCCCGCATTACCTGTGCGCGGCTCAGCGCGCTAATGACTATTTTCAGGACGCAAGTTTGCAACTACGTAACAACTCCAGTATTTGCAAACTCGCTTGCCTTGCACCCCGTCACAGATAGCTGAAGGTGGGAGGCATGCTGGCATTTGGGCGCCGGTATGCGAGAGCTGCACGGACGTCTCTCTGATGGAAAGTGTAACGCTCGTGCATTGCCCAGGGACTAATGTGTGCCCTTCAAGCACTACATGCTCACAGCCGCATGTCCGTGTGCTGATGCCCTGTGCTACCTTAGAGAGAAAGGAAATTTGACTGATATCGACAGGGTCACGTCGGTGTTAGGCCCTTGGGGGGGAGCTGTCAGAGGGTAGGCCTTGGCTTTGGCCAGATCAAATTTCCTCTTGGGGCAAGAGATTCCACGGCGGCGCCCCCTCCGAAACAAACACTTCCTTGGAGGTTTTACTCAGTTATCTGATTTCCCTACCCAAGTCGCCTCCCATCCGATGGGAGCGCCGGGAACCTTAGACTAAGTCTGGCGCGGTTTTCCTTCGGCCGGAAGCAGCACTGCCTGGGACACAAAGCAAAAACGTGAAGAATTCTTTTTTTAAAAAAGGCCGGCGCCTCAGGGGTGTGAGTGCTCTGCGGAACGGACCGTGTTCCCACGCAGTCTCTCTCTGCCGGGTGCTGTGGGTTCGAGGACGCTGAGCTCCCAAGGAAAGAGATGAGGAAATCACTCAGCTGGTCTCTAGCAAACTTCCTGTGCCCCGTGGATGCTGGACACAACCTCATCTTTTTTTTTCTTCTTTTTTTTTTCTGAAACGAGGGACCACTGCTCTGGCATCAGGGAACTAGCCTCATGCTAGAGGGGATGCGGAAAAGATCCAAGCTCTTGCCCCTTTAGCTCTTGGAAAGAGCAGAAATACAGTGAGTTTGCCCGGACTCAGCGGCTGAGCCCCTGTTGCCCATCTCCATTAGGGCAGCAATACCTTCCCTTCCCGTAGGGGCTGCGTGGACCCCTCCCTGGGAGGAGGAGTTGTCAGGGTCACCTGGTCCTTCTCCCTCCACCCCAGGCACCTGCCCTTGGCGGGGTTGTCGTTGGCCAGGGCGAGGCATGACCCCAGCCAAGGGCTAAAGGGGCAGACAACCATGCTGGCCGGTTTTGGGGGGCGCTCCGCCATTGCTCCAGATGTGCGGGTGCGTTTCCTCCCCCCCCGCCCCCCCCCCCCCCCGCCTCTACTCACTTTGGCTCCGGTCCCTCACGACCTCGGACTCCTCTTCATGTTCCTGAGGCCCGCTGCACGCGTCTCGCAGGACTGCGTGGACATAGCTCTGCGGACAGAGCCCAGAATCCCCGTGGCCGTCGGCCGTGGCCAGTGAGTTCAAATAGGACAATTTCTCCCCTTCTTCTTCCTCGTCTTCTTCCCCGCCGTCAGAAAACTGCGTCCCGTCGTCGGCGGCGGCGGCCAGCATGCAGGGCGCCGAGTGGAAGTGGCGCTCGAAGTCCGCTGGCAAATGAGCGCCGTGGAATTGCTGCTGCTGCTGCTGCTGCTGCTGCTCCAGGTTCAGAATGTCTTTGACGGAGAAAGGGGTGGAAGTGACCGGGCTCGGTAACATCATCGGGGCCACTTAATTCTCCAGCCCAAATACTCAATAAATCCCGGCGGGGGCGGGGAGGCAGCGCGGCGCTCCAGCTCTCCTTCTGGAACCCCACCGCTGCCGCCGAGTGGGGCTTTTGACAGGCGCGGCCCCGCTCCCCTCTAAATCGGCTCCATTGGCCGGGACCTGGGAGTCTGGGTTTTGTTACAGCCACGGCGGGGTCTGGGCCCTCGCTGGTGAAGCCTGTGTCTGAGGCTCGTGCGTCACGTCAGGGGCGGGGCTCTCGCCGCAGCCTCCGTTCCCATTGGTTCCAGCTCATGCGGGCCACGCCCCCCACTTCCCCTGTGTGTGTTGGGGGGAGCAGTGACCCTACCAGAAATAGACAAGGACTCCTGCAGAGTCTCCGAGGCTGAGTCGCTGCTGGTGAGTCTGCACCGCCTCGGGTGCCCGATCACCACTTCCCGCCCCTTCTGGCCGCCCCTTCCCGGCCAGCGCCCGTTCTGGGAGGCTTCCTGCCCGCACGCCAGCTCTAGGAAGGATGGATGGCCCAGGAGCATGATTTTTTTCCAGCTGCGGCGGGGCAGGAGCGCTTCCTTGCCTGTAAATACCGGGCACCAGATCCCTAAGGAGGCAGAATGTTTTATGTATCTGTAGACGAGCCGACGGGTCCGTTCCCGCCTCGTGGACTTTTGCTCAAGCTGTTCCCTCCCATAGGAACGCCTTCCGCACGCTTGTCTCCAGGAGTCAAAAGCTGTTCTCCAAGATTCTGCTCAAATACCACCTCCTCCAAGAAAGCGTGCCCCCGGGTCGCCTAGCCTAGCCGGAGCTCATCTCTCTCGAACCTGAACTTGCAGCGTGTGCTAGTCAAGGGCATCCGGTCACTTATGACTTCCCGCTTAGTACTATCGCTATATTGCCTACTTGCTCCACCCAGGTAGACTATGAGCCCCCCACCCCACCCCCCAAAAGGCAGGGTCCCCGTTGCATTTGCCCTTGTATTTGTCTTGCAGCAACTGCACTGAGCAGGTATGTGAGAGGCAGTACGATGGAGTTACTGCTGAACTTTGTAGTCCCACAACTCTTGGTTTGAATCCTAGCCTAGTCAGTGTGTGGCCTTGGGCGTTTCTAAGCCTCAGTTTCTTTGTCTACAAAAAGGAGACAATAATACCTTCTTCAGGGTTGTTGCCAGGGATAAATGAGGCAAAACATGCCAGGAGCCAGGGGAAGGCCCCACACATGTTACCTGCTCCAATACATGTCAATTACTGCTGTTCTGCAGTAGAGGTCAAACAGTGTCTGTTGACTGCACTGGTGAGACCAAGCTGGAGCGCTGCGCACACGGTGGCTTCATACAGTCTTGATGAAGAAGCTGTCCTCAGAAGGGAGGTGAAAAATAAAACCCGCCATGGAGACCGTCTTTTCCGCCTATTGAAATTGGGGGCCAGTTTCTAGACCTTGACCCTTGGAGGCCTCCCATTTTCCCAACCCACACACCTTCTGGCGCCCTCGTGCGGCCCCCTTCGTGTATTCTGGGCGAATCTGTGGGGTCTCCTGAGATACAGGAAACTCCTCGCTGGTAGGGATCACCTTCCCGCACAATAGGCGCTTGCCTGCCTTTACTCCTAACCCAATGAGAAGCGGCGCGCAGAAAGACCTTGCATAGCGCTGGCCTTGAAAGAACAGAGATCTGTTCCCGACCAACCTTGATGCTCCATCCGGCCTTAGCTGCCCCAAGCCTTTTTTTTTTTTTTTTTTTGGCAGTCGAGATGGTGGAATTGGGGGAGACCGGCCTCAGCTGGAAGGAGCGGGGTGGACCGCGCAGGGACTGTGGACAAAGTCCCAGAGCGGTGGCAGGCATGGAATGGGAGTGGGGAATGAGGGTGGAGAGCTGCCATGCACCCCCCCCCCCCGCCACCTCTCCCCATTCCCCCGCAACAGCAGGAGGAGTGGGTGTCCAAGACTGGGGAGAGAAAGAACAGCCGGTTGGGAGGTGGGGAGAGGCGGGGCGGTTCAAGAGGGAGCGGAAATGGTGGGGGAGTCAGCTCCTGGGGAGCTCGGGGAGCTGGGACGCGGCAGCGCGGGCCACGTGCGCTGGGGAGTTCTTAGGTGCCAGTGGCCGGTGGGCTGTGGGGGGACCCTTTGTGGGCAGGGCCTTGAGCCGGGAAGACCGCTCCTCAGCTTCTGGGGCACCCCGCGCCTTTCAGCTTTGAATTCTCAGACCATTGACGCCCCAGGCGGGCCGGCGTCTCCAAACCAGGCCGTGGTGCTGCTGAAAGGAGGATGCGCCCTGCTTTGCGGCAGATCGAGAATGCTTGGGCGCAAAGATGGAGAAAGAGGTGGGGGTGAGTGCGCGGCACTGCCGGCTGGGAGCCCTGGAGTGTGTGCGTTGTGGTGTCAGGCAAATGTAAGGGAAGAAAGCTGCGCTCCAGCTTCGCTCCTCCGCCCCATCTCCAGGGCTAGACGTCTCGCGGGGGAATGTTTGGCTCCTCTCTGTCCTCATTTTTTTTTTTTTTTTTACGCTTCTCTGGGTGCTTTCCTTACGCGATTTCAAGATTTAGAAAACAGAAAAAGGCAAAAGCTACCGACACTCTCTCTCGCATTTCCAACCGAAGCCTGCATTTTCCCTTGCTACGTTCTCTTGCTTCTCGGCGGCAGCACTTCGCTCCGAAACCTTCCCTAAGCCCATCTCTAAGATCCCCCATCTTAGGTCCCGCGGCGGGGCGCGGGGAACAACAAGGTATGCCCACACACCCTCTGGAGTCTCTCCGGCTGCCTCCTCCCTGAGCGCGCAGAAGGCTGTCTCCTCCCCACCCGCAGGCCCACTCGGTCCGTTCAGCCCGCTGCCTCCAATACCCACCCAGACACCCTGGGACCAGGCCTGAGTGGGTTGTCTCCTGCGTCCCCTGACCGTGTGGCTCCCCAGCGGGCCGCCTGGGGACGAGTTCAGAGTCGATGGGCTGAAGGCTGGTGAGGATCCGGAGCGGGGAGCCCGGGTGCTGGGGCTTAGCGGGCGGTTTCTGCGCCCCGTTCCCCTTTGCCCTTCTCGTACCCAGCCCTGCGCAGGGCTGATCTGTGGCGACGAGGGCGGGGGAGGGGTGGGGAGGGGAACGGGAGGCGGGGGAGTCTTCTACCTGATATCTTGGTCTTAAGCAGGGGCTCCAGTCACCTCTGGCTGCCCTCCCCTGCTTTTGGTGGGTCTGGTTCCCTAGACATTGAATTCCCCAGCTGGGATCTTCACCCGGCCAATCTCATCTAAATAAGTGGCCTGCCTTTTTGTACCAGCCTGCAGCCAGCCCTCCCCAAGACTGGAGAGAGTGCACCCCTGCCGAGGAGGAAAACCCCAGAGCGGTAGTTACCTTACAGCCACCCTGGGTTCCCCGGAGTCACTTATCAGAATGTGGAATCTGGTTCCAAGGAGTATCCAGTTACGGTTGTGTTCTGGGGCATTTGCATTCTCTTGTCTGAACCGGGATCTTTAAAATCCTGGGGCTGTGCGCAACTAATAATAGGTTTTTCGTTCCAGACAGTTTAGCTAATTACTGTCAGATAAAGTAAATATCATTGCATCCATGGAAGCGTTTGATTTTACTTTAATCGAGTGTAGTGTAGGGTAGTGTCTGCCTATGTGTGTAAGCCTGTCCCATTATACAGTTATGCAAGTCCCCTTCCTCCCATATGTGATTAAAGATCACAGTAAAACGATGGCAAATTCTATGAGGGGAAAGTGCTATATAGGTTCATAAAGAGATAAATAAAATTATACCTTTTTTTGGAGAAAAGTCATGTGCTAACCGTTACAATAAATATATTCTCAAATAAAAATGTGATGCTTCTTTGAAAACTTTCAAGTGTTCCCATAAGTTATTATTGTCTACACAAAAATTGCCTCATTAATATCCATATAAATATAGGCAGATAATTGATCATTTTAGTTATATATGCCACTGTTTTTGTTGTTACCTTTGAGCTATTCAAATAACCAGTTAATTCTGTAACCAAATCCACAAAATGTTGAAAGTTATTGTGGCTTTCTAATCTGAATGTAGCACCAAAGTCAGAAGTGATTTTTCTATTAAAGCGTGAAAAACCGTCCTGTGATGAACTCACAGCTAACCAAAACCACATAACATTTCAGAAGAATTTTTTTTCATAGAATTTTAAATTTTTTTACTGCTCTCCTAGAAATTTTATTTTTAATGGCTCATAAATAAATAAATAAATAAATAAGAGGAAAAAGTTTCCTCTTTAGCGGCAGCGCTAAATAGGTTTTTGTTATTTTGTTGGTGGTGTGAATGGGTGCATGCATTTTGGTTTGATTTTTAGTAGAGGGATGTTAGGAAGCTATTCAAAATTTTTTGATCAATCTAGAGGCAATAGTGTTTTGTGAGAAGGTTGAATACATTTTCTACTTTTCAAGAAACATCAGCTTGGTAGGTCAGTCCCAGAAAGCACCGAACTGCTCTAATTCTGACAGAGGACATTTTCCCTCATTTTGGTAATTTTGTAAGCGATTTTGAGATGGCATTTTGAGCATTTTGGCTTGTTGTGCATGTATTTGTGTAAATGCCATATTTTTCCATTTTGTGTCTGGAATTGAGTTTTCTAAATAAGCCACCACTTCCCTTCCCCGGGAGGAAACCAGTCCAGGTTCAGTAATCCTGTAAATCTTCATAAATTACAGGCCCTTGCTGAGGAAGTGAGTTTCGATTTCTCGGCGAGAGGACCGTCCAAATCTCCGTGTATCTGCTCCACTCCAAAAAATTTTATGATAACAATGTAAATACAGCTTTTGTCACCAAAACAAAATTCTATTATGCCAGTAAAACACACCAGTTAGAAAGGCTAACTTTGTCGGATGAAAATCAATGCATATTTTTTTCGAACAAAAAAACACACGCCTACCTAAAGGATGCCTAAACACAGACGTTTTATTTGCACTGTTTGCGAGAGCAGTGAAGTTTTAACTTGGGGATTAAATTGGAATTCTGGATGCATTCCTTAACTTCTTTTTAGTGTGCGTTTAACTTCCTGTAGCAAAACTTCAATGCCTAGAGACTTTTTCAAATAGAGTCTGACTTCGGAACTGCAGCTGCAGTCTTTGGCGAATAAATTCACGCAAAACCAGAGCTCTCTGCGGGTTCCCTGCAGATCTCTGAGCTGGGAGGGCGGGAGGCGGGGGAATGTGCTCATCAAGTCCCGAGAAGCAGAGATTCTTTGTGACTCTTCCTACAGCGGATCTTCTCAACCCCCGTCTGCTTCCCACCGCAAGCCCTGGGACCTAGAAATCTTTTCTCAAATCTCCGGGGCGAGTCAAGTTAGAGCAAACAACTTCAAAGCGTGTGAGAACGAAATAGACCATTCGCCCTGGGAAAGAAACTGTTGCCGCATTCTCGTCTCTTGAAAGCAACACCTTGTCTCATTTTCGCCGCGTTCAGCCTGGAAGTCCTGGCCTTTGGTCCCCGACGGGGAAGAGCGGTTCCCAAGGTGCAGCGGGACCTTTGCTGGTCCCCGGGCGACCACCGGGTCTTGGGACCCAGCCGTCACTTTGCCCTCGATTCTCTGGAGCTCCGGGGGGCACCCAACGGTGACCACTGCCTTGGCGTCAGCCCCAGCTTGCCTGATCCTGCGGGGGGATGTTTTGGGGGTGGGGGGTGCTATGGATTGCTGGCCTTGGTCGTCACAGGCTGGGCACCTGACTTGGGAAGATCAAGGCCCCGGGGCGCCGCGGGGCACCTGGGCGCACAGCTCCTGGGGCAGAAGGCGGGACAAACCTGGGGAGCCAGGTCCAGGCCAGCACGGGGAGCCTCCACCTCGCGCAGAGACGCCGCGGTGTCAGGTCGGAGATCAAGGATGGGGGCCTTGAGGCGGCGGGACTCTGCGGTTGCCAGGGTTCACTCCGCCGCGTCAGCCCAAGCACTTGGTCCGCGCGGGGGCCTCTCCCGGGAGCGTCTCTCTCCAGCTGCCGCCGAGAGCCGGACCCTAGCAAGGAGCCCAAGAAGATGCCGCCGGGCTTCTGTCCTTGAACCTGCCTGAAGGTTGTCCAACTCCACTCGACCTCTCCGGACTCCCGCCTACCTGGGAGAAAGACCTTACCTTTGGTGGCTCCCGGTGCTCAGAGGCCCCAGAGAACCTCGGACAGTCCCGGACTCCAAACGGTCCCTCGGACAGTGCCTCCTCTCCCCCTCGCAGCCAGTCTCTTTCCCCTGTGCCCCCTTCCTCTTTCACTGGGCCCATCTCTGGCTCCCCCACCTCATCTCTTCCTCACTCCCCCCTTTTCCTCACTGCCCCTCCTCCGCCAGCTCCCTCTCCTTCACCACATCCTCCTCCTCCTCTCCCTGGCCTCCTTTCTCACCAGGTCTCCCTTCCTCCCCACCTGGTTCACTCTTCCTTATTTTTTCACTCCCGCCTCTCTTCTTCCACCTTACTGTATTTCTTCCCCCCTCCTTTCTCACTCCTCCACTCTGAAGCTTTCTAATTTTTTGTCCCTGGGCCCTGCTGGTGTTTGGTATGGGGGGAATCCCCCCTCCCTTGTACTGGAGGTGGGATCTCACTAGTACAACCCAGCCCCACTCCTGAGCCCCAGACCCCTCTCCCCCACATCACCCCAGGGTTAACGCTGCCTTGGGAGCTGCTCATAAAAATGTCTAAGCACCTTGGGTGTGTGACAGGGACGCTCCTCTGCACCCTGCTCCAGCCTGTGGGACCTCTCCCACCTCCCTGGCCCCCAACCCCCAGCCGCCTCAGCTGTGGACCCTGACGGACCTGCGGGGCTCCAGGTGGCAGACTTGGCCACCCTCCCTGTGGAAATCCCCGCTCCAGGCAGATCCTGCAGAGCCTCCGCTTCCTTCTATTGTGGCAGTCCCCAGAGGATCACGGAGGAGCCGGAGGGGACCACAGGGCCCTGGGCATCCCTTGAGGACACAGATGGGGGGCTCCCCGGCCAGGGCCAGCCCTTCCCCCACTACACACACAGGCAAGAGCAGACTGAACTGGCCTTCCCTTCTCTTTCTTGCCTGCCAGTCCCACTTTAAATGAGGGGGCTGTTTAGTCTTGAGATCACTCCAACTGGGGAGGTGTTTCTCAGACTGCCTTAAAATGCAGGGGCCAAATCTGGGAGAGGCCAGTGAAGTCCCCAGCTCTCACACCAGCCAGCGGGGACAAGGACCCAGCACTCCGGCTGTTCCCGGGCCACCTATCGTCTCTTACCTCTTCCTAGCTGCTGGGTGGGGGGCCAGAGAGGACACTGAGTGACTGGCCTCTGGAGAGGAGGCAGGGTCTGGCCGTCTCCCCTGTGAGTCAGGCTCTCCAGCTACATAGTAAACTGCCAGCCAACCTCTATTCCTTTACCTCCTATCTGCAACCACGTGTCTGAGGTTGATGGCAATTGTCACCTTCTGATAAATACGGGTTTCCAACAGAGGCATGCAGACCTGGCACGTATGTTTCTATGGACTTACTTTCTCCTGGAATGAAAAGACAGGTGCTTGCTTTCCTGTGTGAACACATCAGAGTGCACATGCAGATAGGCATGGGAAGAAGACACTCAGGGCTCCCCTTAAACACAGACTCCCATTGGGGCTCTGCTCTTTTCAGAGAGTGGGGCCAAAACCGGAGGGGCTTCCCTATTCTGAAGCCCCTCCCTCCCCTCTTCCCCCGCAAAAAATGTGAATTACTGGTAGTTACATGAGATTTGGAGAGAAATGTTTATATGATCCAAGATGAAAACTAGCTTTCATGAGTATCAGATGCACTATACCCATAGAGGCAATTTATGGGATCATTACAATTAGTCTTGTCCAAAGTGGCCCCATAAGGACCTGTCTAAGCTGCAGTCAGAGAAGAGGGAATAGATTTTTATTACCAGCGTTGTAATGACTGTGTGTGTTCTTGAAAGTAATAAAACCACATTGAAATGATTCTGCAATTTATTTTAAAAACTCCACATGCTCCTCTTCCCATTACTACAGTAGGGAGGGTGGTCTGTGTGTATGTGTGTGCACATATTGTAACACCCCCCCCCACACACACACACCGAGTGAGCACAGATGTGGGCACATATGAGTGTTTTACACTTCCCACAAGCAGCAACCAGGAAGCATGTCTGTGAATGGAAGTACACAAACCTCAGGAGCATGCGTGTGTAAGAGCTGGCACCTGTGACACCCTCCTCTGCAGGGAGAGCCCACAGAGTGAGGAGGCTGGGTTTGGGGTGAGGGCCTGGGAAGACGTGGCTTTCTCTAAATTATAATCGCACCTCCTGCCACAGCATTAACTCAGGGCCACTTTTGTAGACTTGTAACCTGGAGCCAGTCTTTTAGCCTCAGGAAGCAGCAGTTTTCTCACCTATAAACGGAGATAATAATGGTGCAGACTTTATGGACCTGCAGTAAGGATTAGAGAAATGATGGAAGGAAAGGGCTTACAGAGCCCTCAGCACAGAGGGGCGTGCAGTGAATGTTCTTGTGCTGGGCCTGAGGGTGGGTATGAGGGGTGGTTATTAAGCACAATGAGGAAGGCTCTGAACCTCTCCTCCACTGAGCAGAGACCAGGGAGCAGGATTCCCAGGTGCCTCTTTTTCTCACTTGGCGGGGAGAAAACCAAGCATTATTTAACCATCAATCAATTTTCGGAAAAAAAATTTGGTACCCACACAAGACTAGTTCTCTTAATCATTGGAGTTTGACGATATTCTCTTGGAACCACCAAGAGCCTCCTCCTCACTCTCCCCTACCCCCCACACACAGCCGCAGCAAACAAATCCTGTACCCTGACCCAGCTTTCCGCTCCCACAAATGCATCATTTTTAGCTGCAGTAAACAAATCCCCGAAGTCTCACGTCATTGTTATCATGTTTAGATAAAGATCTGGCCAATTAGTGTACACACTGGAATGTAAATACATCAGCTGCCCAGGCCTACCCCTGCCAGCGGTGGGTGTCCCTCTCCCACCCTGCCTTGGTGCAATGCCCCACACTCTTCATTTCCTCCTTTTTCTCCCGGTGTGGGTGAGAATGTCTGGCCTTCGGATTTGCATGGTTTCTAATCTCTTCACTCTGTCCCAGATCCACTGTATGACTCCAGGCAAGTCACTCTCCCTCTCTGAGCCTGTTTCCTTTTCCTTCAAGAAAAGTTATTGATGACTACCTCTCAGGGAGGTGTGAGCAGCAATAATAATAGAAGAATACTGCTGATAACAATAACAACAATAATACTCCCACCAGCAGTGGTCACATAGATAACATTGGCTGCCTTTTACGGCTTTCCTACAAGCACATGGATGGGCTCAGAGCGAAAGCCTCCTCCCTCCCAACTCCCACAGACTGTCAGACTGCTGGCAAGCGACCTCAGTAGGACTGGGGGCCGGGAAACTCCCTGCTACAGCGATGAAGATCAGAGAACAGTGCCAGGAGTGTTGTAAACCCTCCCAAAGTGTCCTCCATTGTTACTATTTCTGCTTCTTGAAACAGCTCTTGTCTATGGCCCTATTCATGTGAGCATTTTGCAGAGGAGGAAACTGAGGCTCAGAGAGGTGAGATAACTCGCCTCAGTTTAAGTTCCTTAAGGTCCACCTTCAGCTCCCTCTTTTCGCGCCCGTCTCTTCCCTGCACAGCCCAGCGTTACCAGGCTGAGCCCACGCAGGGACTATCTGCCCAGGCGCTGTTCTCTCTGCTCTTGCAAATTCCAGCTCGGCCGCCCTCCCCCACCGTAAACCTTCCTGCAGGGCCCAGGTGGCAGTCCACAGCCCTGGAGAAGAATGTTAGAATGTGCCCAGGTGATGGGATTGACTGGACGCTGCCTTGAAGATAAACACTGCTGGGAGGTGGGGTGGAGCCATGTAGAGCCCCCCAACCCACTAGGGGCATTTGCTCAGGGCTGCTTCCTTTCTCCCCATCTGCATCCTTTTTAGCTTTCTCTTTAAAAAGAAGAGGGTACTGCCACACGCTAGGTTCTGCCTTCTGAGGTGCCTGCCATGGAGATAAAATTAAGCATGATAATAAGCTTCCCGTGGGTGAACAAAACGTTTCATCTGCATGATGGTTACATCCCTGAGACAGATATTGCTCTTCCCCTCTCGAATTAGAGGCATGGAAATTGAGGCCCACAAGGCGAATGACTTGTCCAAGGTCATAAACCAGGTAAGGGATGGATGCAACACGTCCGGGGCGCTGGAGCTATACTCCGCCCTCCACCTTCTGGGTGGGCTGGAGAAAATGCCCTGGGCCAGCCCATTCCAGGAAACAGGACTCCAAGGCCACTGCCCCCAGGGAGACCTTTCTCTAGCCAGCAAGCCAGCAAATGTTCAGCTTCCAGTGTCTGAGCCTAGAGGCCTAGCACTGGGAGCGCCGTGGGCCCCCACTCCTGGTCCCTGGGCACAGGCTCCAGACCTTGGAAACCAGGCCAGTGGGAATCTGAGCCAGTGCCTGCACCTCGGGCCTGCCCAGTGCGCTGCTTGGTTCAGAGTCATGGGTTCAAATCCTCTCTCCACTCCATCTCCGGGCGAATTCTTCCATTCTGAGCCCTACTTTTCCGATTTGTGGAACTGGCGATACTAAAAGTACCTGCCTCATAGCTCGCTCTGGGGATTAAAGATGACCTCTGTGAAGCACTTAGTGCGGCGACTGGCACAACCACCTACCAAATATTTATTAGTATTAACCCCGGGACTAGTGGAGGCTGACTTTTCCCGTTTCTGGGGATGAGCTCTGGGTCTCCGCGCGCATGGAGGCAGCGGATGGTGCCCGGTGGCACAGAGGTGCGCGAAGTTTTGGAGAAGAGCCCGCTGACTCAGGTTCTGCTGTGTTTGGGGCTGGGCTTAGGCCACTACGTAAACCCCAACAGCGGTGGGGCGGCGGCGTGTGCGTCCGTCCCAAGCCACGTGCGCGTCAGGGTCCCTGTTGACGCGCCTGCGGGGACCTCACCTGCGCGGGATTTATATTTTGGCCCCGCAAGAACCTCCGGTTTGCCTGACGAATACGTGGTGTCCACGCTGTGTACACAAACTCGAGCGAAACTGAAGTCACCAGTGCTCGGCCTCGCTCCGGCTCATCGAATAATTTGCGCTATTAATGGTTATTTTATTTATATCGTTAGAATTGTCCCCCTGGGTCTGTTTACACCAACGTCTGGCTGCCCCAGCCGCAGTGTTTGGACAGGGGATTACACTAATGGATGGGGAGCTGGGAGGGGGGAAGGAGGCGCGCCTGGAAACGGGGCTCCGGGCCACCACGCGGGGTGGGCCTGGAGGGAAAGATGGAGCAGGCCTCTCCCGGGCTTGACCTCTGACCTTAGGAGGGAAGGAAACGTGTCTGCCCGCGATAGGAAGCTCGGGGCCTCCGGTGGGGTGGAGGCTGGAGGTGCCTCCTCTCCCGGGAGAGGCCCCTACGCCTCTCCTTTCAAGGCTGATTCCAAACTCGAGGTCGTCCCGCTCGGGTGCGCACACGTCAACAAGTAAACAAGACCTGCAGCTCCCGGGGACGGCGGCCGCTTTGATTCTCCCAGTCGGTGGCGGCCAGTTTAGTGCTGCGGCCTCCAAATCCGGATTTTGGCTGAGCCCCGGGCGCCTGGCGGTCGGCGGGTTAGAGCTGCCTTCAAAGGGTGGCGGCCCAGCTATCGCGATGCTCCCCGAAGTGGGGAGCCCCCACAGCGCCCGCCCCGCCAGCGTGCCCACTGCGCGCTCTGGAGCAAAACGGCGCCCTGTGCGCCCACCGCGCGCGCCCGCCGGGGAGAGGCCGCCACCTGCCCGCGGGCCGGCGGCTCACCCGCTGGCGCCCGGGGCCCACGAGGGTTCCTGCGGTCTTGGCAGCCTGCAGCCTGGACAGACTGGCCACGCGTCTTTGCTGCAGCGCTAGGGCCGATGCGTAAAAATAACACTTGGTTCGCTTTTACTAGCGCCAGACACCATGCTAAGGGTTTTTACTCCCCACAACAATCCTAGGAACTATTATCTCATTTGCAGGAGAGAAAACAGGAGGCTTAAGTCGTGGCGAGGTCTCACAGCTAGTGAGAGCCAGAACTGTAACCCTGCGGTCCCGCTGCGGAACCAGCGTGGGGGGTTCTGGCCGTTCTGGGGTGGGAGCAACTGTTTGGAGCAACTGTTTGGAGCACCCGACGTAAGCGATGAGCCCGCTGCTCCCGGGGGAACGCGCAGGGGCTCGTGCAACCCTTTGTCGGCAATGCCAGGGCCCTAGGCCCATCCACTGGCTAATAACTTTGCCTTTACAGTTGATGCAAGTCGCATTTGACTTAATTTGTCCATTTTGAACACAGACGAGGAAGACCGTGCTTTTTACATCCGTTTTCTAACTGAAGATTCGTGCCACTTGGCTTGAGACCACAGAGCCGGTAAATGTGGGATCGGGCTCTGGAGCCTTCGCGGACCCCATGTCTCCAGTCTCCCCAGACCTTGAAGTTCTTTTCTTTTCCTCCTGGTTCCCACTCTCCATGGGCGGCAGTTCATGGAGCCAGGACTTGGGAGTATCTGGGTTTTTCTTTAGGGGCCTCTGCCGGGTGCTTGGCCGGCGGGAGGGGGAAGGGAGAGGGGGACGTAGCGCCAGGACCCCGGTGCCCTGTGCTCTGTGGGCCGGGCAGCCGCGACCCGCGCTCCGTAAACGGTTTATCTAAAGGCAACTTCTGTTTCTCGTTCGCTGTCGGGGAGTTGCCCTGCAGCCAGCAATGAAAAATGCGCCTTTTCCCGAGACTCTGGCGCTGGTGATTTATGTGGGAACCGTCCTTACCCGCGAGGCCTGGGCTGCGCAGGCCGGCCTACGGGTGGAGGGCGGGGGGGAGGGGGGGCCTGCCTGGAGGAGAACCTGGTGCCCCGGGTGTTGCAGCGCCCGCTTTAAGGGCGCCCTTCTGCACCCCTACCTCCAGGACCTTCCACGGCGGCTTCCCAGGAAGCCGAGCTCTTTATCGCGGTAAAGTAAACACCATTATCCCAGGTCCATTAACACGGAGATTTTGGAGTTGTAAATAGATCTGGAGAGGGAGAGGGGCGGCCCCGCGAACTCCCTTGTAAAATGGTGAAGGTCCTCCCAAGATTTATGGCCGCTGATTGGCCCCCAACCTCCTAAGAAATCCCTGTCCTGACCAAAGCCAGAAGGTGGGGCATTCCCTCAGCCTGGAAATCCCGCCCTGGGTGTTAAGACTTCGAGGGTAGGGAGTCCCCAGAGCTCCTCTAGTCTAGTCATTAATTTTCTTCAAACCAGGAGCCCAGGAATGCTGATTTCTTTCCGGCCGTGGATACACAGATAAACTCTTAGCCGAGAGCCGTGTAGACGGTGCCAGGGGCCAGGATGCCTGTGTGTCAGGCTCCTTCCCCATTTGTAAACGGGATAGTGCTTTCAGCAGCTACTTGGGAGTTTACAAAGCGCAGGAGATGTGTAATTGGTGGGCACTGCCCACACACCCTGTGACCCAGGGCGGTCGTTTGGCCAGCCCGTGTGGCCTTGCTTTTGCTTCCCTTTCCAAAGGGAAATGCTCACCTCGTTTGCTCGTGGGCCAGCCTCTCTATGAAATCAAATAAGGACGATGGTGCTGGCACGCCGCAGGTTAGGTGGTCCTTGCGCTCCACCTCTCTGAGTTTCTATTCCAGATGCGCCTCTAGTGACCCGTTCCAGGAAGTGTCTGCTCATCTGGAGTGTGGTTTTCTTACCCTTGAAGGTCAATATTTATCGTGATAAGACAGTGGCTTTTGAACTAGGAAAAGTGGCTCAGATGGAAGCTTCAGGAGGAGCCAGACTCTCCTAGCCTTTGCCAAGGTCATGTTCAGAAAAGTCTATGCTGGGAAGCTGTTCCTTCTTTAGCCCAGAGAATTTAGTAACTTATGTGTGAACCTCCACCCGGCCGAAGGGTTGGCTTTGGGGGAGGGACAATAGAATAAAAACAGGGAGCGGGAGGGTGCCAGAAATTGTTTTTGGTCCTTTGGCATAACTGGCTCTATCGAGAGCAAGGATTTTTAACTTTTTTCCCCTCTGCCATGACCTCTTCTCTGAATAATATTTTCAAATGCATTAAAATACACACAATGATATTGAAATGCAGTTATTGAAATCTTAAAAAAAATAGTAATATAGTCCTGGAGAGTGTTGTTCAGTGGTTACAGCATCGGCCCACACACTGAAGGGTCTTGGGTTCGATTCCCAGTCAAGGGCATCTGCCTGGGTTGCAGGTGACCAATCAATGTGTTTCTCTCAAATAGATGTTTCTCTCTCTCCTCCTCCTTCCCTTCTACTCTAATAATCAATGGAAAAAATATCCTTGAATGAGGATTAACAAAAAATTTAAAAAAATAAAAGTAGTAGTATAGTAATATAGGTACTTCTTTTTATTATTTTACTTTTTAATTACTTTATTATAATATGGTTTAATTTATTTTTTTTAGAGAGAGGAAGGGTGAGGGATAGAGAGATAGAAACATTGATGAGAGAGAAACATCATGGATCAGCTGTCTCCTGCACACTCCCCCCTGTGGACCAAGCCCAAAACCCTGGCATGTGCCTGACCAGAAATTGAACCAGGACCTCTTAGTTCACGGGTCAACACTCAATCACTGATCATACCAGTCAGGCTATGTGTTTATTTTTAATTAAATAACAAAATCTAATGGTAAATCTAACAACAACCATCATTTTAAAGTAGTGATGAATGCAAATGGGATTTTAAAGTACCTGTGGGAGCAGAAATGGACTTTCTGTAATTCCAGTTGTCAACAAAAGCACAAGTACTGGGCTTGTTGTCTACATTCATTTATTTTTATTTAAAAATATGTTTTTGTCGAATTTTTTTTAGAGAGAGAGGAAGGGAGAGGGACAGAGAGATAGAAACATCATAGGATTGAACCCACAACCAACCCAGGCATGTGCCCTGACTGAGAATCCAACCAGTGTCCTCTTGGTTTCTGGGTCGATGCTCAACCACTAAGCTAAACCGGCTGTGCTGTTGTCTGCATTTTAAAGCGAATGAAAGGCTAAATTACAGTTAGAACTAATCAAAATAAAGATCTCCTTTTCCCTTTCAAATTTATGGACCCCTGGATTCTATCCTCAGCTCCCTTGGAAAGCCATAAACTGCAGGTTAAGAACCACTGGTCTAGGATCAAATTCTAGATCACTTCATCTCAAAGAATGGTCTTTGGATCATCTGTATCAGAATTATCTAGGAGTGTTTGTTAGAAAATTCTAGGACCCCTTCTAAGATCTACTCTATAGGTGGACACAGAAAACTGCATTTTAACTGAATTATCCGAGGATTGTTTTCATGCAAAGTGTGGGGCTCCCTGCATCTGGACTTTGCTGATTAGCATCATCATTTTGCTTGGCTGTTTGAATGATTTGGAGATGTGAGAGGTGGGATGGAGAGGAGGAACTCTGGGCAGAAGCTCTTCCATGGAGACTACTTTGAGATGGTGCACATGAACTTGGTGGGCACGGCAGGCTGGGGCCTGGGAGAACACCTTGGAAGGAAGCTGGCATGGGACATTAAAAAAAAAAATATATATATATATATATCTTTATTGATTTCAGAGAGAAAAGGAGAGGGAAGAGAGATAGAAACATTAATGATGAGAGAGAATCATTGATTGGCTGCCTCCTGCACGTCCCCTACTGGGGATCAGGCACGCAACGTAGGCATGTGCCCTTGACCAGAACTGAACCTGGGACCCTTCAGTCTGCAGGCTGATGCTCTATCCACTGAGCCAAACCAGCTAGGGCTGGCATGGGACATTTTGATGGAGGATTCCAACATGCTGGCAGAGTCTCTGGGAAAACTTCAGAAATTAACTCCCCCCACCTTCATCCTGTATTTTATGTATAAAAAGAGAAACTTGCCAAAAGCCATATTGCTGGTGGCAGAGGCAGGTCTATAGTCCATCACACTAAAATGCCAAGTTTAATCCTCACACTTGCTGGTGATGAGGTCAGGGCACAACTCATGGTCAGTGGCAAGCCATGTCACTGTAGTCCTATGTCAACTTCTCCGTCAGCTTTCTGCACTGGCTTCCTTTTTGTTTTCAGGTGCTCCTGAGTGCTGAGCACCCAGGAAAATTTTTCCATGTTGGCACCTTTAGAACTTTCATTCATTTACTCACTCACTCACTCACTCACTCACTCACTCACTCACTCATTCACTCAGTGAATACCACGGATCACATCTTATGCTAGATGCTCTGAAAGATACAGAAATGAATAAAGAGGTGATCACTACCAGTAAGTAATTTTCAGTTACCTTCTCTCATCACTATCAACCTTTCGTAACCCTGATAAGCATCAAGCCTCTTTTTTAAAAAAATATATTTTATTGATTTTTTTACAGAGAGGAAGGGAGAGGGAGAGAGAGGTAGAAACATCAATGAGAGAGAAACACCAATCAGCTGCCCCCTGCACACCCCCTCCTGGGGATGTGCCCGCAACCAAGGTACATGCCCTTGACCGGAATCGAACCTGGGACCCTTGAGTCTGAAGGCCGATGCTCTATCCACTGAGCCAAGCCAGTTAGGGCATCAAGCCTCTTTTTGACCAGGCCTGATTTGATGCTTGTACAATCACCAAAGGCTAAAGAAGTCTTGTTGGAAGGGAGGAAAGCTTGTAGCATGTTGATTGGTTGGGTACCTGTCTTTTCTATTATAAAAGGTAAGTAATTAGTTAGACCATGAGCCTTGATCAACTCCATTGTAATATTAAAGTGTTGAACAAAGTGGGGCTTTTCCAAATGTAAGAAATGTGCAGGATACACCCAACATGACAGGTAGGATGATTATGAAAGTGCTGGCCCCAGATCAAGCAAGTGATTATAATCAACTGCACAGTCAACACAGCTCTTAACTAACACATTTTCACCTGGCATGAGCTTCAACTCTAGCAGTACTATTTGTCTCACTTTGTATTCATCAAAACTTGTGCCTCGGGCAAATAACTGAGTTTGAATGTTCTCTTTAGTAAAATGAGTACAGAAATGCCTATTTCGTACACCTGTTGGAGGGAGTAAGTAAAATCATGTGTGATAAAAGTGCTTTGTAAACTGTAAGTTACTATGCAACGTGAGGAGTTCTTATATGCTTTTGGAGCCAGATGGAGCCGGATTCCAAGCCTGACAATGAACCACTGACTTGCCATTTGTATGTTAGGCTCAGTTTTCTCATCCATAAAGTGAGACTAATGATACCTAATTCTCTGGAACATTGTTCTAAGATTTACATGAAATCATTGTATGCAAAAGAGTGTCCACCACATTGCACTGTAAGGCAGCCAAAAGCCATTCCTAGGCTGTTGATTTTGGAATGGCCATGACTGTGCTCTATTTATCTTAGTGTCTTTAGAACATGGCAAAGAGTCCTGCACACATTAAATAGATTCTTAATTTTGGTTGAATGAATGATTAAGGAAGCTTTGTATATATGTCACAAAGCCTGGCATAAGATTTATTTACACAAAGTCCTCATTGGCCAAGCACAGCCACTCCTATGTTAATTTCAGCCTCAGTTTTACTCCAGTGGCCCACTGCATTCACCCCTCTTCCTGGAGAAAGATGGGGTCATGTGGAGACTCAGAGAGTCAGTAGCAGCATATGGCAACAATACATGGCTTAGGAAAAAGACATAAGCTTCTAAATTACCATCCATCCATCTACCCAGCCAGCCAATCAGCCAGCCAGCAACAAATCTTTATTGAGCTAGTACTGTGTACCAAGCACTCTTCTAGGTGTTGGGGACTCGGTAATAACAAGACAGACAAGATTTCAGTCATTAGTCCCTTTAGCCAGTGCAAAGAGTGACACCTACAGTTTCTGTTTCTTTTCTTGTTTTCTTTTTGAGATGAGTGGATCTGACAATCTGGAGCAAGTCCAGGAACTTGCTGCAGTGGCCGAGCCTGGATTGGAAAATCAAGCACAGCACAGTCACATGCACTCATTAACAAGGACACAATTGACAGAGGGAGAAAGAGGAAGAGAGAGAGAGGACAAGGGAGAAATTAAAAAAAAATTTGTTTTCTATTGCTGCTGTAACAAATCCCATAAACTTAGTGATTTGAAACAAGACAAACGTATCATCTTAGAGTTATGTAAGTCAGAAATCTGACATGGGTCTCACTGTGCTAAATCAAAGTGTTAGCCTTTCTGGAAGTCTAGAGGCAAATCCATTTCATTGCCTTCTCCAGCTTCTAGAGGCTGCCCACATCGCTCGGCTGATAGTCCCCGACCTCCGTCTTCAAAGCCAGCAATGACAGGCTCAGTCCTTCTCAGCTGCTGTCTTGCTGGTTCTCTCTCTGACCCTCCTTCTGTAGTCAAGTCTCTCTGACCACAGCTTGGAAATGAAGGATTCATATTACTAGCTTGGTTCACCTGGGTAATCCAGACTAATCTTCCCATGTCAAGGTCTGTACCCTTAATCACAGTGCAAATTTGCCATGTAAGGTAACAATTTCACAGGTTCCCGGGATTAGGGGATAGACAATCATTGGAGACGATCATTCTGCCTATGAGAGAAACATCTGCCTGGTGTCTTTCCCAGAAAAATGGACTTCCATAATTGAACAATTAAGAGTGCAGCTATAGCCCTAACCGGTTTGGCTCAGTGGATAGAGTGTCGGCCTTTGGACTCAAGGGTCCCAGGTTCGATTCTGGTCAAGGGCATGTACTTTGGTTGTGGGCACATCCCCAGTGGAGGGTGTGCAGGAGGCAGCTGATGGATGTATCTGGCTCTCTGTCCCTCTCCCTTCCTCTCTGTAAAAAAAAAAAAAAAATCAATAAAATATTTAAAAAAAGAATGCAGCTATAAAGTTTAACATTTTCTAGTAAATTACATTTTACTTTTTACTGCACATTCAGCAGCTGCAGACATAACAGATGATACTCAGAGCACAAACCAGTGCTATTAATGTCCACCCCCCTTCTCATCCAGGAGCCCCCTCTGCACACACGCTCTGTTTGAGTGTGTAGGAAATCAACTCCTTGTTAATTACACTTTATCTTTGTCATATTTCCCGGTTTCCATCTGATGCAAGATAAGCCCCAGGCAAAGCTGCGGGAGAGCGGACGTTTGTCATTGGTGCCACTGTTGTCTTTACCACTAAACAGACTCTTCTGCTTAAAAGCACATACACACTGTCTGAGGATTCTTTTTATACACATGCGGAAAAAGACTGGAAGACAGTATTACAAAATGACAGTATTTATTAGGTGGTAAAATTATGGATTTCTTTCTTATCTCTTATTTTATTACATTTTTTAATCCTCGCCTGAGGATATGTTTTTTATTGATTCTTTTTCTTTTTTCTTTTTTTTCAGAGAGAGGGAAAGAGAGAGAGACATTGATTGGTTGCCTTCCCTAGGTGCCACACTGGCTAGGGCTTTTATCTCTCTTTTAATCATTATCTACTGTTCTTTTGTATTTAACAATAAATATATATTCACAAGTGTTAGCCATTTGATGGACAACTAGTTTTGTGATATGAAGCTGAGAGTTGGAGATCAAGATTTAGATTTTATATTTTATGTCTTCTGCGAAGGCAGCCTTGCCTGGAAGTGAGGAATACGAGACTCAGGTAGATCTGGGTTGGAGTCCTAGTTCCTCCGTTTACAGCCTGGTTGACTCTGGGGCAAGTGGCTCAGTTTCTTCAGGTGTAAAATGAACAAATTAAATAGTTTTTCTCTCATAGTGTTTCTGTGAGCATGAAATCACAGATGCATGCAACTGCTCAAGCTGGTGTCTGGCACTTGATAGGCCCCCGATAAACATGAATTGTTGTTTTTAGAGCACAAACATTCCTTAATCCAGCCCTCAGAGCACATATCAAATCTATTAACGGGGACAGCAGGGGTGGTCATGTTACCAATTTCTGGATGTGGCAATTATGGACAAACAGAATGTGTTTCCATTTGAGAACCTTCAATTTGGGCGAAAGCCCATAAGTGACTTAATTATATAGACAAACACTACTGGTAATGCAGGATATGGAAGCGAAGAATAAAAAAACAGTCTTTCAAATTTATTTACTTATTACTTATGGAGCACTTAGTATTTTCCGGGGCCTCTAGACACAGGTCTCTATCCCCCACAATTTATAGTGTACTGGGGGAGAAAGGAAACGAGCACAAATAGCTATAAAAATAGGCAGACTGGCTAGCAAGTACCTTTCAGGTTAAAGAAGGAGGCTTCCCTGGATGGTGGTCAGGCTTCCTGGAGGTGGTGGGATTTGAGCAGGGCCTTGGAGGAGGGGGGAATTTTGACGGGGTGAATGGTGGTGGGAGGGAATTCTGGATTAACCTGAAAGTATTTTCAGATACGAGCTTCCACCAGCACAAAGATTCAATCTGTCATTACCACGAGCTATATGCTCTTTGAAACAGGGAAGGGTTTCCATGCACTATTACAATGATTCTTAAAGTGATAAACAGGCAAAATATCTATGAACACAAGGTGCTTATGCTAAATAGGCTCTGAAGAAAGGTATATGTCAGAAATGCACTCAGAGTATATTCTCAATGATGTAAAACATAATTCCACCCAGCAATGACCAAGTTACAATTTGAGGGGCATTTGCTACTCGTGGTATAATTTATATTCTTTTTCTCCTTTTTGGGGGTATAAATATGGTAACATATTACATATATTGTCCCTTAACTCACTTTTCAAAATTAATAACATATGATGAACATTTCCTATGTTATTAATTACTTTTCTGTCTATAACATATTAAAATCCTTAAAAATTTGAAACACGCCAAAGTAGATAATGAACATTTATACTCACACAACTTACATTTAAAAATTAACATTTTCTCACTTACTTCCTCGATTTCTTTTTCTTTGTTGAGTATTTTAACATAATGATATTTTACCCTATATACATTTTTCCAGATTTTAGTAAAACCACTCTTTCTCAATTCTCTCTTTAATCTGATATTATTACAAGTGATTATATATGTAAAATAATGTGGTGCTATATGTATAATTATGTACAAAACTACATGATAGAATTATAGGGCATCCCTGAGGCAAAATAATAGAAACAAGATAGCTCCTTGTTCTTTTTCTAGGGACCCAACAAAACCATTTACATAAAGTTGTCGGGAATCTTTAAAAATGATAAATATTGAAGATAATGTAAGTCTTTTGAAAATACCTCTTTAAAGCAATGTTAGCTATGAGGTAGCTAGGGAAGACATAAATATTCTATTTTACAACCAGAAAAACACGGTCCTATGAAGTTAAGAACTTGCTGTAGGCCACACTCCAATGAACAGAGGTGGGATTCTAACTCATCTTCTAACTTCACAACCAAATATTATTCCTCCCAGGAGTTTTGCATCTTAAAAGAGGGCTGTAGGAGAGGATGATACTTTATACACAGTGATGAATAGGTGGTGTGGGATTCTGGGCTTTTGAGAAAGATATTTGGGAAAGAATTACTTTTCCATAGACCAGTCTCTGCTTGCTTCACCTGGAATTGGAGGTGAGCGCATGAGGGCCTGCTTTAGGGGAGGAAGCATTTGGGGAGGTTTTACAAAGGGATAACTAAAAGGATTTGCGAATTTTCTGATTTCTGTATCTTAGTTTCCTCATCTGTAAAATGGGGCAAATGGTAGCTACTTGATAGGATGATGGAGAAAATTAAGTGAGGTGCTGAGAACAGTGCCTGACACATGGTACATGGTAAGTACCCAATAAGTGGTATCACTTTTAAAGCCACTGATGGGAATTCCAGGTGCACCGCCAGAGGCAATGGAGCATATATTTGGGGGTGGATCATGATGACCCTTCAAATCCCACCCTTAGCCATTTCCACTTTGTTTACAAGGAGCCAGGACTTTTCACTACATCTCCCCTGGCTCCTCATAGGGTCTCTGTTCTCGCCTATTCCTGAGCACTGCACACTCAGAGCCTAGCCCCGGGGACGACCTTATCAAGAGTTTCCATCACACCCGCTGGGTCATCGGAAAGGCTTGCTCACTGTGCAGGCCGGCCAGTTTCCAGGGAGCTTATCAGTGGGCGGGAACTGGGGTGTGTGTGTGACCCTCAGCTGCACCCAGGGCTTTCCCCTTCCTTCTCCCCACCCTGGGTTCACCTCTGGAATCGGACCAGCTCGCCACAATCGCAGCCAGGGTGACAGCAAGGTGTGATGGATGGACAGGGAGCTGCGGAGTGGCAGGGTGCTTGGTCGGGAACCCAAGGCTGTGTTTATGAGAAGGAAGAGGCTGTTTCCTGGAGCAAGCATAATGCAGCTCTAAAAAAGGCAGGGGAAATACATCATGCGAGGGAGCGTAACCCTGGGAGGGCCACTGGGAATCCGAGTACCAGAGCAGCCCTGGCAGGTCAAGGTGCCTCTGACAAGGCCTTTTTTTATAGGCCATTTGCGTGAGGGTTTGCTGCTGTTCCCTGCAGAGCTGACAGCCACTCAAGGTCTCGGTGGGGAGGTTGGAAGCTAATCTTAGCTGTTGCTTTCCAGACCTTCTCCACTGGCCCTGCTGATGCGTTTAGAAAAGAAATAACAAACTCCATTGTTTTAAAAACTGCAAAAATGACAATTTTAGCTGTTGATTCTTGCATGACTGTAAATAGATTGGGAGTGTCAGCTCTTTGCCTCCTTCCAGACCCAAGGCAAAGGAAAGTTTAACTGGATTCCCCCAGTCAAGACAGCTCCAAAAATGTGTTTTTCCCAAAGCGGGTGAATATCTCTGTTTATCCCCAAGGATTCTTGTTCCTCTAACTTCCATGAAGATCCTGCTGGGCTGTAAAGGAGACTCATGATATAATGAGTTCTCTGTATTAGTTCCCTACAGCTAATGTAACAAACTTTAGTGGCTTTAAACAACAGAAACGTGTTCTCTTAGCTTTTCTGGAAACCAGAAGTCCGAACTGAGTCTTACAGGGTTTAAATCAAGATTCCGTAGGGCTGGTTCCTCCTGCAGGTTCTAGAAGAGAATCTGTTCCTTGCCTCTTCCAGTTCTGATGGTTCACAGCATTTCTTGGCTTGTGGCCCCCAACCCCAACCCCTGGTGATCACCATTCTGCTTTCTGTCTCTCTGATTTTAGCCAAAATCATATAATACCATATAATACCTTTGGGTGAATAGGTTTACTGGGTAGTTTTTATAATAGAAAGAAATCCATGAACTTGAAGGGTTAGGAAGGATAAAGTTGAGATACAAGGGTCAGAAATCATGGAGGGGATGGGGAATGAGGAATAAAATGACCTAGCTCTGTCCTGAGAATACAAGGTCATGGAGGGAGAGAGGAAGGGAGGTAGGCTGAAAGAGACAGAGATGACAAATGAGAACTGGAGTGTTTTGAGCCCACTGAGTCAAGTTTGCTTCAAGGTTGCCAAGCTGGAAGTGTGAAAATAGATGAACAGTCAGGCATTAGAACTGAGACTTTACTGGAAAGTAAGGTGGAGAGAAGAGATGATCAAAGGGACTCACTCCATCAGATTTTTCAGCCCAATAAAATCCCAGACCTTCACCACAATCTATTAATTTAAAAAGCATTTATTAAGATCTTACTGTGGGCTCAGGGCTTTTCAAAGAGCTGCCACTGGAGGGTCTCCTGCCATCATGAATACAATCATGAAGTAACGCCTGGATTACAAACCTGATTACAAACCCAGGGGCCTAATTCTAGAAGCAGTATTTTCCCCAGCAAACCATTTAAAAATTCAATTCAATTCAAATTTTTTTTTTTTTAAGCTTAAGCATGCCTTGTCCAGTTCACCACACTTCTCACATTTTATTTTTGGCATATTCTCAACTTCCTTCATTACTTATCCAGCTCTTAAAGGTCTCGAAGTCTGCAACCTTTGGGATAGGCCTTTTGCCATGTGATAGAGGTTGCCAGATTTTCAGAATGAAAGTTGGCAAGCCGAGGAAAGCTATGCTTACAACCATCTTGGTAACTCTAGAAGGTCACACACCTGATATTTCAGCCTCATTTGTCCACTAAGTGTACCACATTAGAAGTCCCATATGTCATGAATTTTACTGCCACAAATTATAGGGTCAGATCATTTCCCCATCTGTCTTCCACCGTTGGCTCTTCTGGGGGATTGGAGGCCGTTTCTCCTTCGTAATTGGAAATGTTTATCTCTATGGCTTGTAATGGGTGAGCAAGATTAACCTTTAGCCTCCTCGGGTACATAGTTATGTGGCACAAAGAATAGTTTGGGCCAAGAATCATTGTGGGCTAGCAGGACCTGAGGAACCAACATTATAACAGGTGATTCTAACGAAAGTGATACTATGTCAGAGCTACAAGAGACCTTAGATTACTCATTCATTCAACAAATATTTACTGGGTGCTAGCATTTTCCTAGGTGCTGGGGTCACAGCAATACATACAAAGTCCCTGCCCTCATGAAACTTATGTATAATAAATGCAGCTACTCAGAAATCATGTCTGTAGTCCAGTTATTATATAGATAACCAGTGGGGTCTCTCGGCCTGGCCTGTGGGATCAGTCCGAAACGGGCTCTTCGACATCCTCCAAGGGGTCCCAGATTGCAAGAGGGCTCAGGCCAGGCCAAGGGACCCCACCAGTGCATGATCAGGGCCAGGGAAGGATGCAGGAGGTTGGCCAGCCAGGGAGGGACCATGGGAGTGTTCTAGGGCGTGTCTGGCCCATCTCGCTCAGTCCTGATTGGCCAGACCCCAGCAGCAAGGTAACCTACCAGTCAGAGCGTCTGTCCCCTGGTGGTCAGTGCATGTCATAGTAAGCGGTTGAGCAGCCTTAGCATATCATTAGCATATTATGCTTTGATTGGTTGAACTGACAACTGGATGACTGGACACTTAGCCTATTAGGCTTTTATTATATAGGAAGGATGAAATCAGGATCAGAGCAAGCATATGAATTGTCTAAGGTTTGTTAGTGGCAAATAAGGTTTGACACTCATTCCCAGACTTTTTCTACTTCCTACCTCCACACCTTTCTAAATGGTTTTTATCTGCCTTCATCTTCCAGAATGATCTTTCCCAGCCATCCTTCTACTGAAGTTGGCCTGACTGAGGTCCTCTGAGCTTATCAATTGATTCTTCTATCCTACAGAATTGAGCAAATTGTCCCATATTTATAGAGCAACTTCCCTTCTTTATTGCCACACTATGTTCTTTCTTCCCTGTAAGTTACATTCAAAGGCTTCACCCACTAATGTAATTATTATTTTTCTTTTTAAAATATGTTTTTTATTGATTTTTTTAGAGAGAGATGGAAAGGGATAGAGAGATAGAAACATCAATGAGAGAGAAACATCAATGATTGGCTATCTCCTGCACACCCCCTACTGGAGATCGAGACTGAAACCTAGGCATGTGCCCTGACCAGAATCAAACCAGTGACCTCTTAGTTCATGGGTGGACACTCAACCACAGAGCCAAACTGAATGGGCTAATTATTATATTTCTACAAATGGGTTAAACCCTTTTTAAATGGGACATTCCCACAGAAGAGTCCATACTATATGATTCCATATATATGAAATTCTAGGAAAAGGAAATTTTATTTATATGGAGTTCTAGAGAGTTGTAGAAAAGAGAAGCATATCAATAGGTACCTAGTGTTAGGGGTAGGAATGTACTGCAAAGGAGTACAACAGAACTTTTTGCGGTGATGATTATGTTCTATTCCTTTAATGTGGTGGTGATTACATGGGTGTATACATTTATCAGACTCATCAAACCATATACTTAAGATAGATGTGTTTTATTGTTTGTAGATTACATATCAATAAAGACAATTTTTTTTTGAAAGAGGGACTTTTTGAAAGAGGCTTGCCTCTTTACAAAGAGGCAGATAAACTCTGCCTCAGTAGAGAGTTGGGGCTTACAATGCAATAACTTAACTAGCATGGGTGATTCTACCCAGAGAGGAAGTGAGACTAGAGAGGTGAATCGGCTCTTCACTCATTTGGTCTCATTTGCTGTGTGCCTGTCGCAATGTAAGCATTTTGCTGCAGTGAGTGTGAGCCTAGTGTTTAAAGAACAGTGACTGACTAGACTGAATTATGGAGATGTATTTAGAGGGGCACATGAGAGTATAGGCACATCATTCTACTTTATGGCTAACTTAAGGACTTTCAGGCAAAATTTTTTTTTCCAATTTTTTTTATTAAGGTATTATATGTGTACATATCTTACCATTGCTACCCCCCACCCCACTCCCATATATGCCCTCACCCCCCAGAGTTTTGCATCCGTTGGTTATGCTTATATGCATGCATACAAGTCCTTTGATTGATCTCTTATCTCCCCCACCTCTCCCTAACTTTCCCCCTGTAATTTGACAGTCTGTTTGATGCTTTACTGTCTCTGTATCTGTCTTTTTGTTCAAGTTTATAATGTTCTTTATTATCCATAAATGAGTGAGATCATGTGGTATTTTTCTTTCATTGACTGGCTTATTTCACTTAACATAATGTTCTCCAATTCCATCCAGGTTGCTGCAAATAATGAGAATTCCTTCTTTTTTATGGCAGCATAGTATTCCATTGTGTAGATGTACCACAGTTTTCTGATCCAGTCATCTGCTGACGGGCACCTAGGCTGTTTCCAAATCTTAGCTATGGTGAATTGTGCAGCTATGAACATAGGGGTGCATATATCCTTTCTGATTGGTGTTTCTAGTTTCTTCGGATATATTCCCAGGAGTGGGATTACTGGGTAAAATGGGAGTTCCATTTTCAGTTTTTTGAGGAAACTCCATACTGTTCTCCACAGTGGCTGCACCAGTCTGCATTCCCACCAGCAGTGCACGAGGGTTCCTTTTTCTCTGCATCCTCGCCAACACTTGTCGTTTGTTGATTTGTTGATGATAGCCATTCTGACAGGTGTGAGATGGTACCGCATTGTTGTTTTGATTTGCATCTCTCGGATAATTAGTGATGTTGAGCATGTTTTCATGTGTCTCTTGGCCTTCCTTCTGTCTTCTTTTGAAAAGATTCTATTTAGGTCTGTTGCCCATTTTTTTATTGGAATATTTATCTTCCTTTTATTAAGTTGTATAAGCTGCCTGTAGATGTTGGAGATTAAACCTTTATCAGTGATGCCATTTGCAAATATGTTCTCCCATGCAGTAGGATAATTTTTTAAGCATACATGATTTTCACCATATCAGCTCAGTTTAAAACTTAACTATCTGCTTGGTATCTTCTGGCCAGAACTGCCATCTTCCAGTAACTCACCCAATGACCAACATAAGGAATAGAGAAGAAGCATCCATTACATGTTCTCAAAGCCTTTTAGAAACATGGAGTTGTTTTTTTGGCCACATACATGCAAATCTACAAGAAAGGTGATATTGTCCAAATCAAGGGAATGGACACTCTTGAAGGAGGAATGCCCCACAAATGTTCTCATGGTAAAACTGGAGGGGTCTACAGTTACCCGGCATGTTGTTGGCATTGTTGTAAACAAACAAGTGAAGGGCAAGATTCCTTTTTCTTTTATTTTCCCCCCCATTAAGTTAAGGACAAGATTGTAGCCAGGAGAATTAATGTACTTACTGAACATATTAATCATTCTAAGAGCCGAAATAGCTTCCTAAAACGTGTGAAGGAAAATGATGAGAAAGAGAAGAATACTAAAAAGAGGGGTGCCTAGCCCTAACCGGTTTGGCTCAGTGGATAGAGCGTCGGCCTGCGGACTGAAAGGTCCCAAGTTCAATTCCAGTCAAGGGCATGTACCTTGGTTGCGGGCACATCCCCAGTAGGGGGTGTGCAGGAGGCAGCTGATGGATGTTTCTCTCTCATTGATGTTTCTAACTCTCTATCCCTCTCCCTTCCTCTCTGTAAAAAATCAATAAGATATATTTTTTTTTTAAAAAGAGGGGTGCCTAGATTCACTGAAGCACCAGCCTGCTCCACCCAGAGAAGCACACTCTGTGAGAATCGGTGGAAAGGAGCCTGAGCTGCTGGAACCTATTCTCTATGGATTCATTGCATAAGAAGTATTAAAAAGAAACCAAATACACCCTGGCTGGTGTGGCTCAGTTGGTTGGGGTCATCCCATGCACGGAAAGGTCACTGGTTCAATTCCCAGTCAGGCACATGCCTGGATTTCAGGCTCAGTCATGGGTAGGGGGCACGCAGGAGATGGCTGATGGATGTTTCCCTCTCACATCAATATTTCTCTCTCTCCCTTCCTCTCTCTAAAAAAAAGTAATAAAATATAATTTTTAAAAAACAAATAAAAGACCTCTATACTGTAAAAAACAACATCAACAAAACAACACCACACACACCCAGCAAGAAAACAAAACAAAACAAAAAACCCCTTAACTATCCCATAAAAAAATCAACTCCATTACTTGTTCTCAGCATGTTTTTGAGATGTCAGTCCGATCCCTGGTCAGGCCACATACAAGAATCAACCAATGAACACATAAATAAGTGGAATAACAAAATTGATGTTTCTCTTCCTCTCACTGTCCCTCCCTCTCTCAAAAACAAATGAAAAACAACAACTGAGTTCCAGGTTCATAGCAGTTGAATCCCCCTCCCTCTGGGGAATTTGACAGAATGTTTTCCTGGGGTCTTGAATCAGTTTATCAACCTGCAAATAAGCCTGGCCCTTCCTGTGTCTCTGGATATGGATGTCTCTCTCTCTCTCTCTCTCTCTCTCTCTCTCTCTCTCTCTCTCTCTGTGTGTGTGTGTGTGTGTGTGCGTGCTTACTGTTGGTGGCCTTGTCTTTTCTATTAATTTGGAATCACCTCCAAACTCCTGGGAGTGAGAGGTTATGTTAATTTTACAGTAATATGAGTATGTACCATGGTCTCTGTGGTTACTTGATAATACTGTGGATCATTTGATTCCCTCTGCTTTTCTAAACTCAAATTATAATTGCAATTTAATATTTGAAGATCTCAGTTAAACATCCTTGGTGTGCAAGTCTCCCCACAGAAGCACCACAGAGCTGGTGCTACAATCCCAGAGGATACGTGCAATAATTCATTCACCAAAGTTATCTAGTCTTTCTCCAGCCTCACCCTACCTTTGGATGATGGACATACTATTTTTGGGAATGACACATATAGTCCTAATTCTAATTTTACCTTAGATACATTTCATGGTTCTTTGATACATTTCATGGTTCTTTCACATATACTATCCTCATAAGCCTGGGAGGTGTGTTGAACAGATATTATTATCCCCATTTCATCCATGAAAAGCCCAGTCTCCAAGAAGACATGAGATTTGTCTGAGGTCATATGGTGAATTAGCAGCCGAATTGGAACAATGGCCAGGGACAATTAACAAGACGAAAAGGATTCATCAGACAAATATCTAAAGAAGACAACCACTATTTATTGAGTACCTACTATGTGCCAGGTACTGTGGGAGGTGCTTTATGTATATTACCACATCCAAGGTCATAGAAAATGTATGGGATTGTGGTTACATGGGGGAATTATTTTTTAGCTTCTTTTACAGAAAAGGAAATCAGGAGCCCAAAAGGATAAATAATTTGCTCAAAGTACTGGAAGGAAATCCATTCACTACCCCTTTTATAAAAATATCCCAGAATGTATAGACGACCAAGCCCCAGTCTTTCCTTAACCTCAGCTTCAGTCTCTATTCCCATCTCTTTAGCCTCTCCCCTCATTATCCATCTTCATTTTCACTTTATCCTCAACTTTATCCTCAATCTCAACCTTATTCTCAGTCAGAACTTCATCTTCTTCTCCCCATGATCAGGGAGAATCAGTTTCAATAAACAGTAGTTGATGATAAGGAATTTCGTGTTTCCTGAGTAACTCCACCTAGTCTCCGACTTGCCAGCACAATTTCTGACATACCATCTTTCTCACGCTAGCCTGTGGATAATTGTTTTCAAATATTTCTGTTGAATAAGTTCATGTATTGTTCTCTCCAATAATTTGTAAGCTCCCTCAGGATAGGAATTATGGCTACACTTTGCTCTTTAGACTAAGGAGCTAGCATAGTTATCTTTGGATTGTGGAAAGTTAATAGATGTTTGTTCCCAGTGATGACATGATTACACTCACATTGGATACGCACGACTTCTTTACTAATCATTTTCATTTTCTTTTGGGGCCAGAAGTTCATCACCTTTTCTTATTTTTATGATACATTATTTACTATTATCATTAGATTTTACTCAGTGTACTAATTTAACAAACATTTATTGAGCTAGGTAACAGGAATATAAAGAACAAGACACAATCTCTGACTTTAGGTCTTGGGGCATCAACTAAGTTTTTCTCATTTTGAAAGCATTTTATTTATTTGGCTTTGCAGTTGTTTTGCAAGTAGTAATTTGACTAGAAAGAATAGCCATGATTTTTGTGAAAAACTGTCAAATTATTCTTGCAGGACCAGAATAAAGCAACTTTGGAGGTCTTCCTATATGAATCTTTTTTTTTTTTAAATTGACGAGAGAGAGAGAGAGAGAGAGAGAGAGAGAGAGAGAGAGAGAGAGAGATCGGTTGCCTCCTGCACGTGCCCCACCAGGGATCAAACCCACAACCTAGGTATGTGCCCTGACCAGGAATGTAACCGAGACTGGTGCAAGGGACAATGCTCCAACCAACTGAGCCACACCAGCCAGGGCACATAATTCTTTTCAAATGGTCTTTAGTCACAATGTGGTTGAATTTACTCTTACATTTGTTATGCCTGCATTTCTCTAGCATTCAACCAGACTCTTCTGGAGATTTTCTTTTCATGAGGAGGAAGCTTAGGTTAAATCAGTGGTCGGCAAACTGCGGCTCACGAGCCACGGTTTGCCGCTCTGTTGACTAATGAGTTTGCCGACCACTGACCTAGACTCTCGATTCCAATAATTACAGGCTGTAGTTGTTCCTTCTGATTAAGCCCCTATCCCAGTGGTCGGCAAACTCATTAGTCAACAGAGCCGCAGTTTGCTGACCACTGGGTTAAATAAAAGGACACCCCTCCCCCAATTAGTAAGATGCCAAAGGAACTTTAGGAACAACTGTACAAGAAAGATCCTTTCATGATCCATGGTCCTTACCCTGTAAGGGGATTTATTTACTGTTGTGGAACACCCCCATCTATAAATAGTTCATGACCAGGGAAAATGACAGACTGGAGCTGTGGGATTCTAGCCAGATTGAATCTTGGTGCAGAACTATCTAGAGACACATGCTGCCCTTTATTCTCAGTGTGCTGATTTAGCACTAGGGTAGATCACTGTAAGAAAAAAAGAGAGGTACAGGGTTCCCTTCCTAGAACCTTCTAATTAGGATGATGCTTGGTTGCATTTTTTTGAAGACATCCAACTGGATAAATATCATTTTGTTTCTGAGAGCATAAAGAATACATGTCAAAGTGTCCCTTTCCCTATATAGCATTTACCAATGTAACTCATTAAATTATTATTATTATCAATTTCCATTGCCCAATGTAGTTCACTATGGTGGCTTTGCAGTATAGACCTGAACAATCAATATTTCAGAGGATGAAATTGGATACATTTTGTGGTATAGTGCAGAAGTTGATAATTATCCTTCCCCCAGTATCTTCACCTTTTCCTACATCTTTATTTTTCATAGATCCTTCAAAATTAGAGGCTCCCTTATCTCCCTACATTTATTTTCCATGTGGTTCCTCAATCAAAATCTCTTTCACAGGTTAGGTCAAATTTCCTTGCTTTTATCCCTCCCCCACAGGATACAAATCTCTCCCTCAGATCCCCTCGGGAGGAACGACTTTTCTGCCTTTCCCAATCCTTTCCTTCCTCCAAGGTCCACTTTAGACCAATGTCCTCCATCAAGTCCTCCCTGACAGCTCCTGCCCAGTTCCCTCTTCCTTCTCTGACCTCTTACTACACAATGGTATGTGATAATAATAGCCTTCATTGGCTCAGTGGTTGACAAAGCACTCACTTGTGATTTTTGTAAGCTCCTGAGGTGGGTAAGGAGAATTTTCTTGTCCCCTCAGAGAGAACAAAAATTATCCCAAGGCCATATTGCAAATGGCAACACTGGGATGTCAACCCAGGACCTGGAAGTCAACAGCTTTTCTGCTAGTCTTTTGTCTTTACCTTCTCATACTACTCTATGAGAAAACGTAGACACTCCAATATTTGTAGATTGCTCTATTGACCTTGTCAGACCTTAATTTTTCTTTCTATATACCACCTTCACCCAACTCAACGTGTCTGCTTCCACTTGTCATGCCCCAGAGGTGGAAAATCTGCTCTTCCCAGACACCCTCTGTGATGGAAGTTGAATCTGGGGAGGAGGGCTGAGGTCTGTTCTCAGGGGATGCCGTCTGTGAGGGGCATGGTCTCCCTGAAGAGCTAGAGAGGAGAAATAGCTCTACAGTACAGCAGAATGAGGACATGATTTCACTTGTTTGTTATGAGATTTTTTTTAAAACCAAAGAAAAGGGGTATTTAAAAAAACACTAGCAGAGAAAATCTCTCTCCTTTGGCTGAGTGATATTTCATGCCTGTTCGTATCGTTATGTCAGTCTTTGAAAAGTGAAGAACTAAAGCAGTCTCTTTTCTCACGAGACAAAAAGAAGAGCTGGGTGTTTCCCTGGTAGGAGACCCACATGTGATGAGTGAAGCATTGGGACAGAGGCTGAGTCACTGGGAGGTGGGGAATCACAGCCTTCCCCTGAGCTTTCAAGCCAGCAAATGTGCTTAGGGGTGTGGTTACACACACCTGTTGGCAGCAGCCAGTGGAGATATTGTCAGCATCTGGGACATGGCTCAGGAAAAATCTCCAGCTGTCTTTAGTTCTTTCAAAATGAATCTTCTCCAGATCAGGGTGGGGGTAGGGGGGGTGTTAGTGTTTTATTTTTTAATAACAAAAAAATAATTTGGAATTCACAATTAGTTGTAAAATAGTACATATAGTTCCTGTGTACCCATCACCCAGCTTCCCCCAATGATGATTTCTTACCTAACCATAGTTTTTTGTTTTTAATGTAGCATCTAAGAACAAATACTTTATTATTATCTATGGTGGTTCTAGACATTGATGAACTCTGTTGGTTTTCTTTCTTTTTTAAAAAAAAATTATTTATTTCAGAGAGAAAGGGAGGGGGAGAGAGAGAGAGAGAGATCGAAACATCAATGATGAGAGAGAATCGTTGATCGGCTGCCTCCTGTACGCCCCACACTGGGGATCAAGCCCACAACCCAGGCGTGTGCCCTGACCGGAATCGAACTGTGACCTCTTGGTTCAGAGGTCAATGCTCAACCACTGAGACATGCTGGCCAGGCTCTGTTGGTTTTCTTGTGGTGTCTTTCATTCAGTTGCTATCAGATGACAATTGAGGCTAGAGTCATCCGAAGGTTTCTTCACTCATGTGAAGCTGGGCTAGTAAGCCATCTCTCTCTACGTGCCTTTCCCAGCTACAGCTTCCTGATAGCAGGGAGGTCTCAGGGTAATCAGATTTCTTATGTGGTATCTGGCTTACTCCACAGCAACTGTTCCAAAGGGTCTGGTGGAAGATGCAAGGCTTCTAATGATCTAGTCTTGAAAGTCTCGGAACATTGCTTCCATCACATTCTATTGGTCAAGCAAGTCATTCAGGACAGCCAGATACAAGGAAAGGGGAATTAGATTCCACATCAAAACAGGAGGAGCAAAAAAAAAATGGACAGTTATTTTTTAATCCACCACAACTGCCCTGTAGTTCGGTGATCCCCAACTGCGTGGATAGGCATCTTAAGGAAGAGCTCATTAGAAGAGTCATTTATGCCCTACCCAGTTGGCTCAGTGGATAGCGCGTCGGCCTGCGGACTGAAGGGTCTCAGGTTTGATTCCGGTCAAGGGCATGTACCTTGGTTGCGGACACATCCCCAGTAGGTGGTGTGCAGGAGGCAGCTGATGGATATTTCTCTCTCATCGATGTTTCTAACTCTCTATCCCTCTCCCTTCCTCTCTGTAAAAAATCAGTAAAATACATATATTTTTAAAAAGAAGAGTCGTTTAAGTCATTAGCAGGGTAAGTCCTTATGTCTAATTGGCCCTATGGGAATTTTCATCTAGTTACAGTGTCATAGCACCATTAGGCAGCATATGCTCAATTAAGGTTGTCTGACAGAGCAATTAAATCACCTTCTCAACCCATACATAGTAAGCGGAAATCAACTGGAAGCAGTGAATATCCCTGTGGACTTTAGGGGAAGGGTTGGCATCGGCCTTGTACTGCTGCAGCTTCCATTCTCCAAACAGGCTGGAATCCCTCATATACTTTTTGCTATATTGTGTCTGTTGCAAATGAATCTGTCTGGACTAGCTGGATGAGGCACTGTGCTAGGCGCTCTGTGGAATGCCAGTGTGACTTCCTGTGGCTCCTGCTCTCAGGAACGTAGGTAACAATCGCTCCCTACCTTTTTGCTGCCTTCGATTTTCCATCCTGGGTGTTAAGTATGACTGGAAAAATGGAGAAGCCCTGGGGGGGAGGGGCGGGGGAATGGTCAGGGGAAGCAATCAACATGGTTGTTGTGATGGTTAAAATAGGTCCAAGTGGTTATTCCGTGAGGGAGTGTGCAGCTTGCTCCTCAGCAGCAGCCTCTATGTGAGGGAAATATCCTTCTGGTTGTCTCTTAGGCAGAGAGCAGGGGAAGAGTTGGCATGTTGGATCTTAAATCCCCCCAACCCCCCCAGAAAATTTATCCTCTTTGGTGCCCAGATGTCAAATTATCTGGGGAGCAATTCTTTGCACATGCATTGCCTGGGTGGAAAGAAATCTTCATCGAGGGGTGGGGAACGTCCATCTCATGGTGGGTGGAGTTGGGGAAGTCTTAGGTAGGAGCACAATAGGCTTCAACGGAAGCTGGTGAAGTGCGGAGAGAACTAAGAATGAACCCTGCGCTGCTTGAATGAAGGGAAAGGCGCACACTGAACAACTCAACTGGTTTGTGTATTGAACCTGCTTCCTGTGATCCTCTTCCTCAGGTTAAAGATGGCTCTGGTTCCAGGCCTGGGGTTGTGGGGAGGAAGTTCAGTGGAGAGTAAATTAGGTGGGAACCGATGTGAGAGAAAGGGCTCCACCTGGAGGCCTTTTCTGGTGGTGGTAGCCGGAGAGAGGCTGGGGTGCGTCTGGGCAGTGGTCTGAAGAGAGCAGGAGGGTTCTTGCCTAAGACTCCCTCACACACAGTGTCAGGATTGTAGAGTTCTGAGCTGATAGAATGGGCTGGTAGAAAGCTGTGCATGTGTAGCCCCTGAAGAATGTTACTAAGTGCCAGGAGGGGAGGCTGCCTCAAGCATGGCGTGGAGGGAGGGAGAAGCTGTTAGATTCCAAAGGCTGGGCTTATGGGAAGCCCCCTTCGCAATGGTATTGCCAGTTCTCTGGATGTGTTCTTTCATGCCTCTGTGCCTTTGCCATGCTGTTCTTTCTGCTTGGAGTGCACTCCCCTTTTCTCAGGCCTGAATGATATGAGATTGTAAGATTCCAGGAAAGATTCAGGACCTCAAGTGGGCCTTTCTTGATTATGCTCAATTTGGATTGGGGCCCCTCTTCTGTGTCCCATGTGACTTGGGGTTCCATACAAAGATTTGTACACGAATGGTCAAATGGATTCCATGAAGGTAGGGGTTGTGTCTGTCTTGCTCATTGTAGTATTCCTAGTGCCTAAAGCATGCATCAGAATTACCTAAAGGGTTTGTTAATCTTAGATTCCCAATCCAAAGGGAAACTGGTGAACCTATAAACCACCTCATCTAGTAGGTCTGGGGTGGGGTATGAGAATTTGCATTTTTTTTAAAAAAATTATTCTATTGTTGAATTACAGATATCCCCACAACCCCCCTCCTTTGCCCCCTTCCATCCATCTCCCACCCAATCCCAGGTCTTCACCTGTTATTGTCTGTGTCCATGAGCTATGACTAATTTGTACTTCTAAATCCCTTCACCTTTTTTTAAGAATTTGCATTTCTAACAAGTTTCCAAGTGATGTTGATAGTGCTGGTTCAGGGACCACACTTTTTGGCTTTTATAAATAAGGCTGTCATGACCATTCGTGTACAAATCTTTGTATGGACATATACCTTTATTTCTTTGGGCTTAATATCTAGGAGTGGAATTGCTGTGTCATGTGAAAATTATATGTTTAATTTTTAAAGATATTGCTGAATTTTTTCCAAATTGGTTGGACAGTTTTACATTTCACTGACAGTGAATGATAGTTCTAGTTTCTCCACATCTTCACCAACCCTTGGTATGATCTGTATTTTAATTTTAGCCAATCTGGTAGGTATGTGGTGGTATTTCATTGTGGTTTTAATTTGTATTTCTTTAATGTCTAATGAAGTTGAGCATCTTTTCATGTACTTATTTGCCATCTGTATGTCCTCTTTGATAAAATACCCATTCAAATCTCTTGCCATTTTCTTATTGCATGGGTTAATTGCTTATTATTGAGGGTTTTTTCTATTATTAAGTTTTGAGACTTCTTTACTCTCAATAAGTCTTTTGTTACTTATATGATTTGAAAATATTTCCTTTCAATCATCCGTGGCTTGTCTTTTCATTCTCTTAGCAGGGTCTTTCAAAGAGCAGAAGTGCACAGATTCTTTCATAGTTTTTTGTTAGGGTTATACTTACACATTTTATATCTTTTGATGCTCTTGTGTACTAGTAAATGGTATTGTTCATTTAATTTTTATTTCTGATTGTCCATTACCAATATATAGAAATTTCATTACAGTAATTTTTGCATATTGATCTTGTATCAGCTTTATATTCTCAACTGATTGGATTTGCCCAGATCTGCGTGGGTCCACCCTTTCTGGACTATAGCCTAGAGATTATCTTAAGGCAGGAATCTGAGACAGTTGAAGTGCTTACCTCTCAGGGATCACTATCCTTCTTTGCCTAATACCAAGTGCCTTTCAAACTGTTGTTTCAGATATTTTGTCAATTTTGGGGGATTGTTTCAGGTTGGGGAGTAGACTAATCCTCCATCTTGGTCAGAAGTGCAAGTCTACGTTTAAAATTTAAAGCATGCTTTTATCCCAAAAGTCTGTTTTATGGAATTACAAATAATTGATTTATGTATTTCCCAATGAAAACTCTAGTTTTCTTCACCTGAAAACTCTTCCTGGCCAAGCAAATTGCCCTTTGTTTTAACAGCAACCCCATTGATTACTCCAAGATGTTAGAGCAGAGCTGCATCTGACTATAAACCAAGTGCAGTTTGGTTTAATGCATTAAATCACTGTGTGTGCACTTCACAGTGACTGGCAAAACACAACAGTAGTTCTAGGTATAGCCACTTGAACTAGAGCAGCAGCATTAAATCTTCACCTCACTCAAGTATGGCCATTCTGTGGTTTGCTTTACAGCTGACATGTCAAAGACATTATGAGGAAGAAGATGAAACTCAAAGGTAAGATTTATAAACATATGCTCCCTGCTCTTAGATTAAGTGTCCTTGAAGACTTCAGCCTAAAGTGGATCTCTGCAAGCCAAAATCCTGATCACGCGCATGCTGATGTCTTCTATGTGGAGACCAGTGGGAAATGCTAAGTGACTATGTAAATCTGACGACAGTGAAGAACAAGCATTTATTCCACAGTGTTGAATGGGGAAGGTACAAAATTCGAAGTCATAACAAATGAACACTGCCGGTGGACAGAGAGGGATGACAAAAGGATATTCCAGGCATGCATTGAAGTATTAAAGTATAAGTGCACTATAGAAATAATGCAGGGCCTGGATTCAAATCGTATCTCTGGCAATTATAGCTGTGTAACCTCGGGGAAATCACTTACTCTTCATTAGTTCCCTCAACATTGCCTCAATAGGGTTGTTGTAAGAATTAAATAAAATAATATCTGCAGCAGACCAGGCCACATTGTCAAAGCAAACCCCTTTAAGAGGCTCCCTCATGCTTCTGTGAGCCTGGAGGGGGGTCCTGTATGTCCAGGTGCTGGAGGTAGAGCTGCCCTGACCACTAGCACAGCCCTCTCCTCAGAGACTCCAGCAGCTCCCTGCCTGCTGTTTGTGAACTGGCGTCCAAGTCAGGGACTGGGGTGGTGAGTCCTGCCAGAGCTGATGAGGACACAGCCTTTGTGGGAATTCTGTGACTCCAGAAGGCGAAAGGTCAGTTTCTTTTCATTGACAGTGTTCTTGCTGCCTGAGGGTTTATCTCTGGGAATCTTGACTGGTTTCCAGGCTCAGGCTTCACCTCCATTGTAATCTGGAAGCACAGGAACAGTCCTTTGGTCATGCCAGACTGGGTTAGACATTGGACCCCACTCGCCACAGCCTGTAGCCACACCCTTTCCCCCCACGAGTGAAGTTCTACATTCTTCTCAACGGCTGGAAGAGAGTTTTTAAAAGTATACAAACCTGCTCATGTTCCTCTCCTCGGCATCCATTTGAGCTTGGTTTCTGCTCCCCTCTGGGTTTCATTTTCTCTCTGGGATCTGCAGAACCACTCCTGAATGTGATCGCACGTTGGAATGTACCCTGGAGCTTGAGGACACGCCTGAAATCCCCTGCAAACACTTGTCTTTCACTCACCCTCGTCCACAGAGAGGATGTGCACATATAACCCCTGAACTCATACATGATTCCACCCGCCCGCAGTCACACTAAAAGTGGGCTCGAGTTACACCTGTGCCTGCGTACACCTCGGCTCCCGTGCTCCCACCTGGAGGTTTGTGTACACAGGGCCTGTTCATTCCTAGCAGAGCCAACATCTGTGTTCACAGCCACACCGAAAACACACCTTTAGGTTTCCCAGAAACAAATGGCAACAGAGGAGGGAAGGAAGGCAGCTGAAGGAACGGCCTGCTCCTGGAGCAAAGCAACCAGGATCTTTTCGGCGAACTTGGTGTTGCTGGGCTGCAGTGTAGACTCCTGATCCGGCTCCAAGGCCAAGAGCAACAATCTCCTCCCCAGCCACGTCTGCTGGGTTCCTCCAGCTGTCTCCAAGGCAATTTTCCCTAAATGCAAACTATTAGCATTTCCTGTTAGAACATTTCTAATAAATAAATGAATACATCATCTTCCCAACCCGAAGCAGGTCTGAAAGCAGCCTAGGAGCTCCTCTGGGCTCAGGATGGACATGGACCACCCAGCACCAGCCCACTGGCCTGGCGCCAATGCTGCTTTTGTTTGAATTCCTGTATGAGTAACTGTTCGAGCTGACGCCGGCCAAACTCAGTGAAATATTATTTTTAATATTAAATAAATAGATGGTGGGGTGTGCTGATCGCCCCCCACCTCCCACAGTAAATTGCGGCATCACAACATAGAAACCAGTTCTTGTATCCAGATTCCCTCAGATCGCAGAAGGAAGGTTGACATTCTCGTTGACCTTCCTCATGAAGCACTTACCCCCCAGGAAACTGAAAAGTCCCAGTTGGTGTTGACAGGACCCTATTGGGAACAATCTGGGGGTTCCATTGGTAACGAAGCTTGTATAGGATTGCCAACCATTTTTGTTAAATTTTCTAACGTATTGTTTCCTTTCAATATACAAAAAGCACATGCTCTTTATATAACAACCAGAGAGCACAAATCAATAAGGAAACTCTGAAATTCCACTACCCAGTAAGAGATAATCACTGCAAAATTTTGTTGAATACGCTTTCTAGCTTTTACATATTTATGTGTATATATTACACTCCGTGAATGTTGATTTTGGAAAAAAAAATAGTTCACACTGAACATATGTATATTTTTTGCACGGAATTAATTTGGGGCATCTATTTTATATTCTCCTAAAACTCTATTTACAGGGGCTGCATAACACCGCATCGTATGAATATGCCACAGTATGCTTAAACAGTTTCCCACTGTTGGACATTCAGGTTGTTTCCAAGTTTTTGCAATTATAAACAACACTCCATTAAAAAACCCTTGTAGCTAAATCTTTGCTTACATCCTTAATTATTTTCTTAGGCTAAAGTTCCAAATTTAGAATTGTAAGACTTTGGCTATATATTGTCAAATTGCCCAAATCCTCCCCTCCCCTCGCGCCCCCCCCCCCTCCCGCAAATGATTACACCAACTTACATTGCCACCAGCAGGGAATCAAAACAGTCCCCTGCTTGTACCTCTGCCATGCGGCATATTCTTCCTCAGAAATGGTCTTCGGCAGTTTGTTAGGAAAAAGGAAAAAGAGCAACCAATCCTACACCTTTAACACTAGAGGAGGGCGGTGTGGAACTTGTGCCAATCTGAGTGGTAGGTGGCTGCAGCCGTGGGCTGTGAAGGGGATGGACAGAAAGGGAGGCACAGCTGTGATGGGTTGAGAAAAGCGCAGGCAAGTGAGGCGACACCTCGACTCCAGGTGCTGCAGGATGCAGTCTGTGCTCTGCAGCTCCAAGGTGAGCCAAGACAGGACGCTCCACCGTGGGGGTTTTCAAATGTATTCTCAATGAGATTCATTTATTTGGAGGAAAAAGACCCAGAGGTCAAGGAGGTTTGGGAAGAGTGGGATAAGCCAGGTTAGACCAGTCTCTCACAGTAGGATTTCTCAGAAACTGTCAAATGCTAATGGAGGACACTCCAAGGGGGTGGGGCGGGGGGGGGGGGGGGACCGAGGGGGGAGGAGCGTGGTTGTGCACTGTTTTATCAGCTCACTTAACCACAGATCTAGCTTGCTGCCCCGCCCCCCATCTTTTAAAAAATTTCCTTAATGCATCTCAGGGATCTAGCACTTGATAGAACACACTTTAGGGAACAGTCTGATGCCTTAAGTGGAAAATGGTTTTTATAGAAAGGGAAGAGCATAGGAGTTAACACAGAAAAGAAGGATTGCGGGAGAGAGAAAGAAGGGGACAAGAAACAGCAGGAGAATGGAAGGGAAATGATCAGTAAGGGAACGGAGAGGAACACAAAGGGGAAAGGGATGCAGAGAGAGGGAAGAGAAATTAAAGAGAATGAGGAAAAGTGAATGGGAGCAGGAAGGCACTGATAGAGAGACTCATTTCTAGAACCCTCCCCCTTGCTTGTAGGAGAGACACCAGTTGCCTATAATCTCCTTCATGCTCATCTCCCACTATAGGCCTCCCTAGCCCCCCATGTCACTCTCCAAGGGGGTTTTCTGTAAAATGTCACCATCTCAGAGCCCTGTCTTCAATGGCTGTTACTTAAAATGCAAGAATTCATTTGCTAGGGAAGCTCAGAACATAGAAACAAAAGCAGGCCCCAAAGATACCCAGAAAAAATAAGTAATTCCAAAATTATTTAATTAGTATGCCTTTTGTTGTTGTTGCGTGGCTTCTTGCAGCACAATAGGACATGACTAAAACTAAACAAACACTCTGCACAGCCAGGAAGTCTAGTGGCCTAAAGAGCAGATGAAGGCAAATTGACAGCTTTTAAACACCAACCGGACCTTTCACCCAGGAGGGCCTGCTTTCAAGCAAACTGAAAGCATTAAAGTGGTAAAATGAATTCCTAAAAGCTTAAATTCCGTGCATGTACACAGTGCTAAACCCTTCAGAATTCCACAACAAGAAGGCATTTAATTATTTAATGGCAGTTATTTGTTATTTTTCAAAAAGTCTCAAGTAACACATGCTAAAACAGAAATAAACTTGTAGAGCGTTCATCCAAACCTGAAACTCCTAGAGTTCTCAGAAATATGAGGTTGGATTTGAAGCGGTTGCATTAACATTGACATTGGAGTTCATTAAAACAGTGATTTTCAACCTCTTAATCAGCAAATGTTCTCTGTGAGCAGTTGCTTATCTTAGGTCTTTGCTCCGTATTCATGTCCATAGTTGCTCATGCGTTCAATGGTGGACTGTCAGATTGGCCAATAACATTCCAAAACTTTCTGTGATTTCAACAAATGTAAGTCATAGTGACTACTTGATACACTCAAGGTTAAGTGAATGGAGTTGATGCTGTTCTATCTAAAAGGAAAGGAACTTGACATTTAGTTAACCTCGTCAACCTTATCACAGATAAGGAGTTGGACTTCCATATTATTAAAAATAGACATAGCCATTAATTCTGACTTCATAAATGTCCCAGGGATCTAAGACCCCAGGATGAAAACTCCCACATTTGAGATTTTTCTGAAAATTTTTGAGGTTTCAGTATTTGTTGCATTTTTTAGAGTTGACTCATCTTGAGCCTCTGAACCAGGGGTAGTCAGTTCTCACTCCCTGTGCCTGTGGCAGACATCTCAAATCGATCTCTGCAATCTTTCCTATTGAGTAGCTTTTACTTCCTTAATACAGTGTTCCAAGCAAGCAATGAATCAGAGGTTGTGCTGAAGATGAAACCAACTTGTCTTTTCTGCTCTATCCTACATTGTAGGTGATTTGTTCACAAGGCAAGTACAAAAGGTACAGGCTTGACAATCCTCTCAATAGAGAATCTTGAGGTTTCATAATAAAGATGGAAGATGTAGAAATAAGGGAAACCAAGAGATGTAGAGGCACATGAGAATAAGATCTTACTTCTCTCTCACCTACATTGAGAGCTGATTATAAATAGCCCCTCCTCCTCCTAGTACAGGTGCAAGGATTGGACAGAAAGGTATCAGGATGAATAGATAGAAAAGGCTAGTCCTAGAATCAATTAATCTGGGCTGGGAAACTTCCAAAACTGTCTTGGAATAATATTGGTACCACCTTACAGGGCTCAGGAGTCAGAATGTCCTGGTCTCCAAGTCCTTCCTCTCACATAAACTCCTTGGAGACTGAGCGCCCTCTAAGAATGGTAGAAAAGATGTCATTTTCCCTTTTACGCATGAGGAATGAGAAACTTAAAGAAGGCAAGTGATCGTGTGAGGTCATATGGCTAGGAACAAATGGAATCAGAAAAAGAACCTGGATTTAAAAACAACAGTCCAGCCCGGCTGGCGTGGCTCAGAAGTTGAGTGTTGACCTATGAACCAGGAGGTCACAGTTCAATTCGCAGTCAGGGCATATGCCCAGGGTTGCAGGCTTGATCCCCAGTGTGGGGTGTGCAGGAGGCAGCTGATCAATGATTCTCTCATCATTGATGTTTCTATCTCTCTCTTCCTCTCTGAAGTCAATAAATATCCTATCTAATAAAAGAGTAATATGCAGATTGATCATCACTGCAACACACAATATAGCTGCCCCCATGTGGTCAAAGATCCTGCCCCCATGTGGACACAAGATGGCCACCACAAGATGGCCAGCAGGAGAGGGCAGTTGGGAGGCACCCGGCCTGCAAGGGAGGGCAGTTGAGAGGGACCAAGCCTGCAAGGGAGGGCAGTTGGAGGTGATCAACCCTGCAGGAGAGGGCAGTTAGGGGTGACCAGGCCGGCAGAGGAGGGAAGTTGGGGGCAAACAGACTGGCAGGGGAGTGGTTAGGGGGTGATCAGGCTGGCAGGCAGAAGCGGTTAGGGGCAATCAGGAAGGCAGGCAGGCAAGTAGTTGGGAGCCAGCAGTCCTGGATTGTGAGAGGGATGGCCCATATTGGAGAGGGTACAGGCTGGGCTGAGGGACAACCCCCCTCCATGCACGAATTTCGTGCACCGGGCCTCTAGTCTATGTATATAAAACCCTAATATGCAAATAGACCGAACGGCAGAACAACTGAACCAGTCGCTATGACATGTGCTGACCACCAGGGGGTGCGCATGGAACATGGCAGGCATCTGCCGCAGCGGGATGGTGGAGCAGGTGAGCAGGGGCGCCAGACCAAGGCAGGGCACTGGTCGCTGTCATCGGGGTGAGCCTCTGGTGGTTACTGTAAATTCTTTGCTCCTGCTCCGTGCGGTCCCGCCCCAGGCTCACACCTGCTGCCGGTGCCCGGCGACGGCCCTGATCACTCAGCACCTTCAGTGGGTGTGAGTGGCCACTGCCGGCCCTGATCGCCCCTCAGGGCTTCTCCACCTTCCCCTGCTCCTCCCCCTTGCACCCACTGCTGCCACTGGCCCCACTTGCACCCGCAGCCAGCGCTGAACCGCTGCTCGCACCCTCTGCTGGAGCACAGAGCTGGTCCTGATCACTCGGCGCTATCAGAGGGTGCGAGCAGGCAGCTGCCGGCCCCTATATGCCCCTGAGGGCCTCTCCACCTCCACCTGCTCCTGAGGGACAATCATGGGGGCAGCAGCTGCTCACACCCACTGAAGGCTCTGGCCCCACTTGCACCTGCTGCTGGCACTGGCCCCAATCGCTCTGCACCATCAGAAGGTGAAAGTGGAGCCAGTGTCATCAGTGCGTGGGAGCGGGGGCAGCAGCAGTGGTGGGGGCGGGGCTGCCGGCAGAGAGGGGACGGGGGTGGGGGGACCACAGCAGGGGCGCGGAGGATGGGCCGAGACCCACCCCTGTGCCCCCCGCAGCAGCCTACAGTTCCTTTCAAGGTGCACGAATTCGTGCACTGGGCCCCTAGTATGTATATATGTGTGTGTGTGTATATATATATGTATATTTGAACAACAAAAACCAACAACCAGTCCAGTGCTTTTTCCGATGCAATTGTTCTGGGGTAAAGCATGCCAGGATGAACTGGTGGGCAGGAGATTATTTCAAAGATTTGGGATAAAATGGCACTTTTCAAAGATTTTTAGGGAAACATTTTGATATAAAAATATAAAGGCATGTTATAATGTAAGGTGCAAAATTTGTATGACTTTTTATGATAAAATACAAGATTTTAAAGCTATCTGTTGGTACTAATAAGGACCCTCTCTGGCCATGCCCCCAAGCTTTCTGATGGTGTGCTTCATTGTTCTCTGCTGTTCTGGTGGAAATGAGTGAGAAGTATTGCTCTTTACCACGCTGCCTCTCACCTCTCCTTTCCTCCTCCTCCTCCTCCTCCTTCTCCTCCTCCTCCTCCTCCTCCTCCTCCTCCTCCTCCAACTTTTTCCTCATCCTCATTTATTTAGGTGATGATACCACTCTCAGAGTCCCTCAAAGGCAGTTGGCTTGTGAGACCATTTCAGAGCCATGGGCTGCCATGGTCAGGTTCTGGTGAGAACTCTCTTTCTGGCTTAGAGACAGCCTCCTTCTCACCATGTCCTCACATGGCAGAGAGGAGAGGAGAGGAGAGAAGAGGGGAGGGGAGGGGAGAGGAGGGGAGAAGAGGAAAGCTTCTCTGGTGTCCCTTCTTATGAAGCTACTAAGGGAACCCCCGTGACCTCATCTAAACCTCCCAAAATTCTCTGGTTTCTCTTCAGATCGCATAAATCTTTCGCCTTTTACTAAACCTCCCAAAGACCCCATATTCAGATACCATCACATTGAGGTAGGGGGACACAGTTCAGTAGCAGTTAGAGTGATTTCAGTTTTAAGTAACAGAAGACCCTTTGGGACTAAAACAATAAAGGGCATTTGTTGGTCTAGATAACTAGAGGCAAATTAGGGTGGGCCAGCCTGAACCATCACATCAAGGGCTCTGATGCCCAGGGCATTGCCTTATATGAGGCTGCTTACTCTCTCAGTGTAGGATGTCTGAGACTCTGTGCTTCCAAGTTCACCTCCAGTGAACATGTCTCATTCGTTGGAATTATAGCATGGATCCATTCCCAAAACCAATCACTGTGGCCAGTGTGATGGGCTTTACTGATCCACTTAAACCAATCCAAGATAATTCTGAGCACTGAAGGAAGGTTCAACCCACCCAGATTCCATAGCTGCTTCATAATCTGGGAAAGAAAAGAGTAGAGATGGTGGGAGGTGATTATGTTGCCCACTATAACTCCCTCTTTAAAACAATCCACTTTAAGTTGTTGACTATGTCTGGCATGTGGCAAGTTCTAAATAACTGTGAGTTGTCCAACTGACCTTGTGCCTGTTCTTTATGAACTATATGAACATCCAGGGAGGGGGTGATATAAAGGGAAATGCTGTCAATCCTAAGGTCAACACCCTCTGAACTCTTATGTGTGTCAACACAAAGGAATTCAAGAAAGGGAAAGGAGTCCCTGGCCCCAAAAGCTGTATTTGGGGTTTCACTGAGACCACATTTCATCTGTATTAACTCCCTCCTCCAGGTCTGGGAAGAACCATCTTCACTCATCTTCCATATGGATATTGGCATTGCATCGCACTAGCCTGGGAGGATCTGAATGTTCACTTTATTTAAAACATTTACTGTGATTCATATCCATAGTCACTTTTCAAATGACTTTGGGATATACCTAGTTTAAAAGTTGGGAGTCCATTATGCTAAATGAAATAAGCTATTCACAAAAGGACAAATACTGTATGATTCCAGTCATTAGAGGTAACTGGAGTAGTCAAATTCTTAGAGACAGAAAATGGGACGGTAGTTGCCAGGGGGCTTTGTAATGTCTTTCTGTGCTTTGCTGCCTCCACCCAGTCTTTCCCTTTTACTCCAGGGCGTTCTGGTATCTCCATTTCTGACCTGGAGCGTTGACTGCCTTTTGTGGGGGACTGAAAAAACCCACTGGGAAGAGCCGGTGGTGGGATCCCCTGCACTGAGAGACAACTCACCTCCCACTTTCTCCCCTCTCCTCTGCCCAGTTCCTCAGTTCCCACACTTCTCCCGCTACTATCACCTCACCTAACCCAAAGGACACTTCCATCCTCTCCTTGAGCCAACCTGGGTGGAGACAAGTGCCCTCTTCCCTTTTTTGAACAGAAACAAGAAGAGCACTTTTCAAAAGTAAAGGAACATTTACTGTGAATGTAAGATGAGGTCAAACCAAACTGCAAGCAGGAGAGCTAAATGCATCAGAGCAGATGTAGGGACAGAAGGAGAAGCCTCTTTGTAATTTAACTGCTGTCCTTCCAGAGTGGCTGCGGCAGGTTCATCTGGCTGCAGTCCCATTCCCCATCTGCACCCCTGAACACCTTAGAGGGAAGGAAGCAGAATCCAACAATGGGTCTGAGGACCAAATGGACCATTGACCTCAGAGGAAGCACCTTCACATCTCTCCAGCATTAAAGTAACATGACGGATTTCCATACCTGGAACCTAGCCTCCTTCTCTCCTGACAACTGTTAGAGGAAACTGACACATTGAACACACAGTATGAAAGGACCTACAGGAGTTTAACTCTCAAGGCCACTCCCACAAACCAGGTATTGTCAGGAAGAGTTGAGTGTGTTCAAATTCTAGCAGTGCCCCCACTAGCTCTAAGGCCTTGGGCTGGGCAAATACTTGTGCCCCTCCAAGTGCCATGTCCCTCTTATGTAGGACATCAGGGAGGACTGAAGAGGTAAGTGAACACAGCACTCAACAACCTCCCAAAATGTTCGCTGTTTTCAAGGACCCTGTGAGCCAGGTGTCGCCACTCCAATTTCACAGATGAGGCAGCCTTTGAACCCAGGTCTTCTGTGGCCAAGGCCTATGTTCTTTTCATTTGCCCTCTGCTGCGGCCCTCATGTGGGCACTTGTTCTCATACCATCTTGTACCGTTCCCAGGCTGTGCATTTGTGGAGGCCACAGCAGCCCCAAGTAAATGGCTGTTTGGATTGAATGCATGAATGCCCATGTTAGTAAAAGGAGAGGAAGTGATCTGAATTTGAGAGACAGAGAAAGCACTTATATCAGAGGCTAATAGATTAATTCATTTAGACAGTCTGTTAGTTAATATTTACTGAGTATTCATAAGATACCTGGCTCTATTCATATACATTGTATCATTTAGGATGCCTGGAGGGAGTGGAGAAGACAGGGTAGAATGGGGAGATGGGTCTAAAAAAAATAAAAAGTCTGAATTATAATTTTAATATTATTTTATAATTTTCAGATAAAAGTAATCCTCAAACTAGGCTAAAAAAAGTATTGTTGGAGAAAGTAAAAAGTGATGATATGATGTGTATAGCCATATTGTTAGTTGTCATGTGGAAACATTTCTGTCCTCTTCTATCCCCAAATCCTGGTTACATGAATACTTAGCATAATCTCCCAAACTAGTGATTTTAAATTCCAAAATAGCATAGAGTCCAAGCGAAGGTTTTTATTGGATTGGTGCTATGGGCAGAAAGCACTTGAAAAGAAAGACACCATACCTTGGATTGGAGGACAAGATTCCAGAGAGCAGGACTTCATGTCTTGAAGGTTTACGTTGCTTGATTTAGTCATTCTTTTGGTTTAGGAAGGGAGCAAACAGCCCAGGTAGAAACCCCAAGGTCAGAAGCATGTCCAGGTAGTTGGAGGGAAACCACTATTGCTGGGCAGGTTTGATGCAGTTAGGGTTGTGGGTGGTTTGGTGGAGAGGGTGGGAGCAGGGGGAGGGAGAAGGAGAAACCCAGGGCCAAGGATCCCTCAGGGTGAGCATCTGCAGGTTCTGACAGGTAAGAGAACAGACAGGTTAAAGCAGGTTGGATCACAGGTGACAGTGAGAAGGGGCTCATGGGAGTGGCTTCCAAGCATGAATCCTCAAAACGAGTATTGACATAGGAGTGAGATGAATGTGGGGACCTCACTCCTCTTGCAGTCAGTCTTGAGCCATTAAATGGACTCTGACTGATGTAGAATGTGGACTCTCGAAGGTAGTCTGGTAAGGTGCCTCCAAGCATATTTGAGTTCCAATCTGTCACAGGTTGAACGATCTTGGTAAATCATTTAACCTTTCGGCTTCCACTTCTTCATCTGTAAAGTGGGGATGGCAGCAACAGTACCGGCCTCACTGGGATGTTATGAGGATGAATGTCACATGCTCAGCATTGTACCAGACAGTGATGAACTGGAGGGACCTGGGGCTACCACCTTTGGTTTGTGAGCTCGTCAAGGGCAGATTCTGTGGTTACTATTCGTCACTACTTCATTATCATTATTGTTGTTAATAAATTAACATTCAGCCATTTTAAAACATACCTTCTGCTTCCAATGATGTCTAAAACTGATTACTAAGCAACTTCTCTGTGGGCCTGAAACCAACCTTTCTGTTTTTGTTGTTGTTGTTTTGTTTTGTTTTTGGTTATTGTTGTTGTTCTTAACCAGAAAAAGAGATAGCTGAGCCAAAGCAATACCGTTAGATTGTTCTGTGAGTTGTCCCTGCTCCCATTGCATATCCTTGCATTATTCCCTGAACCTCAGATCCCAGTAAAGGAGACAGCATAGAAAGAAAGAAGAAAGAGATATGAAAGCAGAAGTAGAGAATTGTTGACTTGGAGAATTGGAAGGCATTGAAGGTTCTCCTGAACAACCATCCCACAGTCAATTGAGTGGTAGGTAACAGTGATGTCAAGAAGGGACTGGAAAGAAGTGAAGGGAGGAAAGACAGGGGAAAGGCTGCAGTGGAAGCTTTTCTTCTATTTACAGTGTTAAGAACTGATCAGTGTTATATTGGACTAGAGGCCCGGTGCACAAAATTCATGCACTTGGGGGATCCCTCAGCCCGGCCTGCACCCTCTTGTAGTCCAGGAGCCCTCGGGGGATGTCTGACTGACGGCTTAGGCCCGCTCCCCGTGGGCCTAAGCACTCGGACATCCTTAGTGCTGCCGCAGAGGCGAGAGAGGCTCCCGCCACCACCGCTGCGCTCACCAGCGTAAGCCCGGCTCAGGGCTTCTGGCTGAGTGGTGCTCCCTCTGTGGGAGTGCACTGACCACCAGGGGGCAGCTCCTTCATTGAGCGTCTGCCCCCTGGTGGTCAGTGCACATCATAGTGACCGGTCATTCCACCGTTTGGTTGGTTTGCATATTGGCTGAGATCCCTAGGGAGTAGACAGGAGGTCTCTTCTCCAGATCCTGGAATCTCTGGCTGAGAATCTCTTTTGCAAAGAGGCAGCTATCATCTCCTGTAGATAACTTAGGTTACAATAGACTTTTTAACCCTAATTACTCTCTCCCACTTACCTTCCTTAGTATTTGATGCAGGTTACCATCTTTCTTCCTTTGCAATCCCTGTCCTTTTTAAATGTCTCTTCATTTTTTTATTCAGAGTATAAACTTTTTAAAAAGTCCCTTCATTTCCTTATTTTCTCTTCCTCTGCCTCTCTAATTCTCCATCTCCTGCCCTTTTGACCTTCTGTTCTTATTTATTATTTTTTTTCCTTTTCTGTCTTAGTTGCCATTCATATTGTTCTAATAGTGCATATGAGGTTCTACTCGTATTCAGGTCTATATTTTCAGCCCACAATAACACCATCTCTTCATAAGTAGAAAAAGCTAGAAAAATAAAACAAAACAAAACAAACAAACAAAAAAACTCCAAAGCTCTGGGTTCTGGCCTTTCCCTAATTATCTGGCTCTTTTTTCCCCTAAGTACTTTCATTTTTAGTGTCGGTATTGAAGAGAGAGAATGAACTAGGATACTGCTCAGAAATATGCTCCATGAATCACCTTTCGACTAAAGGTTAGAAGACGCAATTTCACCATTTAAGGTGCACTTGGGGGATCCCTCAGTGCCCCTCCAAGTGCCATGGACTGAAGAGGTAAGTGAACACAGCACTCAACAACCTCCCAAAATGTTCGCTGTTTTCAAGGACCCTGTGAGCCAGGTGTCGCTACTCCAATTTCACAGATTTTTCTGTGAAAGATGTTTCAGGCTGATATTATGCTCTGACAGGACCAAGTATTCTGGCTGAAGCCCAGCCTCTGCTCCTGTATTGCCCACAGGCACTGGGACACCTAGTTATTCTGAGTAGGCTTCTTTTGGAATTACAGAGACTTTGTCAGAAAGGTCCTTCAAAGTCAATGCAGTCTATCCAGCTACCTGACATCCCTGAATCCAGGGGAGGAAAACTCACTACTTCCCAAGGCAGCCCAATTCATTCCATGGCCAAATAAGAAAGCTGAATTTTCAAAGAAAACATTCCTATGTTTGGTCATGGTGGTTGTTTGCTTAGCAAACTATCTTTCCATGAATGATAGTTATTCTTAATTTTCAGTAGCCACCGGTCATTCCCCTCCTATCAAGGTCTTTGCTAGAGAAAGGCCTTTTAAATGATCAGAATACTGGGCTACTTGTCTTTTTAAAATTTACAGATGTGGAGGTAAAAATGTGTTTGTAGTGCATGAATCCTTCCTCATCAGCCTCATTGCCATGTATAATAATAATAGCTAACATTTCTATGGAATTGCTGGCATTGTTCCAAGCATTTTGCATATATTAAATCAAGAAAACATGATTTCTCAAAACAACTTTTACTATTTTCTTCTCTACAGGGTTCCAGAATATGATGGCACACCAATTAAAGATTGAATCTAGTCCTCTAGTCCAATCCCCAACTTTCCAGATAAGTCCCAGAGAGGGTATATGCCTTACCTTAGGTCACACAGTTAGTAGGGTGGGAATTAAAATGTCTTAATAACAACAGGATCATTATTCATAGCCAGGATCAAGTAAGTTATTTCAGGAACTTGAAATTTTTTTGTAAGAATCTGCTTCTTTTTGCTCTACAGGTGGTTAATGCTCTGCCACAAGTTGCCAGAATCATCTTTCTATTTCTTCTCCTCCTCCTCTTCCTCCTCCTCCTCCTCCTCCTCCTCCTCCTCCTCCTCCTCCTCCTCCTTCTCCTTCTTCTTCTTTTTCTCAGTAGAGAGAAAAGACTTTTATCCTCTCAGAACACAGGAATATTCTATGTCAGGAGCTCTTTTTTTGTTTTTGTTTCCCCCCGAGTATCATTGTGGGGGCTACATAGAATATTTTAAAGTCATATTTGCCCTCAAGCAATGACAACTTTACAAATAGTATGGACATGGACATGAAATAGTCCAATTCAATTTATAACTAATGCTAAGGCAATTCCTAAACTATTTTATTGTATATTAGAGGCCTGGTGCACAAAATTTATGCACTCAGGTGCGGGGGGATGGGGGGTGTCCCTCAGCCCGGCCTGCGCCCTCTTGCAGTCGGGAGCCCTTGGGAGATGTCTGACTGACGGGGAGCAGGCCTAAGCCGGCAGTCGAACATCCTTAGCACTGCCATGGAGGCGGGAGAGGCTCCTGCCACCGCCGCTGCACTCGCCAGCTGTGAGCCTGGATTCTGGCTGAGCAGTGCTCTCCCTGTGGGAGCACACTGACCACCAGGGGGCAGCTCTTGCGTTGAATGGGATCAGGTGGAAACCGGCTCTCCAACATCCCCCAAGGTGTCCCAGATTGTGAGAGGGTGCAGGCCATGCCAAGGGACCCCACCAGTGCATGATTGGGTCCGGGGAGGGACACGGGAGGTTGGCCAGCCCGGGAGGGACTGCAGGAGGGCTCCAGAGCCTGTCCAGCCCATCTCACTCAGTCCTGATCAGCTGGACCCCAGCAGCAAGCTAACCTACAGGTTGGAGCGTCTGCCCCCTGGTGGTCAATGCACATCATAGCGAGCAGTTGAGCGGCCTTAGCATATCATTAGCATATTACGCTTTGATTGATTGAAAAGACGACCGGACACACAGCATATTAGACTTTTATTATATAGGATAATATTGTTCAAAATTTGTTTGTTGGGTTTCAGCTGCTTTAAAAAAACAAAGAAACAACCACAGATATTACAGTTGAATTGGTTGGGGAAAAAGTACTGAAGAGACACTGGTTGAATATTAGTTAGATTTTCGGCAAAAGGGTATTTTCCCTAATTATTTGAACGTTTCTCCTCTTCAGTAACTAGAAAGATGAAATTTGTTTGGATTTTAGGGTCACACACACCTGGGGCTCAATCTTCATTCACCACTTAGAATCCTGAAAACTTGTGTATGTGACTTAACCCTGGGTCTCCACTTCCTTTCATGGGATAGCACTTATCTCACAAGCCAATGTGGATTTCAAACAAGGTATTTGCAAAGCACATGAAATATGTTTGCACAGTGCTAGGTATATAGCCCCTCAGTAAATGTTAGTTTCTGTGTGTTTATGTGTCTATAAGTGTGTGTGTTTGGAGTGAAGAGGAAGGACTTAATTGATGAGTATGAATTGGAGGACCATTCCAGAAATAAAGAATCTGTAAACAAACAAACAAAAATCAAACACAAAACGGGAAGAAACAAAGGTGAGAAATGGAAAACAAGAAGCTTAGGAAAGTGCTATTAACAAGTATTTAATAAGCACCTCTTATTTAAATGTTTAGGTCCTCCACCAGGTGACCAATGAATGGGATTCATGCATAGTTCTTATCCTCAAAGAGCCTACAATACTTTTGAGGAGACCCCACCCGAGCACGAGAAGAGCTACTCACTTGTAAAAGAGATCATTCAAAGGCAAAGGAGTTGTTACTCTTGGAGTTGAGAGAGGAAAGCTATCTCTGCATTTATGGTTCTTTAGAGACCAGACCGAAGTTCAGTGTTGCCATGGGAGAGAGGCAAGGATAGATGAGAAAATCTTCAAATGACCAGCCGTTTGATCTGATGACTAAGGTTTGGGAATGGCTTAACAAGGGGAGACTGCTGGGTTTTTGTTTTTTTAACAGCAGCGGTGAAAACTGATTTTCATATTCTTTGGAACAACAGAAATTCCCAAAACAAACCTAAATGGGGCCTGATAGTCTCCTAGCATTGATGCTAAGGAGGAGGGGTTGAGGGACAAACTGAAACCTCCTGTGCATACATACTCCTGGTTTCCTTATTTGGCTTGGGAGACACCCATATCCTTTGTTGAGTTACTTATCCAGATCCTCTTTAAGCTCCATTTCTTTCTTTTTCCAGCGGATCCCTGGAGAGATACCCTTTCAACCCTCCATCTCTGCTAAATGCCTTTTGGGTCCCAGCAGTGGAGACCATCGGATGGTTGGATTGACTCAGAGCAGACTGTTCACTGAGGCCTGTTAGGATTGGTACAAAGGATTCCAGCCAAATCTTCCAGGTTAGGAGAGAAATGGCAGCTCCTCCCCGCTGTGTGCCCATGACAAAGCACAGCAACCATCTTTAAAAGGGTTAATACGCCCCCCCCCCCCCCACTCCTGCCCCCCAACTTGCTGCCAGAGATCAGCTAATCTGATAATTATGGCAACAAACACAGTTTAGACAAACAAGACCTGACCCTGAGGGTTTGGAATGAAAACATTTACTCTCTCTCCCTCCCGGGAGAGTCGGAGAGTCGGTGCCTGGAGCGTACACACTGAGAGACTGGGAAAATACCCTTGTGCTGGAGCGACAGGGTGAAAACATCTGTGTTCCTGAGCTGCTCAAGAAGATGAAGTTAATGGGGAGAGGGGATGGGGTGGGGGAGGTAGGAGGAGCGGGGAATGGTGCTGTCGAAGGGTGTGCATGTTTGAAGCAGATGGAAAATGTACCCATAACTGGAGATGTAAGTCAATTGTAATTGATTTTCCAACAGACGCAGAGTGAGAGGAGAGGTGCAAAGGGGACTCAGTGATGCAGAATTCCCGTGAAAAGCCTGGAGCGTAGCTAGAGGAGGAGGAACATCTTGAAACACCTAAGTGGGGTTCACTCCTGAGAGCTAGAGCGGAAGGATGTTTATTCATAGTAGCCCACGGTTCTAAGTGAATTGGTATCTGCCAGGGAGTGGGGTTCACAGACTAGGCTGGCTGGTCATCCTTTTCTCACCTCCAGTTTTGCCTGTAAACTGAGCAACTTGCCCCTTTCCCCTCCGTGCCTGCCTCCAAACCTGCCAAGCGACTTTCCCCGCTTTCAGTTCTAAAATGCTGCTTCCTAGAGGAAATCTTTCTGGGTTGCCTAAACGGGAGGTGCTGACCTTGGCTTGCTTCAACCTGGAATTCCAACAGTTTCTCCTTTTTCAACTCTACCCTTTTAAGTTTTGCACTACATATCCAAGACCTGGTGCCAAACGTCATTTCTTTTTTGTACATGGCTGGTGGTGTATCGGCTGGTAAAACATCCTTGCCCTTTGGAACTCTCCAAATCATCTCCTAGGCATCCAAATCCCGGGAGGATTGCAGATCATATATATGGTTGACACCAAGCTAAGAGGAATAACTGCTGTGATTGATGATAGGATCGAGGTTTAAAATGAATTCCATGAGGTGAAAGATGGCCTAAAATCAATAAGATAGGATGCACCAGGAATGTGAAGCACTGCGTTTAGGTCCAATAATCAACTGTATAAGCATAGGATGGAAAGATCTACAAAACAACAGTTTATGTAGAAAAACCAAATCAAACCATACCAGACATTTTTCAGTCAACAACTGATTCAATGGGAGACAATAATGAACCCATCTGCTTAAATAATAAATACAAGTATAGTAGGTATTAATAAAAGTATTGTGATAACACTAACATTTTACTATGTTCTTTTTTTATTATATATATATATATATATATATATATATATATATAGAGAGAGAGAGAGAGAGAGAGAGAGAGAGAGAAATATAGATCAGAAATATAGATCAGTTGCCTTTGGTACACGCTCCAACAGGTGATTGAACCCATAACCAGGTATGTGCCTTGATCGTTGATCAAACTGGCAACCAACTGAGCCACTCCGTCCGGGCTTTGTTCTTAACAAAGAAAGGACAAGGCTGAATCAATCTTCTTTATTTTATTTTAATATAACTATTTGCTGACCAAGCACAGAGTCCCGACTTCTGTACATAACAATTCTGTCTTACTTGTTTGGGCTTTAGTTTATATTGCACGCCATACAGGGTTCACCTTGGCAATTGTCAGGGGCTCCCATTCCCTATTCAGCTGGTTCTACCTGCCCCTGTGTTTTGAATTTCACAAAGGCCCAATTAGCTGCCCCTCTGGTAGTCTGTTGGAGAGTCCCCCATTTCTCGAGGAGAGACACTTCTTTTCAAAGAGGCCAGTCTTCTCACAATTCCTCCCACACCCCATGATCATTTGTTCATTGATTCATTCATATATCCACTGACCACTGACTATGTATGTACCAGGAACTGGGGAGTCCGTAGTGAACAATCCCTCATCAAGCTTATGTTCTCATGGGGTTAGGCAGACCCTAAATAAAAACTAAAAATGTTAGATAATAAAAAGGCCTGAAAAGTTACCAGGTACTTGAAAAACCTTCCACCTTCTGCCTACCTGGTAGACTTTTCAAATGTTACCTCCTGCTTCCTAACCCAGCTCAAGTTCCACCTTCTCCTTGGAGGCACGGACTGCCTCCAAGGTCTCTCTACCCTGAACTCCTGGTGCCCAGGGCTTGTGACACATAATTTAGCACTCAACTGCTCTCTAATTGTTTCCCTCATGCTGATTTTGCCTCCCACCCGACTGTAGGAGACAGTAAACTTTGAAGTTATAGGACATGCCTTCTTCTTAAATATATTCAGTCAATCTCTAGCTAGATGCTCTTTAAAAGGAGATGAAAAACACAGCTCAAACATGGTGAGGTTTTTAAGCTGATTCCCAGATAACAAGGGAACTTCTTCCAGTGCCTCTGAAATCCTCTAGAATAAGAATGTAAAGTTAGGACAATAGTTTGTTTATTTGTTGAACTTACCTCCTCCAAAGAATCCTAGACTCTGTAAGGAGATCTTTAAAGCAACAAACATACCTTAAACTGACTAGTGGCAAGATTAGAGCAAACAGCAGGAAGAAACATCCAATAATCTCAAAAAGGGAGGAAAGGTAAGGGCAGACAATGGCGAATTCAGGAAAAGGCTCAGTCCAAAACTGAGCCCAAGCAACATTCTTCTGGATCCCTTACACTCTGTAGAATAAGAGTGCCCCCCCTCCCAAAAAAGCCCAGAAACAATACCAATGGACTGGTTAGAGGACTGTTGAAGAAATAAACGTAACTTCATATGGTGGACTGGCATGTGGAAAGAATAACACACGTAAAACTATACACTGACATAAAGAGATGGCCACTACATAGTTTAAGAAGTGAGTCTCAGTACAGATAATATGATCCTTTTCATTAAAAATCTATATTTATATGTGTATAGAAAAATGCGTGTAAGGGTATATATCTATTACAATTTGGGAAATACTATTTGGGGTTGTGGGCAATAGGGTGGGGGAGACAGAAGAATTTAATAATTTATTTTCACTTGATAACTTCCAAACTGTTATATATCCTGTACTTAATTATATACATATACATATATATTTACAACAAGCATTTCTTGCTTTAATAAAACAACAAATAGGTAACAAAAGCAGCCATGGTTTTCACTAATCTGTCTTTTGGAAAAGACACACATGTTATAGGGGAAAAGATCATTACTAATGTTTGGTTTGCTTCTTGGAGAATTACAGATACACAGAGTGGTTCCTGGGTTTGTATAAATGCCCTTGGGCCACATGGGAGGACTTCTGAAGAGAAGTCCCATGAATTTTCCAATGGACTGTGTATGGGAACACTCTTCAGTAGAACAAAAGCATATTTAAACCAAACATATGGCAGGATGCACAAGGAAAGAGATGAGGAGGCAGCTAGAAGCATGTTTCATGAGCTTGCTTCCTTAATGCAACTCAAGGATGCACTGAACAAATTCCTTGACAGAATTTTGTTGTATAAATGAATTCCTGAAAAAAAATCTTTAAATACAATTTTTATATCAACCATAATTTTAGGCAGTAAGGGAAAACAATATTTAAGAGCTGTTTAAGTTAAGAATGTGACTTTGGAATGATAGAGACATTTTGAATTCAAAGTTTGTCACTTACTAGGTCTGCAATCTCTAGCAAATTACAGCAGATCCTCAAATAATGTGGCTTCATTCAGAAGAAAAAAAGAGGAACAACTCTTTTTTTATATCGACTAGCCTATGGTAAAATCAGTTTCATTACATGTTGTTTTACTTAAAGTCATGGAACCTATCAAAAACTTCAAGTAAGGACTTACTATATGTCACCTTTAATTTTTCCTCCTACCTCTTGTGAGTCTCTTTTGGGGGCTCCTCTTTCTCTTTCCAACCCTGAAATGTTGATGTTCCCAAGGCTGCTGTCTGAGGGCCCTCTTCTCCCTTCCTTGGGTAATATTTTCCTTTCATGGCTTCAGTTACCATCAATGCCCATGACATACAAGTCAATGGATCAGGCCAATCTCTCTCCTCAGCTACGCGCTCTGCCTAATGTCTTTTGATGGATCCCCATTTCCCAAATGCTAAAACCCTATAACATGTTTTACAGGGTTCTTTAAATCTGGTTGCAGTTCATCTTTCTGATCTCATCACTCACACATTTCCTTTTCTCTTTCTGCTCCAGGCTACCAAACCATTTTCCATTTCTTTGTGTTATGTGCTCTCTGAACTCCGGGCCTTTACAGCTGCCACCTCCTTAGCCTTTAACTCCTTTCTCCTTCTCAGACTTCTTGGTTAACTCACACTCATCCTTAGATCTCATCTTACACCTCACCTTTTCTGAGAAACCCTCCTTGCTCCTCCTGGTTTGGTACTGCACTCCTCACTTCATCGAATGACTTGTTTACACATTTGGATTGCTCACTAGATCATGAGCCCTATGAAAGCAGGGAGCCTGTTTGTCCTGTTTGTCGTATACTTAGAACAGAATCCCCAATACTGGCACTTAATAGACTTAGATATTTGTTCAATAAAGCACTATTGTTTGTTATTAATATGAGTGAGGTGACATAATGGTTAAGAATTGGACTCTACTGCTTAACATTCATGCAACTTTTGGCAAGTAAATTAACTTATTTATGCCTCAGTTTCCTTATCCTATATAATAAAAGCCTAATATGCTAAGTGTCCGGTCATCCAGTTAGCCATTCAACCAATCAAAGTGTAATATGCTAATGATATGCTAAGGCCTCTCAACTGCTTGCTATGACGTGCACTGACCATCAGGGGGGCAGATACTCCAACCAGTAGGTTAGCTTGCTGCTGGGGTCCAGCTGATCAGGACTGAGTAAGATGGGCCGGACACACCCTGGAGCCCTCCTGTGGTCCCTCAACGGCTGGCCAACCTCCCACGTCCCTCCCGGGCCCCAATCATGCATTGATGGGGTCATGGCTGGCGAGCACAGCGGCAGTGGTGGGAGCTAAAGATCCTACTGCCGGCTTAGGCCTGCTTCCTGTGGGGAGCGTGCCTAAGCCGGCAGTCGGACATCCCCTGAGGGCTCTTGGACTGTGAGAGGATGCAGGCCAGGCTGAGGGACGCCCCCTGAGTGCACAAATTTTGTGCACTGGGCCTCTAGTCTATTATAACATCTAAAATGCTTAGAGGAAATGAAGGACTAACTGAAATAATCTTTTTCATTACAAAGCAAGTGCTCAATAAAAATCAACTATTTTAACATAAAAATGCTTAGAGCAGTACCTGGCACATACTAGTAATGAGAACATAGTAAATATTTATTATTGCTTTAATTTTTTTGGCGCTGATAAAAAAATCTCTAATTTTAAAAGTTTAGACTTCTGAATATAGATTTTCTTAAACCACAGAGTATCTGTACTTAGTAAGTCAGCTAGTCTAGTAGCTTTTCCCTCTAGGAACGTATTTGAGCACTTGGGTGGAGACTTATTAGGGACAGTAAGATTTCAGTTTTTGCAATACTGTAGTTGGACTTTAAACATAGTGTTTCTATGATCGTTGCTTTTGTTCTAGATGGTAGTTCTCAAACTTTGGTGTGCATCGGCACCTTCTGGTAGCTTGTTAAACTACTGATCAACTTGCCTCTATATCTAGGTGGTTCTGGGATGGGGCCTGGGTCCATGGACTTTACCAAGCTCCCCTGGTGATCCTGATGCATACCAAGGTTTAAGAACCTGTGATCTAATAAAAAGAAAGGGGTTAAAATCAACAGCTACTATGACCATGTAGCAGCATTGGGCTCAGCAGGACTATGTTGGAGTTGCCTTCTAGAAAGGGCTCTGAGATATTGGTCTCTGGGAGATGCCTCTGCTGCAGCAAGTAGCCTCTGGGACTATTGTGACCTCCAGGACAATCCTAGAGGCTCTAACAGGAACAGCTGCTGAGAACTGGTCCTGGGCTTGTTGAGGGAACTCTTGCTAAGGGATATGCTGTAAATGCCAGTAAGAGTCTTTGCTGGAGGCCTGCCCCAAGCAGCAGCAGGTAGCAGCGGTGCTTTTCAAAGTGGGACCACCTACTTCCAAAATCACGTAGAGTTTGTTAAAATGCAAAGTCCTGGCTCCTACTCCAGACCTACTGAATCAGAATCTGCATTCTATCTAAACAAGCTTCACAGACTTTTCTGCGGTATGCTGAAATCAGAGAGCCACGGACAGACTGTTGAGATACCAGTGTCCCAGCTGCCATCTGGGGTGCAGAGATACTTTTATGTTGTTTTGTCACACTCCCCTTCCTAGCACTCTGGTCAGGTTGGGGGCCCAGACATTCTGCATGGAACCTCACACTGGTTTCTCAGATCTTAGATGGTCAGCAGCTGTCAAAGACCAGGTGGACACTAGAACCCAAAAAAGACTTTTGTAAAACAAAGCGTAACTTTGAGTTATTAGATGTTATGCACTTTTCTGAGGACAACTACAGTGGGCATTTGGCTTTCAGATTGTCCGCTTAAAATGATTTTCTTTTGAGAGATATCTTAATTGTGGTTGGTGGGCCTTGTCTGGATTCCTCTTGTAAGGTCCTGTAGGCGACAGGGCTGTCCTGGTACACTTGGCTCAGGTAAGTGAAGCATTTTGTAGGTGACATCTACTCTTCTTATCTGTCAAACAAAGATAGATGAGCAGGGCCTTGGCTGCCTCGGGGGATGTTACTATCTTGGTTCTCCCATCAAACTCTGTCAGGCTTTGTAACTTGAAGAAATGAAAGGAGGAGCAGGAGAGGGACAGTTTCTAACAAGCTGACAGCAGGGCCCCATCGCGGGTTGGAAGCCTCCCTCTTTGTCGGCCCGCCTCAGCCAACTTTGTTCCAATGCTATTAGGGTAAAATCCTTGAGTTTCTCTCAGAGAAAGAGAAGTGGCCTGGGGCTGAGAGGCACAGATTCATAAGTAATTTATCTCATTATACACTTCCAGTGCTTAACCACCATTTCAGAGGAAGAGCCAACAAAGCAGACTTTGAGAATTTTGCCTTAGAAAGGACGCACATCCCTCATACTACAGCTTAATCAGTGTGCTTTTCTTAATTGCTTAAAATGCGGGAGACCTGGCTCTCAGCAAGGCTGAGTTGTAGGAGGCCTTCTGTTCCAAGTGATTTTTAGGGTTGGAACAAGGGAGAACTTACAAAGTGCTAATGTAGAGATCCTTCTAGAGGTGGGATCTGCTTGCAAGGGTGAATTATCAGAGGAACTAGAGAGGATGTGAAGAGTTGATGCCAAGTATAATCTCTAGGTGGGAGAGTATCTGGAGACGTCAGAGCAACTCAATTTCAGTAATCCCAGCATTGATAAGTGACAGGTTTAATAAAGAAAACCCTGGGTGTCTTAGCAGTTTTTGTTCTGGGTAGGTATTATAGATTTGTTTTATTTTTGTCAGTCACTATACTATTTATCATAAAATTATTCATTCAAGATTATAATATTAAAATAATAATTAGTTTAAATAGTCTATAATCCAGGATTACAGATGGTATGACAGCCAACAGTCCTGGAATGTGTTTTAGATAGTTATACAAATAGTGCGTGGATACATTTTTGGTGTAAAATATTTAGAAGTTTACACAGCAAAAAAGTCCCTCTCTCATTTATTTTTCCAGAGGTAACCATTGTCAATAGTTTGATGAATATTCTTCAGTCATCTTTCTTAATATATATATATATATATATATATATATATATATATATATATATATCTTACCTTATAATAGACAAATATGCAAATTGACGGCACCTTCGCTACACCCAAGCCACGTCCACCAACCAAGCCACGCCCACCAACCACGCCCACCAGGAAACCATTGCAGGGACGTTGGTGCAAGGATGCTGGGTGCGGCAGAGCCCAAGGCCGGGAAAGCCGCCCGAGGCTTTCCCGGCCTTGGGCACCAGCGGGGAGCCTGCATAGATCGCAGGAAACCACTGGGGGTCGGCTCCTGCGATTGGTAGCAGGGACGCTGGGTGCGGCCGAGCCCAAGGCCACCGCCCGGGGCCAAGCCCCGACCCTGAAAGAAGGCAGAAGGCGGTGGCCACAGCCAAGGCCTGGGTCCCCGGTGCCGGCAGAAAACTGGTGCAGGCAGCCAGGTGAATGAAGGTCTATTGCACGAATCTTCGTGCAAACGGGCTACTAGTATATATATATAGGCCCAGTGCATGACATTTGTGCACTGTGGGGGAGAGGGGATCCCTCAGCCCGGCCTGTGCCCTCTTGCAGTCCTGGACCCCTTGCTCCTGACTGCCTGCCTGCTTGCTGCTCCTTACTGCTCAGTGCCCTGCTCCTTAGCACTGCCACGGAGGTGGAGGTGGGAGAGGCTCCCGCCACCTCCACTGTGCTCGCCAGCTGTGAGCCTGGCTTCTGGCTGAGCAGTGCTTCCCCTGTGGGAGTGCACTGACCACCAGGGGGCAGCTCCTGCATTGAGCGTCTGTCCCTTGGTGGTCAGTGCTCATCATAGCTACCAGTCGTTCTGGTCGTTCCGCCTTAATGGTCGCTTAGGCTTTTATTATATAGACTAGCATTCTTGTTGCAGGAAAAATCCTGCAATAGGGTTTCCTGCTGCACTCTACCCCACCCTGCCTGCTCTCCTCCCTTGTCCCCCGCCCCGCCTTCTCCGCCAGCCCCCCTGCTTTTCTCCCTTCTCCCCCGGCCCCGCCTCCACTCCTCCCTTCTCCTCCCTCCCTCCCCCCGGCTTGCTTGCTTCTCCGCAGCTTTGCTCGCTTCTGCAAATTAGCCGCCATCTTTTTTGGGGGTAATTTGCATACTCGTCCTGATTGGTTGGTGGGCGTGGCTTGACTGGTGGGCGTGGCTTGGGCATAGCGAAGGTGCGGTCAGTTTGCATATTTGTCTATTATTAGGTAGGATACTTACCTTTTTACATGAGATTATATATCACATATTATGTAAGTTTTAAAAAATTAATAGTATATATTTTGGATATATTTTCATGGCAGTAGATATGTCTTCCTCATTCATTTTAACATTAGCACAGTATTGAATTATATGGATGTGCCCTACTTATGGAATCACTCACTAATTGGTGTTATTAAAATTGCTTCCAAAATATTTGTTATTACAAATAATGTTGCAACGAGCCTCTGTGCACATACATCTTTGTACACATATTCTTATAGGACAGATTCCTGAGTGCAAAATTGCAACATCAAAGGCAAAGCTCAAGCCATTTTTTGGTTTTATTGTCACTTCTACATTTGCTTATTATATAGTATGTCTAATTCTGTTCATCTCTTGATTCATCTCTATCAATGGTTCTCAACTCCAGCAGAACATTAGATTCACCCAAGGAACTTTTAAAAATTACATATGTCCAAGCTGCACCGCACACCTCCTGAATCAGAATCTTTGGGAAAGGGCTTAGGCTTTGGTTGTCAGAAAAAATCTGAAAATTCTAATGTGCAGCCAAGAGTCAGAATCATTGGTTTATACATTAAACAAAACAGAACAGAGCTCTAGAGCATTTTAAGATAGTACAACAATTATAGACCGAATCAGTTAAACAGTCACTGGTTGTCTACTCAGAAAACAGCTTAAGTAAATCAAGTTGCCCAGGTAAAAAGAAATTTGATGTTTAATAGTTGTGTAGCAGTTTTCTCTCTTGAAAATGCTTTCCTTTAAAAAAAAAAACAAAATCTCAGGGCATCTTCAAAGCTGTGAGCAAGTTGGGCCAGAAATGACCTTTTCTATTTTATAGTCTCAGAAGCTGACGGGGGTAAAATGATGCTTCTCAATTTTAATGTGCTTAGGAAAAGTCTGGGGATATCCATTAAATGCAGATGCCGACTTAGTAGGCCTAGGTTGGGACCTGAAATTTTGTACTTCTAACAAGCACATTGGTGATACTGATGCTTCTGGTCTGAGGACCATGCTCTGATTAGCAAGCACCTGGATAAAAGATAGTGACTAAATACAATGACCAATCCAATCGAAGAAACTGGACATCATAGAGGTGCATCCTGTATATGGCTCCAGAAGGATTCCAGGCCTATTGGCTGTCACACTATCTGTAGTTCTGGAGCTTGCCCAATACTGTTTCTTGTCTCTGACTATACCAGTAACTTTGCCTTTGGAGGAATCCTGACCCATCAGCGGGCCTTTAGTGCTCATTCCACTGAGGCCTTTCATGCCTCAGTTACAGCCCAATCCTGCCCTGGGGAACCAGAAGACCCAACTCTGAACTTGACTTGTTACTGCCTACTGTTTACTCTCTTGGACCAATGGTCTTCCAGAGGAGACTTTGCAGCCTTGCACTGGTTCTCATGTCCATCAGACATAAGAAGATGCTGTAAATCTCTTGGCAATATCTATTCACCCTGTATGACAGGGCTGTTCTCCTTGGACAGTGCCTGTTGTCAGTTTTCTTTTTAGCTTTTAGAGATTTTTGTCCTATGTAGGAGAGGAATAATAAATATATAAATAAATGTTTCTGATCCTCCCTTCTCTTGATACTTGTTTCTTTAACTTAATAAACCTGTCACTCTCAGAGTAAATTTCTAACTTGCTTCACGTTTCTCAACTGAATCACAAAGATAAAAATACTTATATTTTACTAATGGAAATTAGACTTTAAAAAAAAGATGTTTTTGCTTTTATCGTTTAGAAAAAAAAGAGCTAGAAGCAATAATACAATAATAAATTAAAGGCATTATTTTTAACTAGAGGCCCGGTGTACAAATTCATGCACTTGTCGGCGGGGGGGGGGTGGGGGGGGGGGGGAGAGAGGGGTCCCTCAGCCTGGCCTGCAGTCCGGGAGTCCCGTGATTGATCACCCCGCAGAGGGAGGCCCCACCCACCTGCCGGTCAGTGGCCTGGGCCTCCCTCTTTGGGGCGATGGTGGGGCCCCCCGACCAATAACATCGCACCTGCCTTGGCTGGCCTGGCACCAGTGCCTGTCATAGCATGGTCCTCTGGACGGTCTTTCTGCTGTTTGGTCGATTTGCATATTATGCTTTTATTATTATAGAAGATGGGCTGTTTTCTCTTGAAAACATTGGTTGCCAATATGGATTCCAGAAATTGAAAAATATGTGCAAGGTGTAGGATCCAAGACGAGCTGCTGGAGTAGGAATTAGATGTGAAAGATATGAAGCACTTATCATGGCTGTAATTTTAGTAATTTTGTTTATTCAATGCTCTTATTGTCATCCTCATTAATCATGAGGATAAGGACTTTTTCTTTTTGTTCACCATGTTATCTTTAACTCCTAGTGCAATGCCTGGCACATAGTAGATTGTCAATAAATATTAATCAAATGAATGAATAAATCATGAAGAAAAAGAAACACTAGTTTTTTGCTATAAGATGAAGTTAAACTAAGGTTAGAACTAAAATTAAAACAAAAACTAAAAAATAACTCTCAAGAAGTCTACAAAGCTTAGCTTACAGAAGAAAGATTCCTGATTGGGAAAGTTAGAGATCCACTGCTTTAGTCATGTGGAAGATTAAAACTCATACACAATACCTTACCCCATTCAATAATTCTGACATTGTTTTGTAATTCCCTGTAAGCCCTTATGCCTCTTCCACTTCTAGAGCAGGATGTTTCTCTATTCAGAACTTGGAACTGTTGTATGGAAATTAATATGATGTCAGAAAGCAAATACAGTGACTTTATCACAGGAACAAGGACCTCTCTTGATTTTTTTTTTAAAAACATGATTAACTAACTAGTAATACATTTAAAATGTTTTTAAAAAAATATGCCCTACCCCAAAAGGAAAGTTGTGATTTTTAGCTATGATTTAAAAGAAAATATTTTGAGTTCTCTGGGGGGAAAAAAGCATAATATGAAAACAGTAAAATCTCATCCATTCTTTCATTCAATAATTTTTTGTCACACTAGAGGCAACATGGCACAGTGGAGCAAGGACCACCATTGTCCAGCTGTGCCATCTCAGACGACTCGCTTTTGCCTCAATTGCCTCATCTGTTAGGTGGGATAAGAAGACCATGTACTTCTGTGGTGATTATAATTTGAACGATTTGCTGTTTATAAAGCACTTAGAACAGTACCTGGCATGTAATAAGCACTATATACATGGTTTTAAATAAACCAACTCCTATAATGTGGTAGACAGGCCCCCAGGAAAGTAGTGAACTATTGAACATTTGCTATGCATCAAGTGCTAATAATATTCAGGCAGTTTTGCATCAATTTTTATAATAAACCAGATCAAGATATCATCTTCATTAATTTTTTCAGCCAATATCTATTGAGATTTACTAGATATCAGAAGCTGTTTTAGATTCTGGATACAGTGTCTTAGAATTTATATATTTTTAAAAATCACTATTTTATTATCAAGTAATTTTCAAAAGGTCCCTCAATTTTGAGATGTGTTCTAAAGTAAACAGTCTATTTTAGTACTGTTTCAAAATCTTTATTTTCCCTATTTTGTTTGTAGTTTAAAATATTTACATCTTAAATCTATCTAGAGTTTCTTTTTAGGTTTGATGCAAAGAAGAAAATCAAGTTTCTTATCCCAAATAAATTTGACATAATTGACAATCACAACATTAGATTAAGTTCTGTGCTAGAAAGGGTACACTGTTTCTAAAAGCACATATTGTGAGTTAAACATGGTCATGCTATCCTGAGAGAGTTCCAGAAGCACATGTATCTATAGCTAAAGCAAGGTCTTCTCCTGGGACAGTTTGCTTCCATATACCAGTCCCAGTCCTCACACATACCAGCTAAATAAAAATGCTACTATTATAGCAATAACTAGAGGCCCGGTGCACGAAATTTGTGCACAGGGGGTGGGGAGGGTGTCCCTCAGCCCAGCCTGCACCCTCTCCAATCTAGGATCCCTCTCACAATCCAGGACTGCTGGCTCCCAACTGCTCGCCTGCCTGCCTTCCTGATTGCCCCTAACCGCTTCTGCCTGCCAGCCTTATCACCCCTAACCACTCCCCTGCCAGCCTGATTGATGCCTAACTGCTCCACTGCCAGCCTATTTGCCCCTAACTGCCGTCCCCTGCAGGCCTGGTCACCCCCAACTGCTCTCCACTGCAGGCCTGGGTCCCCCCCCAACTGCCCTTCCCTGCATGCCCAGTCACGCCCAACTTTCCTCCTCTGCTGGCCTGGTCTCTCCCAACTGCCCTCCCCTGCTGGCCATCTTGTGGTGGCCATCTTGTGTCCACATGGGGGCAGGATCTTTGACCACATGGGGGCAGCAATCTTGTGTGTTGGAGTGATGGTCAATCTGCATATTACTCTTTTATTAGATAGGATAGAGGCCTGGTGCATGGGTGGGGGCCAGCTGGTTTGCCCTGAAGGATGTCCCAGATCAGGGTGGGGGTTCCCTTGGGGTGTGGGGCGGCCTGGGCGAGGGGCCTGTGGTGGTTTGCAGGCCGGCCATGCCCCCTCGTGTCCCAAATGGAGGCCCTGGTATCTGGGGTTTATTTATCTTCTACAATTGAAACTTTGTAGCCTGGAGTGGAGCCAAGCCTTCTGCTTGCTCCATGGCAGCAGCCATTTCTGTTAGGGTTTGTGTATCTTCTATAATTGAAACTTTGTAGCCTTAAGCAGAGGCCTGGGCCGGCCAGCGTGTGCGGAAAGTTTGGCTTCCTCCATTGCCGGGGGCAACCCTAGCCTCCCACTCTTTCCAGCTCCGTGGCTGCAACCATTTCTGTTTGGATTTGTTTACCTTCTATAATTGAAACTTTGTAGCCTTGAGTGAAGGCCTAGGCCGGCAAGGGCAGGCAGAAAGCTTGGCTTCCTACATTGCCTGGGAAACCCAAGCCTTTCTCCTGCTCTCTGTGGCTGTAGACATTTTGGTTGGGTTTATTTGAATATTCGCTCCTGATTGGCTGGTGGGTGTAGCTTATGGGTGTAGCGGAGTGATGGTTAATTTGCATATTACACTTTTATTAGATAGAATATTTAGAGTACTTATCTTCAGTAATTAACAAAATTCTGAAAAATAATTGGCAAGTGAGTTTATATTTTAACATGACAGTTTCCTTCATATAAATGTTTAATTATATGCTAGACATAAATAATTCATTGAAAGCACTTTATGGAGGCACCTTCTTTTCTGGTATATATTCCCAGATTTATAGAAAATGGCTGATTTACAGGTTACAGAGAGACAAGGGCAGAATCTCTATGAGAGGAGGGGAGAATTTAGAACAGAATGGAAATCTTTGATGACCTTGTTCCAGACAACCCTAGCTATAGAGTGAAAGTCCTATATCTTTTTCTGTTTGTGCCCAATCAATACAATAAATGCTTTGGAAATGGTGATGCAGAAGATAGTTAAGAATTAATTATGGCCCTAACCGATTTGGCTCAGTGGACAGAGCGTCAGCCTGTGGACTCAAGGGTCCCAGGTTTGATTCTGGTCAAGGGCATGTACCTTGGTTGTGGGTACATCCCTAGTAGGAGGTGTGTAGGAGGCAGCTGATTGATGTTTCTCTCTCATCGATGTTTCTAACTCTCTCTCCCTCTCCCTTCCTCTCTGTAAAAAAATCAATAAAATATATTAAAAAAAGAATTAATTATGTATGAAAAAGTTCTAGAGATCATTGCACAACAATGTTCATATAGTTACTACTACTGTACTATACACTTTATAATAGTTATGATAGCAATTTTTTATTTTTTACCATAATTAAATAAAAAAGTTAATTCTGCATGGGAATATTTTGTTGCTCTGAAAGATACCAGGAAATATAATTGATGGTTTCAGTTCACAAGGAACAAACAATCAAGTTTATGGCAAAAGTTCAGAACACATGGAAAGGAACAATTTTAGGCAATGTAATGATACTAAATGAGAAGAAGAAACACAAAGTCTTATGGGTTAGGCAGGCATCTCTGAGCTACAGTGATAGACATATGTTAGGTACTTACATGGCTTATAAGGCATTTTAACATATATTATCCAAATTGATGCTTTTTTCTAGATGTAGGAGGCATTATCTATGTTTAGGAGAGAGAAAACAAAGGCTCAGAGGTTGTAATTTTTCCAAGTTCACAAGGCAGAGCTGGGAACTAGACTCAGTGTCTTCTAGCTCTTACTCCAGGTGGGATTTATTTAGAAGAAGTGTTGCCAAAAACGTTTTGAGGGTTAGAGCAGAGTCCAAATGTAGGGATACTGTGTGCTAGATAGGATTATTCCCTCTTCTCAGTCATCCTGCTTAAGAGCATCATGTAACTTTTAGTACAAAATAACAGATTTGTTCTTGCTACTTACTGGATAGAGAAATCATACAGCAATAGCATGAGGATTAGCATACAAGGTTTCAATTTTATATATATATATATATATATATATATATATATATATACACATATATACACACAGCCATTCAGCCAACTGCAATCCCATGAAAGAAATTCCTACCCATCATGTCTGACATTATTCTTAAAGTAATAAGACATGTGGTATCGTGAAGATAGGTCTGATCTGACTCAGGTGTTGAGAGGAAGGCTAACACAGACAACACAATAGTCAGTGAATTTTAATTTAAAAGCAGTTATCAGGGCTCACACCACATGAGTTATACACATTTTAAACCACATCCTGCTAGTTCAGTAGACTGACTCCCACCCAGAAAGTGCAGGAGCATTTGGTCTGTTCATAACAATGACCCTATCAGATTGTCCAGGGTCAAGCTACTGTTTATCTTTGCCAGACGGAACCCATATCCTGAGCGGAGAACCTAAAACCTTCTGCGTTTTCCACCAGTTACTTCAAGGCTATACAGGTTCTGACATTCTTTCTATGTAATCACCTAAACAATAAGAAAAATACTTTGGCCCTGGCCGAGTAGCTCAGTTGGTTAGAGTGTCATCCTGATATGCCAAGGTTTTGAGTTCAGTCACATACAGGAATCAACCAATGAATGCATAAATAAGTGCAACAACAAACCTCTCGCTCTCTCCTCCCTTTCTCTCTCTCTAAAATCAATAAATCAATAAATTAATAAAAAAGAAAAGTACTTTTTGAAAAGTATTAGGTAAAAGTAAACACAGATACAATGACCAGAGCTTTGCTTTTCTTTTCCTTCTCATGAGCACTCAATACATGTTGAGGCAAAAGTAGGCTTACAAAACACAGAATTTACTCTTGTATTATTATTTATTAATTCATTACATTATTTTCCAAAGAACTGTAAAGTTACTTTTGCCAGACCCTGTATTTTGCAAAAGATGGGCAGTGCTGCCCTCTACTGTTGGATGTTGAAATGTTAACAATGCACTTCTATTTTCCTGCTAGCTATGTGGAACAGATTAAGACAATCTATTACAGTATATTGCTTTAGTCTAAAATAAACATGTTCTTAGCAAACACATTGAATTTATTTCCTTCATTATCTTTTCATCTACTTTCATCTTGTATCAAAGCATATGGCTCAATAAAAAGGACATCACAATTTGGGAAAAATGCTAACACATTACTCTAGAACAGTGGTTCTCAACCTTTTTAATGCCGTGACCCTTTAATACAGTTCCTCATATTGTGGTGACCCCCAACCATAAAATTATTTTCATTGCTACTTCATAACTGTAATTTTGCTACCGTTAATGAATCGTAATGTAAATATCTGTGTTTTCCGATGGTCTTAGGCGACCCTGCTAGTGGTTCTCAACCACTGCTCTAGAAGTAAGAGGCTGTATTAGTGATGCATTTAGGGAGAAACAGTACAAGGAGAGGAAATTTTCCTCTGACTTTAATTAAGGTTTGTAGCTTTGCAGTTCTTCTGTCATTTGAGTGTCTTCATTTGCTGTTAAGTCAATCCAGTTTCTTTTTGTGTCAACTGCACATAATGACAGTCACCTAGGGATGTTGAAAGAATAGAGGAATAGTGTTTCTAAAACACTTTCTATCCTTCAAAAAAGATAATATAGAAATACAAAGAGCTATTATTAACATTTCTTAAACTTATTAAATATGTTGTCTTGCTACCTTTAAATTGCTTTGAGATTTTTACTGCACACTACAAGACTTCTGGAGAACTCAACATATTTTTAAAATTGTGTTTCCTGCTTTTTCATTTTTAAAAAATTTCAGAGAATATGCCTTCAAGAGAGAGGCCAGAGCAAAGAGACTTCAAAGAGAGTTAGCCAAATCATTATCCTACAGCTATTCAGGGACTCAAGTGTATCATATGGCAATGATAATTTCTAAAACTGTGTTAAAGGTGTGTGTACGTCAACACTAAGCAAAATCTTTTTGCCCCAATTTACAGTTACAAATATTAAAATTCAGACACATTAAGTAATTGACTCAAAACTTCAAAAATAGTAATAGGCAAAACAAGAATTTGATTGCATTGTTCTGCTATGCAGCTCATCATTCAATGAACTAAGTAAATAAACCTCAAAGGCAAATGCCACGCTTTGGGATCTTGGGCTTGACCTCCTTGGGGTTGGTGAGAGAATTAACAGCCTTGGCACATGCATTCATGGTCTTGGCATTGTTGGCCTGCATCTTCTTCAGGATCTTCTTATTGTGCTTCTGGTGAAGCACATGTTCCTCAGGAACTTGGGGTCTACCCCCCCCCCCAAGAGATTCCTATATTTGTGATTGGGGTTTCTTTGATTATTATTATTTATTTATTTATTTAAAAATATATTTTATTGATTTTTTACAGAGAGGAAGGGAGAGGGATAGAGAGTTAGAAACATCGATGAGGGAGAAACATCAATCAGCTGCCTCCTGCACAGTGATTGGGGTTTCTTGATGGCATTTCTGTGCCATTTTTGGGACTAGTTGTGTGTGGTATAGTTCTTGGACTTGGCCATATCTGCATGGAAGCCTGTAGCTCCCGAAGTGCCTGGGACCGGAAGCTACAGTTTTGGTTTGTAAAGAAATATGCGTTCAGCACACAGATCAGCTGCTAAATAATACCCCCCTCTTAGTGACAGCATATACCCAAATATAACCATTTCAAACCACTTTGTAACTGAACGTAAAGTGTGAATAACTCCTTCTTCCCCTGACTTGTTTCTAAATTTAGACCTCTGGGTATCAGGGGCAAGGTTGGATACAAAAGCAGGTGTGGCGTTTGCTTAGAGGTGCATACTCCCTGCTGCCCTGGCCTGGCCTGCCTTTTATGCTCTGGGCCCAGCAGCACAGCCCTGAAGGCTTCACATTTCCAGGAGAGTGTATTCTAAAGGGATTCATTCCAGATGAAGCTGTTCCCAGATCCTCTCTTACAATTTTGAAGAAACTACGGGGTGGGGAGACAGAAAGGGATACTAGGGAGGATGTTTAAATGCTTAACACGTTAAGCGCCCAGTCACCGGTGACTGACACTATACTTTCCGTCCGGAAGACAAAACAGGCTGGGCGCTTAACGTGTTAAGAATTATTGATTTAGAGGTGTGATATTCACAGTGCTGACCAACAACATGGTCATTCCTTATATCATTCCTTGTGGGAAGAACAACCTCAGGTTGTCTAAACATCTTTCTTTTGACCTTTATTGCCCTTTCCCTGGACACTCACTTTACCTGGCTGCCTACTTGTCTGGGCAGTGTTGGCCTCAAGAGTCTTTTACTTGAATCATCCATTCAGCAGCCAGGCAGTGTTGCATCAATTCTAAGTCAAAGTGTTAAAATTAGCAATGGCCTGGAAAGCATTTTGTTTATTCCAAGATTGGCATTTTACGTAGAGGGGCAGCCTGCAGGGCTCAAGACAGAAGGGTGCTGAACTTAAAGTAATGTCCAAGAACCTCATATTCCTAAGGAAAAATGTTTGAGACTTGGATCCCACATATGTTGTCTCCAGCCCCTCTCCCCCCGCCCACCGACCTAGTAACTGTTTGCCCTTTCTGAAAATTCACAACCAGAGATCATGCAGACATGAGAAAAATGGCATGCATATGGCACTTTCTTTGCCCCTATCAGCACTGACTTGGTTATGGAGCGGCTTAGGTTATCAATAAATATTTATCTGGACTTAGCTAAGTTGATAGTGGTTAGCTAACCTCAGGTTGTTTTTCCCCTGGGGAATGACGTAAGGAGTGACCATGTTGTTGGCCAACACCGTGAAGATCATGCCTCTAATCAAACTCTGGGGAGGCTGGGCTATAAAACACGCCTCTCAGCCGTTGCCTTCTGCCAGTGCTTTGGAAGCACCGCAAGTTCATTGTCATTTCACCTTTAAACTTTTTTTTTAAATTTCTTTATTGATTAAGGTATCACATATTTGTCCTCGTCCCCCCATTCCCATCCCACCCCCCTCCCCACACATGCCCCACCCCCCTGTTGTCCTTAACTGCCAGTTAGGCTCATATGCCTGCACACAAGTCCTTTGGTTGATCTCACCCTTTACCCCCACCCTTCCCTACCCTCCCCCCGAGGCCCGACAGTCTGATCCATGCCTCCTTGTTTCTTGGTCTGTTCTTGTTCATCAGTCTATGTTGTTCATTATTTCCCCTAGATGAGTGAGATCATGTGCTATTAGAAATACACTTATAAGAACCGAAAATGAGACAAGCAATAATGGTTATGGTGACAGGCAAATGAATCGGTCTGTAGTGAGTTTCTTTTAGATCCAGAAACAGAGAAACATCAATCAGAACGTCAAACCTCAGGGAAGAAATTATGAGATAACCAGAAACCAAGAATGCCTGAGAACGCCTTTCTAGCCACGCTACCAATCATCAGATGTACGGTAATTTCACCTTTAAACTTGCAACCTTGGAGGAAAGTGCTGTTAATGAAACACTGTGGGCAGTTACCTTTAAAACCACAGGCAATATTTCTGAAAAGAAGCAGGTGACCGAAGGTTGGCAAGTGTTGCTCCAAGTTCTTTTGGCTTGTGTTCGTTACTGAGAGTGGAAAATGCATTTGGAGATCTGTTGTATCATTCAATGAACAGAGGCTGAGGGCTGGTTTTCTTCTGACACACCAAGAGAACTGACGCCCCCTTCCACCATTTACTGAATACTGACCAAGGGCAAGAACCGGAGGGAGCCTTATGCAGGATAAGCTCTCTACCACCTACCTACAAGGGGTATGGCAGATGAGCAACGATAACCAAAGCTAACATTTAAGGAGTGCTTACTAGATGCAAAAACAAACAAACAAAACAAAAAACAAACAACAAAAAACAACAAACCCCACCCACTTTATAAGTATTAACTCACATATTCCCCTGAGGAAAATACTATTATCTCCACTTTACCGAGCAAGAACAGAGAGGTCAAGTAACTTGTCTAAACCTGCACAAGTTAGTAAGTGGCAGAACCAGAATCTAAACTAGGACATGGGTTCTCAACTAGGGCATTTTCTAAAATGGTGGTATTGCTAACAAGGTACCTCAGACGCAAAGGAAAGAGACGGATTTTGACTAGAGTGAGGATTAAGGGGAGATTTTTATGGAGGAGGCATTTACTCTGGGTCTTGAAGGTCACCAGGTTTGGGGGGAGGGAGGGCGGAGAAGAAGGAATACTCAGGGGAAGGAACGGCCTGACTGAAAGAAGAGTCAGCCTGGGGACCAGCCAGCTGAGGACAGCAAGGTCTGGCTGAGTACGTGCCTGGGAGGAAAGCAGGATGGGAGCCGGCGCCCAGAGCCTGAAGGTCCCTTAGGACCAGGCCTTCTCTGTAAGGAAAGGGAAACAACGATCTCAAACTGTAAGAGCGGCAGACAGGAATTCCTGGTCTCTCTCTCACTTTTAGTAGGATGTCCCGGGTCTGAGACCACGGCGCGCGGCCCACCCCCATTTCCCGCTGGAGCTGACAGCTGGCGAAGGTCAAGGTCGCCCGCGCGGGTTCTGGAGCTGCACGTCCTGGCCCGAGGACTAGCGTCCCGAACGCAGACCCGGGGACTTGGCTCCCAGTCGGGGCCAGGTCAGGCCGGGTCAGGAACGTGCGCGTCCCGGTACCGGAAGACCCCTCCGCCGTAATTCCCGCCGGCCACCGCTCCTTTGCCGGGTGATCCCTAGAAGGTCGATGACGAAGCCTCCGGGACACTCTGGTCGCTCGGCTCCGCCCCACAGGCCTCGGACGCCCGGAACAATGGCCTCAGCGATAGGACCACGCTCTGCCAATCAACACACGCCACGCCCCCAGCTCAGACGTAGTCCCTGGCATTGGCTGTATTATTCCTCTTGTCCCTGTGCGTCAGAAGCCGGCGATTGGCTAACCGCGTTGCCAAGCTCCGGACGCGGCTCAACCATTGGAGGTCGCGGGCCCGCCCCGCCGGCTAGTTGAAGGTGACAGTCTCCTCCAGCCGGCGCGACTGAACCTGACCGCGCGGCTCCAGCTCCACGGACTCCAGCTCTCTCGCTATGGCGCCTCCGTCAGTGTTTGCCGAAGTCCCGCAGGCCCCGCCGGTCCTTGTCTTTAAGCTCACCGCCGACTTCCGGGAGGATCCGGATCCCCGCAAGGTCAACCTGGGAGTGGGAGGTAAAGATGCGGTGCCCGGGCACGTGAGCTGCCCCGGGGAGCGGAGCGGACCTCACTCGGGCTCTGGGGACTGTGGGAGAGGCGGAGGCCAGCCGGGCACTGGGGTAGGGATCGGGGAGGAGGCAGGATCACGGAGGCTTAGTTCAACCTGCTTATTTTACAAATTACAAATGGGTATGTGAGCCCCTGGCAGAGGGAGATGTGTCCAAGGTCACACAGAACAGATGTGGCGGCCAGGACACCAGCTCAGTTTTCCCGATCCCCATTCTGTGTTCTTTTGGTAAGACATGGGCGGCCAGAGATTGTAGGGAGAGAGGGTAAGATAGGAAGCCTGATAGGCTTGGAGTCCTGTTGATGGGAAATGGACTCAGAGAGAACTCAGCCCGAGGGAGCTTTGTTCTGAGTCGGAAAATATGTGAGTGACTACCAGGTATCAGTCAGGTACTTTCCCAAGCTGTGTGTGTGTGTGTGTGTGTGTGTGTGTGTGTGTGTGTGTGTGTGTGTGTGTGTGTGTAGGGGGTGTTGAAGACTGACTGAGGCTTTGCTTTGACTTCAAGAAGAAGGAGGTGTTAAGTGAGATAAAAGAGATGGAAAATGCTTCTGTGGCAGGTTAACGCTCCCTCGGGGGACCTGGGGAGAATGTTCTAGCCTTTTAGAAGTGGTAGGAACGAGTAGAGATGGTGGAAAGGAGTCGAAAGACTTTGGAAACGCATTTTCTACACACCCGCGTCTTCCTTTCTTGCTTGTATCTCTTGGACCTTGAACAGTTCGCAGCCTGGGGCCTCCGTTTTCTTCTTCTGCCAAGAAAAAGATTTGGACTTTAAGTGCCTCTTACATTCCTTTAACTTTAATCTTCTCTGGTGAAGTTTTTATTTATATCACCATCGTTTGAAACTCCACACACTTTCTGGACCACATACAGAGTCCAGCCAGGAAGAAGAAAATGAATAGGGTGATGTTCTATGCTAGGGAACAGGCTTTGACTAAAAGGAGTAAAACTATTAAAATATATATATGTGTGTGTGTATATATATATTTAATTGATTTCAGAGAGGAAGGGAGAGGGAGAGAGAGAGATGGAAACATCAAAGATGAGAGAGAATCGTTGATCGGCTGCCTCCAGCAGGCCCCACTCTGGGGATGGAGCCCACAACCTGGGCATGTGCTCTGACTGTTAGGTCGCCGAAGGAGGAATGCAGGAGACCAGAGTGGTGAGGGATTCTTATTCTATCATCTGCACACCAGGTGTCTGAGCCTGGATGGCTCCAGCACCCAGTGACACAGGAGTCATTGGCTTTTAAAGGACTTTTGTCGGGCTTTTTTCTGGGTAGAGACTTCTTTATGCATACCTGGATGGGAGAGAATGGAATGTGGTCACCACAGGTGAAATGTGGTCTTCAGGGAATGTCCATAGTGAAATGACCTGAAAAGCCAGTTCTCCAGGGAAGGAATATCAATTCAATTGCTCGATCAAACCTAACCCTGACCATGCCTGGGAATCGAACCGTGACTTCCTGGTTCATAGGATGACACCCAACCACTGAGCAACACTGGCTGGGCAAAGGAGTAAAACTTTTCAAAACAGGCATTTGGACTGTTTTGTAGCAGAGGGTGGCAGGAAGGCGGTTCAGAATCAGGCTTCCCACTGTGACTGTTTATGTCTGTGCATATGATCTGTTAAAAAGACTTCACCAAAGATTAAGGGGGAGGGGTAAGAAAAAGCCATTAAAAGGTGAGGGTTTGTTGAAGCTGGGAAATGGGTACATAGGCATCCGTTATGTTATTCTTGAAATTTTGTATATGCTTGACATTTTTCATAAGAAAGCATTTTTAAATCAATACTATGTAGTTTCATCCACAGAGGGAAAGTGATATTTCTGGCAGGCAGCAGAGTGGGAGAAACATCGAAAGATTGCCTTGAATTGAATTAAAGTAGGTACCATTCAACCTCTTATTTAAATCCAATCCAAACTTCCAAGTATTTCTTAGGGCCAGATATATGGTGAAGAACTAATATTGATGTTGATCTAAATATATTTTTTAAAACCTCAGATTTTATTGACTCAGTTACCTTTGAATTGTCTTACTGGGTTTTTATGAGGATTACATACATCTAAAGTACACAGAACAGTTTCTGGCACATAAGTAGGAGTTACGTAAGGATTAGCTATTGCTGTTTTCATTTTGGCACTTCTTTGGGTGGGTCACATAAAAAATGTTGAATAAAAATTTTCAGTTCAAGAACTGCAAAGTGGAAGTTTCTGGCATTGGTTCAGAAGTAACGTGCTCATGCAGAGAAAAAAGCACCCTGCCAGCCCAGACCAGTTGTGATTGGCTCAGATGCATAGTCTGCAGCTCAGAAGTTCACGTCAACTGTGACAGTGCCTTTGTCATGTTTTCCAGGAACCCAGGAACTTCACCTCCTTATTATGAGCAAACTAGAGGCTCAATGCATGAAATCGTGCGCCGGTAGGGTCCCTAGGCCTAGCCTGTGATCAGAGCCATCTTCTGCCCATTCGCCAGTCCCCATTCCCACCCCGCCGCCACCACCCACCCACTTGCCCTCGCCAGTCCTGCCCTGCCCCGCCGCTGCCACCCACCCGGTTCCCTCGCCGGTTCCCAGTCCCACCCTGCTGCTGCCACCCACTCTGGTTCCCCGTTCGCCATCCGGTGATTGGAGCCTGCAGGCCGGGGGTGTGGGCGGGGAGGAAGGACCAAGAGGTGGTCAGTGCACCTCATAGCAACTGGTCGAGCGGTCATTCTGGTGTTATGCCGTTATGGTCACTGGGCTTTTATTATATAGGATGATTATGCATTTAATCTCATTTCATGCTTACAATGACTCTGAAGGGTTGTCACTATTGCTGATGAAGCAGGCAAGTTATGTGGCCATTGGTGGTGTGGAGCTGGGATTCTAGGCCAGGTCTCTCACACTCCTGGGTCTCTGCTCCCTCCTCTGTTTTGGGTACTTGCAGGTGCTCCAGAGGCAGTTAGTGCACTGTAGTGGGAAGAGCCAGGAGACCTGGGTACAGATTCAGTGACATGACCTTGGATGGGTTATTTAACAGACTCAAGTTGTTGAAATGAGGAGGCAGGGCAGAATGCCCTTTCTCTAAAATGCTACTCTAAGATTCACTAGCACATTACCTGACTATAGGGTAGGATAATAATGTTACTGGCCTCTTCCGTTGACTGAGGATTTAATAACTATGTGAAATGTGATATGTAAATAAAGTGTTATATAAATGTTATTTTTGATGATCACTGTGACCTGTCTTTTTTGTGGATGACAGGTGTGCGGATAAGGGTCTAAATAAAGTAGAATAAGAAGTCTCTTTTCAGCCTTTGTATGTCCTAGCTGTATACTCATCCCACAATATCTTCTTTGTGAATGAAATGTCATTAGTCACTGATTTTGAGTCACTTAACTCCTTTTCCTCCAAGTTAAGCTAAAGCCCAATGGTGGTTATCCAGCTCAAGTTCTAGTGATGTTGGACATGTTTCGAATAAATTGTAACCATAATCTTATTAGCTAGTTGCTACTTGCAGATTGTTTCTCCAGAGAGTTTCTTTTTGCTATGACTATTTGTATACTTTCCTTATAGTTAGAGCAGAGCACCACATTTTCCACTGTTCAGTGTGATGTTCTCTGAGTTGACAGTTTTAGTGCTTCTCAAAGTTTCAGACAAATGGCTTTAGGCTGGGGAGACATGGGTCCAGCCTGAAGCAAGACATTTCTTCATGGACTCCAGTCCATTTGTCATGTAAACGTAGCTTTCTTTTGTTCCAAACTGTACTTATTTTAATATTTGTTGTTATTTTTAATGTGGGTTCTGGCATCTTCAGATAAAATTATTGGAGAGATGTGCTATATTAGGTGTTTCTGAGTACCCCTGGCCCTTTCCACAGAACCTTTGTTGGAGAAGGGCCTTGGAGTGGGAATGGGTAAAGGAAGTGGAAATCTTAGGAGGAGGAGAGGGTGATGGTTTCATTTTTAGTTCTCTATTTTGTTCCTTTTCATCTGGAAAGCAAGACTGCTGGACTCACCTGAAACCTGTGTGACTCCTCTAAAAGGGTTACTACCCAGGGATAAAGGCAATGCTACATGGAGGTGGGAGCATGCTGACAAAAAGGCCGCTCACACAGTCCTCTGGGACCTGCTTGATTTGGGCTTTTTCCATTCATCTGTTACTCGTAAAAAAGACACATGGATTAAGTATGACAGTCTGGTTCTTATAGACCTTGTGATCTTGGAAAATTTATTTAGCTTTTCTGGTCTTAGTTTCTAGATCCCTAAAATAGGGATCACAGTATCTATATTGTGAGTTGTTAAAAGAATTGAGAGTAAAAAAAGTAAAGCATTTAGCATGGTCCCTTATATGTGCTAAGTATTCAGTAGGTCCTTGTTATTACAATGGCTTTGGCTTCTTTACATCCTGAACTTCCCTGAAAACCGGACCCACATTTGCTATAGTTTGCTGGGTCTATCCTACAACCACCTCAAATACAACGTGATTAAAACACAACTCATCATTTTCACCTTTCCCTCAACCTTTTCTTTTTTTCTTCCCCATATGTTCTATGTCTTGGTCAACTCCACCGCCACCAGCCATTATCCAAACTAGAGAGAGACTTTCGAGTCATCAGGGACTCTTTCCTGGATCCCATGTCTATTTACTTGGTTACTACCTTCTGTCTTTTTTACTTCATAAATCTTTTTTTAATTATCTCTCCATTTCTTTATCCCTTCTGCTGCTCCTTAATTCAAGACCTCATTATTTTCCTTTGGGATTATTGCAGTAACCTCCTGACTTAATTATCTGCCTCCGTCCTCCTCTCCAGTTATTTTCTATCATGTCAGTCAAATGATCCTATTACAGCTGTCCATGTCACTCTCTCTCTGTCTCTCTCTTTTTTAAAATATATTTTTATTGATTTCAGAGAGGAAGGAAGAGGGAGAGAGAGAGAGAGAGAGAGAGAGAGAGAGAGAGAGAGAGAAACATCAATGGTGAGAGAGAATCATTGATTGGCTGCCTCCTGCATGTCCCACAGGGGGACCAAGCCCGCAACCTGGGCATGTGCCCTTGACCGGAATCGAACCTGGGACCCCTCAGTCCGCAGGCCGACGTTATATCCACTGAGCCAAACCAGCTAGGGCTCCATATCACTCTCTTGCTTAAATGCTTTCAGTGGTTTGCCCAGTGAAATGAAGTTCCAAGACTCTTTGAGCCACTCGTTGGTATTCCTCCATGGATCCTACATTCCAACCACGAAAATGCAGATCCTCCAAAACCTCATCTCTCCAAGCCTTTGGACTTTGCCAGGTGTTCTCTCTGTGCGGAATGCTTGTCTTTCTTTGTTTACCTTTGACACCCTTTCATACCTCATTGTCTGCAAAATCTCCCCTGACCCTCACAGGAGAATTAATGGCTCTATTCTCTATGTTTTCTGGAGGACAGTGTCTTATTTTATCTTATCCATCTTTGTGTAGCTACTTCTAGCCAGTGCCTGGTTCATGATAGATTCAGTAAATCCTTGTGAGATGAATGAGAGAATAAAAAAATGGGTGAGAAACGTATTAGTCCAGAAACAGGAATAAAATCCCTTGGGCAGCAGGAACAGTGGTTGTTGATAATGCTCCAGTCACCCAAGAGGAATCTGCAGTTCTGTCTCATTAGGCCATTTAGGTGAAGTATTGGGAATACATCTGGAACTGAACCTGGGGAAACGGCAGTGAAGAAGGAAAGGGAGGTTTAAATTGGCCAATTTCCCTTTTGTCACAATATAGACACACTGCCTCCCTGACACCAGTTGCATTAAGTATTTCTTAGAGTTGCACAGAGTATACATTACTGGTAAGAGCAATAGTACTGTGGCTTTTTCTTTATCTCATATTTTATTTATTTAAAACATACAATTTACAAATATTGTCTAGCCACTAAAATTGTGCTCTAAATTGCTCGTATATATTTGAAAAATGCCCAATTGCCTTTATAATAAGAGATATGCAAATTAAACTACTCTGAGATTCTATTTGCACTCTCACATTGTCAAAAAACACACAAAAACAACAAAAATAAAACACACACACAAAAACACCACTCAGTGGGTAAGGCTGAGTGGGGAAGCAGAAAGTCTTGTATGTTGATGGTAGGAATGCAAACTGATAACATTCTGCTGGAGGACAATTTGGACATGTCTGTCAAAAACCACAAATGCATATATTTCTCAGCCCACTCTACCATTTCAACCTTACATGTAACAGATACATTTGCACACGTGTAAGATGATGTATGTACAAGGTTGTTCACTGAAGTTTTGTAATAGCCAAAATTGGGAATAACTCAAATGTTCATCAACAAGAGACTGGCAAAACCAATTATGGTACACTCATCAGTTTTGTGCTGTAGAAAAGAACAAAAACATTGTATGCACAGATATAAAAAGATCTTCAAGTGGAAAAAGCAAGGAACAAAACAGTGTATATTATGGTATATGTTACCTTTTGTGTGAAAAGAGAGGGGACATAACTGTATTTCCTTGTGTATGATTAGGAAGTTCTGGAAAAAAGAAACTTTTTTTTCCCTTTTCTACAAAAAGATATTAAAAACAGTTTATTCATGGAGTTGAGAGTATTTGGAGCTAGGTTAAATGGAGGATAAAGATGGCACGAGGGCATGTGAATATGTCACCTATTAGAAGAATAGTTAATGACAGTTAGTTATTTGGTAAGTGGAAAAAAGCACATTGAAAATTCTATATAAAATCTGATCCATATTTTATAAAAGAATATAATCATGTAAAATAAAGCTTATAAGGTTGTATACCAAAATTTTCAAACTCCTTATCTTTGAGTGCTGGGATTACATGTTAGTCATAATGTTTATTATTTACTTTCTGGGCTTTTCTAAATTTTCTACAATCAACATGTGTTGTTCAGTAAATAATATCAACCACCCCACAAAGTGATTTTTCAAAAAAAGTTAGGGATTAATATTGGGCAGAAATCAACCAAGTTAATCAGAACTACTCTAAAATTTGCAGTTTCAAAATCACTTGCAAAAGTATAGGCTTGTTGGAGACCTAAACATTCAAGCAGAGAGGCAAATGGCCCCTGTCAGGAATCCTACTCAGAGAGATCTCTGGCTTGGGTGCAAGCCAGGACAGCTGCCCTCTAAAGCCATAATCCCCAAGTAAGCAGAGGGTAGTATAAAAGGGGGGAAAATCAGTTAATAGGATAACTCAAAGTGGACAAAAAATACTTTTAGTGTTTAGAAGTGCTTAGAAATTTGATTGTAAGCAAGATTAAATGTTATGAAATAGATGCATTTAGATCAATAAAAGTGTGAAGCACATGAAGTGGGAAGAACAGTTGAAATGGTAAACACTGAATGATGTCAGAACACAGAGAGAGGACACAGATGTGTTTCAGTGGGCTGCTGGGTGATTGTGTAACCAGTTGCTGGAATCTTCAGTCACAGGGCATTTGCTTGTTATTTGTCCCATTTCTAAAGGGACAAGAGGAGGAGGTGGGCCTCCTTTCACACCCCTCTCTCTGCATGTTTATGTCTGAAGGTGCAGCCTTCATCCGAAGTAGCACTAGCCCTTTTCTGGAAATACAGAAGGAAGCAGATTGCTGGGCCAATGGCTCTAGAGACCTCAGTGCACTAGTAATACTGACATAGCGTTTGTAAGATATGTCATTTTAGTTCACTGAGTGCTTTCACATGCGTTCTCTCCCTCTATCAGGCTCTGATGTCCCAGTTTTATTTTAACATTCTATTTTTTGGTGATCATATATTTAAGAACAATAAGTTCTGTAAGGATAGGAACCATGTCTGTCTTTCTACTTGCCTAGCACCTAGCCCAGTGCTTGGCCCAAGGCGGGCAGGCACTTCCTGAACTTGACTTTGTTTTGATCAGATGGCGATAGAACTTTCCCTGTTCATAGTTCCAAACTCTTATTTGGACAAAGCCTTATACAATTCCCTTATGTAATTCTTTCCCATGTTCTAGCTTATCGCACGGATGACTCCCAGCCCTGGGTTTTGCCTGTAGTGAGGAAGGTGGAGCAGAAGATTGCTAACGACAGTAACCTAAACCACGAGTATCTGCCGATCTTGGGCCTATCGGAGTTCCGGACCCATGCTTCCTGCCTTGCCCTCGGGGATGACAGCCCAGCAATCCGGGAGAAGCGGGTGAGTTCTGGGATGAGGATGTATATTTTCTCTTTAGGAACTGTGAAAGTTGAAAAAGAGGGTGAAAATTCAAGTTGTTTTAAAAGGTTAGGTGTTATGTCTATTGACCTGTCGATGAATCAGGGTTTAAGTAGTGTGACCTCAGGAACCTGAATGTGCAAATAACGTGCTTTTGTATAAAGCACAGCTTCTTCAGTTGTTCACTTTTGCCCAATTGATTATCAGATTTCAGCTACTGGGTTTGAAGCAGTCAGAGGAAATGCCAAGCTAAGGGAATTTAATGGATTGATCAAAAGACTAGGGTCTGGACCAGCTCTGCCACTATTTTTGACCATAGGCAAATCACTTACCCCGCTGGCCCCTATGACTCATTTACATGTTACCGAAAGACTCGTTTGTGGCTCATAAGGCTTTTATCCGATTTTCGAAAGTAGTCTGTGGCCCCCAAAAGTTCAAGAGCCACTAGACTGGATGCTCTCTGAAGTTCCTGTCAGTTTTGCTAGTACTGTATCCTTTCATTCTTCTAGCCTTGGTCTCGGCTTCTCTCATTTCAGGGCTTCCTGGTACACAGTCTGTGTAGAACTAGAGACCCTTGAGGAGCACATTTGGAAGCAGCCAGTGAGAGAGGCTCTGTGTGGCAGGAAGTGGCTTGGTGGAGATTCTCAGTGTTGTAGGGATTCAGAGAAGAGGGAGGCTGGTAATGGCTGAAGATGAGACTTCTGCTGAACCTTGGGAAATGAGGCTAGAGCACTGGTTTTCAACACTGGCTACGTTAGTATAACCTGGGGAGTTTTTAAAAATATACTGATGGCTGGACCCAACACCAGACCAGTTAAATCAGAATCTTGGAGGTACCACCCTATCCTGCCCTTTTACTACCTTCCATTCATGGGCATTTTTTTTAAAGTTTTTATTTTTATTTTTATTCAATATATTTTTATTGATTTCAGACAGGAGAGGGAGAGAGAGATAGAAATATCAATGATAAGAGAGAATCATCGATCAGCTGCCTCCTGCACACCCCACACTGGGGATCGATCCTGCAACCCAAGCATATGCCCTGACCAGGAATTGAACCGTGACTTCCTGGTTCATAGGTTGATGCTCAACTACTGAGTCATGCCAGCCAGGCAACGGGCATATTTTTAATAGCCCTCCAGGTGATTCCAAAGTACAGCAGGGTTGAGAACCACAAGGTACAGAGGGAAGGTATTTGTCTGAAGTAGTGGAAGCTCAGGGCTAGAGGTAAGAGGTAAGCAGGCCTATATGTAAAGAGACCTATCTGATCAGGCAGGCTGGTTTTAGCAGCGGGGCAGGGGAGGCCACCTAAAGGTTTGAGCAGAGGAGTTACCCAATACAAGTGTTGGAAGAAGATAAACTTGGCTGGATGAGTAGGAAGGGAAAGAGCTCAGGTTTTTGCAATAGTTCATTCAGATATAATGCAATTTAAACCAGCGGCCCTTATCACTCCCCTGGGTCATTGTCTGGTGCGCCCTCATGAGTGGAAGGGACCACATCTTGGAGACACCTGATTTATCCCCACATGCTGTTACCCATATGCTCTGATAAACACGACTGCAGGGTCTAGTGAAGGATACACAGGGGCACATTATTATGTGTATCAGAAGTCAGTGAGGCTCCAGGTCGGTGATTAGGCAAGTAATTAACTTAATTAGTGTCACTTACTTCAAGGAACTGAGAGGGAATGCAGGTAGAAGTGGAAGAGTTGAGAGACTATGGGTGGCACTGGGACATTGCTCTGACAATCCATTGTTTCCATAGAGGGAGAGGAGTGCCTTGACAAAGTTTGAAAGTGGGGAGTTTTGGCAACTGGGGATTCTTTTCTGAGGTGCTGCTGATAGTTGGAATTCTGTTGACAAATGAAAACAGAGATTGTGTGTTGGGGAGTGTCTTCCCCTAAGACTGTACATTCTTACACGTTTATTAACTGTGTTGGCAGACACTTGTTCCTTTGCCCAACACTCCCCATTATTGATCACTTAATGCTGTAAGACTTGGGGCTGTTACTTGTGGAACATAGCCCTCCCTCTTAGTCTAGTGTATTTCATATTTTCTTTTTTTTAAATATATTTTTATTGATTTCAGAGAGGAAGGGAGAGGAAGAGAGATAGAAGTATCAGTGATGAGAGAGAATCATTGATCGGCTACCTCCTGCACACCCGCTACTGGGGATCGAGCCCACAAACCTGGGCATGTGCCCTGACCAGGAATCAAACCGTCACCTCCTGGTTCATAGGTTGATGCTCAACCACTGAGCCACACCAGCTGGGCTTTTTAAACCATTTTATTGTAGAAAATTTCAAATATCTACAACAATAGATAAAACAGTGTAATGAACAAACCTCCATGCATCCATCACCTAGCTTCAACAATGATCTGTATTTGGTCAATCTTGTATACCTCCCACTGCCCTGCCAAAGCTGAATTATTTTACAGCAGATCCTAGACATCACCATATATTTAAAAAAAAATTATTTTAAAATTTTACAAATAATACATGAATACATTTTTATTTTTAAAAAACAACTTACAGGTTAGGCCACAGTCCCTTTGACCACTATTCTCCATAGCTGAGGCCCCTCCGCAGAGGTTGCCACTGTTTTTAGGTTGATATGTGCCCTTTTATTTAGATAGGCTTTCCCATGTGCTCTTTTCCGTTCTTTCTCCTTAATCCTATAGACATAGTAAGCAACATGTAATTTAAAACATGTCCCTGCTGAAAGAGTTATGCCAAAACCTCGTTTAAATCATGAAAGGGCAAAATCAAAGGTATAGAGGCAGAGCAACAATGGCATCGTGACTGGAGTGAGAAGACCTGGGTTGATGTCCAGCTCTGCTACTCAGCACCTGTGTCTCCTTTAGCAAGCCGCTTCTCTGAATCAGTGTCCTCATGTAAATTCTGGATCTAGAACTTATTTCATGGGATTGTCTGAGGATCAAATAAGAATGCATGTGAAGGTATTTGGTAAATGGTAAAACTTAGGACTTTTCTTATTGCCCCTGTGAGGTCATTTTAAGATGAGATGATGCTCAAGGAAAGAAAGTAGTATTCACATGTCACCTTTGTTTCATTAGAATATATGACTAAGGATTCCTAAGCCTGCATTATGGAAGGAGAAAGCAGTATTCCAGATTGATGTCAATGGCAAGCTGGAAACATTATTTTTCCAGGCTTCTGTTGGAGGGCAGTTTTGATCTTGGGTTGGGTATCAAAGGGATTGGGGGTATGCCCTCCAGGGCACACTCTGATGTGGCCTAGGTATGACCTCTACCACTGTATTCAGAAGGGAAGCTCCCCTCAGAGTCAGACTTCAGACTTCCCTAATGCCCATAGTTGGTAACTTTGAGCAATGTGCTTCAGTTCTCAGCCTCCATTCCTCATATGTGAACATGGGCAAATAACAGTATCTTCTTTATGTAGTTGTGAGGAGTGAGGAGACAGTACATGTAAGGGCTTAGCATAGAGCAGTCACAAAGTAAATGCTCATCATTACTGTATTTCCCCCTATATTTTCTGACTTCCCCATTATCAACCAGTGACCCCGCTTCTTCTCTTTCAGGTAGGAGGTGTGCAGTCTTTGGGGGGAACAGGTGCGCTTCGAATCGGAGCTGAGTTCCTAGTGCGATGGTACAATGGAACAAACAACAAGGACACGCCTATCTATGTATCCTCACCAACCTGGGGTGAGTTCTTTAAGTGTGTTAAGAGGAGAAACAAAGAAACTAGGGGCAAATATCCTCATGATTCTCACTGTTTACCCAGAAAATGTAATCCAGCCCTGGATCAAATGACATTTAGGAATGGCTCCAGCAGTGGATTTTGGCAGGACATGAGTAATACAATGCTTAAATTCACATTAGGAATACTTTTTCCCAAGACTCTTCGTAGACTTACGTTTTCACGTGTGTTAAAATTTCCCAGAGGAGGCATAGAATGTAGATCTAGGGACCATTAGGATATAAGTTTAGCACGAAGAAGCCTGGTTGAATTTATTTTTGGTTACAACCATTCTTCTGAATCTTAACTCCTCACCTCGATGTCGCCCAGTGGACATTCCAGGGCCCTGGAAGTTGACTTGTGTCCTTTACAATCACACCTCCTTGTGATTATGAAACCATTTACATTTTTACCCCTTTGCCTGCAGAGAATCATAATGCTGTGTTTACTGCCGCTGGGTTTAAAGACATTCGGTCCTATCACTATTGGGATGCAGCGAAAAGAGGACTTGACCTCCAGGGTTTCCTGAAGGATCTGGAGGTGGGTGATGAGATGAAAAAGTAAGCAGAACCATAGGGAGCAGGGAAAAGTTTTTCCATCAGTTGATAAGCAGGAGAGTCCTGCTCGTGTCCAAGCTGACGTAGCTTCCCTTTCCTCAGAATGCTCCTGAGTTCTCCATCTTTGTCCTCCATGCCTGTGCACACAACCCAACTGGAACTGACCCAACTCCAGAGCAGTGGAAGGAGATCGCCTCTGTCATGAAGGTAACTAACTGCCTTTCCAGAGCATCTCTTAACAAATACTCTGTATTAACATTTAATGTGTTCAGAAGCCATACCTATTTACTGGAGAATATGTAAGTGGAGAAAAGCCTGAAGAAAAGAAATATTAACTGTAAATCCTGTTATCCAAAGAAAACCACTGTCAATATTTTGGTGCAGAATGTAAGTTGGTTTTTTTTTTTAGTGTAGTTATACATATAAACATCTGTTTTACAAAGGTGGGATAATTTTGTCTAGACCATTTTATAACATACTTTGCCTTTGATTTGAACTCCCTTACATGTTATTAAATGTTTTGCAGCATTGTTTTCCATGCATGGACATGTCACATAGGGATTGACTAAATCGGTTGATGGACATTAAGATCTCAGGTTTCTTGCTCTTATGAACAGTTATGTAATAAAACTCCATTGTGTTATTTCTTTGGGGTAACTTTCTAGATTGGAATTTCTAGTTTAAAGTGTACATATGTTCTTTATTAAGGTGTTTAAAAATACTCACTGAGAAACTTATATGACTGGCAGCATGGGATAGACCAGTGAACACAGCTGCCCTCAAAGAGCATACACAGCCTGTTTGGGGAAACAGTCATGTGAGACAGTTTTGTTGGTGGAGTTATAGAGAGGCACATAGACCGGACTTTGGGAAGTGTGTGTGAGTGTGTGTGTGTGTGTGTGTGTGTGTGTGTGTGTGTCGGGAGGGGTGGTATGGCGGAAGAAGCCTTCCTGGAAGAAGAGGTTTCCATGTTGAAACTTGAGGGATGAGGACAGGTGGGGGCTGGAGGGGCAGGAATGTTCCCTGTAAGGGGAAGAGCATGGCCAAAACCCAAGGTGTAGAGGTCATGGCCTGTTTAAGGAAGTGAAAGTAATTCCTGGCCGAGATTCCAAGGGCGCTGGGGGGAATGTGAGTCATGAGGTTAGAGAGGTAAATGGGGACCAGAGCCTGTGCTGAGGCACTGACTTCATTCTGAGGGCAATGAGGAGCCATGAAAACCTTTGATGTCATGAAGTGACATGATCAGACGTGCATTGTCTTCAAGTCACCATGGCAGGAAATGGATCAGAGGGAGTCCAGACAAGACAGGCTGGGAGAGTAGTTAGGGGACTGTTGTTATAATCCAGGTAGGAGCTGATGGGGACCTGAGTGAAGTAGGTGGCAGTGACAGATGTGAAAGGATTCTAGAGCTCCCAGGAGACAGGAGTGATAGGACTTGAGAGTGATTGGATGTGAGGGATGAGCTGCAGAGGCGGCACAGGAGGATGCACCCTGGCCTCTGGGTGACAGTTGGGATCAGGGAGGTGGTGCCCACATAGAGAGTGAGCCCAGAGGAGGAGCAAGTTCAGTGTGGGGAGCCCTTTGAGGAGACCGGAGTGATAAGAAGAGAGAGCATGCAGTGTCCTTGTCCAGTAGAATAGCCTGAGGTTGTGAAGAGGCCCTGGGGATACCATGCTGACATTTGACTAAGCTTATCACACCAGGAATCCATGGGAAAGAATCTGCCAATGGAGGACAGACACTGCCTCTGTACGTAAGCCCTGTTGGCAAGGCGGCATCTTGATGCTCTGGGGTGATACACTTAAAAAAACAAGGTTTACCGAAATTGTTAGATTTAGGGGTTGGTGTTTAGCTGAACAGAGAAATAGAGATGTAAAGTGGTGATTGGATGCAGAAAAGAGAAATGGACAGTTTTAGAAATTCCTTCCAGAAACAGTTGGGGAAGGAAAGCCAGTGTCTGAGGTTGGTTCCAGAAGGATGTCCTGCCTGACTCACTTTCCTTCCTCGCAGCGCCGGTTTCTGTTTCCCTTCTTTGACTCAGCCTATCAGGGCTTCGCATCTGGAAACCTAGAGAAAGATGCCTGGGCCATTCGCTATTTTGTGTCTGAAGGATTCGAGCTCTTCTGTGCCCAGTCCTTCTCCAAAAACTTTGGGCTCTACAGTGAGTGCTCTCCTGAGTTGCAGCCCCACCCTCCACCCCCGCCCCCATCGGGGCCACCAGGGCTAATTCTCGTCTCTGTCTCCAGATGAGCGTGTGGGGAATCTGACCGTGGTTGCAAAAGAACCTGATAGCATGCAGCGGGTCCTTTCCCAGATGGAGAAGATTGTGCGAATCACTTGGTCCAATCCCCCTGCTCAGGGAGCGCGGATCGTGGCCACTACCCTCTCTAACCCTGAGCTCTTTAAGGAATGGTAAGGGACTCACAGCCTGATGGGCGAGGGGTGGGAATGCAGAACAGTAAGTGCCCCATTACATTTAACTGTCTCTTCCTCTTATTTTAGCGGAGGCAAGACAAAATTACTTCAGCCTCTTTGAGTCTCAGATATTTCTATAAAGTAGGGCTGCCACCTACTCTCACGTGCATAACACAACACAGGTGCCTCACAAGCACTGGGAACACAGGAAGGGACACTCGGATACATGCGCGTTTCCCCCACTCTCCCACCACCCAGGCTTCATCCCCTTACAGTGGGGAAACAGGAAGGAATCCTGATAGGATAGAATATCCAACTTCAAGTTAGTGTGACAATTTGGGGGCTCTTCATTCTTAACTTTACATATATTTTATCTTATTTGAAACAGTAACTTTTACATAGTAGCTAAATATGCAGTCTCTATTTAATGAGTCCTGATAAAATACATCATTCTGTCTAGATCAGCACCTAGGTGAAGTCTGAGTTAAAACAGGTGGTATTACAGCTCGTACACCCAAGACTAGAACTGAGCTCCATCGGTGAATATAGTCCTTTCCTTCTGCCTGGTAACCGTATCTCTCTGGCCTGTATATCCCCCATCCAGGCACCCACATACCATAATGAGCAGGTGGTAGTCCCGTTTTCAGCTTATAGATTGAATTGTGGTTTTTAAACCTCTGTGTTTTCATGTATTATCTCTCCGATCTATATTTATGTTACTGTCCACTCAGGACAGGTAATGTGAAGACGATGGCTGACCGGATTCTGACCATGAGATCTGAACTCAGGGCACGATTAGAGGCCCTCAAGACCCCTGGAACCTGGAACCACATCACTGAGCAAATTGGAATGTTCAGCTTCACGGGGTTGAACAGTAAGTGCCCCCACCCAATGCTCACTATTAGGACCAGCACTCCTCTCAGTCAGTGTCCTTGGACTCAGCTCCACTAGCTGTTGCCTAATTGGTCAGCGAGAACTTTGGACCAGAACAAGTTAGGTTTTCTCAGTGTGTCCCATCCATCTCCTGAACTCCCTGGGTCTCAGAGGAGCATAATTGTGGTCTGTCCTGCGTCCCATAACGAAGATATTTTCATTTTTGTGGTCTGGGAAGTGGCTCAGAGCCAGCTGGGACGTAACAGGGTTTATGGCTTGGAGCCTTGATTTATGAAAGGTCTGTCATAAATGCTTAGGTACCCTTTGGCTCTTCCTTAATCCTAAATGTGAATATTACATATGTTACTCAGGGACCTAATTATTTTTATTGACTTTTTTTAGAGAGAGAGGAAGGGAGTGAGAGAGGTAGAGAGAAACATTGATGTGAGACACATCAATCAGTTGCCTCCCGTATGCGCCTTGACTGGGGATTGAACCTGCAATCCTTTTGGTGCAGGCTGACACCCCCCCCCCCCCCCCCCCCCGGAACCAACGGAGCCATCTGGCTGGGCAGGGACCTAATTTCTTAATGGGTCTTTCCTAGTCTCTTAAGCATTGCCCTCAAAAAAGAGGTTACAAAGTTACCTTTCCATGTCATAAATATAAACTTAAGATTGGTAGTTGGAATTAAAAGATGATTGAATGTCCAGTGGGTAGCCTTGAATGATCTTGGTCAGCCGTCAGTAGGGCCTATTTGCAATTGGCTGTCCCTTCCAATGACAGAGGGATCATTCATTTTTTTTTTTTTAATATATTTTATTGATTTTTCACAGAGAGGAAGGGAGAGGGACAGAGAGTCAGAAACATCGATGAGAGAGAGACATCGACCAGCTGCCTCCTGCACACCCCCCACCGGGGGATGTGCCCGCAACCAATGTACATGCCCTTGACCGGAATCGAACCTGGGACCTTCCAGTCCGCAGGCTGACGCTCTATCCACTGAGCCAAACCGGTTTCGGCGGATCATTCATTTAATAAGTTATTCCCGAGCACCCACTGGCCAGGCCACATGGTGCAGATATGGCCACTCACCTGCATGTGGAGCTTGTGTGCCTGGCTTGGTAGTAAGTGGGACATCAGAGGTCCTGGAAGGTACGATAAACCAGGGCCACCAGAATGCCATCTCTCCCTCTCCCTCTGGCTGGCACAGTGTTTGCTCCTTTGGTTATTAGGATTTCGTTATCATCTTAGTTTGGGCTGCTGTAACAAATACAGACGGGTGGCTTAGACAACCGAAAGGTATTTCTCACAGTGTGGAGGCTGGGACGTCAGTCAGGGTGCCAGCATGGTCAGGGCCTGGTGGGGGTCCTCTGCCTGGCCTGCTGGTGGCTGTGTTCTTGCTTCATCCTCACATAATGGTGATAGAGCACGCTCTCTTTAGCCTCTTATGAGGGCACTACTCCCATCATGGGGCTCCACCCTCATGACCTCATCTAACCTAATTACCTGCCAAAGGCTCCACCTCCCAATACCATCACATTGGGGTTAGGTTTCCACATGAATTTTGGAGTGACACAAGCATTCAGTCCATAACAATTATTATCCCATTCCCTCCAATGAAGGTGTCTTAAGGGTACAAACTAGACAATAATCGGTTGAAATTCTCTCATGGCTTTGCAACAAAGCAAACAAGCTCTGGAGATTGTGGCACAAAGGAAGTACAGGCAGTCCCTTCTTGCTCCATCCATGAGAATTTCAGCCAGCTCCTCTCATGCATGAGGCCTTGTACAATGTGCTGTGAAAATGAAATGTCCAAGGGAGGTTGCTTCCAGGTGCTCAGGGATAAGCAAATTCAGGTTAAGGAAGAGATGAAGGAAGCACTTCATAACCAGTTTTTCGTATCAGTGGAGTGTTCTGAAGTCTGAGGGTTGTTTCAGTTGACAGCGTGTCCTGTGAATGGGATGTGCAAGGTTTGGTTGGGAGGTAGTCCCAGGTTAAAATTCCCATGAGGAGGAGCGCTGTTAAACTTCCTGGAGATTAGAAAGTCAGCTAATACGACTAGTTTTCAGAATCGATTGAGGATATTTCCCTGTGTACAATTGGACAGAATAGCTCTTGTGGTTTTTCTTCTCTGTATTATGAGGCAAAGAAGGAAAACTGTAATTGTCATGGAGTTGCTGAGGCTTAAAGGATTCCTACTACTCTGATTATCTCTCTTTTTGTTTTCAACAGCCAAGCAGGTTGAATATCTGGTCAGTGAAAAGCACATCTATCTGCTGCCAAGTGGTCGGATCAACATGTGTGGCTTAACCACCAAAAACCTAGATTATGTGGCCACCTCCATCCATGAAGCAGTCACCAAAATCCAGTAAAGAGGTACCACCGAAACCAGCACCACCAAAGCGGCCCACTGTCTGTGTGTTCCCTGCCTGCACAGCCTAGTTGTCTACATCATGGATAAGACTATTGCAAGATGGAAAGGCTGCTCTGGTGAGGTTGGGCCCACATGAAGAGAACATCCCTTGAAAAGAGATGCGGGCCTGGATTAGAGCCCTTCGGAAGGCCAGAGCAAATTAAGCTTTCTGTTTAAGAAGAATAAAACGGTACTTTGATCATGAGTTGTAGATAGCTTGCTCCCTTGCTAGAAGCAAGAGTCTTGCCAGTGTCACTTGTACGCTTCTATGTGTTGCTTGACTCTGTACAAAGTCTAGTCCCAAAGATCAAGTTGTCTGAAGAGCCATGTGTAATTGTGGGTGTTGGCTGTCAGTAAAACTCATCATCTTTACCCAGAGTGTCTGTGTCCCTGCTCTTTCTGCATGGTTGTGTCCCTAGCCCTAAGCTTTAGTTCTTTAGGGCAGCCAAGGTAAAAAATATATTTACATCACATGCACACAGTTAACTGAAACAAAAGTTTCACAAAACAGTATATACTCTTGCTACGTGCAGTGCATTCTGATATTTTCTAGTCCGTTCTATTGTTATGTTCCATTTCACTAAGAAATAAAAGTGATTGAGACTCTTATCTAATTGATTTTGTGACCCACTAACAGGTTGTAACCCATGGCTTAAAATGAAAGCTATAAGCCCTAGCCGGTTTGGCTTAGTGGATAGAGGGTTAGCTTGCGGTCTGAAGAGTCCTGGGTTCGATTCTGGTCACGGGCATATACCCGGTTGTGGGCTCGATCTCCAGTAGAAGGCATGCAGGAGGCAGTCAATTAATGATTCTCACTCATCATTGATGTTTCTCTCCCTTTCTCTCTGAAATCAATAATATATATATATATATATATATACATATATATATATATATATATATAGAATGCTATGGAGGGATGTACTAGTTGCTAAATAAAAACTAACATGTTCTTGCAACAGGCTTCCCATTAGTGAACACTTTGCACACCAGCTCTTTGCCAATTTTCTGGACTTGTCCTTCAGAGGCCAGCTGTCTTCTTATATCACTTAAGACCCTGGACTTCATGGATTCCATCACTCAGGGTGATTCTAGAACACAGCCCCACCCTATGCAGTGGAGCACCTCCCAGTCAGTTATAGCTACTTGGACATAGATCACATTTTCCCAGAAAGTCCAAGGAACTCTCCCCATAACAGTTCTGTAGAATTTGAGTCTTGAGTTTGAAAATATTGAAAGATAATTCTAGTTATTTTAACAGGATCTGCCCCTTTTCTAACGTGCCTTTGAGTTGATATAAAACCCTACAGTCTTGAGGGCTGATTGGGGTCTTAGAAGTCACTAACTCTAGCCTCTCTCAGAGCTATAGTCTCTGCCATACTGTCCCTGACCTGTTCATTTTTAACTGGGGGGAGGGTGGATTCTTTCACTACTTGGTGAAGCATCCCATTCTACTGATGGAGTACCTTAATTAAAGAGATCATTTACCTTGATCCAGAATTTGGCCTCCGTCTGTCGTCCTCCCCTGGTCCCCTTCCTCGCTTCCTTTAAACCACAGACACCAAGTCCACCGGCACTTCTAATTGATGACCTGACAAATAGTCGAAGTCGCCGTTGTTATTCCTAGTTTTTGCTTTTCCATGTGAAACTCCTCCCTTCCCCCGACCCCAACTCTGTGTTCCTCCCAAGACCTTGAGCTTGGAAGGCACCCCCCAGTGCCTCACGCTTCACATGGGTTCCACAAGTAATCATTGTCTTAGTGCTTCTTTCCCGTTCTCATTCACACTCTGGCTTCTCATTCGAGTTTTACTTCCCATTTCTGGCCTTTGTTTCTGCAAAGTCTTACCTATCTGTCTTCCCAAAGTACAGCACCGGAGCCGTCCTGTAACCTTGACTGCAGCCTCACACCTGGCCTCAGAGCCGAGCCTCTTCAGGCAGGTGGGCCCCGTGAGATAATCACAGGTGAGCTCCACCCAACCTGCATCTCAAATGAAACCACTTCAGAACGCCTAGATTCAGGGCAAGGAAACCAGTCACATTCCAGGAAAGCATTTTCATTTTATTGAAAAATTATTTACAATTCATTAAGTCTTCATAAATGCTTTATTTTAAAATTAAAGTCCTTTTTTTTTTTTTTTCAACTTTTTGTAACCTGAAGAAAATTGGGGGTGGGGAATAGGGATGAGAGTGGTGACAGGCTCCTTAAGGATTCTGCAAAGGGATGGATGTAACACACAGCAGTGGCCTGAGCCCTGTGGCCTAAGTGGTAATGCAAGAAGACTGCATAACAGTTCTTGAAACTCAGTCCCCTGGTTTGGGTCTGAGGCACCCAGCACAGGGCGGGGTGAGGGGGTGACACTTTGCTATTCCTACCAGGCAAGAGTAGGTGTTGGGGGCAGGTGGTAGCCTTGGAACTATAAGTCATGCACTACTGAGCCTTAGGCAGAGCCAGGCAAGGGATGTGAAGTCAGTAATACATCGCTAATACGCTGCCGGGAAAGGCATCGCCAGCTGCAAAGTCTTTACTTCCACACGCCGTGGCCCTCCTGTCTGCAACACCTGCTCCAGTTCGGAGGGGAAGAGGGGATGCGATTGTGTGGGGTGTAGGGTGTGCCAAGAATTTCCGAGGACTTCCACTTCTCGGTGGGTGCCAGCTCTCCCCATCAGTTTCAAGGACACTTGCGAAGACCACTTACAATTAAAAATCGGTCTCAAACTGCCAGTGCTCACTTCACTCTGCATTGCAGAAACTTTGGGCTGAAAGCTCCACTTTCAGTTAAAATAGTTTTTAACTTTTTGTGGGTCCGGGACCTTTGAGGATCTATGAAAGCTTTAGCCCTCTGGAAAACAGGCAAAAGAACACAGACACTAAATTCCTAGTGGTAGGGGTTTCATAGACCCTATGAAGTCCAACAATGGACCCTCTGGGGTGATGGACCCCAAGTTAACCCCTGAGTTAAAGTTTCCTATGGGTAAGCTGCAAATAACCCAGAGGAATCATATGATTATTGGTTGAATGGGGCAATAGGAGTAATGGTTGTGGAGGAAGGGGAGGTAAGCCTGGTGGCCCACTCCAGGGAAAAGTTAGGGAATGGTTTGGAGATTCAGCAGACAGCACTGGATCAGGGCGATAGATCAGAAAGGGACTTGGGGTCCCAAAGACCTTCACTTCCACATTTTCCCTAAGGCTGGCTCTGTGTCCTGATCAGAACTTTTTTATTCAAGTAGGTACGTGCAGTCATCCTGCCATCTGATGGTTATGCTTGGAATTGCATCTGCCCCCACATCCAAGTGAAATGGCAGAAATCTAGTATGTTCTTGGAATAAAGTACACATGGCTAACTTGCTGGGGTGCAGTAAGGGGTAGGGGTGGGGGGAGTGGATGAGAAAGTGACTCTTCAATGTTCCTGTGCAATGCACACTGAAGTCCCATGAGACCTTGCATCCTTCTTGGCTGACGTGGGCACTCTTTGGTTTGTCATGGCTAAACTTGCTTCAACAGCTTAGAATTTTTCCATACACACACACACATATATATGGGTAAATATATATTTGCTCTGATTTGAACTTAAAACCTGAAGCTCCATCTCTGGCTCCCAATTGGATCTCTCTGTTCCTGGTTCCTCCTCTTCCAGAGCAGATTGATGGATCGGTGACTGCCGACTGGGAGCCAAAGCAGATGTGTCCCTGGGAAAATCAGTGACTTGAGGTTCCATCTTGCATTCTTTCCACTCCAGCTGAGACCCAGTTCCCAGGCTGCTGGAGCCCTTATCTAACAGGAAACTGGTCACCAACAGTTCTCTGTATTGTAACGCCATGCCCACATGGCTGAGTCCCGCTGCCCTGAAGTTCCGGAGGAATTCTTGGTGCATCTTCTGAACAACCGTCATGCTTGCTGCTCCAGCCTCCGCTGTGCCTGTCAGCGGCACCTTCTGAGCTAAGCTACGCATGAAATATGGCATCAGGGGGTCTCAAAGAACAAAAAGGGCATTAGGGGTCCCAGAGTGGCATTGTCAACTTTGAGCCATGTTTTCTCCAGTCCCAGACTGTGCTGTGGACAAGGCCATTTCTAGCATGTTCCACTCGAGGCACCTCCTTCCATCTTGGCCACCGCAAGGCTCCGAGTCCAGCTGGAGGCGACGAGGGAAAGTCTGCCAAACTGACAGGGGTGAAGAGGTGGCGAGGGAAGCGGAATGCTCTGTCACCTGTGGGAGGCCTCGGGGAGAAGCAGATGACGGGAGGGTGGGTTCTCCCCCAAAGCTCTGGAATGTCACACACCCAGCAAAAGTCGTCTGCCCATCATGTGATCAGAGGTGTTAAATTGGAGTTCTCCTCAGAGGCTCTCTCTCCATCGGGTGACCTCTTCCTTTTTCGACCACCTGGAAAACAGTTTGTAAGGATCAATCTGTAGGACTGACTCGGAGGGCATTCATACTCTCTTGGTGGTCCAAGCTCTCTTCAAAATAGAAGCAGACATGGAGACAGTTTGGCAGGAAGCAATCTGCATTGTACTCTGCTACTGATATCAACATGTTTACATTTAAAAAAAATATTTTTATTGATTTCAGAGACGAAGGGAGAGAGAGACAGAAACATCAATGATGAGAGAATCATTGATTGGCTGCCTCCTGCAAGCCCCTCACTGGGGATCGAGTCCACAACCCAGGCATATGCCCTGACCAGGAATCGAACTGTGACCTCCCTGGTTCATAGGTTGATGCTCAACCATTGAGCCACGCCAGCCAGGCAGCATATTTACATCTTGAAGGACTAGGATGCACCTTTCACCTGAGATGACAGCTCTACCAAGCCACAAACCCAGGCTAGTGCCAATGGAATGGAGATTTCCTGGAGAGAACTGAGTAAGGCCTATGTGATGCCTCGGGATCATGCCTTTCCCATCCTCTGATCCCCAATGATCAAGGATGCAACAGCCCAGGGCCTATGATGGATTCCCACGACTGTACCTCACTAGGGCTCCCAAAAGGAGTCAATGGTTCCTCTCCATGAGGAAGAGCCTAACATGCTTTTTCTACTACCCAGCTGGTAGGTGGCTTTCGTGTGGGTGAGGAGATACTCACTCAAGGTTCTCAGCAGCCTCTTGCCCATGGTTTCCTCAAAGTCACTACTGCAGGGACTGGTCTCTGTATCCAGGTTGATATTACAACATTCACTATCTGATGCTGAAAGGAAAGAAGAAAGAACACAAGTGTTTCCACCCAGGGACCTCGGTGGGAGGATTCTGGCTGACATTTCTTAGCAGGTGAGAGTGCAGCACCAGTGCTAAGGCAGCAGTGGCTCCAACAAGGGAGGAGTGCCCAGGAAGCCTTTAGCAAGGGGCACTTTAGTGCCACAAAAGGAACAGAGAGAGAACAAGAGTGGGAATTAAGTACTCAAACCCTGTTTGGCAGGAAAGAGAAGGGAACAAGATGTTCTCTCCTCAGCATTTTTTGCCAGACAAAAAGCACATTTGAGGACAGATGGTGATGTCTCCTTCCTCTATTTGTACAGATCCTGGAAAACCACAGGGCACAACAACAATTAAGCACATGCCAGGTCTTCTCCCACTGAACCCGGTGAGAATGCAGAAAGCCCTAGAATCTCAGAGCCAGGAAGAAGCCCAGCTCTTAGTGCCAATGCAGGAAGAACCTAACCCGGGAGGCAAAATGATGTGCTGGACATGGCACTGCAGCCTGAGCCAGGAGGCTGGGCCCTCTTCTAATGCAGCATTCCGATGGGCCAAGTCATTTCCCTTCTCCAGGTCTCAGGGTCCTCACGTGCCACAGAGGAGGATGGATTAGATAAGCTCCAAAGACTATCCCGTCTCCTCCATTCTTATTCTTTTGATACAATGTCTTGGTACATGTTTTAGCTACTGAATTCAGTGTGGGTGGGAGAAAAAGAGCATCAGTTCTAAGTTTAGGTCCTGGAACAGTAATTATGTTATGTTCCAGATTTTCTGCGTTAGCTACAAGTTCAAACATATCTTAGGCAAGCATATCTTAGGCAAGAACAGAAGGACCTCAGGACTGCTGGGACGCTGGGAGCTCGGAGCAACACCACCATCAAGACAGAGGCCTCCAGTTCTCAGAGGAGGTGATACCGTCTCAGACTTCAGGACAAGTCCTACAGATTACTTCTGGTCCCTGGGCCTCAAAGGAAGGGAAGAGCCCTGCCAGTGAGAGTGATGGCTGACTTCAATGTCCTAATCTGCAAAGCAGGCCTAACAATAACTATGCACTAGAGAGCATGGCACCAAGCACTGGAATGTACCTTCTGTATGTGTTATCTCATCGATGCTCAAAGCTACTTTATGAGCTAGTTACTGCAATTTGTATCTATTAACATAAGGAAATGTACCTATTAAGACAAGAAAACCGAATCTGCAGTTAAAGTAACTTGCCCCAAATTGCACAGCTCCTAAGGGAAGGAGCCAGGCTCTGAACCCAGGTGGAAGCCTAGTTCCTAACACACTGTCTTCCAGGGTCTGGTGCACGGTAGCTGCTCAGTAGATGTTAGGAGGCGTAAGGAGGTGGGACATTTTACATGGGGGCTGGGATCCCAGGCTCCCCTATCCTAGTGCCCTATGGTGGTGACCCCCTTGGCTCCTGGGGCCCAGTTTCCCTCCCGGACCTGCTCTTGCGGGAATGGCTGCAGGAGACCCCGAGAGCTGCTGTGTGCTGTGCTCCTGGAAGTCTGTCACATCCTCCTGGGCGAAGGCCATCTCCTCCATCCTCAGGTACACAACCTCGCCAGGGCTTCTCAGCCCATCGGAGCGGCTGCCTGGGGAGAACAGCACGTGTGTCACCTCTCTGCTTTGGAGAAGACCCGGGCTCCACGAGGACAAGAGGGCAGCTCGGGACAGCCAAGAGGAGGAAGGCAGGGCTGTCCTCACCTCAAGGCAGCCCGGCCCATCCGCCTGACTGACTTACATGGCAGGCTGCTCCTGTTGTTTAGGAGGATGACAGCAGGGTCATCCTTGGGGGTCTGGGGTGTGCCCCGGGTCGTGGGGGCCTTGGTGGAGTCTCCGTCAGTGAAGGCCTCCATGTCGGGGGACTGGGGTGAATTGTCCATGTGGCAGGCGGTGAGCGCATTCTGGTACTGCTGCCGTGTGATCTGGAAGGAAGAGGCAGAGAGGGGCAGAAGCTCAGGAGAAGCTGAGCAGAGCCTTCCCTAGATGGTGACGCAGCCCCACCTGGGTGCTTTGAAACCCAGGCCTCCGTGACCTGGGATCCATGAACTAAGGGCCTTACCCAAGCTGTACCAGGCAAGGGGTTGAAGATAAGGAGAGGACCCTGTTTGTTTGCCACCAGAGTTCCCACTGTCATTTTTATTTGCTCTGGACTCTTTGTTTTTTTGTTTTGTTTTATTTTTAAAACTTTAAATTCTTTATTGTTTAAAGTATTACATATGTCTCCTTTTCCCCCCATTGAGCTCTCCCCAGCCATTCCCACCCCCCAGCACATGCCCTCACCCCCCTACTGTCTGTGTCCATTGGTTATGCTTATATCTTTGTTTTTTTCTAAAAAGATTTTTTTTATTGACTTTTAGAGAGAGAGGAAGGGAGAAGGAAAGAGAGAGAAACATCGATGTGAGAGTGAAACATCAATCGGCTTCCCCTTACATGCCCCCAAGTGGGGATTAAGCCAAGCAACCTAGGCATGTGCCCTGACTGGGAATTGAACCGGCAACCTTTCAGTGCATGGGACAACGCCCAACCAATTGAGTACTGGCTCTGGACTCTTTAACGTGCACCTGGAGGAGCTAAGTCTTTATCTGAGACCCTGGAGAGGACAGAGGGCATCTTCAGTTAGCAGGGTGGCTGCCCACAGAGAAGTTTAAAACACAGGCTTATCCTATTGCCAAGAGCCCTCTTCCTAAGGGCCAGTCAGTGGGGGTTTGGCAAGAATGAGACCCCCAGCTTGTGTCGAAGGCTGAAATAAGAAACCTCCATATGAAGAACATGAACTCTGGCAAAACTGCAGATGAAGCCAATATGTGTGTGTGTGTTTGAAGCCTTCCATAGTTATATCCTTCAAGAAATTATTGCCAGAAAGAAGCTCCTTTCTCTAGGTGAATTATATACTTCCTTATATCGGATGGGAACTTATAAAGATCCACTGTTTCTGCTTTTTGCTTTTATGACCAGGAAGCTCACAGACAAATTTACTATTTACTTTCAGTATCAAACTCATTCCTGATAGCTTTTTTTGGTTTTTACCAAATTGGTTTACAATCTCTTTTCAGTTTCTAACTTAGAACATAATTGAAGTATTTATTTATTGAAATAATATAATATATACATATATATACTACTGGAAGTACTATAAGTATCGTAAAGAAATGGAACTAGAGATTATGTTTTCAGACGTTGGTGAAAGCTCTGGTGCTAGTGTTACCCAGAAGGGCTTGCTTTTGCAGGTAGAGGTTGGGATATGAGGACGGACCTTCCATCTATATAGTGCATAACGGCTTACAGAGCACGTAGGTATGTGCTGTCACCTTTGCTGGTCATAATGACTGTATGGGGTGGGCGCGAGAGGTCTCCTATGGCCTATATTCCGAGTAAGGAAGTGAGGTCTAGGAAGGTTGAAGCACTTGCCTAAGGTCTGAGAGTTAGCAGGCCTTCAGCGCCCTAGCCAGAGTTCACCTTTAACCCATGTGACGTCTCCTATCATTTTATAACTTTCATCCCTCAAAACACGATCCTGCAATTTAGGGATTCTGCCACCAGATGGTGATGAGACATCTTGCTTGCAGTCATACAAGCCAGATTATGTCATTAGCCAAATATCCTTAGTTTAATAATGACATTTACAAAACACATTTTTTTTAAAAAAGTATAAGGATTCTTTGATATCTTCATAGCTTATTAACCACTATTAATCACAGCGTTAATATTTTAATCACTAGGCATACTTTTCTATCTAATTTTGTAACATATTGTGAAGTCAGTTTACTCCTGGACCTTATAACCAGTTCTGGAACTTCATTCTATCTGGACATGGAAAGCCCTCACAAACTGCCTGCAGCCAGCCACAGAGGCGTCCACCAACAAAAACACCGCTTTTGTACAAGTTTCTCTCTAGGTTCTTCAAAAACTCTGTTAAAAAAAAGGGGGGTAGGGGTGGGAGAGGCCAGTAAAAGAGAGCCTACATCATGGCCCTAACTAGTCCATTAAATCAGGAGGAGGGAATTTTTAACTTTAGTCTAAAGCATCTCTTAACTTACACTACAAAAACAAAACTAAAGAGAAACCAACAAACACCAAAATAAAGCAAAAGCTGTGTTAAGTTTGAATTTTCAAATTCCCTTGTATAGAACCACCCATTCCAATCAGAGGTTTTCATTTGCTAACCCGGAAGGGGGCTCTCACCAGACTCCGGATCTGACCACACCCAGAACTTGGACGCCTAGCCTCCAGAACTGTGAGAAATAAGTGTTTGTTGTTTAAGCCACCCAGTCTATGGTAATTTGTTAGAGCACCCCGAATGAACTAAGACAAATGGAAAGACCTGAGAAACAAACCTACCGTATTTTCCGGCGTATTAGACGACTGGGCGTATAAGATTTTCCTGGGATAAAAAGTCGTCTTATACGCCGGAAAATACGGTAACAAAAATTCCCAGTTCAAAGAGAATCCAAAGGCCGTACTCTGGCCTAAAATGCCAGCTGACATTGCTGCTAACGCTCCAGTCTCATCTCACAGCAGCCTCTGCCCTTGTGCTCAGACCCTTGAACCCCCCAGCTCTTTCCTGCCTGCTGTTTGACTTGAACATTCTCCCCACCTTCCCTTCCAGGTCTCAGCAAAAATGTCCCTTTGCTTGGCCTGCTGTGACAACCATTTCTAAAGCAGCCTCCGTTTATCCCACCACCCTGTACATTTCCTTCATCGTCGTTATCACCACCTGAAATGACCTAGGTCAGTGATGGGCAACCTTTTGAGCTTGGTGTGTCAAACTTCGCCAAAAAACTGAGCATAACTCGGGTAGTGTGTCACTTTGAGGAAAAAACTAACTCCAAGACTCTAGTCGCAAATGTTTCATCCTCAGGAGCAGCAAATGTTTCATCCTTGGCATGCGGCCGCGTGTCATCAGAAATGGCTACGTGCTGACACGCGTGTCATAGGTTCGCCATCACTGACCTAGGTTTTATCTATGTGGTTATCTGTTAATCATCTTTCTCCCCCTACTAGCATGGAAAGTACAGAAAGGCAGGAGCTTGCTGTCTTGTTCGCTCCAATAACTCACCAATGCCTGGACAGAGCCAAGCGCAGTGCAGGCATTCAGTAAATATTTGAACCACTTACTCTGTTGTGACTTCCCATTTCTTTTCCCACAAGTCATGTGGCCAGTATGACAAACCATAAGAGCTAGCATATTAGAATCTCTCTTCTCCCATTTTTTTCCTATCTCCACTTCTGAGGAAGGTCTGCAATGAGAGGGCTTCAGGGCTGGAAGCAACAGGGACAAGAGCCACGGGCTCTGGCTTTCTGAGGTTTAACCTCATCGTCACATTATCTTGGATCATAGGGGGATGGGATGCACATCCTGACCCGCTTCCCCCGCCACCTCTGCCGCCAGGATGGAGGGGACGGTCCACCCGGGGGGGTTACCTTCACAAACTGCACGTCGCTGAGGATGTGGACGGAGTAGTCAGGAGTGTAGAGGTTGTTGCTACTGCACAGCTGGGTGTTGCTGCCCCCAAAGTCACTGCGCTCACGGTTGGGAGACTCGGAGCGGTTCAACCCGCTACAGCGTGAAGGGGAGCGGTTTACTGCAGATGATGAGGGAGAGGGGAAAGAGAAAAGGCAAGGAGGGGTGGGAGTGGAGAAAGGAGAGGGGACCAGAAAGAGGGAGAAGAAGAGAGAGAGGTGTTGTTATTGAGGTCCTGCAGGACTTTAAGACAATGGTTACACTGGGTGGTGAAACCAGGCCCCCCCGCCCCATCAGAGTCCAGAAAAATGCCCAGCTGTCCCACTGATGTTTATTCCTTCGAGGAGCAAACACCTAGGACAGGAACTCATGGCTCCACTCTGCTCAGGCTCCTCCTGCTCCCCACGACCTCAGCCAGGGTTAAGTGCCATGGAGGAAGAAGGGGCTCGGAAAGAAAGCTAATGGAAAGTAATCTCACGGGTGGATCTGATCATAAATTTCTAACTAGGCAGTCATGCTCCAGGCCTACAAAAAGGTTTAAGCAAGCCCTGTCCATTGCTCTTGTGCATCGAGGTTCACACACCTTTGAAATGCCAGGGGAACCCTCTTTATCAGACCCTTTTGGGAGGTAACCACCCTCAAGGGAACACATACTCTTGTTAACTATCCTCTGTGCCTTGCTTTCTCCCACCTTCAGGTAACTGACTTACATTCCCTCCTTAATTCCAAATGTATATGAGTAACAGCAAAGCTGTCATTCTCTGGGACACTGTGAGATCCTGCTCCCTGGCATGTTGTCAGTCTGGCTCAAATAAACTCTCATAAAAATACCTACCGATTTGGATGTTCTTACATTGACAGTGCAGATGAGGCCCAATTGTGAGCGTGGTTAGCTACCCTAGCCCACGAGACCTTCTACTAGAGTGAGTTACTTTATATAAACTCCATTCACAAACCTTATTTTAGAAAGGCCAAGATTTGCCCTCAAAACCATCTGCCACAGCACGGATAACCAATCCTCACTGCACTGATGCACTGCAGTGGGGATAACTCAGGTCTGTCCCAACAATGGCTGGGCCCGGGACAAGTGGAGGCCCACACACCATAGGGCATCTATTTAAATCACACTAATAAACTTTTAAATAGGTTCTATCTTTGTCCTCGACAACCTGGAAGGCCAGGTCCAACTCCTTCGAGTTTGGTGCCAGAAAATAGGGTTGTATGAGGAGGACCAATCCCCAGCCCCCTTTTGGAATGGGGAATTCTAGGATTTTTGTATCTGAAATGTGGTCTAGAAGGAAGAACACAGATTCTGGGTGGGCACATCTTTTTGGCCCTGCAAATTCCTCACCCCACAGAGAGGGCCAGGACTTAGGTGGGCCAAAGTGGGGACCTCTAGTGTGGGGCTAGGTCAGGGCACCCTCTAGGACTAATGGGGGTGGGGAAGGAATAAGGCTTCCTGAATATTCAGTCAGGTTTTTTTTTCTTTTCTATTTTCAAGAACTGCTTCTTGGGAAAATTCAATTAAGACTCTGTTACTTGGTTTCAAAGTGAACTATGTGAATTACCCTCCCCAGGACTAACATAATATAAGAGAGGTTCTGAAGGTGACGCTAGCTTTATCTTAACCTGGGCATAAGACCCTCCCACCCCTCTGCTTCCCAACTGATGCTACAATGCATTTCTTCTCAAAAAAAGAGGAACTGGAGATCTCAGCTTCTCATAGCACAGATTTAGTGCAAGGGTTCAAATGAAGAGTCCAGTCATTCAGAGGTTCTGCTCCTTGTTCTTTCAGGTTAGAACTTCAGGAATTTAACTCGGTCTCTTGAGATAATGTTGCTATCAATCAAAATATCCTATTAGCATCTATTTGGAGTGAGTCCTGAAGCACTGATGATCTGGTCAGCTGCCAAGCTATTATTGTTGTCTGGCAAACTGTGTTTCAGAAAGATTAAACCAACAATAGGTTGAGTAATTTTCTCATTGGAACCATAATAATCACTGCCTTGATAGGATTATAGAATTAAGGATTTCACTTGTCTTCCCCACTTCAGTAAATGTCATTCACATAAACTGTTATTTAAATCAGAAACCTGGGAGTCAACCTGACTCCTGCCACTCCATCAGCCCCACATCAAGTCCTCTTATCTCCACCTCCTACATAATAAGCCCATCTGCCTCTCTGACTCTACTCAAGTCGGAGTTATCATCACTCTCATCTGGCCCACACTTATAATCTCCCCACTTATAATCTTATTAATAATCAGTTCTCACCTCAGCGGCCAGAAGCACATTTTAAAGACACAAATCAGTTTCCTATTGAATCTGAATAAAATCCACTCTCTTCGCTGTGATCCTTAAGCCCCACCATGACCTGGCCTCTGCTCTTCTGTTGGATCTCATCTTGCGATTCCCTTCCCCTCCCCTGCGTGCTCTGCTCTACTGGCCGCTTTGGGGATCCTCAATCATGCAAGCATCTCCCACCTCAGTAGATACTATTTCCCCTGCTCCCCCTTCTCCTCTTATCCCACCTCCTACCCACCCAGCCTTCAGCTCCCCAGCCCCACATTCCCATACTCACCCCGCTCCCCCAACCACTCTCACTTCTCAGTCATTAGGTCTCAGTTGAAACACCACCTTCTCTGAAGACCTGGTCTGGCTACCCCAAGAAGATTCTTCTATTTTCCTCTATCACTGCCCTCTGTTCAGTCCTTCAAGGCATTTTCACAAGTTTTAATTGTCTACTCAATTTAACTAAATTCCATGCGGGCAGTGACCTTGTCTTTTCTGGTCATCATTGTACACCCAGTACCTAACACAGTGCATGGCCTAGAGTAGGTGCTCCATAAAAATGTGTAGAATGAATGAATCAGCACGTATGAGTCCCTTAAGACATTTTTAAATTTAAAATCTAAACTTTATTTTAGAAAAGGTTTCAGAGATCTCAAGTCATCCTGGAATCAGAAAACCTTCCCTCTGCACCTTAAAGTCATTCAGAGAAAGCTAGTATCTCTAAGAAGCTAGGAGTGGGCAGCCGAAGAGTGAGATCATGTGCAATGAGAATCAAAGGGCACCGAGAAGCCTCAGGCGCTGGCCTGGTATCTTGAGGAAGAGGCAACAGGAAGCATTAGAACTTCCTGTTTGTTTGTTTGCTTGTCTGTCTAATAAGCTTGTGAAACAGGCTCCTTTGAGTCAGAGCCTCCTCCAGAGTAACCAAGGACTGAGAGGGGCAGTGATGGTGTCACGGAGAACTGAGCGAAGCACCAAGGCGATTGTAAAGGGCAGTAGAATTGGGCAGAAAAGTATGTATTTCATTTCTGGTCCCAGTCCCTTGAAAGCAAACTGATGAGTTCTGGCTTGGCTAGATCCATTTGGATGTTCTAAGGTGGGGGCTGGCTAAGTCAGCTGATGGTGCTTCCTTGGGCACATTGTTCTGGCAATGGTAGGGAGTCCCGCAGGAGAGCGGCTTCTTTGGCATATGAGTGGAATCCAGAAACCGTACCTTGACCTGGTGGGTCTTGTCCTCAATTCAGTTTAGAACAAGGGGAGAGAGTGTGAGCAGGGCCTGTGGCTTCAGTTTCACTCCTTGAGAACCCTCCCTTTGCCTGGTTGGACATGTGCTTCACATACCCTACATCTGCTGTTCCACATTCTCATCCCTGCGGTCTCAACTCAAGATACATTCAAGGAAGATGACAGGGAAACACAGCCCCGTCTTATCTACTAAACAACTTCCATCCACAGAAGGTTCTGCCTGAATCACTTCTACTCCCTGCTGGAAACAGAGGCAACAGCTACTACATCCTGGTTCCCCCCAAAGCTCTCCTCACTGAACCCAGCACAGGACCTGCATGTTGCCACTCAAAAGGACCTGCATGTCAAACACAAGCAACATCACTGTTGTGCTGGGATGAGAAACTTTTTTTTTTTTTTAAAGTAAAAACAATGCTATTGAAGGTTTAGTCATAAAACCCTAAAGGATTCCAAACACAAAAAGTTCCAACCATCTTACAGAGTTCTGGTCTATAAAAGTAATTTTTAAAAGGGAAAGAAGCCCTCGTTTCATGACAAAGTCTCAGCTCATCGAGTGTTGTGCAAGATCAATGTTTTCATGTCCCAGAGCCTGACATTCCTCAATAGGTGGGATGCGATGACTCGGCATTTTGGTAATTGTGCCCATACACGCAGAGGTTTCTGAGCAAGGGACACGGACATGCTTTTAATAAAAAGAAGAAGAAATCAGTAACAGACGAGTGTCCCAGCAGCATGGCAAACTAGTTCAAGTTGTATAATTCTCCCTGGCATTTCCTAAGAGCACAGAGGCACCGCTTGGGGAAGCAAAGCGAGGAGGGAAATCCTAACTGTAGTGCAAAGAGGCCTAAGGGGGAACAGACCAAACCGTGATGCATAAAACTGACCACAGGACCCCTCAACAGGGGTGAGGCCAAGCAGCCGGTATGTCACTTGTCGACTCTTGCTCATCATGGCCCTGGAAAGATAGGGTGGTAAGGGGCCAGGGTTTTATAATTTAGACCTCCAGGTGCCCTGGAGAAGTGTGGCAGAACTCATTCTGCAGTCTTTGCCTAGTCCCGTGGTCAGCAAACTGTGGCTCGCGAGCCACATGGGGCTCTTTGGCCCCTTGAGTGTGGCTCTTCCACAAAACACCACGGCCTGGGCGAGTCTATTTTGAAGAAGTGGCGTTAGAAGAAGTTTAAGTTTAAAAAATTTGGCTCTCAAAAGAAATTTCAATCATTGTACTGTTGGTATTTGGCTCTGTTGACTAATGAGTTTGCCGACCACTGGCCTAGTCAGTCTGCAAGACAGATCTGTCCTAGGTGGCAAATTGGAGTTACTGAGGTTGGGTGGAGAAAACACTGTGGTAAAATTGGGGGTGGGGGGTGGAAGAGGATTTGCCACTGCAGTTGGGGCTGGATGGAATATCCTTTCCCTCTTCATTGATAGGCAGGGGCCAGGGAAGCCTATCCACAGCTCTGGAACTCTTGCTTCACTTGTGACACTTGTATCAGGAGAGTGACCACAACTCTATCCCGGGAGAAGGACCCACAATACAGAAGAATCCCCACTCCCCTGTTCAGTCTGAGGATCTGAGGGGAAAGTGGGCTTCAGTGGCTGCCTGGTTACATCTTTTGGAGCATTCAACGAGGCACAAGGGGGAACAGTCCACATTGGTCATGGTCACTGTGCCATGTGCCATCTGTGTTCTCCAAACTGCACGGGGAGTTTAATTACATAGGCTTATAAGAGTACAAACGAGGGTTATAAAAATGCATCATTCTGGGGTAATATTCAACATCAGACAACCAAATGTCAAAAGCACTCCGTCAAAGCTACAATGTGAACTCTGCAAATCAGCCCAAGTTAGGAGCCCAGATGAACTCGCTCACGTTACATGAAGCTTTAATGATTCCCAAATGTTTACGACGCAAGAGCCAACCCAAAGGAATATTTCCACTTACCACACTTCACAAAGTAAAACGATTATTTTTAGGGACTCCTCATATATTCTGGAAGAAAACTCTATCCTCACTGATCTCAAAGCACATTATAGATGGACAATCAAGCATTGAAAAAGAACCCTTGCTCACAACCTCTCTCCTGCCTCTGTGCTTTTGTGGGTTCGAAAGGATTGTGAAATCATCTCTGCTGGGAGAAGAAAGAAGGAATGAATCTGGGGAGAGGGAATGATAACTGCAGCGGGCCTCATACTCTCAGCGGGTTGATCAGAAGTTTTGCGTTTAACTGAAGACACTTGCAAAGCTGGCTAATTACACCCTACTCTGGAGTTAATCCACAGACCACTTTGCTCTCCTCATTTCAAACTGAGGCTCAAACAGAAGGAAACTCATTATGGGTAATGGTTGATATTTGGTGCAGGGACCACTGGCCTCAATCCAGTGTGAGCACCATATTCATTAGCACATCTGCTTTCAAAATGCAAACAAATCACAACCTTCTGAGGGGCACAAAACGCCTACTTTCAGAGGGGCAGCAAAGTCTTGGGCTATGGGAGAGCAGGACCTAAGAGTCTTGGATTCTAGTCCTCATCCCTTTACCTGCTTACTACACCCATGACACCGATCCAAGGACTTAATTTCTCAGACCTATTGCCTCCCAACAATAATTCCTGCCCATCTCCTAAGGTGGCTGTGAGGATCAAATAAAATGACGGTTCCTTTTAAACTTAAAGGCCCTATTAATTTCCAGTATTTATATTCTTGCCTGTGTAAGATGGGGGTAAGACATACTATACATAATATGTATCTGGATTATAAATCAAGTATAGTGGCCAGAAGGTGCCCAGGACTTCTTTCCACAACACTCCTATGACTCCTATTGCTGCTGATATGGAGCAGAAGCAAGAGTGACAGTGGCAATACCATAATATAGGTATGAAGATGTCACCCAATTGCTGGGAAGGCTTGGTGGCTGGCTATAGATAGAGACCAGACAAAAGAAAGTATGGAGGAACCAGCCAGAGGAGAAGCAAGGCATCCCCATTTCTCATTCTCTTGCACTGTGCTGGTCAAACCAAGGGTTGGAATAAGCTGGCCTTGCTCTCACCTCCTTGTCATTCACCTGTTTCCTACTGGGTTGAAAATGGGGTGGTGGTGGTTAAAAGAGCTTCCAGGAGCACATGGCACCAGCCAATTGGATGTGAAGTCTCAGTACCTGCTAGGGGATCTGCCCTGAAAAAATTAGACACCTAAATCTCTGTGGTTACCATGAAGGTTTTCATAATAAACACTGATGAACTAGAATTAACCTTTACTTTAACTGGAAGTTACAATTAACTAGGCTGTCTGGTTAACTGAGGGTTAATTAAAAAGGAAAATATACCCCGACTTTCCTCTTTCTTTTTTCTTTTTTTTTTTAATGCTTTGATCCTTTTGGTTGAAAATCTTTTAGAAATGGGCATCTTCCTTTTTGCTGAAACTCATAGCACATTCTTCACTCACCAAGATTCCCCATATGTAAAGGATTGTGAAGGTCCATGATGTGGTCATTTCTAATTTTGCTGGCATGTGGGAGTAGACCAGTTAGCTGGCAGAGGCACCAGTTTGGCATCTCATATTGAACATACTGTCCTTTGGTCATCGTGAAGGCATGGGCTCTCACAAAGTGAGAAAATTTTTATTTCTTGGTGGAAAATCACCATCAAGTGAGAGAGAAAATTTGAGAATGTGGTTGATGTATCTTGTACAGATAAACATGGGAACCAGATGGTTTTTGATGGGAAAATGTGATTTGGGAGAAAGGAGAAGTCAACATAAATACTTTTGAAGTTGCAAACTTGGGGGTTTGAGGTCTCACATAGCCTTTTTTGAATATTGAGGGTTTACTCTGCAGATAGCAAAACACAACTGGATTTTTGATGACTGAGAATATGGTGGGGCCTCAGAATCATTACCATAGCACTGGGATAAGAGAGACAGATGTAGAGGGTGTGGGAAATTGTGTTCCGACTTCAGAGCAATTGAACAAATAAATTCTTGGTTTGGTCATTATTTATTCCCTGAGCCTAAGAGATCAACCTCTAGAGATGAAAACAATACAAACACTTAATTGATTGCTCAGATTTTTTACATTCTACTTAATCTTTGAGTTACTGTGTAGCTCTATGAGGAGCTGCTTTACCCAATTAAAAAGAAACTGGTAACTTGTATTTAATTAATGAGAGGTTAAATCTAATGAAAAGTTGTTTTGAAATTTTACATAGAGCATCCTTTGTGTGAACAGAGCCAGAGGGAATATGGTCACCACATGGTAACATTACTAGGAAGATAATGAGGATGGGTTAGTGGTTAGCTAGAGGCAGAGACCACACTGAAAGAAAGGTGGAGGAAAAATAGGAATAAGGCATAATATTCTATTGTTTCTTCCTATTTCTCTCCTGCTGCACTCTTCACCTCTCCATTCTACAGTCAGATAAATGTTGAGGAAGAACTCACATCATTTCTCATCCCATTATTTCTCTATTTACCTACACAGATACAACCCTGAGAGCTAAATACACAAGTGACACCACTGAACTAGCAATGCCTGGGCTGTATGTGCAAATGAGTGTTATCTGTTCACTAGTGACCCGGTGCACGAAATTTGTGCACATTAAAAGGGGATTAATTAGAGGAAATAATTTAATATTGCTATTTGCCCTTTCTCTATAATAGAAGTGTCAGAGATAAAAGAAAATTAGTAAAATGTATATGAAAACCTTCCTCCTGTCAGAGTCTGGGTCTCACCACAGGACCCAGAGAGTCAAGTCCCTGCCCATGCACATGCACCTCAAAATTGCGTGAGACCCAGACCCGGCCGGCCCCCCCACATTGGTCTAGATCCAGACCCGGCCAGTCCCACCCTTGTCAAGCCCTGCCGGGCAGGGGGCATAGCCTCAGGTCCCCTGGCCTGATGCCAGGATGGGGGGCATGGCCTGAGGTCACCCAGCCCAGACCGGGGTGGGGGGCATGCCTTGAGGTCCTCCATCAAGCCCCGCCAGGTGGGGGACATGGCCTGAGATCCCCTGTCAAGCCCCGCTGGGTGGGGGGCATGGCCTGAGGTCCCCCATCAAGCCCCGCCAGGCAGGGAAGCGCAGCCTCAGGTCCCCTGGCCCAGCACCGGGAGGGGGGCACTGCCTCAGGTCCCCCATCAAGCCCCCCTAGGTGGGGGCGCAGCCTGAGTTCCCCTGTCAAGCCCAGGCAGGCAGGGGGGTGCAGTCTCAGGTCCCCTGGCCTGGTGCTGGGGCGGGGAATGTGGCCTGAGGTCCCCTGTCAAGCCCCATGGGGACGGTGTAGCCTCAGGTCCCTGCTGATTGCTCATTAAGGCTCCTTATGGGAACTTGGCCTCAGCTGTGGGTGCAGCCATCTTTGTGATGGAGTGATGGTCAATTTTCATATTACTCTTTTATTAGATAGGATTAGATAGGATTGTGCTGTGCCTTAGGCACCAGAATGTCTGCTGGGAGAGACTGTTCTCATGTGGGACAGTGAAGTGACAGAGACCAAAGGCCTCTTGCAAACCTCACTGGATCTATGGGGACCCAAGACACCCATGCATGTTTACCTGGCGAGCCTGCCAGAGAGTCCCCTCTGCTGAAGGCGAAGGTACGAGACACAGACACGGGCACTAAAGAGTCAAGGGGCAAGGGTTTGTGAGTTGTGAAGGGGAAGATAAACACAAAAGGAGAGAGACAAAGAGTGGTGAGACAGTCTGTTCCTGGATCTTCAAAGCATCACATTTCTCTGCAAAAGGAAATCGTGCCTCTGAAAACATGGAGATTGCACCCTCTTACAAAGTCACTCTCCAGAAAGAGGGAAAGGAAATACTTTTCTGAAGGTCTTCCAAAAAGATGTATAATACTTTTAGAGGGAAGCAGACCTGCCAAGGACAAGAACAGCAGTGCCCCAGTGGGGAGTGTGCATCCGCAGCAGCATTCTCTCTGAGCCAGCAAATCTGCTGGGAGCCCAGCACTGCATTCCCACCAGGCTCTCCCAGCTGCCACATGGATCTGTTCACCAACCAGAGGGCTGAAAGCAAAATGCATGCTCCTGCTAGGGGCATCCTTGAGGAGGCTGTATCCTGCCTGGGACTCCTAGGAGCTCCCTCGGTGGAGGAACTATGTGCTGCTAGAGGCTTGGGAAACAAGAATGGCAGGCAGCATTTCCAACAATCTTAATGTGAATCAACTTGGTGAATGAACTCATTGTCACTTCTTAGCAATTACAGGTGCTCCAGAGCACCTCTCTCACTGCACCCTTTTCCTTCTCTCTTTCCCCACAGGGTCTGAAATGGTCCTGGCCATCACTTGGGACCTGGGTGTGGTATGGTGTGTAGCAGTATCTAGTCCTTCCTCACTCTTGACCCTGATCAAGCGGTGTTTCTGCATGGGAATCTGTCTTCACCTCTCTTAAATGGTCATTCCGAGTCCCTTCCAAGGAGCTAAATGAAGCCAGTCTGCAGGTGATGGCACATCAAAGTCGGCAGCTTCTGCAGCATCAGATGATTTTACTGAAAGGACCCATAGGTGCAGGGGAGTGTGTGTGTGTGTGGAGCCCTATACCTGATAATCATTTACTCTGATACGAGATACCAAAGAATACTGGAACAGGCCCTTAATGTCGTGAGATACATTGGAATAAGAAACCCCATCGTCTCAAGAAGAATCGTAACACTTCTAGGCTGCAAATTAAATGCATACCCTGGCCAAGCAATCAAAGACGCATTCTTTCCACCTGCCCAGTCCTGTGGGCTGCTTTCCTGGCTACCCTGAGCTCAGGCCCAGTTCCTCCAGAGTGCCAGGCTCAACATGGTCCTCCTGGTCTCCCTGGCCATCGGCACCAAGATAAAGGAAACAGTGCAGGCTCTGTTCCCTTTACTCTGCACAGGAAAGCCAGAGTGACTTACTTGTAACCTCGAGTTCAGCTCTGAGCCCTTGGTCACGGGCAGTGTTCTGGCAAACTCATCATCCCATTCATCACCTTCAAAGGCTGATAGAACTACAGGCTGGCTTCTAGGACAGGAGCAATTTGCTAAAGTGAGACCCTAAAAGAGTTTACTGCCTTGTGGTTCAGCCTTTAGCTCTCCCTTGACCTACAAGCCAAGGTTCTTGGCCAGTGAAAGATGCTGGGTGGCTGGACCCATGGCAGAAAGTCCAGCAGGGACAACCCTAGGGTGTGGCCCAAGCATGTCAAACTCACAGTATGCGGCCTACGATGAATATTTTTTGCAGCCCAGTCAATATAACGGTATATAAGAAACATTTTAATAAAAGTTTCATACCTTAAGTTTTACAATATCCTGTTATACATAATTATTAATAACGAACTACAATGTTTGCTAATGACTGATTACTATAATCGTGTTGCATTCATTGCCCTTATGGGCCTCACGCACAGGTGCACCATTTCTCTCCACTAATACTAGCAGTGAATATTTTAGCAGCCGACTGCTACGCCATTAGTCTTGGACTGACTTGTTTGGTGTGCACAACAGGAAATATTTCGCTTTCGGAGAACAAGAAAAATAGGTTTATTTGTGTTACGCTTATTAATTTGCACTTATTCAGTGTCTGGTAAGTTAATGTTCAAGAAAAAATATTAATTTTTATTAAAATGTTCTATTATTTTATGTTAACGATTACTCATTTATTTCAGCCCTTTGTATTCAGCATGTCTCTATCGAAATAAACCTACTTTCCTATGAAAATTGAAGCTTTTGTTTTTTTGTGGCCCACATAAACTTAAACCTTGTTTATTTGGCCCATGTTAGCCTTTGAGTTTGACATGCTTGGTGTGGCCAGTCTTTGGACTTATTTCACACTTCACTCCACTAAGTGGAGAGGGCTTGAGGGGAGGATGGAAAATGTCTCTACTAGTATACCCCTTACAGACTAACTCGATTTTTTTCCTTCTGAAGATTTCTAAAGTGGGGAGAGGAAGAGAGTGTAATGCTTCCTTTTAGTTAACCAGTTCTGAAGGAGAGACCTGTGTTGCAAGTGTACTCCCGTCTCATTGATAAAACGGAAGGATTCTGATACAAAAATCTAGAGACAGAAATGAAGGAAAGGAGAAAACCAGATAACATCTTCCTACTACTTTAAACAATATGTGCTTTTAAAAATGTCTAAATTAGGTGGGCTGGGGAGTCGTAATTATCCTCTTCCCCCAGAGTTCCCACCTCTTTTGGTCTTCTGGAAGAGCCAGAACAGGGCCAACAAGTCTAGGTAAAATTCAGAATCCCAGAAGTTGCTCTACATTGAGCTATGTGATGGGTGGACATCTCCTTTAGAGAACCAAGTCCGGTCCTGGAGCACATGCCTCCCCCACCCAGAGTTCTCACTCTGAGTACTGAGGCTTCCTCCATCAACCTTACTTGAGATTCACTGGCTTATATAAGTATACTAACAAACCAGGGTTTTTATTTTACAGATCTCCTTCAACTCATGCTGGGCCACCCCTTGGGTGTGGGTAGCTACTCTAATTTCATTTCAGCCCTTTGCTGGGCTAGGATGTGAAATTATACCATAAATGGTTCCAATATTCCCACATAGAGATTGCATTCTGGAACGTGATGGATCTCAAATCTGTATTTCATTGTGCTGTGTGCAATAGTCAGGGCACCGGAATGCATCTACGTAAGTCACCAACTTGCTGGGTGATTTGGAGCAAGTCACTTCTTTAGTTTCTCCATGTTAAAACGGTATCTATCTTTCATGTGCCAGGGATTGATATCCAGCGTTGGGACCCTCTGAGAAATCCAATATAAAACACTACGTAAAACGCTTTTTATGATAAGAGAAAACACTCCATTTGGCATTAAAATAGCCCCTTTAAACAATAACAGCTGAAAGCAATGCAAAAGTCAGACCAGTGAGTCAAAAAAAAAAATTCTAGAGAAATCATTCTTTCAGCATCACACTTACATCACAATAAATGCCATGCCTTCTAAACACAAGCACGACAATTCCATGTAGGAAACAGCAAGTAGGTAAAGCGTAGAAGGGGCAGAGCAAACCAGCCAGCAGCCCCGTGCCAGCCCGCACCGGCAGCATGCACGACCAGCTGGCAGACGCCTCACCTCCAGCTGAGATGTGGCGAAGGGGGAAAGGGAAGCAGATAAGCAACATATCGCACCAGCCTGGGATTTCTATCCCAAGATCTTGCAGTCGCTTCCTATTAACCCCACAGACACAATACGGCATGTTACGTTTTCAAGCAAAGGCCAGTGGGTGAGTGTTCACCGCAGAGAAGGAAAGGCCGAACCTCCACCGGAGCACACAAACGTGTGACAATAAATGGCACCTCCCCTCACAACCTCCCTCCCTGCCATTCATCACTGCACACGAGCAGAGCAGCAGCAGAAAACATTCCAGACACAGAAACGAAGCCCCTGTGGTCTGTGAGTACCTGGCAAGAAGCAGTGTTCCTGGCAGAGCATTACAGAGAGGCTGCCAGCATTTGTGTTAGCCCCAGCCCAGGCTCAGAGTGCTGGGTCCGGGTCCCCAGAGGGGGCCGAGGCAGGACTACGATGGGGAGCATGAGGGAGGGGTTTGAGAAATACATACGAAAGGCAGAGGATCCAGCCAGACTTCCCACCTTCCGCACATCATTATCTAAGGACAGAAAGATGCAACGTGTTTCAGAGGCAGTTCAGAAAGTATACCTTCTTATTATGGAGGTTCTCCCTCTTCCATCCCACCCCCAGCACCAATGAACTCGGAAAAACAACAGCACAACGCACCAGACAATAAAATGGAAGTGTAAAAAGAAAGACAAACGTGTCTTTTCACACTAAAAAAGACCACTATCCATCCCTAACATTCGATAACATTACTGTCTACCGTGTACTTCCACAAACAAACTCTCTGAATGAAAAATGAGTCTTATTCCCACTTCATGGAGGAGGACACCAACGCCCAGGCAGTTACAGGGCTTGCCCAGGGTCCCTAATAGGAGCAAAGACTTGAACCCAGTTGCTTTTTCCTACAACATCCCATTGCTTCCCCAATAAGCTATGGCTTGGGAACTGGAATACCTGAGCAAGAAGTGGTCATGATGGCTGGGACACCATAGTAGGTGAAGGCTCCATTCTCGAAGCGAAGGCCTTCCTTACCAACCTCCACCTCCACTTTCCCCTGGAGAGAGAAGGCAGTGTGCTGAGGGTGTGTGCACGCACTTCCAGTTCTCTTATTGACCACAGCCCTGAGCTTCTGTCCGGATAACAAGTGGACTTAAGAGCTGATCACAGGGAAATGGGAATTCTGTCCAGATTTACGTTTCAGAAATAGCACTGCCAGCTTCAGCAGCCCTTTGCAGTGAATTAATTGCCTCATTCATAAAGCTGCATCCAGTCACGAATAACCCCGAGCTCTCCTTGCATACTGCAATGGCCCTTCCATGATGCAGGTCCAGGCATCCGTTGGCCCCGGGCCCTATAAACGGACTCAATGGCTTGTTCTGAGATGAGACCATCTCTAAATCTGGTTGAAATAAAATCTAATTCTGATTCTGTGTGAAGCTTGTTTAACCCATCACCACTAATGACGGCAGCTTACGTGTAGCATACAGTGTGCGTCTATGGGGCCGACATTGTGTTATGTGCTCGGCATTTCTCATTCAATCGGTCCCACAGCCCTATGAGGCCCATCCTGCTTTCACCTCCAGTCTATAGATGAATCAATTTTGAGGCTCAGAAAGGTTAAATCACTTGGTCAAGGTGAGTTAGGTAGCGGCAATATTGGAATTTTAAAGCCAGATCTTTCCAATATCTGAATTTACACTCTTGCCACTGCATTCTACTTCCTCCAACTTTGGTTTAAAAAGTTAAGTTTATATTAAGCATAAAAGAGTAAATTGTCTGGGTCATTACGTTATTTAAAAAATGTGACAGAACCCTTCTTGATTTCACAGTGAAGAATGTGACCTCATTTTTGGAGAAGGCCATTTTATTGAGGTTATCTGGAAGAATGGGCATGCGGCACACTATCGTGTCAGAGCAGACAGAGTGCAGGTGGACAGACAAAATAGAGCCCACTTGTAAGTTACATTGAGATTTTAAGCCAATCACTGTATTTAGGGTTCAGAAGATATTGTTGGGAAGAGACGGGACAGTGACAGAGCTAATGGTGGAGCCAGGCCAGGGCGCCAGCAGGACCCAGTGCTGGAACCACGCCCGGCACGTATTTACAGGCCTATCCAGGCCCAAGGGCAGAGGTGAGGACTGGGAAGATGCTGCACCGCATCTCACTCAGCCATTGGTTTCCTTCCGTAGCCTCTTGAAGAGGAGGCATCCAGGGACCGCAGAGGCTGAGAAGTTTCCGAGAGAGTGGATGTGTTCTGTGCACCTCCAGGTGGAAGTCAGAGATGATGAGATTTCAGACAGTCAGAGGGAAAAGCTTTAAGTAAGAAATGTCTGAAGTTTGAGAGAAGCACAGGACAGGTCCACTTCTGGGCATGTCCAAGCAGAGACAAGAAGGGGTCAGGGGTCAGGACAGCAGTTTTGAAAGTTCAGTCACAGAACTGCTCTGCTGGAGAGGTACCTGCCGCACCCCACCACAAACATCCCTGAGTGGTCAGACTAAACGCTAAACGCCATCACGGTCCCCCCACTCCTAGGACACCAACAGTCAACCTTGGCCCCTTCTGTGGGTCACTGACAAACACCCACCCCACCTGGCCTTGCTCCCGGGACATTCCGCCGAGTGTTGGAACCCGGCAGCGGGGAGGCATGGCCATTCCTCTCCAGCCTGGGGAGGCCCCTGTCGTGTCCTCAGAGGGACCCGAATGTTCCCACGCACCTGGAGCAGCAGCACGAAGTAGTCCACCGGGCGGCTGCGCTGGTAGAGGTAGTGTTCCGGAGCTTTCTTGTTCTTGTCATCAAACTTCAGCTCCTGGATCACGTTGGGATGTTTCAAGAGCCGGAGTAGGATCTTCTCCGAAAGGTACAGAGACTTAAAGGGCTCCACTTCTAGGGGAGAGTGGGAGGCAGGAAGAATCGGCAGCTGGCAGGAGTCAGGTGGGCACAACCAGGCCACGTGTCTAGAGCCACCTCCATTCGCGCTCCAGGCACGAGGCTGGAAGGGCTCTTGTGACTCTCTCAGGGGTGTGTGTGTGTGTGTGTGTGTGTGTGTGTGTGTGTGTGTGTGTGTGAGGGTTTAAACCCATGTGTCTCAGGCCTTCCCCTGCTCCCTGGGGATGTGTGTCCCTGTATGGCACCTCAGGAGAAACAGGTCACCATTTTGGAAACGTCAGTTTTGTTACTGATTTTCTACTTGACTTTATTTAAAGCTGCATGTGAACTTAAAAAAGAAGGCACTTTTGCCCCACCGGCACGGCTCAGTGGTTGAGTGTTGACCCACGCACCAGGAGGTCGCTGGTTTGATTCCTGGTTAGGGCACATGCCAGGTTTGTGAGCTCAGCCCCTGGTGGGGGACGTGCAGGGGGCAGTCAGTCAATGTTTTTCTGTCATCGATGTTTTTGTCTCTCTCTCTCCCTCTCCTTTCCTCTCTCTCTAAAAAATCAATACAAATATAGTAAAAAAAAAAAAAAAAAGAAGGCAATTTTGCCATTTGTGACAACATGGATGAACCTGGAGGACACTATGCTAAGTGAGATAAGCCAGACACAGAAGGACAAACATTGCATGATATCACTTATATGATGAATTTAAAATAAAGTCATAGAAGCAGAGGACAAAAAGGTGGTTGCCTGGGGTAGTGGGAGGGAGACGGAAGGGAGGGATTAGTCAAAGGGTACAGAGTTTCAGTTATGCCAGATGAATAAATCCTAGAGATCTACCACATAGCACAGTGCCCACAGTGAACAATACTGTATTGTATACTTAAAAGTTTACTCAGATCTTATATTAACAGAGAAAAATAACAATACAGTGGGAGGAAAACTTTTGGAGGGGATGGACATATTTATGGCATAGATGGTTTCACTTATTTCCAAGCACATCAAATGGTATTCATTAAGTATGTACCATTTTTTGTATGTCAATCATACCTCAATAAAGTGGTTAAGAAAACAGAGTTGGGCATGGCTAAGTAAGCATGTAAACAGCAAAACCTTTACTGCAATGATCAAGTGAAATACAGAGAATTTAATCTGACTTGTGACATATATCTGTTGAATGAAATGAAATTCCAAGTTAAGAGAAATGGTAAATATTTAAGTGATATGTTCTTAATAATGTGTAGCATCCTTGCATCAAATAACAGATATTATATTATATTATATCATACTCTAACATTAGAAGATACAGCTGCTTTGCTCTAGGGATTCCATCAGTAGTTAAAAGAAATCTGTATTCAGAACTAGATAACATGTTGAAAACTCTACTTTAAAGAATTGCAACATAAACTTTTCTACTTTTTTTTTTTAACACCTGGAACAGTACTAGTATTCATCATATAGTCAATAATCATATGCTGGATCAACTAAATATTGAACTTTGTATTGGGTGTGCATCTGAGGTCTGCACATTAATTAGGCCTGGATGAGAAGGTCAGAGGGTTCAAAGACTAACTTTACCTTCTTTACAAGTTCATCTTTGGATCCTCTCTCTTTTTTTTTTTCTTTCTAAAGATCCCAAGATTCACAATCCACTTCCATATTTTTAAGAACTCCTATTGCTATATGGTCTCTGGAGGGTACTGGACCCCAGGGCCTTGTTGCTGGATAGGACAATGCCTTTCCCTCCCTCACAGATTGTTTGGGGTACTCCAAATCCAACAAGATAGAGGTCGGCCTCTGTCTCCCACCAAGAAGCGAGTGGAGGAAGGGAAAAGTGTAGCAGTGGTTTCTTTAGCTTTTTTTCTTGAGTGGAAGATCAACAAGCAGAGTTGGGTTGTATTCACTCCCTCCCCAGAAGGTCAGGCGGGGGCTGGCACTGACAGTATGTGGCATCCTGTCACCCTTGCCTGAGGCAATCTCCTCTCCTGGAACAGTGGCTCTCAGGCTGACACTGGAATTAGGTCACAAAGTATTCAAGATGATTGGTGCTTGGGTCCCACCCTCCAGATTCCGCCTGGGGTGGAGACACGGTGGGCAGAGTCCTACCTGTGGCCATGAAGCGGTGCGTGGCCAGGAGAAGCTGTGGGGAAACCTTCACCCTCATCTCCGAGTCAGAAAGCTTAAACAAGGAGAAGTCATGCCGCTTCCTCTCCCGGTGCGGGACCCTCTGCTTTTTCCGATTGTCGGCTGTGGACCACAGGGGACAGAATGCAGCCATCTCAGAATCACTGTTGGTTTTTGGAGGTTTACTGTAGATGACATTACTATACCTCTCCGAGGGAGTGAAAGGATGTTGATCAGGGACAGACGGTGAGAGATGCTATAATTGTCTCAGTGTTATTTACCCTTAGGTGGTGCATGATGGAAAAGGGGAAAGGGTGGCCTGGGACTCCCAAGGTCAGGGTTCTTGAGCTGGTCCCCCTATTTATGAGCTGTGCAACCTCTTTAAGCATCAGAATGTCTGTTTGTTTTAATCTATCCAACAAGGTTAATAATGAATAACTCTTCTACTCATCTTGAGAGTAATTATGAGACTTGAACCAGAAACTATCTGTGAAGTACTTACAGAAAGGCATTCAAACATCAGGGACTTCATTCTCAGCATCTAGGGATTTGGGAGTCCCAGAGGGTTTGGGCCTTCGCCCCTCTTCTGCCCCCAGAGCTGGGCTCACCTGGTCTCTTCCTGAGGATTTTAACCACGCTCTGAGCAGAGCCGGAGGCATGCCACCCAAAGGGGGCAAGGGTCGCCTCCTCTTCCCACTCACAATTCTCCTGCTTCAACCTTGACCCCTCTAGGGGAAGAGAATTGGGGAGGAGAAGGGATTGCTGTCCCCTGAGCTGAAATTCGGAGAAAACACTTCCTGGTTTAGGGATTCCCATGGGTGTAGATAACACTCCCATTCTAGAGACAAAGCACTGCCTTTGTCACATTTGCAAGGAAAGCTTTGACAGCCTGGGTAACCAAAAGCAGTCACTATCTGCATGGAGGAGTCCACATTGTTCCTGTGGGAGAGTGGGTAGGAAGGTGAGGAGACCAGAAAGGAGGGAGCAGGGACAGAAGCGGGACAGGAGCCAGGGGTGGGGAAGGGAGAAGAAACCAGCTGGAAGGGCTGAAAAAGCATAAGGGAGAAGAGCAGTGCGTAAGAAGGGACATTTAAGGTTTGGCTTGGGTTTCGGTACAAAATCTCAGGACAGTCTCCACTGCGCACGAAGTTTTGGTGTAAGTAGATTGTTGAGTGGAACCCCAGGCTATGCTGGGGTCTGTATCTGGATGGTTAAAGAGACAAAACAGGAACAACACAGGACAGAATCAAGGACAGAGTGGCCACCTCAGGTATACTTTGTTTCCTTTAGTTCCTTTGTCATCCAAAGGCCAGGAGGTCTCCTTTTCATAGTCTTGGTTCCTGAAGGTTCTGTCCTGATAAACATTTAGCTAGCACAGCAATTTTCAACCAGTGCGCTGCAAGAATTGTTAAAACATGCAATGCCTGACTACTTAGTCAGGGACACTGACCTTTTTTCCCCTGGATTATAAAATTAAAAAATGACAATAGCCAATACAACAACAGTTGTCTGGTGTGAATGAATCAAAATTATACCTATTTTTTCCATCAGCTCGGTCCAAAATATAATTAGTTTATGTGTGCCACGAGATGAAAAAGGGTGAAAATCATTGAGCTGGCATGTTCTCAAGGACTCAGGTAATTCAAGCCAGGGTACCTTGCCATGCCTGCACTGGGCATTAGGGGGTTGACACACAGAATGCATGGGCTTGATATACACTCTTTCACACTGTATATCACACTAAGCCAGCTCCGAGAGTCACAGAGGAAAAGAAGATGACCTTGGACCACAGCCAATGCCATGCACTTACTGTAGAGGTCAGTCTCGTCCAGTATCTCTGACTTGATGATCTCCTCTATGATGTCCTCCAATGTGACAATGCCCATCACCTCGTAGAAGGGGTCCCCTTCTCCCTCATTATTCACCCGCTGGACAATGGCCAGGTGAGATTTTCCTGGAGAACAAATGAAATCACAGTTATGCATCTGGGATGTTTTCAGAGACCCTTCCTTAGGAGAAAGTTATACAACGTTGCTTTCTGACTAATCTCAGGACTGAGCCACCCCAGGACCTCCTTAAAATACGAAGTTTGTATACAAGCCTATATAAATGCAAACTATACTTTTACAACTCTGTTTCTTTTTAGGAAAGTTACCTAATATAAGGGGTTGGCAAAATTAGGTTTACAGTTTCTCATATGAAAAAAGACATGCAGGTTATGATGATTACAATAGCTTTATTAACTCAGTGTTTTGCGCTCTCACAAGTATAAACCTACTTTTGTCCACCTTGTACACAAAGTCAGTTAAATTTTTCTTTTTTTTTTAACTTTCACATATTAGCAAGCATAGCTAACCTTTGGACAATATAGGGGTTAGGGGAACTGATGCCTGCACAGTTGAAAATCCACAAATAACTTTTGACTCTATAGTCAGCCCTTTGCATCGTGGATTCAACCAACTGCTGATTGAAACAGTATTGGGAATGAGAAAATACTGTTTTTGAGCTGTAGTTGGTTGAGTCTGCAGATGCAAAAACCATGGATATGAAGGGTCAAATATATTTATTGAAAAAAATCTGCATGTAAGTGGACCCATGAAGTTCAAACCAATGTTATTCAGGCGTTAACTGTATATCTAAGCTAAAGGAGGATGAATAGTCTTATTGAAAGACCAAGAATTTGGAGTCAAAGAATTAGGTTAGAAGCCTTTTCCTCTTCCAACTTCCCCTACCCCCTACCCCTTAACTATCCCAGTTACTATTTGTGCAACTGATCCTCATCTAATTATTTGACCTCTGTGAGTCTTGATCTTCTCGAATCAGGGGAAAATACCAGTATGGTGACTTTAAAACATGCCTCCAAATTCTTTGATAGGCTTCCCATCAAGAAGTGTGGTCTCTATGCCCTTCCCTTGAGTCTGAGCAGGTTGTCTGCTGTAACCAGCAGAGAACAGGCAAGTGTTTGCTGTGAGACTTCTGAGGCTAAGTCATAAAGGTCATGCGGTTTCTGCTGCAGAAACACTGGAAGAAGTATGATGACTACTATGGTGGAGAAACCACATGTTCCAGCTGAGCCCGGCCTTCCAGCCACCCCATCAAAGTGCCATCCAGATTTTAGCAAAGAAGCCATCATGGCAGTGGATCTGCAATCTTAGTTGATTCAGCTCTGCTTTCAAGTCATCTCCAGCTGCTGGCCTAGACACTGCAAAGCTGAGGTAAGCAATTACCACTGTACTTTGTCCAAATTCCTGATTCACAGAATCAGATGTACCCATAAGGCATTTTGGAGCTCAAATGACCTAGTGGATATGTGAAAGCACTTTGTAAAGTGTAATGTGTCACAGGCAGTTCATTTTTATTGTCTAACTGTGGGAGCCCCTTTCACGTCCCGCGTGGTTCAGGGTTCCGGTTCAGGGTTCCGGTTCTGGAGAAGGGCCGCACACAAATGAAAAGAGACTAGAAAAGTATTAATTTGGCAATATGGGGGGGCCAGGCAGGAGCCCACCTCTAGTGGGTAGTCCTCCCACTAGAGGTGGGCTCCCGCCTGGCCCCCCCCCCCATTGCCAAATTAAATTTCTTCTAGTCTCTTTCATTTGTGTGCGGCCCTTCTCCAGAACCCGAACCCTGAACTGGAACCCTGAACCATGCGGGACGTGAAAGGGGTTCCCGCATCCAACAACTGAATAATAATAGTTAACATTTATTGAGCTCTAACTACATACCAGGCATTGTTCAGAGAACTTTCTATGTATTGATTCATTTGATCCTCATAACAACCCTCAAGATGAATACTATTATTATCCCCATTTTACAGAGGAAAGGACTGAGGAACAGAATGGTTACGTAAGATTCCTAAAGTTACACAGCCACTCATAAATGGCAGATAACTGGATTCAATCCAAACCTAGGGACTGAGTCTTACGTACAGTCTTCCTTCACCTTGGTTTGTTTTCATCTGCTGATAAACACATTTCCTTGTCCTGTTTCTAAAATGAAAATCTGGGTGGTTCTTTTCCTTGTCTAAGAGACATTTCAGGAGAAAATCTAGGGTAATGACTAGGATGTTATTTTTGCAAAAAAAAAAAGGAAGTTCATGCTTTATCAGTGTTACTTTTTATAAGTTTATGCTTGGTCATTGCTATCAGATAAGAGGAGTAGTCAGGTTGCTGGAGGCATAATTAACCACTACAATTTAAATACATGAACTTCTGTGTCAAATACTTCTAATCACAAGAAAGCTACCTATTGGAATTTTTAATGGAAAAGATGGCATTTCTTTCAATAATGGTTTATAATTTCTTCTCCACCTTTAACCTATCCGTTGACTTACTCCCAAACTGACCTGATCATGCCTCTGCCCTGCTCAAAACCCTCCATAGCTCCCTAGTGTGCAGAGCATCAAAGCTAGACTTATGAGTTTGGTATTATCAAGAGTGTAAAATGTGGCTCTTTCCTCTTTCTATATTCCAGGTTACCTCTACTTCTTCACCTTCCTCCATCTCCACTTTCTAAGTCTTCACTCACAGTTTCCTCCTCCCATTCCAGCTCCACTGGTCCTTCAAGTTCCAGCTCACCTGCCAGCTCCTCAAGAAAGCTCTCCGGATCTTCCTCATTCTGAATCTGAACCAACCCCTCCTTGCTCGTGTTTCCAAGCCCCTGATAACTCCATTAGAGCATCTGTCACACACGTTGCTCCTTCTTATAACTAGCAATGTGTGTGTACTGGACTATTTCTTTTCCTCAGATCATTAGCTCCTTCAGGACATTAGATTTAGCTAGATTACCTCCCATATAACAGGCAGCCAACACATTTCTGATGACCTGAGCTAAGATGGAATAAAAATCCATAGTGGATATAATGTATGATGTTAAGACAAGACACTAAAACCTTTAATTTTTGATAAAATATAATGTGTTTAAATTAAAATTTAAACTCTGACTCAGTGGTTCTAAAATTATCCTTTTTTGAAACAACTATCCTATCCAACTGGACTAAAGGGTTTTGTAGTTTAACTTAGGTTATACTGATTATTAGAATGTGCTCAATTTAAAGTTTTCCCCCCTATAACACAGTGTTCTTACACTTATGGCACCCATTCACATTTTTCTGCTAACATATACTAGCAGATGACAAAACAAATAACTACTATAATGGAAAGACTAGAAAAAGTGATTTCTTAAAATTACTTTCTATAATTGGATAACTTTTTATTGTGGAGCCCAAAATATATATAACACAGCCATACTTCCTGCCACTAAGAGATCAATTCATATGATGGGATTAAATAAAATAACATTTTATGATGTTTCACACAAAATACTATAACTTCCATGTGAAAAATCTCCCATTGGTCTATACTTTAGAAGATAAATGTGAGGGTACACTATATGATTACCAGGGAATAGAGAGTTTAAATCCTAATTATGTAATATCAAGACAATGTACTTATATAATCTATTTAGAAACATTTTATAATCCATGATCAGCCTTCATGATTCCCTTAAGTGCCTGTAGAGATCTACAAACACATGAAGAAGTCATTCTTTCTTGGGTACAGACTGGAATAGGAATCAGCAATCACATAAACACTCACAGGGACAAGAAAACCAGATGTTCCCATGACACCCGTACTGAGGTCCTTCCTTTCTCAAAAAGGTTGGCTTTTGAGAGGCTTATCTCCCTGTACCCCTCCTCTTCCTGGGTCCGAGAAGTGATGGGGATGGCCCAAAGTGAAGCCAGTCTTGAGAGATGGAAAAGTTAGTCATTCCCTCCTGCCACCACACTTTGAGCATACCTCTTTATTGAAATTTGTAAGTACATTAATAGATATTATGATTATAGTAGCAGCTACTATTTGCTATACATACTTTAGGGGCCAGGCACAGTGCTAAGCATCATACACACATTATTTCACCATGTTGCTGTTCTCTACTTATGCATGATCCCCCCACTCTGACGCAACAGCTATGTTCTACTTATCTCTGTTTCCCCAGAATCTAGAATAGCACCTGGCATAGAGAGATAACTCCATAAATAATGGATGATAACTGGGTATCTACATGCAAAAGAATAAAGTTGGATGCCTATGCCACACTACACACAAACATTAATTTGAAATGGACCAAATGCCTAAATGTAAGAGTGAAAACTATAAAACTCTTAGAGAAGAACATAGGAGTAAGTCTTTGTGACCTTGGAGTAGGAAATGGTTTTTTAGGTAAGACACTGAAAGTGTAAGTAACCAAAGGAAAAAAAAAATATACACACAGGACTTCATCACAATTAAAAAAGGACACCATCAAAAGAAAGTGAAAGACAACTTACAGAATGGGAGAAAATATTTGCAAATCATATATCTGATAGGGAGCTTCTATCCAGAATATGCGAAAGAAAATGTACAACTAATAAAAATACAACTCAATAAAAAAACGAGTAAAGGATGCAAATAAACATTTATCCAAGAAGATATACAACTGGCCAATAAGCAATAAATATTGATGAGGATGTGGCTTAAATTTTGACTATTCCCCTCCTCTGCCCTTCTATGGGAACCGTGCTCTTTCCGGTTGAGCTGTCCCTCTGTAAATTAACAGAATTTTTCAAGTGCCTTCTCACAACTATTAGTTCAGTAACTTCAGTTTCCTCCCAACTTACTAGAAAAGCAGGATGCCTGGTAATTAATTTAGGCTAAAAATGGTGAAATCGTTAATATTTATACAGAACTTCACAATTTGTCAAGCATCTCTTGAGAACTTAGAAATGCAAATTCTCAGACCCCACCCCAGACCTAGTAAATCAGAATCTCAGAGGGCTCCGTCCATTAATAAGCTTTACAGCTGGTTCTGATGCAGGCTAAAGTTTGAAAACCACTGGTGTATGGGTAGGTTCTGTGGTACTCTGGTTATGTATCAGATGACCTATTAATAAGGAAGAGAAACAAGCATCGAGCTGTCTAGTTAAATTCTGGTCCTTTTGGTAACCTTGGTGTAAGTCCCAAGGTGCTGAGTACTCCTGAAAAGACAGAAAAGAACATCCTCAAAGAGTAGTTGTAGGGCAAGCTGATGAATGCTCTCTCTCATATGATGTGGTGGGTAAGGTATTTTTGTGGACATGGGGAAGAGAACGGTGGTTGACTGCTTAATACTGAGCTTGGGAAAGGGTTTCTTGTAGTTTTTGTATCAATCACCTCTACAAGCTTGAGGTACTACACTATCTAAAAGGCTCTTGCTGTGTCGGAGGTCAATTTCCCACTACTGAAAGTCAAACTAGTCTTTCCTGTTGCCCCAAGAATCCAAAGGGTGCTCTATCTCACCACCCAAACTGTAGGTCAGATTTCTTAGAATGGCGACTAGGTTTGCAGATGCTTTTAAAGCAGTGGTTTTCAACTGGGCTGACTCTGTCCCCCAAGGATATTTGGCAATGTCTGGAGACAATTTGGGTTGTAAAACGTGGGGTGGGGGATGTTACTGATATCTAGTGAGTGGAGGCCAGGGCAGCCTCATAACAAGGAATGTCAATAGTGCTGAGGTTGGAAACCTTGCTTTAAAGAGACAGAAAGTTATAGAGTGGCAGAAACATCACAACTGCATTTGGGGATTTAAAGAAATATCTTCTGAAGTGTCTTTAATAAATATAGCCTCTAAGTGGCTTAGGCACGTCCACAGAGAAGAGCGTCCAAGGACCCTATTAGTATACTTCCTATGCTTTGAACAAAAAAAGCAAATAATTGATTTGCTTCCTCTCTCTTTCAAAAATAGCTACAGTACTTTGGTAAGGTAAAGTGTTCCCAAGATAAAATATAGAAGCTTGGAAGTAAACATATTGCTTAGAAACAGAGAATTAAGGAAAGCATTTTATGGTTTCTGCTTCACTTATGACCTTCACCTTGTAAAATAGAGTGGTTTTTTTATTCTCCCTGGTGTCCCTGCAGCATCTTTTATTCATTTGGTAGGAAGTACTGAATGCCTATTCTTTCGTACCTTGGTCTTGGTGACCTTCTACCACTCGAAGAGTGTTCCTTGGAGGAGCAGCATTGAATATCACCTGGGCCTCTGTTCAACATGCAGATTCTTGGGTCCACCCCTGACATACAGAATCAGGATCTTGGGTGGTGAGGTGGGGCCCAGATAGCTGTTTTAATGATATCCCAAGTGAGTCGTAGACACGCTAAAGTTTGAGAGGCACTACTCTTGACATTTGCTACCAGAGGAACTGGTATCACCTGGGAGTTTGTGACAGATGCAGAAGTTCGGCCTCAATGCCAGCACAGTCCAGGCATTGGGATGTTTAAAAATTCTTCAGGAGACTCCAGTGGGCAGTTGTAGTTAAGAACCTCTGCTCAAGCCCAGTCAGCCTGAGTGAGCATCGACCTATGAAGCAGGAGGTCACGGTTTGATTCCTAGTCAGGGCACATGCCTGAGTTGTGGGCTCAATCCCCAGTGTGGAGCATGCAGCAGGCAGCCAATCAATGATTCTCTCTCATTACTGATGTTTCTAGCTCTCTCTCCTTCTCCCTTCCTCTCTGAAATAAATAAAAATATATTAAAAAAAGAACCTCTACTCCAGACCTTGATTCTCTGTTCTTCTTTCCTCTCTCTGTTAACGATACCAGCAGAGCCCATCACTTCAAGTATCACCATTACCTCTTTCCTGAGAACTAAATTGATATCTTAATATCAGTGTCTATTTTGAACTCTCATCCTGTTTTAGACATTTTTGCCTGAGCTGTCCCCTGGTCTCACCAAAATCACTTATCCAAACAGGAACACATGATCTTCAAGCCCCTTCATTCCAGCTCTTCCTCCCTCTTTGCTATAATAAGTGGCACCATCAACTTTCTAGTCACCCAGAGTCAAAACCTAGGTGTCATTTTTAACCTTCTTTTCATTTGCTTCTATTTAGAAGAAATCCTCACATTCTTCCAATTTGTATTCTCTTCATTATTTCAACAGAACTTACTGAATTTCTACTATGTGCCAAACACTTTTCTAGGCACTAGAAATAGAGTAATGATCACAATCCTATCTAATAAAAGAATAATATGCAAATTGACCGTACCTCTGCTACACCCACAAGCCACACCCACCAGCCAATCAGGAGCAAGTATGCAAATTAACCCAACCAAGATGGCTGTTACCACGGAGAGAGCAGGAGGCTTGGGTTTCCCTGGCAATGGAGGAAGCCAAGCTTTCCGCCTGCTCTGGCCTGCCTTAGCCTCTGCTTAAGGCTACAAAGTTTCAATTATAGAAGATAAATAAATTCCAACAAAAATGGCTGCAGACATGGAGCAAGCAGGAGGCTTGGCTCTGCTCAAGGCTACAAAGTTTCAATTATAGAAGATAAATAAATCCCAGATACCAGAGCCTCCACTTGGGTCACGGTGTGTGTGTGTGTGGCCGGCCTGCAAATCACCACAGGCCCCTCACCCAGGCCACCCCATGCCCCAAGGGAACCCCCACCCTGATCTGGGACACCCTTCAGGGCAAACCAGCCAGCCCCCACTCATGCACCAGACCTCTATCCTATCTAATCCTCCTATCTAATAAAAGAATAATATGCAAATTGACCATCACCCCAACACACAAGATGGCTGCCCCAGTGGTCAAAGATGACTGACCCCATGTGGACACAAGATGGCCACCACAAGGTGGCCAGCAGGGGAGGGTAGTTGGGAGGGACCAGGTCTGCAAGGGAGGGCAGTTGTGGGCGATCAGGCCAGCAGGGGAGGGCAGTTAGGAGGGACAAGGCCTGTAAGGGGGGGCAGTTGGGGGTGATCAAACTTGCAGGGGAAGGCAGATAGGGGTGACCAGGCCAGCAGAGAAGGGAAGTTGAGGGTGACCGGGCCTGCAGGGAAGGGCAGTTTGGGGGGGACCCAGGCCTGCAGGGGAGAGCAGTGGGGGGGGACCAGGCCTGCAGGAGAGGGCAGTTAGGGGCAAAAAGGCTGGCAGGGGAGCAGTTAGGCATCAATCAGGCTGGCAGGGGAGTGGTTAGGGGGTGATCAGGCTGGCAGGCAGAAGCGGTTAGGGGCAGTCAGGAAGGCAGACAGGCGAGCAGTTGGGAGCCAGTAGTCCTGGATTGTGAGAGGGATGTCCGACTGCCCGTTTAGGCCCGATCCTACCTGGATCGGGCCTAAACGGGCAGTCGGACATCCCTCGAGGGGTCCCAGATTGGAGAGGGTGCAGGCTGGGCTGAGGGACACCCCCCACTCCCTCTTCCCCCTCCCCCATGCACGAATCGTGCACCAGGCCTCTGGTGGACAAAGTAATGTTCCTCTGCAGCTTACATTCTAGTAAATGGGGGTGAGAGAGAATAAGCCAGATAAAAATCTATTGCACAGTGCTAAGAGGAAAAGCAAAGCAGGGAAGGGGGATGAGGGAGTGTGTGGGAGTGAGCTAGTAGGTGTTACAATTTTAGGTAGGGGAGGCCAGAGATGAACTCCCTGAGAAGGTGATATTTGAATAAAGATCTGAAGGCAGTGAGGTAGGGAGCCCTGTGGATATCTGGGGGATATCTTTGCAGTAGAACAAAATGCAAAGGCTGTGAGAGTTGGAATTGTAACTGATGTGCTTAAGGAATGGCAACTGGGTGATTGCAGAGCGTGGGAGAATACAGTGGTAAGAGCCAAGGTCAGGCATGTAAGGGGTGGGGTATGTGCAGCTATGATCAACCTTGTATGGGCTTTGTAAGGACGTTGGCTCTCACTCTGAGTGAAATAAAGCCATTATAGAGTTTTGTGCCTTTTTAAGTTTATTTGTTTTTTGGCAAAAATGGTGACATGATCTGACTTATGTTTTAAAAGGTCCCCTCTAGCAATTATGTTAAGAATGGACACAAAGTGGGCAAAGGTAGAAGCAGAGAGACCTTGTAGGAAACTCTGGCACACATCCAAGTGAGAGATGGTGGCGGCAGGCCTGGGATGGTGGCAGAGAGGTGGTCAGTGTAGACAGATTCTCTGCATATGCTGAAAGCAGAGCCTACGTGAGGGACTGACTGTGGGGAAAGAAAGAGAACTTGGGGCCTGAACAACTGCAAGAATGGAACTGCAATTTACAGAATTTGGGACTATTGTGTGAGAAGTAGGTTTGGCAAAGAGAGCAGAGGCTCAGTTTTGGACAGGCTTAAGACTGAGATGCTTTTTAGACCTCCAAGTGGAGGTATCAGGTAGCAGTTGGACATACAAGTCTCAAGTTGGCAATATCTTTGGTAGAATGAATGAAATAACCAAGGGAGTGAGAATAGACAAAGAGATCCTTTTATGAGTCCTGGGGAATTCCAACATTTAGAGGTCAGAGAAATGCAACGTAATGCAACAAATATTTGAGCATCTGATATAGAGAGGCCCTGCTCCAAGTGCTGAGGTCATATCTATGAATATGATGTAGGAGGAACTAACAAAGGAGACTTAGGAGGAGCATCCACAAGGTAATGAAGTCTCAGATTTTTACCCTCTTCCAATTGCAAGTTCATATAGTCTTTACTTTCTACTTCCTCACTGCATCCTGGCTGACTATTCCTAAGCCAGGCGTCCTCAAACTATGGCCTGCGGGCCACATGTGGGTGTTTTTGCCGTTTTGTTTTTTTACTTCAAAATAAGATATGTGCAGTGTGCATAGGAATTTGTTCATAGTTTTTTTTTTTAAACTATAGTCCGGCCCTCCAACGGTCTGAGGGACAGTGAACTGGCCCCGTTTAAAAAGTTTGAGGACCCCTGTCCTAAGCAATCCTCCTTTTTGTTTTTTTCCAGCTCTAATCCATCCTAGTCATTTATGAGGTTACTAGAGGCCCAGTGCATGATTGAATCATACAAGTGTAGGGTCCCCTATATGCTTTCGCTTTTCCAAGTGGAGCTGGGTGCCTGTCCGCTGGTGCCAGAGCAGACAGGCACCCAGCTCCCACGCTTTAGATGGTCTGCGGCCGCTGAGGGGGGCTACCCTGCTGTTGAGAGGCGCAGCTGGGTGTCCGCGGCAGGCCCCCTCAGCAGCCGCGGATCTACCCTCTCAACAGCAGGGTAGCCCCCCTCAGTGGCAGCGGATCCGTGCCTCTCAATGGCCGGATAGGCCACCCCGAGTCCCTCCCCGCCCAATCGTGGGCGTAGCGGAGTGATGGTAATTTACATGTTACTCTATTATTAGATAGGATTCCCCATCTTAGTAACATCTTCCAGTTACTAGGGAGGATCATTTCTGAAGTCTTCTTGTTGCCATTAAAGGCCTCCGTGGTTTTGGTATACATCTTGCGTTCTTTCCAATACTCTATCAAAATGTACTGTGCTCATTTGCCATTCAAAAAATAACTGGTTTAAGGATATTTAGCTAACAAATGGTAGAGCCAATATCTGAATTCAGGGAATTAAATAGGACCCACCCTAGCTGGGGTTTGTGGAAAAGCTGCAAGACATACCAAACAAAAATGGATACTTTAACCCCAGGCCTCTCAGACTCAGAACTGGTCTTACAGGCTGCCCGTGAGGCCAGTTTGTCTCTCTCCAGCTTCAACTAACCATAACCAGGATCCCCTGCTTCAAAATCACCATGATGACCCCAGAATCTGGTTAAGTTTTGGCTGATGGAGACATTCTCAGGCCATAAACCAACCTCAGAATGAGAACGATACATGGAAAGGTAAATAGGGCTGGTCTTAGTTGTCCACAGATTACTTACTTCTGGGACAGCTGAGGGGGTGGTCAAACTAGGCTGGTCCCTGGGAGAAGAGGGAGACATGGCTCTACTTGAAGCAAGCCAGACAAAACCCACTTGAAGGTTCTCATTTACGTGGAGACCACCTACAGCTTCTCCAGTGATCTCCATACTGTTTCTGATCTAACCCAAGCTGACCTGAGAGCACAGGTTAACATCCACCCCATTTTACAGTGTTTGCCATAGTGGTGATTGCCATAGTGCTCACTGGGTGCATATATTCATCATATCTTTGCAAAACGGGGATTGCTACTACTAATCTGTGAACAAGAAAACTGGGACCCAGAAAAATAAAGTGACTTGCCCCAGGCCCAGAGTTATTAAGTGGCAAAACCAGGAAACACACCCAAGTGTGTCTGACTCCACAGCCTTGCTCTTCCCAACGCACCTTGCAGACTCCACATTTCAGGCCAAATCTCAGGTTTCCTATCTTGGATGTATTTAAAAGCAGTGAAACTTATTTTGTAAAGGGCCTGAGCCTGGAGGAAAGTATACAGAGCTATTGCCCAGCACCTCACGAGGGAGGAGGAGGGCTTTGAACGGGGAAGGGGAAAGGAGTCACAGTCCCACCTCCCCACCATACTTTTGCCTTCTGGTCCAACCCTTCCAGAGTTTTGCCTGGCGTTTCACTTTAGAGGATTGCTTTGAGGGCTTTCATTGATCTGATTTTTGTTTTTTATTTATTTTTGTTTTTTATTTGCCTGGGATGCCTGCGGAAGGGCAGAGTGATGGATGAAGAAACCTAATGCTAACTGATGACAGGATAAAAGAAATGTAAGGATATTGCCAGAACTCAATTTTGGTTCCTGGGCCCTATCCAAAGTAAACAGCTCTCAGTTTTGTTTATTCTATACAGTGACTTATACATGGGCTGGATCAGCAGTGGTTATACAAAATGTCTAACTAGATACTATTCATGTAACTAGATCAGTGAGGTAAGAAGCAAATGGTGGAGTGTCCTGAGGGCTCTACAGGCAGTATCTTTAGCCTTTGCAGTAAACTTACAATGTAGTACCTTTATTCTCATTTTAAGAAGAAGGAAGATAAGCCTCATTTGAAGTGGTACAGGGACCTGCCCCAATCATACTGCTAGTAAAAGGAGGAGCTGGGATCTGAGCCCAGGTGTCTACAATTCTCTGTGTCTGTGGCTCCACGGTCTAAGGCAGCAAGTCACAGATGCGGCTTCTGGTTCTGCCTCAGTCACTACCATCGAGCAGGACACTCATGTCTCCAGATCCCAGGTATCTCATATACAAAACGGGATAAATTCTACTGACTTCACATGCATGGTTAGCAAATGAGTTACTGTTTTGGAAAGATCTTTGCCAGTGTAAAGGCTTTGCAACTACAAGGGCTTATCATTGCTATTTTTATTTGTCTTTTCTGGGCCTCAGTTTTCTCCACCTTAAAATGAAAGGATGGGACCAGATGTTCCCCAAGGTGCCTTTTCTGGCTCTATACTAGTAATTCTATCTATATATATAAAAGCCTAAGCGACCGCTATGACCAAATGACCAGAACGACCGGTCGCTATGATGCGCACTGACCACCTGGGGGCAGATATTCAACACAGGAGCTGCCCCCTGGTGGTCAGTGCACTCCCATAGCCAACCTCCCCTGGCCGGCCAACCTCCTGTGGTCCCTCTCCCTGGCCGGCAGGCCCCAATTGCCTGATTGGGGTTGGGCCCCGGGCTGGGATAGGGAACCAGGGGTGGGTGGAGGCAGACGTGGCCCCTTTCCCAGGGGGACGAGGGCCGGCGGCCAACCTCCCACGCCCCGTCCCTCCCCCCAGCTGGCAGGCCCCAATCAGTGCCCTCCCACCACAGTGGTAGCGCAGTGGTGAGGGAAGGAGGAAGGGGAGAGGTGGAGAACCGTGACAGCGGCATTGGCCGTTCCTTCCACGCCTGGCCTGGCGACCATCGCCTCTTCTCCCGACCCTGCCGAGGCCGGCTCCCTCCTGGGGTTGGCAGCCAACCTCCCGCAGTCCCCCCCCCCCCCCCATCCCTCCCCGTGGCTGGCAGGCTTGGATCAGCCTGGCCCTGATTGCCAGCCAGGCCTACGGACCCCACCCATGCACGAATTTCATGCACAGGGCCTCTAGTACTTTAATAAGTTGAAAAAGTCCTGGACTGCAAAAACAGTTTGGCTTTTTAGAGGATGCTTCTCTGTGATGATATATGATATGTCAGAATTTTAACAGTGCCAACAATTACAGCTTCTGTGTTTACAAAGGTCTGTGAAGTCCTAAACTTTTTTATTTTAATATTGAAGAATTCCACTGGAATCAGATGAGAAAAAGCTACCTTAACACATGCTTGTATTTTAAAAAATATGTACAATCAAATAAAGTCATTCTCTATCAAATCAGAAAGAGAAAGACAAAAATGTTACCTTACCAGTCATACAGCAACCACCTTGATTTGGAAAAACAAAAGTCCCTTTCTCTAGTTACTAGTTTAAAAATAAAGAGTGAGAGAGGCTGTCCTGTGTAGTAATTATCCTGCTCCAATTCATTGGAAATAGAGTAATCAAGCCATTTATCACAAAAAAAAAAATTTCTTAAGCCACTGAAAGGCAATTATAAAAAAGCCAACTGTGTTACCCAGAGCACCATGGTAACCAGCATCACTGGCGCATGAAAAAATAGTTGTTAGTCACTAGAAACTAAGCCGATTGGCAGTTTGGCTTGCTAAGCAACACTATAAAAATAGCAGTGTAACGACCCATTATCTGGAGGTCTGACTTTGCACGGCTTTGACTCTGGTCCCAGAAGGAACTATCCCAGGTTTGTATACCAACTCTGTACCCCAAACTCCTAGTCAAAGCCTAATTAATCCCTTAACCAACAAATATTTATTCAAGTGTATTGTATACCAGGCACACGATTCCCGACATGTGTATTTACTTGGTTTCTCAGTTAAATAGTTCTCAAATAGGCTCAGAAAGAGTGGTTTTGTGATGAGTGGGGCAAGGATTTGCTTGAGGCCGGCTCGAAGAGAAGCAGCAGCTGATAGCCAGCGGACAGAAAAAAAAAAAAAGTAGACAGAGAACTGCTTTATAATACTGCACAAAATGACTACCTTCTCCTGACCATGCTCCTGTGTCATCAAGAAAAGACTAAGTTACATTTAGGATCCTTTGTTCCGAAAGGCAGAAATGGGTATAAAACATTTTAGAAATATCACCACCAAAAATGGTGAAAAGATACACTTTCAGCGTTTGGAGGAAACAAATGATGTTTGACAAATCCCTCATTCTACCTAGTTCCCCATTTTACTGCAAGGAAAGCAGCGTATGACCATTGCTTTGCCAGCGCTCAAAGGTAGCCTTGGCTCCCTCTCTGCCTTTATTTTTCCAGCTCAAGCTCCTGCCTCAGCGGGAATGCCCCTTTCCGTTAGAACTGCTTACCAAAGTCCCTCTCTTTCCACCTCCCAGGACCTCCCAGGGAATTATTTCTCCCTTCTCCCACAGCTGGAGTCTGGATGCCCTTGCCTGTCCTCCAGGGTGCTTTGTATCATTTCCATCAGGGCCCTTCCTCCTTTCTTGCTCCTGGAGGGCAGGGCCTTCTCCATATTTGTATCCACATCCATCTCCCAGAGCCCTGGTAGCCTGGACTCAGTGAATCTTACTGCGTTCAAGTGCTCAGATAATGCTGGCCGTCACTAGAGGTCGAGGGAGGGTTGGTTGGAGAAGGTGGCGCTTTTCCTCATGAACGTTAAGTGGCCCAGGAACCTCACATGGCACCCAGACTGGCTCTTGCTCCTCAAGCCTTTGCAGGTCTGCTCCCTTCCCCTGGAGAGCTCTCTTCTGGCACACTCCTCACCATCCTGGAGGACTCAGCTCAAATAGCACTCGAGGAGTGAGGAGCGGGAGTCCATCCTTACCCACAGAACCAGGGACCTTATAATACGCTCTCATAGACCCCTATACTTTTTCTTCAAATCACTTGTCACTATTATTTATTGGCTATATACAAGAGCCAATAAATAATAGCTAATTATTTATTGGCTATTGTATATATCCCTGCTCAACTATAAGCACTAGGAGGGCAGGAGGCTTGACACAGAATGATGTCATATGAAAAAAGAAGGAAAGAAGGAAGGAAGGAAGGAAGGAAGGAAGGAAGGAAGGAAGGAAGGAAGGAAGGAAGGAAGGAAGGAAGAAATGAATTGAGAAAAATCTCAATCTGGAAAGGAACAGACAGCAGAAAATAAAAAGAGAACTGAGAGTTGTTACTGAAGGTCCAGGGGTCCCAAATGTGGGCCCAGAGGTAAACCAGTTTAAGAGAATTCGTATTAGGAGAATCCACAGACCGCCTCCTGTGAGACATCCAAATGCTTTAAGGGAGCTAGAAACATAACCACACGTATTTGGTTGTTAAAAAATGGAATTGAGGTGAGGTACTTTATTCTTCAAATAAAAGAGGACTCACAAAGGATGATAAAAAAGAGGAAATTGAATTGAACTGCAGCCTGTGGGATTTAGATTAGATAAAAAGAAAGTCTGACAATAAAGGCTATTATACCCTGGAAAAGATAACTAGATCTAAAAAAACGAGTGAATTAGATTTTCTCTCAGGTTTTTCAATGTTCCTTCCAGCTTAAATTCTATTGTTACCTAGTATTTCTTTTGTCAGGCTGAGAAAAAAAAATGATTGTGGAACAATATTATAATAATCATAATGAAAAATTTTAAAGAAATATATTATACCTTGTGTAATTATTTTTACTTTTTCTAATGTCCTTTCTTTCTTCTTCCCTGTACATGATGGACTAGACTTTGTTTACTGTTTGCTCTAATTATTGTTTAGAAGGTTAGCATCTCATTCTAAATATTACTAATTATTATTTAGCAACGTTTAACATTATTTTAAAGCATATTATGTCTAATTATACCAGTGAAATATAACTTTTAGTGAAAATAACTTTTGATTTTCTTTTATGAAAGACAAAAAATGCAGCACTAATGTTTTGGCAGCTTTTTAAAGAATTAAACAATGGGATGAATACTCTTCCTGATAAAATAGCTCACGTAAGAATTTGGAGTCATAAGCAAAACACTGACTTTTCAACCAGATTACTTTAGTGAAAATGTTACTGAATACTTACCGTCTGTTTGGATGTTTCTCTCTCTCTCTCTCCTTCCCTCCCTCCCTTCCTCTCTCTCTGTCACTCAAATCAGTACATAAAAATTTTAAAAATAAATAACATAAAATTTGACTTTGTCCTGCTGCATAGTCCCAGATGATGGGGATGGGATAATTAATTCATTTACTACAGCTCTGTAGATCCCTTCCATTATATTAAAGTTTAAGTCCTTCAATCATTCATTCAACAAACATTTATTGAAACTTACTATGTGTCATATCCATTGTTAGGGTGCTACAGCTATAAAGACTCTTTGCTCTCTAGCTGCTCATTATATGTGTTGGTAGCACAAATAATCAAATACGAACAACAGAGCCTATTGTTCGTTCAATACTAGCGATATGGGGTTTATAAGAGAAACTGCACAGAGGAGGAAGCCGGTGTGCTGAGTGTTACAGGAGGAACTTGAGTAGGGATCTGTCAGGCAATGCATATTCCTGACAAAGAGCACAGCATGAGTAAAGGGGTAAAGGGGCAAAGGCAAGAAATAGCACAGTATGGCCACAAGTTTAATGGTGCTGGAGCATATAGCTGAGGCAGGGAGTGGTGAGTGATGAGGCCAGAGGGATGAGCAGGGAGCAGGTGATAAGGGCACAGCTTGGACTTCATCCTGCAGGCAGTGGGGAGTGCAGAAGAGTTTAAAGCAGGGGATGACATCACCGGAGACTATTTTAGTGGCACTGGAGAGGATACATTTGAGGGAGACAAAAACTGGAAGAAGCAAAACCTCTTAGGAGGCATTTGCATAAATGACTAGTAGATTTGTGTTTATATTGAATAATCATAGCTAACATTTAGTATACGAACGTTACTAAATAAGCATTATAATGCGATATTGTCTTACTATTTCAAACAAGCCTATGAATAAACTAGAGGCCCAGTGCACAAAATTCGTGCACGGGGGTGGGGGGGAGGGTGGTGTCCCTCAGCCCGGCCTGCACCCTCTCGCAATCCGGGACTGCTGGCTCCTAACTGCTCGCCTGCCTGCTTGCCTGATCGCCCCTAACCACTCTGCCTGCCTGCATCATTGCCCCTAACCACTCGCCTGCCTGCCTCATTGCCCCTAACCACCTCTGCCTGCCTGCCTGATTGCCCCTAACCACTCGCCTGCCTGCCTGATTGCCCCTAACCACTCGCCTGCCTGCCTGATCACCTCTAACTGCTTGCCTGCCTGCCTGATCGCCCCTAACCACCTCTGCCTCAGCGCCCACTGCAGCGGCTTCGTCCGAAAGGTCATTTGACTGTCCTGTCTAATTAGCATATTGTGCTTTTATTATTATAGATACTATTATTATCCTAGTATACAACTAACAAAAGAGACAAACTGTTAAGAAACTTGTCCAAGGTTAGGATGCAACCTGGGCAGTTTGGCATCAAAGCTTATGCTCCTAACCACTGTCTCACTTATTTAATTTCTGTCTCTTGCATTAGAATGAAAACTCCATGCAGACAGGAACCATATTGCTGGTGTTTTCTACTGTGCCTACACAACAGGTATATGGTAACTATGTGCTGAATAAAATCAATGAATAACCCAAGTGACAGAAACAGTGGACTAAATTATGTATACATATAAGAAATAATTTGGGTGAAATATTGGCAAGCTTTTTGCAGACTTTGGTGATTGCTATGGACTAAATGTCCATAAATTCAGATGTTGCTCCTCCTCAGATTCACACCTTGAAGTCCTAAGACCCCAGTGTGGCCTCTAAGGAACTAAATAAGTCAAAGGGATCATAAGTGGGGAGCCCTAATCCAACAGTTAGGTGTCCTTATAAGAAGAGGAGGAGAAACCAGAGTATGTTTTCAGTTCTCTTTCTCTCTCTCTTTCTCTGTCTCTCCCCCTCTCTCTGTCTGAGCATGCACTCAGGAAAGGTCATGTGAGGACTAGTGAGAAGGTGGCCCTCTGTAAACAGGAAGAGGCTTTTATCAGAAAACAAATCAGCTTGAACCTTGATCTTGGACTTCTAGCCTACAGAACTGTGGAAAAATAAATTTCTGTTGTTTGAGCCACCCAGTGCATGATGATTTGTTATGGAAGCTGGAGCAGACAAGACAGTGATTAGTAGAATGAAGGTGGGTGGTGAAGGAGAGGTTTTTAAGCCTGGAAGACTAGAGGGAGAGTGGTGCCAGTAACTGGGGTAAAGAACCCAGCAAGAGGAAGAGGAAAGATTGGTTATGGTTAATGAAACAAACTACACTAATTTTTCTGAACTCAGGGTTTACCTCAAACACAGAAATACAGAAGTTAGCTATTTAAAACCACTTATTCAATAAATGTGTATTCATCCCCTAGCCATGGTGACTACTGTGCTTATCCTGAGAATACAAAGTAAATAAGATTCATTCTCTGCCTTCAAGGAACTCACAGTCCACTGGGGAGAAATATTGCTCCCTTTTGTAAAGCTAGCATGCTAACTGGAAAGACCATTTTTCCTTTCTCCATTTTCTAAAGACCTGGGGATCATCAGAACTATAGAGGTAAAATTCCATATGAATAAGAAGAACTGGATTTGAATATGGGCCTTGGAGTATAAAAGCTGAGTGATGATCATAGGCAGTTTTAGGGTTCTCAGTTATAACTGCAGAGTTGTTTAAGATCAGAGAAGAAAAGATAGGTAGAAATGTTTTGTCAAAGGCAATATGCATGTTAATAATAATAATTGTTATAAAAGCGACACTTCTCACCTGCAGAAACTAGAGGTGAATCAGCCATAGGCAACAAGTCAGAGGTAAAAGGACCAGCTTTGAACCCTGTGGCGGCAGGAGTTCGGGGATAGTGGGGGAGTCAGACTGAGGTAGTGGGACATAGAACAGGCTTTGGGGTCCTATAGACCTAGTTCAAATCACAGTCCAGTCAGTTATTAGCTATGGGAAATTGAACAAGTCATATAATTAATCCGAGCTTTAGTTTCTTCATCTGTAAAATGGAGTTAATAATACCTACCCTGGAGGGTTGTTCTGAGTACGTAAAGGGCTTGGCATGGTGCCTGGCAGAGTTGTCACTCAATTAATGGTAACTGTTGTTCCTATTAAAATATTATCATTTTCCTCGCCTATCTCCTAAGGGGTTTGTGTAGGTAGTGAAGTAACTTGAGATGTCAAGAAGTGAGGGAAATGGAAGGGCTTTTATGACTGACTTAAAAAGTTATTTTTAAAAGTGAAAAAAAAAAAAAAGAGTAGTCCAACTCGGCTTTCCTTTCCTAACCTATGGTGCAAACATAACTCTTGGCGAAATTAGCACTGTATTATATAGCTTGGAGCCACAGAACACCCACCTTGATAATTATTCCTTGTATTCAGTCTATCCTAAATAAATCTATCAATCACCCTTAATAAGGGTTCTCCAAAGGCAAGGCTTCTCAAACTTTAATGTACACATGAGCCAGTTGAGGGCTTGTTAAAATGCAGACTTTTATTCTGTGGATTTAGAGCGGGGCATGAAATTCTGACTTTCCAAAAGCTCCCAGGCAAGGCCCATGCTGCTGGTTCATGGACCACACTTTGAGGAAAGAGCAAGGCTCTGAAGGGACGTGGACATATCTTCCTTGGCGTGGTGTTCAGTGTAACGGCCTGCTTCTCTTTAGTGATCTACCTAATTTGCAAACTAACTGCTAGAACACTAACAAGCCCTTTTCAGACCAGATGTAGAAATTCTGCAACAGGACGCATTTCAGATCAATAGCGACTTTTTTGAGTAGCCTACTCTGTGCAAGGCACTGTGCAAGGTGCCAGGGATACACAGGTTAGTAAGACACAGTTCCTGCTTCTGAAGACTGCCCTCATTCTAACACTGCATGCCCTTGTAGACTAACTTTCTGAGGGCAGTCTTACTGTCTCCCCTATTGCTTAACACTATGTAGATACTCAATCAATACTAAATGAACGAGTCAATGAGTTCACAGGAGTTTCATTAAAAATGTCTTCTCAAAGCACATGACAATGGGACACTCTTAAACTGCACTCTATCCCTAAGTATCACATGTAAGAAGTAGCTAAGTTAAACTGAGGCTGATAGGCTGAGTACTAATACAATCTGCCTGGTATCCTTATAAAAAGAGATTAGAACACACAGAGACAGAGACTTCAGGGATAAGAACATAGTAAGAAGGTGGCCATCTGCAAGCCAAGCAGAGAGGCCTCAGAGGAAACCAAACCTTGATCTTAGATTACCAGCATCCAGAACTGTGAGAAAATAAATTTCTGTTGTTTGAGCCCCCCAATGTGCAGTATTTTGTTATGGCATCCTTAACAGATTTTCACAGCTTTTATGCCCAGATCCAGACTCCCTTTTGTAGGGCACACAAAATGGAAGAATAATTCTAAGAGTGGATGGATGAACCCGAGTGCAGTGGGAATGAGTTATGGAAAAACTGGGGGGAGACAGACAGAAGAAGGTGAGACAGTAACCTAACTTAGGCTAAAACAGCTGCTACACACACACACGCACACACACACACACACACACACACACACACACACACTTCCTCCCTTCTCATGATACCAACACAAAGTCTAGGGCTATTCTCTCACCAAATTATATACTGAAAACAGCTTTTTGACTTCTTTTCCCCTTGGTAGCAGAGGAAGACCCCAGGTACCTCTCTGTATGTAAAGAGCTAGAGAGTACCTTTGATGATAAGGCAATGAAACTGAATTTTTGCCAAACCAATTAAAACATACACAGTCAAATGAGATTCCTGCTAGTCACAGGGAAGCTACATTTGAAGCCTGATTCTAAAGTCAGGGAATTATTATTTTTATTTAGCTTAATTTGTAATAAACATGCCAACTCATATGTATAGATGAGTGCCTCCTTCAAAATAGTCATTCTAGTATCTAGAAGGTCCTACCTTTTTCTAACTATGCCACTGTTCTCAAGTCATTTCTAGAATTGCTTTCAGGGTCTGTGAGATAATCTTCTGAATGCTCTCAGTGGTGACTCTTGAAGGTGGATTTGATTTTGAAAAACAAGCAAGGGTCCTTCTGGGTCAACTCTCGCTAACTAGGTGAACCAGCAAAACTGTGGAATGCCAAGACCATTGACACCAAAGTACACAGGCTGCTGTTTCTTGGGGGAACTGTACTCACCCAAGACCAACTCCAGACATGTAGTGAACATGTTATAGGCATGACATCAAGGAGTGGGGCTGACTGCTCTGAAGTAAACACACAAGTTTTCTTTTCATGTCGTTATGCAAGTTTTCTAATGGTTCCCTTTACCGGAATATTTCCTCAGGTCCGGATCTATCCTACCTCATGGGACCACAGTTCCAAGAAGTACAAGGACCTCATTTGCCTTACTCAATTTTTAATTTCCAATGTGGGTACTTGATATGCGGAGTGAATAGCTGATGGAAAATTCAATGGGGGGGAAGAATGTATAAGGTGTTTGGGGTTTACTCTATGTGATTCAAAGGATAGAACGAGGACCCAGAGAGAAGCTTAGGAGAAATAAGTTTCTACTCCAATGTAAGACATTGTCAGCAGCGGAGCTGTCCAGCAGTGGATTGAGTTTGTAGATACTCAACTGACTGGAAATAGTGAGCTTCCAGCCCTGGGAGGAGTTTAAAACAAAGGCTACTTGCTCTGGGAACTTGTCAAGGTTCCTCCAGTAATGGGTGGGAAGCTATAAGCAATGACCTCCAAGGACTATTTCCAAAGTCCATCCTGCACAATACCTGACACGTGATAGGCCCTGAAAAAATACTGGGATGAAATGAATGAGAAATATGGGGCATCTTGTGAGCCAAGCCAAGGAGAAGAGACTTGGAGCTCAGTCATCTGCAAGGAAGGTAGGGAGCAGTGAAATGGAAAGGGCCAGTGCGTCATGAGGTGGGGGTCTATCTTGAGTTTTTGGTACCCCGGAAGAATTGCTTTGGGTGCCTGAAGCCTCACGTGTTTGTGAAAGGGTAGTACTTTAGAAGGTGGTAGGAGTTGGGAAAGGAGATAGACCACTGCTCACCCTTCTTAAACTCCTCCAGCACCGTGTCCAGCCGAGTATCATTGAAGACGCAGTGCAGGGGCCGGTTGTAGAAGCGGGTGACGGTGAGGAGTGGGGTGCAGTCATCGGGGTCCACGAAGGCCAAGTCCTTGACAAACAGAATGTCCACAATGTTGTGCCGCTGATCGCCCTCGTACACGGGGATGCGAGTGTAGCCACTGCGCAGGATCTCGGACACCGTGGAAAAGTCCAGCACGGCGTCGGAGCGCAGCATGAAGCAGTCTCCCAGAGGGGTCAGCACCTCCTCCACCACTTTGGTGCGCAGCTCCAGGGCGCCCTGAATGATGTTGAGCTCCTCTTTCACCAGGTCGTTGTAGGGGTCCGCGGCCCGCAGCGTCTCCAGCAGCTTTTCCCTCGTGTAGAAAGTGCTGATCTCCTGGCGCAGCGCCCAGTCCAGCAGGCGGCCCAGCGGGTAACACACGGGGAAAGCGGCCGCCATCAGGAGCCGGGTCAGGCACACGCTGTGCGAGGCGATGGCCAGCCCGTGCCGCGAGCACACGGAGTAGGGGCAGATCTCCGCACCCAGGAACACGGCGCCGGTGCACACCAGCGCCGGCAGCCACGGGAAGTGAATCCCCGCCTCGCCGTAGTCTTCCCCCGGACCCCCGACGCCCGGCGGCAGCGAGGTGTACAGCCAGCCGGCCAGGACCGCGTTGGCTCCGGCTTGGCCCAGGAGCAGCGTGCAGAGCAGATGGGTCCCCCGGCCACGCACCGCCTGCACGCGGCGCGCCTGCTCCTGCTCCGTGGCCGAGCCGCTGTTCCGCAGCACCCGCAACTCCACGGGGTCCAGCGAGAGCAGGCTCAGGCGCAAACCGCTGAACAGGGCGGACAGCGCGAGCAGCAGGAGCGCCCCGAGCGCCCGCAGCCACGCGGGGGTCAGCAGGCCCTCGCCCGGGCCGTACAGCCGCGGGCGGACGCGCAGCAGGAAGCCGCCGGCGGCGCCGTGGTGGTGCCAGGCGCGTCCGTCCCAGGCGCACAGCGAAAAGAGTTTCCCGCCACCGCCCGCGCCGCCCCTCTCTGCCTCACCCTTGCGCAGCTCTCGCACTCGCACCTGGACCAGAGCCGACCCGGCCACGCCTCCGGGGCGCAGGGGCCCCAGGACCTCCACATCCGACGCCCAGTCGCTCTGCTCGCGGCAGCGCTGCGGACCCGGCGGACGCGTGGGGACCGCGCTGGGCGCCAAGCCGCTCCCGCCCGGCGGCTCCTCGATAAACACGAGCCGTGGAGCCAAGTCGCCCGTGCCGTTCTCCCCCGAGGAAAGGGTGGGTACGGGCACCAGCGCCGCGGGGGCTGCGGGCCCGGGCTGGAAATAGACACGCAGGAGGAAGCTGGTGCCTTCTGCCGCGCGTAGGGTGCCCCCCTCCAGGGACACGCGGCCTCCAGCGGTGTCCTCGGGCCTGAGGCCCAGCAGCCAGGCGGCGGCGGCGGGGGGCCGAGGGGACAGGGAGAAGAAGAGCAGGAGCACAGCGCCCCGGCTGCAGCAGTCTCGGAGTCTGACACCCACTGCAGCTGCCGCTGCCGCCATCCTGCACCCGGCGCGGCTGCACGTGATACTGCAGAAAGAAGAGCGAGAGCTGGAGGGAGGAGGAGCCAGCGCCTGGAACCGGTCCCAGGCAGGTCACCACGTGCACGCTCCCTGCGCGCGTGGGCTGGAGGCGGTGGGGGTTTGGACCCTGTCAGGGCAGGATGTCCCAGCAGGAGGCTGGAAATGGCCACGCATCACTGCACGGTGCATAACCCTGATGCACTCTGGTATATCTGAACTGCAGCCTACAAAGCTTGGCTTGGAGCAGGGCCTCCTACTTCAGCAGTAGGCAGCACCTTAGCGAACGCCTACCCGGCAGTAATTCCCTGCTGGCCCCTCTCATTCCCCATTGGCCAGGGAAACTTGCCGTCATTTTGCTTCTCCTGCTGCTAGCATTCCCCCTTCTAGTAAAAATATATTCTGGAGGCAAGTCTTGAATCTGTAAAACTTTATGTTTGGTCTCAACTCCAGCTGATCATTAATGCTTAAAATTTTCTAAATTACTCACATTCAGTTCTTTCTTAAGACTGGAATGTCCATCAGTAAGAAACTGTTGAAATAAGTAATGATACTACTGTGTGATGGACTACTATGCAGCAGGAAAAAAGAATAACATGGATCCATGTGATTGTGATAAGGAAAAGTCTCTAAAGTAAGAGTTAGTAGAAAAATGGCAAGGTGAAGAACGATGTGTATAATATGCTACTGTTTGTGTTAAAAGTATTTGTGTATAAACTTATATGCACACATAAACATATATATTAGATTTAATATACAGAGGGTATAAAAGAAATTTGTAATAATGTTCACCTCTGGGGAGTGGGGAACAGGACTAGAGTTTGGAAGGTTGGTTGAGAGATACTTAAAGTGCGCGCGCGCACACACACACACACACACACACACACACAGCAAGTTGCAAAGATAAAGCAGAGATTCCAAGTACTCTTTACCTAGTTTCCCCCAAAGGTTATATCTTAACTATAGCATAACTAGAGGCACAGTGCACGAATTTGTGCACGGGTGGGGTCCAGCAGCCCGCCCCAATGGGGGCCCATAGGGCCGGGCTGGCGGGGGGGAGGGGCCCATGGGTGGTTGGCTGGCCAGCCCCACCCTCAGTCGGGGTGTTGGGGGCCTACTGGGCTCAGGGCCGGCCGGGGGTGGGGGTGGGGGCGCATTCGGGGCCAGATCAGGCTGGTTGGCTGCCACAGTGTGCGTCATAGCCACCAGTCATTCCAGTTGTTTTGGTCATTGCCCCGTTCGGTTGCTGGGCTTTTATACATATAGATACCAAAAGCAGGAAATTGATATAAGGTGTGTATAATTCTATGTCATTTTATCACACACATAGATTTATATAACCATCACTGCAATCAAAACACAGAACCATTATTCTATCACCACAAAGATCTGAGAGGAAGACTTTTTGCTGAATTCCTGTGTATTGTTTGAATGTACCATAGGCTTGTGACTTCATTTTTATGCATTTATTTTTAAGTTTTATGTAGTAAAATTCACTTTTTGGCTTATATTCTACACATTTTGACAAGCACATATTCATGTAACCATCATAATCAAGAATAGTGCCATAACCCCCCAATATTCCCTCTCACTGTCTCTTTGCAGTCAACTCTCCCTCATCCCATCTTCTGGCTACTGCTGAGTTGTTCTCCACTATAGTTTTCCTTTTCCAGAATGTCATAGCTACCTAATAAAAGAGTAACATGCTAACTGACTGTACCTTTGAGACACCCACCAGCCAGTCAGGGTTGGGTATGAAAATTAACCCAACAAAGATGGCGGGTTAATTTGTATACACAGGCACCGAGCGGCTGGGGTTGGGGATGGGGCAGGGCACAGGCGTTCCGCACCACCCCAGCCGCTCCGGGCCTCTGGGCAGTGGGGGAAGGCAGAAAGGTGCGGAAAGGCTGCTCCGGCCAGAGCGAAGGCGGTGCCAGCAGCCAGGGGAACGAAGCCCCATTCTTGCATGAATCTTCATTTGTGCATCGGGCCACTAGTATTGGAACAATACAGTATGCAGCTTTTTGGATCTGGTTTCCCTAGTTAGCACAATGTATTTGAGAGTTATCTATGTTGTTGTGTTTATCAAGAGCTCATTCCTTTTTATAGCTGGGTAGTATCCCATTATATGGGTGTATCACAGGTTGTTTATCTACTTACCAGTAAAAGAACATTTATTTACAGTTTTATGTATAAAGCACCACAAAGATCTATAAATGTTCATGTGCGGGTTTTTGTGTGAACATACATTTTCATTTCTCTTGTGTGAAATTACCATAGGTCTGTATTACTTTTTATTTTATTTTAAAAATATATTTTTATTGATTTCAGAGAGGAAGGGAGAGGGAGAGAGAGAGATAGAAACATCAATGAGGAGAGAGAATCATTGGTCGGCTGCCTCCTGCACTGGGGATCAAGCCCGCAACCCGGATATGACCGGGAATCGTACCATGACCTCCTGGTTCATAGGTTGACGCTTAACCACTGAGCCACGCCAGCTGGGCTGGTACCTCTTAATAATTTAAAAAAATCATTGCTTTGTTTGAAATGTTATTTTTCATAGAATGCATGAGACCCTGAAATATTGAGTAAGAAAGCTTTGCAGAGGATAAAGCTCAATACAAATGATCCCAGTTAAAAGTTATCTTCTTTTCATAACAAACTAATCATCCAGAGTGGGAATAGCCCCTTTCTGCTTTGGGACTAGACAGGCCTTAGTAGGCTGTTGGCCACATTCCTACGTAAGTTTTCTTGTCACTCTGCAGGGAATGTGAAACAAACCTGCCATTGCCTTAAAGTACACTAGATCCTGTCCATGCACTACAAGCTGCCTCTGGCATGGGCTGCTTAAGCGATAGCTGGATGATTTAATCTGAAGGGGGAACATTGAGGCATTTATTGGATATATAGGGGAACAGGAGAAGTGGGGTCAGGCATGTGATTGTTTCCCTTAAGTACTGGGGGAAAAAAAGCTCTCACTTTTCTCTTGACAGTTTGATCTCTCTCCTCTCTCAATCTAAAGCTTCTCAGTACAAAGGTATGTTATCCTAGGCGTCCTCAAACTACGGCCCGCGGGCCACATGCGGGTGTTTTTGCTGTTTTGTTTTTTTCTCCCATAGTTTTTTTTAAACTATAGTCTGGCCCTCCAACGGTCTGAGAGACAGTGAACTGGTCTCCTGTTTAAAAAGTTTGAGGACCCCTGTAAGGGTTCTCCCACCTCTTTTAGGCCATAGGACTTTATCATCATTATAATACCACCTAACACCTTTGTCAAGATTTAGAGTTACAAAGGAATTTTGTATTTTTTATTTCATTCACACAATAGCCCTGTGAAGTAGATATAATTATCCCCATTTTACAGGTTAGAATAAATGAGGTCCTGACTAATGTCAAAATAAAACCTTTCTAAAATATTAGGTCAGGAATTTAAAACCTAAATTTCTGATGATAAAGAATTACATGCTCATTGAAGATAGATTTTTAATGTAAAAAAAACGTAACTATAAAGAAACTATAACACCACCAATCTGAAATATACACTGTTAATATTATAGCACACTTTAAAATTTTTCTGTATAGACAGATAACTGAGAAATACACACACATACTTAAATATTTTATATTTAGATACATATTATACATACAATTCTAGTCTGCTTTTGTCACTTAATATATTAAGAGCATTTTCCATAATGTAATAAAACTTATTTCATAAAGTTAGTTTATAATGAATGATACTATTGCATATATATGTATAATATTGAGAGAGAGAGAAAAAAAAAAACCTCTAAGAATGATTCTATTTCCAATTGCACCAGCTCGATTATTAGCAAGTGTTAAGCTTTGGAAAGTCAATCCACCTTTCTGGGCCCATTTCCTCATCTATGAAATGAAAGACCATTTTAGGATCCCTCCCCTTTCATGAGTCAGTGTCTGAGGGCTAATGTACACTGGGTGAGGGTAATCCAGAGAGACTGAGTACTTTTCCTTTACCGAACAGGAGGGTCTGGAAAAGTACTGGGTTTCCAGTGTGCTACTATAACTGGAAGGATTCCTGAAACAGGTTCAGGCAGTGTGATTCTCATAAGGAAGAGCTGTCAAAATAGCTCCTCAGAATCTGAATGTTGACTGTCTTCCTAGCTTACAAAATGGGCAACTCATCATTTCTCAGACAGATGGAAGAAATGATACTTGCCTCTAATCCCATGGCTATGCTATTTTAGAATGCATATGTTAAAATGTGTTTTTATTTTATTTTATTACTTGTTTACTGATTCAACAAGTATTTGTTAGGCACAAAGTACTAGGCCCTGTGCTAAATATTGGGTATAGACAGATACCATCCTTGCCTTCATGGAGCCTAGATTCTACTGAGGATGACAGAGATGAACTAGAAGTTGCTTACCTACCTAATTAATTAATTAATTAATTACTCCTATGAAGGAGCTGTTCAAAGTGTCATTCATCTAGAGAGGAAGGTCTGGGAAGACTATAACCCCAAATTAAATATAATAAAAATGGAAGAATTTATACGTTAGGAAGAAGATGAAAAATTTAATATTTTGTTCCTTCTATTCCTTTTGTACTACTTTTAAAATTATGACAATGTATTAATAATATTCCTACTAATATAACACATTAGCATTTGTTGCATGCTTACTTTGTGCCAAATACTAGTACATTATCTCTTTTAATCCTCACAATAGATGAGAAAACTGTGGCTGTAACTGGGTAAGCCTGTGAAAGTCACATCACTAATGGGTAGTGGGGCCTAATCATATAGACAGTCTGAGCCCAGAGTCTACGTTTAAAAAGTTAGAAAAATAAGAATACCAGATAACCCTTAGATAAGGTTTACTATATATCAGGCATAAATTAACTCATTTAATTCTCATAGGCACCTTTGGAAGTAGGTATTGTTAACATTTCCATTTTAATTGAGGAAACTAAGCTACAGAGAAATTAAGTACCTTAGTGGATTATACAATCAGTGGCAGAAACACTGCCACTGCACTGCACTACATTACAGCTATCTGTCAAACTTTTATATATATGGTCCTATATAGTTGCACTATATATATGGTCCTATATAGATGCACTATATATATGGTCCTATATAGATGCACTATATATATGGTCCTATATAGTTGCACTTCTAACATTTCTACAATTGTAATATTGCTTCCTTTCATTCCTCACTATAGTGTAATTATTTCTCCTTATTAAAACTATAAACATTTTTTCCTTTCCTCTCTTTACACTAAATTGGGTGGAATAGGGTTGAAGTTTTGGGCTAGCATCTAAAGTACATCTGCTCTTTTATGGGACATATATTCAAGCATGCTTCATATCTGAAAACACTAATATTGTTATTGTTGTTTGTTGGTTTTACCACAGGCACAGAGGATTGAGTTAATCATCTTCCTCAGTTCATGGGCTATGAAAAGGCCTCCTTCCCATCCTAATCCCCTCCCTTCCTCTTTCAGGCAGCCACTCCAATATCTTGATATGTTCTTTTACAGGTAAGTATCCCTATAAAATATACAGTGTTGGTTTGTGTGTTATTATTTTATTGAGATATGATTCACATACCTTAAGATTCACCCTCTGAACTATAAAATTCAGTGTTTTTTTAGTATATTCGTTAAGTTGTGCAACTATCATCACTATCTACTTCCAGAACATTTTTATCACCCCCAAAAGAAAGCCCATCCCCTGTCCCACTGATATACTTTCTGCCTATGTATATGCTTTTAATTGTCATAAAATGTACTATAAAACTTGTTGTTTCTTACATTTTCATTGAATCCCATGTCTATAAAATCTGTCCATGTTGCTGAACATATGCTTAGTTTGATGTTTCTAAATGCTAGGTGTTCTTCCACATTGGATAGCCACAACTTTATTTTCGTCTATTCCTTTAGGGACACAAATTGCCATCAACTTTCCACTACCAAAAGCTACAGTGAAATACTTGACCATTCCCTACCGGACCTGTGGGAGACTCCTCTGGGATGTACCCACGGTGAGACTGTTGGGTCACAGTGTATACATACACTTAATTTCACTTAGTATAGCCAGAATACTCTCCACCAGTAGTGCCTGAATTTTCCTGTTTTCCCATACCCTAGCCTGCAATTAGTATTCACTTTTCAAATCTGGCCAAGCTGATGAGCATGAAGTGCTATCTCATTTTTAAAAACTCGAATGTCTCTGATTCCTAACAACTTTGTGAATCTCGTTATTATTTGTTAGCCTTCAGGTGTGAAATTGGGTGGAATAGGGTTAAAATTTTGGGCTGGCATCTAAAGTACATCTGCTCTCTTATGGGATGCGTATTCAAGCATGCTTTATATCTGAAACCGCTAACACACACTTTACTCTGCTTGAAGCCCTGGACCCTATTCATACAGAAGCATGGAGATGGAGGTCCCCAGTAGAGGAGGGGTAAGGCAGTCTGGACTTGTTAATGTCTACAATAAACCATTAATTGTGTGCACAATATTTCTGAGGTACAGGTGTTTCTATGAGTTAATAAGTGAAACTCTTATCTAGGGCAGAGACGTCCTCCCCTCACCCCCCCAAAGGTCAATAATTTTCTTTGTTCATCATTAATACCCAGCATATGGGTAGTCAAAATGTCAATCCCACTTTGATCACCAGCTGATCAGTGTATTAAACACCTGAATCCAATGTGGGGTACCAGACGGGGGCACAAAATGCTGGAAGCAGAGGTGGTAACTTCCAGCCAAACAATGAAAAATATTGAAGATGTTTTCTTTACGGAGAGGAGATGGGAAAAATTCAGTTATTCATATAATATTGGCTTGAGTGTTGTTTTTCATGATAATCCGGTTCTTAGATGGGCAGGGGGCAGTCAATCTGAGAGAGTCTTTAATGCAGGCAAATATTCATGTTTGTCTTTATAAAGCCATGATTATCAAATTTTATTATGCATAAAAATCACATGGGAGGTTTGATTTTTTTTTTTTTTTAGCAGATTCTAAAAGAATACACAGGAAACTGGTAACAGTGGTTGCCTCTCTGAAGAGAAACTCTTAGCCAAGAAATAAGGATAGGAGAAAAACTTTTCCCTTTTGATCTTTATGTTTTATATAATTAACATACATTTTCTATACAAAATAATTTACATTTAATTTAAACATGCATGCTCCTGGGGCCTTAAAAATGAAGGCCTGGAGTGGGGGGTCATGTGTGGGCTAGAAGGGGGTCAATGGCGGGGGGAGGGGACATCTGTAATACTTTCAACAATAAAGATAGATTTAAAAACAAAAGAATAAAAACTACTTAAGGCCCTGGCTGGGTAGCTCAGTTGGTTAGAATGTTGTCTGGATACACCAAGGTTGTGGGTTTGATCCCCGGTCAGGGCACATACAAGAATCAACCAATTATTGAAAAAAAGAAAAAGGAAATGCACGTTCCTATCTCCATTTTGAGTCTGTGGGTCTGGAATAGGACTCAAGAATCTGCATCTTAATAAGTGTCTCCTGTGATTTCAATATAGTTGACTGTTGACTCACTTTTTGAGAAACAATGACATAAAAGAGTAGTTCTTAATCTTTTTTAGATTTATGCACTCCTGGAAATTTCCAATAAAAGCTATGGGCTTTCCCCCTAGAAAACTGCACATGTACTCAAGGACATGATAATGTGAATATGTTGTGAATACAATTGCAGATGTTCATGGGAACCCCAGTGGCATCATATTCATGATCCCTATGTTAGGGATCCCTGACATAATAGGTTTTGTTCTATATTAGGCAAGGAGTTGTTTTTGTTTTTGCTTTTAATCCTCACTTGAGGATACTTCTTTCATTAATGTGAGAAAGACATATTGATTGGTTGCCTCCTACACATGCCACGAATGGCGCTGGGGATTGAACCTGCAACCCAGGTACATGCCGTTGACCAGGAATCGAACCAGTGACACTTTTCACTACTGGGAAACACTGGCCAGGGCAGGAGTTTTTGTTCGTTTGTTTTATTTTGTTTTTGTTTTTTAAGAGAGAAGTTTAGATAATTGAGAGCATTTAAAAGGATGTATATGTGCATGTGTGCACATATGTGTGTGTATAAAAAAAGTGCAGAGGTGATTTCTACTTTTGATGAAGGGGTTTCTTCTCCATTTCTAGAACCAGCTCCTAATAAAGGAAAAAAAAATAAGATGGATCCCTCAATAATTCCCTTCCAGCTACATTCTGTTCACAAACACGTTAATGAAATTTGCAGATGACCCCAAAAGAGGATATGCAGCAAACACCAGGAAAGCCAAAGAAATTATATAAAATATAAACAATATGGCAAAGAGAATGACACTCAGCTTGGAAAATTTTCAAGGAGAGGCATCTGGGGAAAAGTAATTGGAAAGAAAATTTTTCATGGGGAGGGCAACACCTGGAAAATAGTAATGGCTATAAGAGGCCCAAGGGTGATGCTAAATGGCAAATTAGATATATGTCTGTTGAGATATTACGAGAAAAATATGACACTGGCCTCTTGTCACAAAGCAGGAAGATAATGGCTCTTTCTGTTTGGCCCCAGTGAGGTAGCACCTGGGGTGCTGGTTTTAGTTTTGGACACTTCATTAGTGGGAAAGTGTTGATTAGTATTTGGGAATTTGGAGGAAAGAAGCAAGAACAATTAAAAGCATTTATTTGACACAACCATTCAAAACCAATAGCACAGAGGGAGAGAGGAGTAATGAAACTATTTATTTTGATGGTGTTACTAAGAAATTAAAGAAATCAAAGGTCTCTTCTTTCAATTTCAGCATAGAACCACTGATTGTTGGAGCTGGGAGGGACTTTGGAGATGAATTTTGATGACCTTTAAGTTCCTGGGCAGCGTTAAAATTCTGTAAGCTAGGTAGGTTGCCCTTGGGCTGTGCATTCCACAGAGATCTAGCAAGGGTCCCCTTAAACATAGATCTCATATTATTCTCCTGATTAAAATACCCCAATGAATTCCCATGGTATTTAGAATAAATTTAGCCTTTCATCAGGGCCCATATCATTAGGCCTTTACCTAAATCTTGTTTTCTACCACTCCTCTGAGCTCACCATTCAGCCACATCTCCCTTCTCTCTATTTCTATGTTTTTAAAATTTTTATTTATTGATATGAGAGAGAGAGAGAGAGAGAGAGAGAGAGAGAGAGAGAGGGAGAGAAAGAAAGAGAAACATCGATTTGTTGTGCCACTTATTTGTGCATTCACTGGTTGATTCTTGTATGTGCCTGACTGGGGCTCGAACCTGAAAACTTAGCATATCAGGACCATGTTCTAACCAACTGAGCTCCCCAGCCAGGCCCTTCTCCTTATTCCTAGAACTCTGCAAACTCCCCAGCCTCATGGTCTTTGTATTTGCTGTTTATTTCTCTAGCTCCTTGAATTATTGATTCCTTCTCATCTTTCTTCCTTACATAACCATGTTATCTAAAGTCTCCATTGCCACTCAATCATCCTGTTTAGAGCATGATCACAATCTATAATTAACTCTATTTACTTTTGTACTATCTTTTCCCCTCTTAGGATGTAAAGTCCAGGACCTTTTCTATCTCACTCAGTCCTATAGTTCCAGTGCCTTTCATGAAGTAATAGCTAACATATTTTACCATATTCTTGATTCTGTTGAGTGTTTTACATGTATCAACTCATTTAATCCTCACAGCAACCTTATCAGATAGGACTATGATTATCTACACCTTAAAAATGGGGAAACCAAAATACAAAGAGGCTAAATTTAACTTGCCCAAGTTTAAACAGCAAGTAAGTGGTAGAGCCAGGATTTGAATCTCAGCAGTGTGAGACTTACCCAGGGCCTGAGATGTTAACAGAAGAGTCAAAGCTAGCATCCAGGGCTTCTAGCTGCTTGTTGTTCATCTGCATAAAGAACAGGCAGTGGATTAATTGCTTGGATAGTTATGCACTATTATCTTCCCCTTATGAGAAATTCTAGTTAATGAAGATTTGTTTCCATATTTGGGAATGTGTGGTCTTGAGTCATTCCTTTTGGGAGTAATGAGGAAAAGAGTCAAATTGGAAAGGGCACAGGAATAAAAACAGGAGGTAAAACATAGTGGAACAAGATTTGAGCTGTTTGTACTATAGTGTTGGGAGAGGCAAAGGAAGCTAAGAGGAAATAAAGCAAGGACTCGTTTTCTGGACCACTACGAAGCAGGGAATTGGTCTGATATAAGAGGAGTTGGGGGCATATGCCTTGGTATGAACGTATTTATCACTAGAGGCCTGGTGCACAAAATTCGTGCACTCGGGGGGAGGGTGGTCCTCAGCCCAGCCTGCGCCCTCTAGCAGTCTGGGAGCCCTCGTGGGATGTCTGACTGATGGCTTAGGCCCGCTCCCTGCGGACATCCTTAGCGCTGCCACGGAGGCGGGAGAGGCTCCCGCCACCACTACTGCACTCACCAGCTGTGAGCCCGGCTTCTGGCTGAGTGGTGCTCCCCTTGTGGGAGTGCACTGACCACCGGGGGGGGGGGGGAGGGGGGCAGTTCCTGTGTTGAGCATCTGCCCCCTGGTGGTCAGTGCATATCACAGTGACCGGTTGTTCCGCCGTTCAGTCGATTTGCATATTAGCCTTTTGTGATATGGGATGGGCCGAAATAAGACTTATATAACCCTGTATTTTGGAGAGAAGATTGAGAAATACCTGTTCTGCTAGGCCAAACAGACTAAACAAAGTGTGTCCTAAGGCCTTTTAGTATTGAACATCCAAGTGATTCAGTCTCTGTGAGCCTGTGTGACCAAGGATGTGGGAGTCAATGACAACCCTGTGTCATAAAATCAGAAAGACATATTTGGATGGAGGAACCAACAGGGATATTTTCTTAGTTTGCAGATTTTCTGCAACCAAGCAAAACAAATTTCCAAGCATCTTGTCAAAACTGAAAGGCTCTTAGTAAGCATGGGATGATATAGTAAAAGTAACTGTTTTATTAGCAGGAATGAAAACATATCCATAAGGGATTGGTTTATTCATGATGGCCTTAGCTTCTTCAACTCTATTTTCCCTGACTCCAGTCTTATTTTATTTCTCTATTCTTTACAACACAGAGATGGATCTTGGTTAAAATTTCATTTTTTAAAATTGACTTTATTTTTTAGAGCAGTTTTAGGTTCACAGTAAAACTGATGAAGGTACAGAGATTTCCCATATAACCCGGACTCACATATGCAGATTTCTCCAACATCAACTCCCCCTCCCCACCAAAGTGTTACATTTGTTACAGTTGATGAACCTACATTGACACATCATAATCATTCAAAGTTCAGAGTTTATATTAGGATTCACTCTTGACGTTGTACATTCTATGGGTTTGGCTATTATTGTATTGGTTTCTGTTTCTGTCTTCAAATCTCTTAATAGTTAATTGCATAACATATTTAGCTACTCTGATGGTAGGTGCATATATTTTTATAATTATTAGATCTCATGGTGAATTGATTCATTATATCATTATAATGATTGGGTCTTATTTTTTTAAACCCGTTCAACTTCTCTATGTGTTTTGATTGAGCAATTTAATCAATTTACATGTAGAATAATTATTGGTAGATAAGGACTTATTATTGCCATTTTGTTAATTGTTTTCGGTTTGTTTTTAGTTCCTTTGTTCCTTTCTTCCTCTAGTTGTCTTCCTTTGTGAATTAATGATTATTTGTCATATTATGCTTTGATTCTTTCCTCATCTTTAGTGTATCTACTATAGGGTTTGTTTTGTGGTTACTGTGAGGCTTTCATAATACATGAAAATAGTCTGTTTTAAGCTGATAACAGCATAACTTCAATTGCATGAAAAAGCTCTACATATATACTTGTTTCTCCACCTGCATATTTTATGTTGTTAACATCATATTTTACATTGCTTTATATTGGGTATCATTTAAAATCATATTAGTTATAGTTTTTAACACTTTTGTCTTTTAGCCTTTACACTAGACTTCAAAGTGATTTATACACCATCATTATAGGATTAGGGTTTTGCAAATTTGACTATATATTTACCTTTACCAATGATTTTATATTTTCATATGCTTTCTGGTTACTAATTAGTGTCCTTTGTTTCAGCTTGAAGAACTCCCTTTAGCAATTCCTGTAAGAAAGGCCTTGGGGTGATGAATTCTCTCAGCTTTTGTTTGGAAAGAGATCAATCCTTATAAAATAGAAATCTTACTACATCAATCACTTGCTTCCAATGGGTCTCATGCTTGTAGTTATAAAGTACAAATCCCTTAACATGGCTTATCAAAATCCTTCATGAGCTGCCTTCTTTCTGTATCTCATCACTTTGTTTTTCAAGGGTGGTAAGTGGCAGGGCTAGCATTTGAACCTAGATAATCAACTTTCAGAGACAATATTCTAATCATCACCTAAAGATATTTTTTCCATTTTTTTTTAGAGAGTAGAAGGGAGGGTGGGCGAGAGGAAGAGGATGAGGAGGAAGAGGAGTAGAAGGAGGACAGAGAGAGAGAGAGAGAGAGAGAGAGAGAGAGAGAGAGACATTGATGTGAGAGAGACATGTTGACATTGATCGGCTGCCTCTCACTGCAGCTGTGACCCAGGTGGGAATCAAACCCAAGGCCCTCAGTACTCTGGCCAATGCTCTAACCACTGGCCAGGGCCAATATCCTAAATTGCTTCCTTGCATTGCCCAGCAGTAAGCTATATTGCATTTCTTTCATTATCTTCCATGAACTGTGCTTTGTTTTTCTTTAGGCTTTTCTCCATGCTATAGACTCTGTCTGGAATTTTCTCTGGCCACTCTCTTGGCCTGGAAAACCCCACCCTATTTATCCTTCAGAGCTCAGCTTAGAAATTTCTCCAAGAAGCTTTACGTGATTTCCCAGGTCTGGGTCAGAAGTCCCTGACCTATATTCCTATAAATTCTTTTTCTTCCCCTGACATATAACTTATTCATTATAATTGCCAGTTTACCTCCTTAACAATAATTTGGATTCTGTGACTTTAGGGGCTGTGATGATCTTAAATGCATCATGAATCCCCAGTAAGCACCAGGAACTTACTTGTTGCATAAACGAACAGAAGATTTAAAATTCCTTAAGAGGATAGTCTCCTATAGTGTAAGTTTTTTAGAAACTTAATACTGGGGGTTGGGAAGGGAAAACTATAGTTATTTTGTCGTTTGGATCTCTTGTGGGGGTGATTCAAAGCACAGCTGAGAGAACTCAGAGGCAGCTGAGACGCTGAGAGACAGAGAAGGCGGAAAAGAGCGGCTGGGACAGGCGGAAGCTGGTGCCGCTTCGCTGATAGGATGGCCCCTCAATGGCCCTTCTTTGCAGGTGTCAGCGTTTTCTGGGTGGTTTGGGCCACGTGGTCTCTCTGGATGCCCTGGGAAAGCATCGCAGCTGGATCCACCTCACAGCCGGTAATATCGCGAGGCTTCAGAGCCTCCACACTGGCCCAGAACCTTCCTGGACGGGAATTTCGCTTCAGCACGTGTCCCAGCACGTGTCCCAGCACGTGTCCCACCCCGTGTCCCACCACGTGCTGCGCATGTCTTTTCCTGCGGCCCGGACACCAGACTGGAAGCGACAGAACCTGTGGAGGAATGGTGGCCACCGGAAGGCCCTCACGGAAGTCTCTGAGGAACCCGTGGAGGAATGGTGGCCACCGGAAGGCCCTCACGGAAGTCTCTGAGGAACCCGTGGAGGAATGGTGGCCACCGGAAGGCCCTCACGGAAGTCTCTGAGGAACCCGTGGAGGAATGGTGGCCGCTGACGGGGCCCGGACAGGAAAGTCTCCGCTAGTGGCTGGGAGTCCAGCCCCCAGGCCGGACAGGGCCTGCCCCCTCCGAGGGGCCCAGCGCAGGATACAAGTGAAAACCAGCCCCAGGAAGCGCAGGAACGCTCTCCTTCCAAAACAAGAGGGACCAGGCGGGGATTATTTCTCGCAGTCGCCATGGCGAGCCCCAGGGTCGGTGGGCGGAGGAGGCCCACCAGCCCCCCTGGCCGGCCAGAGCAGCGGTGCGGTGCCGGTGCCGGCTCCGACGGCAGGTGAGCACCACCCCCGTTTGGGGGGCTTTTAAGAGGGACTAGTAGAGGAGGGGGTGTCCCAAGAATGTAGGGCAGCGGTGGGGATTGAGAACACAAGATCTGGGGTGTGGCCCGCAGGGATCAGGTTGACACCGTTCTGGAAGGCCGCGGACAGGACGCCTGTGTGTGGTCTCGCTGTTGCTGCATCTGGAACTGGGGAAGAGACTAGCCGATAGGACTCCGCTGAAGAACCTACTTGTAAAATATGGATGTAAAGTCATTTGGAAAGAAATAGCCGTGGCACTGGCGGCGAACCTCTGAGCTCATTGCTTAGCCTTAGTCCAGAGATTTAGATTTTACTTATTTCTTGCTTGCCTTCATTCCATCCCTCCTTCCTTTCTTCCCCTCCTCACTTTTCACTCCTCCCCTAGCTTCTCTCCTCCTCACCATCTCCCCCTTCCTTCCGTTAAACCAGTTCTTAACCCTAGAATTCCCGTGGGCTGTGAGCTAGGATGGGAAGGAAATTACATCTTTATTTTCTTTAACATCTAAGTACAAGTTTTGCATCTTCATCAATTATGAAAGTAATTGCGAACCAGAGTAGTATTAGCAGTCGGTGTGACTATGTTCTCAATAGAAACCACATACTAGTATTAACAATAACCTGTACCTTTGTGACCATAGAAATAACAGATGTTGACATTCCCATGTGGTATTTAGAAATATTTTTGCTCAGTACTGAGAAATTATGAGCTATTTGACTCAGTGCATTAACATTGAAACATTTAATACTGTGTCACTAACTTAAAAAATATTTTGATAATTATAGTTCTCAGCCATTTCTAATCTTATTATGGTACATAGAAGGAAAATTGGTACTGATCTTGAGAAAGTGAATGACCCAAACCATTGGGCCACAAGTCTTTTTTCAGTGCAGATGGTTTCCAGTTCTTTCAACAAAATTGAAGGAGGACCTAAAGTAATTGTTAATTGATAATTAAAAGTGATTTTAAATAATAGATCACTGTGGATATTTTGGTGTATAACTCTGGAGGAGGTAAAAGAATTATGTGGTTTTGTCATATTAAAATGGTTGCTATTTCTATCTACTTATTTATGTAAACAAACTTTCTCAGAGTTTATATTTAAACATAAAACAAAAAGGAAAGGGATTGATTTTGTACGTCGACTAATACTATCAGTAGATCCATAAAATAAAAGCCACATTAATCTCACTAAGAGATACCAGTCTAAGAAAATATTCTTATATGTAATATCTATATAAACTTTATTATATTTATGCTGACTTTGTTCAATTGATTAATTCAGAAGAAATTTTTAAATACTCTGAGCCTTATGGCCACATAAGGCTTGATTTTGGATTTCTGGCCTCTAGAACTATGAAAGAATATATTTCAGTTGTTTTAAGCCATTAAGGTAATAGTAATTTGTTATAGCAGCTAATAAATAGGATATATAGCATGTGCAAATGCTCAGTTTTAGTAGATACTACCCAATAGTTTTCCAGAGTGGTTGTACCTATTTACACTCCCAATAGCAGTGTCTGAGAGTTCTAGTTGTTTTACATCAAGGGTTGGGGGCCAGGTAAGTTAAGAGCCTGATAGTAAATATTTTAGGCTTTATAGGCCATATGGACTTGTGGCAGATACTCAGCCCTGTCATTGTAGCATGAAAGAAGCCACAGACAATACATAAATGAATGGCTGCACTCCAGTAAAACTTTATTTACAAAAATAAGTGGTGGGTCTTAGTTTGCTGGCTCTTGCTCTGTATTTTCATCATCATTTAGTATTTTTTGTCCTTTTCATTTTAGCCACTCTGGTCCACGTGTAGTGGTCTCATTACACTTTTAAATCACATATCCCTGGTGATTAATGAGGTTAAATATATTTTCGGGTGTTGACCATTTAAATATATATATTCTTAATCCTCACCCAAGGATATGTTTTTATTGATTTTTAGAGAGAGAAGAAAGGAGAGAGAGGGAGGGAAGGAGTTGTTCAAGGTCACAGAGCTATTAATTGTAAGAGTGTGGATTTGAATCCAGAGCTGGAATTTTAAGAACTGCCTAGCTTGCAGCATGAGATGAGATAGGTATGCCACAGTTAACAATAACACAGGGTGGCAGAAAGTGAGGGCTGTGTTACATATCTAGATTAGGTCTTGATGATAGGGAATTGTTCTTGAAATTGGCCAGAGGTTCTTTGCTTTTATACTTCAAATTGTGGCTATTTCACTGTTCCCAAAAGTTTGGGAAAGGGAAGAAGAAATATTGTCATTGCTCTGATGAAAGGTATAAAAGAGAAGTTGAAGTAATTATTAGATAGTTGAGATTTGGGGGATGCTTATGAATCTCAAATTTCACTTTGTTTCTTTAATCTATAACTTGGGACATAGACTGCTGATGTTAAATAAATATAGGTGTGTGTTAAAAGATGGGGCCAGACTTTCCTTTTTGACTTTTTCTCCCATTACTTCTTATACCGAATCCTTCTGTAGATGATCTGATTAATTCACTGCCCATCTAATAGACCTTTCACTTTCCCTTCCCTGAGGTTTGGCTTAATGAGGCCTATAATTTCTCTTGTGATAAACCTGGAATGTTCACAAACTTGCTATTTTGAAGTTGAAGGGACTTGAAAAACATTCTGATCCAGAAGGTTTAGCTTAAGAGACTTGTCCAAGGTGACACAACAGTTAATGGCAAAGCTAGTAAAGAACCCAGTTCTTCTAATCTTGTAGTCACAGGCTCTATGCACAGCCTCACTCTGCCTCAATTTTGGGTTGCTAGGAGCAGTCTCTAAAGGATATGCTGAGAGGGCCTCTGAGTCTCCTCTGACGTCAACTTTAAAATATGTGCCAGTGTGAATTTTCATATATAGAGTATGGGATTTTTCAAGAAAGTCACGTCTGTTTTATTTACCCAGTGTAGTCCCTGACAGCGATATGCAAATATAGAATTTATTTAGTCTGTCTCCCCTGGTGACTTGCCAGTCTCCAAGGGGGGTGGAAAACATTTTGTTTCCCATGGGTTTTGTTTGTCATAGCTTGATTTCCCATAATGAAAACAGCTCTGGATAGCTTCATATGGGACAAAGCTGGAAATTATTAAATGTTTCTGAGTTATGTACATTGGGCATCCATAATTTACTTATGAAGTTCCTCCATGCATTGCATTTAGAACTTGCCAAAATCTATCACTTGGATATTGGTTTCTTGGGTATTCTGAGGAACTACAGTATTTGACAAAGGAGAGCTAGTCTTTTAGAGTAAAAAATTGGAACCCGAGTTTTATTTACAATTTAAGAATCTCTCTTCACTAAGTGTATCCCCTTAGGTAAAGAATAAAAGCTTTGAGTCTTATTGAGAACTATACATTCTTTCACCTCTGTGCTAATATATTCTTTATCAGAATGGATGTTCTTGGCCCCCAAATCCAGCAGCATCCTGCTTTTCTGTATGTAATTTGCTTGTAGCATTTATCTGAAATAGCTCATTTATGTGCTATCACTTTCTGTGGTATCAGTAAAGAACAAGACAATCTTTTTTTTTTCTTCATGAAAAGAAACCATTTTTTCCTCTTTTCCTAATTGGTTCTGTCATCTATAAAAAAGAACAATTGCAACTCTTGTTCAGAAATGAGATTTCTTTTTTTCTGATGATAAATGAAGATCCATGGAATATATACACGCTCAATGAGTAGGAGAGAAATAATGGTTTTTGTAGATTGTGATTTTGATGACTTAATCAGTTCAGTTATCTTTGGTATTTTGAAGTCTAGAAACTAAGCAGTCATTTTTAAAGGGAAAATATGCCTACGACATGGTCTCTTTTTTTATTAAAACATTTTTAATTTTAATGAAGAAATGGAAGGTCAGAAAGTCCAAGTAATTCGCTTAAGGTCACACAGTTAGTGTGATAGAGCCAGGATTTAAACCCATATTTATTGACCTCTGTGGTGGTGAATGCCAATTGCCTATTCAATATTCATTCATTCCTCTTTCTTATAAACTGCACCCCAATTAAAAAAATATTTTTATTGATTTCAGAGAGGAAGAGAGAAGGAGAGAGAGATAGAAACATCAATGATGAGAGAGAATCATTGATTGGCTGCCTCTTGCACAACCCACACTGGGGATCGAGCCTGCAACCTTGGCATATGCCCTGACGGGGAATTGAACCGTGACCTCCAGGTTCATAGGTCCACACTCAACCACTGAGCAATGCCAGCTGAGCTGAACCTAATTTTTAAGGCAGCAAAATACTGTATTTTTCAACCTCCTTTTCACCTAGGAGAAGCCATGAGATATAAATGGAAATTGTTGGATAGGATTTCCAGGAATGACTCAACTGGGAATCATCTTTTACTCTTCTCTTTCTGTTCCGGTCTTGATAGTAGATGTAATGGCTGGCATTCTAGCATCTGTCTTGTGAACATGAGCAAAACTTGAGAATGCAAGCTACATGCCAGTGCTAAGGATTGCAGAGTAGAAAAATAGGAGTCTAAGACCCTGAAGATGATGTGATGACATCATAACAGTCCTGGACAGCCTACCTTCAAACTTTATGTTAGTGAGAGGGTGGGGTGGGTAAACTTCATTTGTTAGATCTGTGTAACAAGCAGCTGAATGCAGTTCCTAATTAAGACAGACTTTAAGAACCATACTACATTTACTACTGCTAGCCTGCCTTCTATATTTTGAATAGCTGAGTGACTAACGTTTTACATTCAATATAATTCCATGTCTTACTATTCAAAGTATAGTGGCTGGGCCAGCAGCATCAACATTACCTGGGAGTTGTAAGACACTACTAAGAAAGAAAATTATAGGCCAATATGCCTGATAAACGTAGATGCTAAAATCCTTGCCTATAATTTGTTAAGCATTTACCTTTAACCTACTTTACAGTCACTATGTTTGGGCTAAAGGCAGAGGGAGAAGGAAAATTCTCAGGCTATAATTTTGTTTTTCACTTAAAAAAAACAACCCTTTTATTATGGAAAATTTCTGAAAGACCTGAGAAATAGAATTATATAATGAACCCCTATATATCTATCACCTAGATTCAATAAAGACAACATTTTGAAAAAAAAGTCAACTCTCTTTTCTCTCTTTTTCTAAAAAAAATTCTTTATTGTTGAAAGTATTACATATATCTCCTTTTTCCCCTATTGACCTCTCCCCACCCTCTTCCGCCCCTCAGCACAGGCCCTCACCCCCCTACTGTCTGTGTCCATCAGTTATGCTTATGTGCATGCATACAAGTCCTTAGGTTGATCTTTAACCTTCCTCCCTCCTCCCTTGCCTTCCTTCTGAGGTTTGATGGTCTGTTTGATGCTTCTATGTTTCTGGATCTATTTTTGTTCATCAGTTTATGTTGATCATTATATTCCACAAATGAGTGAGATCATGTGATATTTATCTTTTTCTGCCTGGCTTATTTTGCTTAGCATGATGTTCTCCAGGTCCATCCATGCTGTTGCAAATGGTAAGAGTTCCTTCTTTTTTATAGCAACGTAGTATTCCATTGTGTAGATGTACCACAGTTTTCTAATCCACTCATCTGCTGATGGGCACTTAGGCTGTTTCCAAATCTTAGCTATTGTAAATTGTGCTGCTATGAACATAGGGGTGCATATATTCCTTCTGTTTGTTGTTTCTGATTTCTAGGGATATATTCCTAGAAGTGGGATTACTGGGTCAAATGGCAGTTCCATTTTAAATTTTTTGAGGAAATTCCATACTGTTATCCATAGTGGATGCACCAGTCTGCATTTCCACCAGCAGTGTATGAGGATTTCTTTTTTTCCACATCCTCGCCAGCACCTGTCGTTTGTTGATTTGCTGATGATAGCCATTCTGACAGGTGTGAGATGGTACCTCATTGTCGTTTTGACTTGCATCTCTCAGATGATTAGTGACAGCCTTTTTGTATATGTCTCTTGGCCTTCTTTATGTCCCCTTTTGAAAAGTGTCTATTTAGGTCTTTTGCCCATTTTTTGATTGGATTGTTTATCTTCCTTTTGTTAAGATTAAACCCTTATCGGATGTAACATTGGCAAATATGTTCTCCCATGCAGTGGGCTCTCTTGTTTTGTTGATGGTTTCTTTTATTGTGAAGCTTTTTATTGTGATGTACTGTATATCCCATTTGTTTATTTTCTCCTTGGTTTCCATTGTCCCAGGAGATGTATCAGTAAAGATTTTGCTACGAGATATGTCTTATATTTTGCTGCCTATGGATTCTTCTAAGATTTTGATGGTTTCCTGTCTTACATTTAAGTCTTTTACCCATTTTGAGTTTATTTTTGTGTATGGTGTAAATTGGCTAGTTCCATTTCTTCTCTCTCTCTTTCCCCCCCTAGAGTATTTTAAAGCAAATCCCAAAAGCTAATTTCATTTATAAATACTTCAGGATGCATCATTAACTCTGAGGATTTTTCTTTTCTTTTTAAAATATTACCATGACAGCCTGAGTTTTTTCCATCTTTGTTGTTCTAGCTTTTGCTTAAAGGGAACTTTGATAATGGGAAGAGTATAAGGAATGAATGAAGGGGAAGTTAGGGTATATACATGGGGCTGTAAGAACCTAGTGAAGGTCAGAGTTGTTAAAGGGAATTTTAATCCCTCTTTTAAAATTAGATACTGGTGAACAGATGATTCAGACCCTACTTGGTTACTCCTGATATTGCCATGTTACAGTTATTTAATCTCACTTGTAAGCACATGCTTTTCTAGGGCTTCCCAACAGGTTCAAAGCTTGAGGACATTTTCATAAACACTCCATTATGTACCTCTAAAAGAAAAGGGCTTTTTAAAAACAAGACTATAACCATATAGTTATCACCTATAGAACTGTATCACATACAAGAATTAACAGTAAATCCTTAATACATTAAATAACCAAATTTCTAATTCCTCATAAATACTCTGAATTTATTTTAATTTTATTTTAAGAGTATGGTTTTACAATCTCTTTTAATCTGAAATACCTACCCTCCAACCCCTGCTGTTTTTGTGTGAAAAAAACGAGGTCATTTGTCCTGTAGAATTTTCCTAAGTCTGGATTTTCCTGTAAACTAGTTGAGTTTAGAGAGTCAGGTTCTTCTCTCCCCTCCACCTCCACAAGACTTCTTTATAGATAATCCTGTGTTCTTTTACCATCATATCTGATAGTGTCTCTTTTTGTAGTGTCATTTTCCCAAGGATTTGTGATTCCTCTTGGTAGGGAAATCTGTGCATTAAGGGTGCTCATTGCTACTGGGTTTATCACTGATTTTAGGCTGTTTCAGTGGATAGAACTAGAAAATATTATTTTTAAAGATAAATTACATCTGAATAATAACAATAATACAAATACTTCTACTAACAATTATTATGATGTATAAAGATATGTAAAGTACTGGGCTTTACTAGTAAAGATGTATTAGAGATGTATAAAATACTGGGCTTTAAAGTCACTTGAACTAGTTACTCTATATGTAGTTAAACACCCCCCCCCCCCACTTGGATATATATTTAGGTTGCTGTATTTCATTTGATTTTTAGTTTTTAAGGGCTGTTTTAAGTTAAAAATGTTAAAAGACATGTTATATTGATTTAAGTGTTTATTAACTAATTAAGTATAATATAGAGTCTACTTATATGTTACACAGACTGGTTCAGAATATCTCATTGGTTAAGAGGTAGCTTCTGGAATGACAGACCTAAATTTGAATCCCCAAGCTGCTACTTATTAGCAAGTTACTTAATCTTTCTTACAGTTTTTCCTCCTTTAAAATTAAGTTATGAGAACTTGTCTATTAGAGTTATTGTAAAGATTTAATGAGGTAATGCATTAAAATACTTTACACAATGGTTGGTACTTAATATGTGCTCAAGAAAGCTGGTTATTTTAAATATTATTCTTTGTCAATTTGGGTGGATAGGTAGATTTCATACTTGAGATGATGAAGGAAGGGCTTATAGTGACATCAGCTTTATTTATTTATTTATTTTATCAGCTTTAATTGTGTCTCTCCCTGGCAAGAACAGTTTTTGCCTGCTTGCCTGCCTGTTCTGTATTGTGTGCTTATACTTTCTTTGTAATAGTGACTTTGTTTTGATTTCATGATGTCTTGCACACAGTGGGTATCCCATATAATAAAAGGGTAATATGCAAATCGACTGAACAGTGGAACGACTGGTCACTATAATGTGCACCGACCACCTGGGGGCAGATGCTCAATGGCACCTCTATAGGTGGAGCGCTGCTCAGCCAGAAGCCCTGAGCCGGGCTCACGGCTGGCAAGCACAGCGGTGGTGGCGGGAGCCTCTCCCGCCTCTGACTGACGGGTTAGGCCTGCTCCTGGGTCTAAGCCATCAGTGGGACATCCCCCGAGGGCTCCTGGACTGCTAGAGGGTGCAGAACGGGCTGAGGGACCACCACTCCCCCCACCCCCAAGTGTACAAATGTCTCTAGTTAAATAAGTGATAACTGTTCTTGTCTTCATGGAATACAAGTAGCACATTACTTGTTTATAGATAATCTGTAAGGTTCAGGTGGGCAATCCCCAATTTTATCTTCATGTAACTCATCCTTTTTCACCACCTGTACTTTCAGACTTCCCAGCAACGGGATTATTTCTCTAGCTAGTGGTGGTTGTTGCTAGGTTTGCGATTGCTGCTTCATCTATCATTACACTTACAAAGATACATAGACACATCTGTGGGCATTAATTTTCATGATTTTTTGACTGACCTATTCCATATTTTACAATTGCTTATTCGCTGTCAGCAGCAGAAACCCTGTGACTGTGTATTCCTTGTAGTGTTTACCCGATTTCTGTCTTCTTTGGCTTTGGAGCATCATTTTATCAGTGACATAAGGCATTTTTCTTTCTCCCTTTTTTCCATGGGCTGTATGTTAAGTGTCATGTGGACTGCAAATATGAGTTTCACTAAAAATTTAAAGAACTATAGAAGTTTCAGTACTTACTTGCTAAAACTTAGATAAATTTAGCCAAGAGGAAACCTCTTCTAAAAAAATAGAGCTCAGGCTGTATTTGCTGTCCCCTACAGTAATGCTTCTCAGATTTTAAATCTGAATTTTACTCATTTGGGGATATTTGTTAAAATGTAGATTCTAATTAGGTTTGAGTTCTCAGATTATGCTGATGCTGCTAGATCTGTGGACCACACTTCAAATAGTAAGGCCTTAGAGGAGAAGTATGATCTGACAAGATATACAACAAATTATTAACACATTTTGCCTATAATTTACATTTTATGGGAAATATTTTTGGAGCTGGCAAGTTATTTATATTAAATGTTAATATCAAAGATAAATGCAAGGAAGACCTATTTACAGTTTTTAGCTTCATTGGGGATGGATTAGGAAGCATATTTAAATAATTATTAGTGGTTTAGTTTAGCCATTAAATTTATTCTGACATTACTGGGTCTTTTTTTACATGTACCTCAATGAATTGTTACAACCATGAAAATTAGATTACTATTCTTATTTTACATATAAAGAAATTGATATTCAGCAATGTTAAACAACTTCCTTAAGGTTTCTTAGAAAATAGTAAAGCTGGGATGAACTTAGGTCTGACTTCAAAACTTATTCATTTGGCATTGCAGTAAGCTACCTTCCTAAGATTGTTTTTATGGGAAATTGGCTTTATATAAATGTTTAAAATACCTATGGAACACTCTAGAGGAGTTTGTATCTTTATCTATCTGGGAAATTTTAGATAGTTTAGACTTGTGATTCTAGGATGCTTATAGTGGTGATGGAAGGTGTGTGTGTGTGTATACATTTTCCTTAAATGAGATGCATTTGTAAGTAGATATTTCCTCCTCTCTAAAGCCAGAGGCCTGAAATAGATTTCTTCAAACCCAAATATCCTATGATAGGTGTGATATTTTTATTTTTGAAAATGGATTGGCAGATAAATGGGGGGGGGGGGGGGGGGGGAGGGAGGAGAAGGACAGACTTGAAACACTTTCACCAGCAGATGGCACTCTAACATTTCTTAGCAGGCAACCCTTAAGTAGTCTCAAGTAGAGTCTAGGCAAAACTGGAGACAAAAACCAAAACAAACAACCACCCCCTAACTTATTAAAATATGAAATATTTCTATTATAATTGAAATATAAAATGACATATCTATCAAGTAATAGAACCCTATATATACAAATTATTATGAAGTCATAATCCTTTTCAGTGTTCCATGGTACTTTTCTCCATACTCTATTGCAACACTTTTAACTTGGTCATTTTCGAAGTTAGACTGTGAGGTTTCCAAGGGCAAGATTATTCTTTGGATCCCAAGGTGAGTGGGTGAGTAGGCATACACACCTCCTAGCCCATAGTCAGCACTCAATAAATATTTCTCCCTTTCATTCCCTCCAAAATCAGTTAAAGCCTTGAATTCAGGAAAATGTTTATGAACATTAGTCCTTGCAAGGCCTTTTAAAAAATTTTTCCCTTTCAAAAATTATTTTATAGGTATTGACTCTAATATGTTCGATGTATGTCCTTTGATATTCTTGTAAAATATAGTTTTGTTGTGTTTTATTTTCACTAATGTTATTATACTATAGATTTCATTTTGTTTTTTTCATGTTTCTCACATATGTAAAAGACCATCCATGTTGTTGTATGTTCATTTAGTTCATTACTTCTAAATATCTTCTAACTGCTCCCCTCTTCATTTTACCAGTCCATTTGCCTTGTGATGGACAGCTAGGTGCTTCCAGTTCCTCAGTATTAAAATGAATGCTTTACTCACCATCCTCGTTCAAGTCCTTTTATGAGCCTTTTGTGAGTTGCTTGGGAGTTTATGCCCATAATGGGATTTCTGGGTCTTAGGGAATACACATATATAATGTCACTAAATATTGCCAGATAACTTTTCAGAATGGCCCAACCAATTTACACTCCCATCAGCATGCAGAAAGGTTACCATCTCTCCACATCCACAATTAGTGTTATCAAATATTCAAATTTTGCCAATCAGATGGTGTAAAGTGAAAACATTTCTTGAATGAGGGAATAATCAGTTGATAATCTATTAAAGCTAATAGGTTCTATGGTATTTACTTGCACAGTTTACCCCCTTTGAGGATGGTCCCTCACTATCTGAACTTTCATTGTCTAAACTTAGGAACAGAATAGATTCTAATTTTTTTTTTTTGAAATACCACTTAGTATTTGAACTCTTGCTCCTCATTACCTGAAACCTAGGAATTAAATAGATTCAAATAACATGGTATCCCTTGTCATCTAAATCTGTTCTGTGAAACTATAAACCAAATAGAGGTTTTATAGCGTGGGATCCAGGATATGCTGAGGTGCCATTACAAATCAATTATCCGAGTATCTGGGAGATGGCCCTGGGCATGATTATCTTTAAAAAGCTCCTCAGGTGTTAATGTGCCCCCAGGACTGAGAATCACTGACCCAGACTCTCAAACTATTTTTATTTCTTCCTAAAAGGAGAAAACATTTTAAAGTATTTAAACACAGTATTGTGCTGTCTAGGTTTCAGAAAAATCAAGAGAAATTTGAAATTTAACTGTCTGATTAAAATGAAACATACTTTCTAAGAGTCATAGCATATCAATCCCTCTAGGTTACCAAAAGAAATGGAAAAATCTGATGAGAGTTAAGGCTGGTAAGGTTTAGCACAATGGCCATTGAACTAAAGGAGGACTTGGATCTGCTTATGTGGGGACAACACCATTCCACAGAATTAGGGATCTAGATGTTAATTCTGGCAGAGGTAAAATATTCAATTGAATATGTACATGTAGAATATATCAGCAGATTTCGATTATTGAGGAGTGGACTCGACCTGGGGTAGGCTTTCTATTGTCATTATTTGTTCAACTCCCATTATTATAAACTAAGAACCTTAGGGTATTTTAAAAGGTCAAAGTGTACCATTAGCCTAGGGAATAAAAGAAAATGCAATCACAGCTAGTCATTTTTGGAGGGTGAACAAACATACTTGTGTTCCAGGTAGATGTTTTATTATAGGTCTGATTTCTCAATGTTGAGACTAAAATAGGTATATTGAGATAAATATATATGACATATATTTCACTTAGAAATTATCTTTAATAATAATTAAGGTTTAGAATTGACTGACTAGGAAAGTGATATACTGAAAACTATAAACAACTTATAGTTATTTGAAGGTATACACTATTTATAATTAATGAAGCTGTAAAACATGTGAAAGGCAATCTGAATTTTTGTCCTAGGACATAGAATATATACATATAACTTTTATCTGTAAAAGTTCTCGGGTATTTTCAATAACAAACATGCCAAAGCAGTCTATCTAGTTTTCAGTTAGCAGAGCTGGCTTTAGTTTCAGGTTCTTCAAGAAATTAGCATTTTGATTGTTTTAACTCGATTTCCTTAGCTGAATTAGAGGATAAAGTTTGTCCTGTCTATGCCAGCAATTTTCAACCTTTTTCATCTCATGGCACACATAAACTACTTACTAAAATACTGCTGCACACCAAAAATATATTTTTTTCCAATCTGACAAAAAATAGGTATAATTTTGATTCATTCACACTGGATGGCTATTGTTATGTTGGCTATTGACATTTTTTAAATTTGCCAATCTAAAGCAAAAGAGTGCCTCTGACTAAATAGTCAAGAGTGCATGTTTTAAAAATTCTTGCAGCATACCGGTTGAAAATCACTGATCTATATGCTATGACCATGAAATGGAATCATATACATAGATGTAGGTAGTTATTATACTATTTCAAAAACCTTAGGTTTCAGATGTATACATTTCTTCCTACCTTATCTATGCAAATTACATTTACTTCCACCGTAAAATCCAACAGTGAAAATGATAGCTTAGTAACTATGTGCCAGGAACTAAAGACATTACCTCATTTAATTCTTGGAACACATGTGGAGGGAAGTATACTTATGCCTATTTTATAGATGGGAAAAGTGACTTGTTCAGCAAAGGTCACATGAGAAGATAGTAGATTATGAACTAGATTTTAAACCAAGTCTATTGAACCCATGCAATTTGCAGTATAACCTGATGCTTTTCAGGACTTATCTGAATGTACAAAAGGCAAAATGGGCTAGGATGGTAAAGTGACCTCTCAATGAATGTGACTAAGGACATAAAAACTTTTTAAAAATTTATCTTTATTTTTGAAAGTATTACAGATGTCCCCATTCTCCTTATTGCCCCCTTCAGTCTGCACCTGTCCTCCCACCCTAGGCCTTCACCACACCAGGACACGAATCCTTTTAATTTATTTTACTTTTACTTGTTTTTCCACCTATAGTAGTTGTCCACATAACTGTCATACCCACCCTGAAACATGCTAAGGGATTTCAAACTGGATTGAAGAGAGTCAACTACATTTATATGGTTATGATCTTCCCAACATGCATTTACTGTTTGATGGCAAAAATCCAGCTAGAATTTTCTTATATAATGAGGTAAAACAATTTGTAGAGTTATAAATTTCTTTCCCATTCAACTTCCCATATGGAGAAAGTGTCACCATCCCTTGCTTCTCTTAGGACAGACACAGTCTTTCTTATTCCTCAGCACTGTCCTTTGCCCACTCTGTCTCCCCTCTCCTAGTGGAAAATTGAAGGAGGCATATAAAACCTACTTAACTTTTCTTCTTTCTTCAGATGCTAATTATAGACAGAAGAGCATGCATGGTTGAAATATGTGGTATATTCTTTCATTATAATTTATTACTACATTTATTGGTATAATATTAGAGTTGACCTTTTGTTTCAAGATTATCACAAAGTTGATTATTTAATATTAGTTTAATTCTTGTCTCAGTAATTAATTGACAGGATGTATTTATGGCAAGTATGGGAGAGAGGGAATTAGAAATAACATGAATTAGCAAAATCGGCATAATATTTTAGAACTTATAAAGTAAATACATTAATAATTTAGAATTTATAAAGTAAAGTTATTAGTTCTACATAATAACATTCATTATTCAGTTATTATTTGACTCTAGGATATTATATTAATTTTACAGAGTAGGCAGCTGAGGTTTAGAACAGTTTAAAAGTTCACCCAAGGTGACAAAGCTTGGATCTGGCAAACACAGGTCTTTCAACTCCTAGTCAAAACTTTTTTCCTACGTTGACAAGTTGTTTGAGCATATGCATTATTTTAGTCACTTATAGTCGAATGTGGTGGAGACAGGCATCCCTGGGTTTCCATCCTTGCTGCCACTTATTAGTTGTATACCTTGAGAAAGTTGCTTAATATCTCTGAGTCTCAATTTTCTTACTAGTATATGTCAACTAGGTATAATAATTAATTATATACATCTCAGACTTATTCAAGATTAAAGATAACATAGGTATATGCATGGACCATAAGATCTCAATCAATAGTAGTCATCATGGACATGAATGTTTAATAGAAGAAAAGGAGGTGGTATATAGAGTCAATGAGTTTATGACGGGCTAAAACTGAGAAAAAGGCATAGGAAAACTGGAAAGAAATTATTGTAGTGAAGATGACTATCATTTAAAAAGTATGCACTCATTGCAGCCACACTATAGGCTACAAACTAGAATTTGGCCATACACACGGATACATCATTAGTCCCAATCACCAGTCCTAGTGCTAATGTTGGTCACTGGCATATTCCCACTAGTATAAAATGAAATGATAAAAATATAGCAATTTTTCATGAAACTAAATTTATTCAGTATAAACACTTGCTCATTATTTTCACATATAATTTCAGCTTTTTTGGGCTATTAGAATGTTCTTTTGGGAAGTAATAGTGATAAATAGTTGATTTTTTAATGTCCTTATTAGACAAAATAAAAAGTTGGCAAATATATGTCAGCTTTCCTCCACTAATATTTATTTTGAAATCCCATAGTCTAGAAATCATTGAATCAGCTAATCTTCAAGATTTCTTATAGGTCTGGGAACCTAGATTCCTAGATATCAAAGGAATTTATCTGTAAGGACCATTCAGTAATACCAGGCAGTGAATATCCAAGGAGACTTCAATGTATCTAGTTTCCAATAATTAATATTTTATACAGAGGCCCAATTTTTGTTCCCTAGGAAATTGCAATCTAAGACAGCAGAAATGCAAATTGTTGTCCCGCAACAGCACACAGAAAGTAGGATAGAAATATCAACCTAATATACAGATTAATAATGAGCTACTTACAGCATATAAGAAGGGGGTTAGATAGAAGGCAAGACAAAAATCATCATATGGGCAGTGGGTGCTATTTGGAAGGAGTAGCCCTGTGCAGATCTATACCCAAACTAAATAATCAGGTCATCTTGGAGTCAACCAGGAATATCTGGAACTCCCTAAAAGTTATAGAATTGCTTGCTTTACCTTGATTTCCTGAGCCTGGACATGACTATAGAATTTCAATGGCTATACCAGAGAGATGGTTTTAATAAGGAATTAAGAAAAAAGCGTTTTGGTTTGTTGGCTTTTATTTTTATACTACATACAGGTTCTGATGAAAACATTAAATACTGGTTAAAGTAAATAGGCCACTAAAAAATTACAGAATAGTTGGGCCAGTAAGCAAAAATTGTGGTTAAAATTCATGATTAAACAGATTCTCATTATACCTAAGTTCATCCTTAGTCACAAGAGTAGGTATTTTTGAAAAGTACGTTAGTTACAGAGATCTAGTGTAGTGGGTGAAATGATGTTTTTTTCTTTTTTTTTTTACTCCTCACTCAAAAATATGTTTTTAAAATGATTTTGGAGAGAGAGGATAGGAGAAAGAGGGAAAGGAACACTGATGTGAGAAATATCAATTGGTTGCCTCCCCCACACACTCTGAGTAGCGATTGAACCTGCAGCCTAGGTTTGTGCCCTGACCAGGAATTGAACCTGCAATCTAGGTATGTGCCCTGACTGGGAATCAAACTACTAAGTGCCTAAGTCTGAATAAAATTAGGCCTCTGTATAAAATATTAATTATTGGGAACTAGATACATTGAAGTCTCCTTGGATATTCTCTGCCTGGTATTACTGAATGGTCCTTACAGATAAATTCCTTTGATATCTAGGAGTCTAGGAGGTTCCCAGAAATCTTGAAGATTAACTGAATCAGTGATTTCTAGTGAATCAAACCCACTACCAATTAACTGAGCCACCCAGCCAGGGCTGAAATGATTTATTTATTTCATTCAAGTGGTCTTCTTTTGACCTCATTTTATGCAGTCCTACTTCCAGAAAGAGGTCTTCATGGCACTTCCCAGTCTAACCCAACCTAACCTCTGGACTTCCTGGTTGCTTGGTTTAGTAAAAGCTCCTCAGGAAACCTCATTTGAAGGCTGTCTATGCTAGCTCTTTCCAAATTCCTTAATCCCATTGGTGGGGAGGGAAAGGGAGACAGGTTGCAATTTCAGCGTTGGTGGATTCTGAGACTACCCTTGGGGAAAACCTTTGATCTGCATTTTAGAGATTTGCCTGTTTGATATCAGGAGGCCTTGCAACACTCATGTATACCTCTGCTGCACAAAGTTGTTCATCTGCCAAGTAGAAGGCCCATTTTGTTCCAGAAATAAGCCCAAAGTGGGGACTAATGGTCTGACTGCACAAACTGGGCCTGGCTTTTCTTCTGCACTTTGGTTTGAGACCTAAGGTTAGAGCCGAGAGGTGCTGTGGGTCTCCACTTGAGGAGCCAGAGCAGGTGGTGCACTGTGTGGGTTCAAGGCTGTTCTTGTACATCTAGGGGGATATTTGTGGGTAGACTCTAGGTGACTTCAGGTTGAGTTTGCAAACCCATCGGTGTCATTCTGTTCCTCTCTAGCACCATAAAGGCTCACTTCCCCACAGCAGAGGTAAGCCCAAGGTTGACCGTGAGGAAGGGCTGGAGGGGCAGCTCTGTTTGTGCATTGGAGTAGAGTGGCAAGCAGTGGTTCAGATGGGATGGGTGCATTGCTGCTCAGACTATCCAAACACAGACCAGGTTGCTTTGACTTGGCCTATGTCAGCGTAAATTGAAGCCTCCAAGACATTTCACTTTGGCTGCAGGCAGAACGGAGCCACATGCAGCCTAGATCCTGGTGCCCCTACACACAGATAAGCTCTTTGACCTGGTCACTCTGTATATTACTTCTGGCCCCTCTTTGCCCTATCGAGGTCAGAGGATGCTTCTGGGTGGATACCCAGTGTGTTGCAGAGGTCCTGACTTGTGTCCATGGAGATTTCGTCTGCACTCTGCTTTGGCAGGAATCAGTCGCTGCAGGAATCAGGACCGCTCTGCTACTTAACTAACATCCTTGCTCTCCTGCTTCAATCCAAAGGGAAGGGCACAGAGTAGGCCAAATAGCTGATGCTGTGAGGACCAACAGGCGCAGGCTGGGGTGGACCTTTTACTCCGCTGTGCCCTGGGCTGGCGCTGGGCTGTCCTGTTGGGGTTGTAGCTAGACCAGCCTTCCCCAGAACCTCACAGGGAGGGAAGTAAAAAAAAGACATCCCACCCTGTACTCAAAACTTAAAACAGTACTGCTTGGATCCCTTCCTCCACTTCCTGACCCTAGAGGGTTAAATCTGGAGGGTACAACGCCACCCCTTCCTCCTACTTCCCGCCTCTCCCCCAACCACCCCCTTACCTTTAAAAAGTTAAAAAATGTCTGCAGTCGAAATCTCTTAAAGGGGCGGTGCTGGTGAACGAGTACTCTTGGCACGAGTTGCTGAGAAGGCTGGCTAGGGGCGTGAGTTCTCTCCACCAAGCACCAAAACACAGAAGAAAAAAAAAAGGAAAAAAAAAAAGAGAGCGAGAAAGAGAGAGAGCAAGGGGGGTGGGGGGAGGAAGGGAAAAAAGGGGGGAAAAGCAGACAGACACACACTTTAGATAAGGACAATTAGTCACCAGCGAGACCCTGTAGGAAGAGAGGTTTAAATCAGAGGGATTTAATGAGGGTGCTCTGTGCCTTCCCTGAAGCCATGCCCTCCAGCAACTCCCGCCCCCCCTGGTGCCTAGCCCCGGTGGCTCTCTTCTTGGCTCTGTTGCTCCATCTCTTCCTTTCCTCCCAAGCTGGAGACAGGAGACCCTTGCCTGTAGGCAGAACTCCAGGTTTGAAGGAAAAGACCCTGATTCTACTTGATGTGAGCACCAAGAACCCAATCAGGACAGTCAATGAGAACTTCCTCTCTCTGCAGCTGGATCCGTCCATCATTCATGATGGCTGGCTCGATTTCTTAAGGTAAGGCAGGGGCTTCCATGATCATTTTTTTTTTTAAGTAACAACCCCCACCCCTCCTATCTCCCATTCCAAGGGGGAAGAAGAAAATAAGCCAAGCGGATCTCTCAAAGAGAAGAAAGGAGGTTTTCCTCCTCCTGGAATATTTGCTGTGAGGCTGTAACTGGTGATTGAGAAAAGCAATGTTTTCTATTAAGATGCACATGTTTGCAATGCAGAAGGCATTTCAGAAACTTATCAGTTATGACTGAAGAAATGTTGTGCTTACATATATCTGCAATTAGTCTACCCGTCTCCTTTTGAAAAAGAGACGAGCTTCAGGACAGTTACAAAAGTGAAGAAAAGGTCTCCAGCAACAAAGACCCGAGAGGAATGTATGTATGTATGTGTGTGAGAGAGTGCGTGTCTGCGTGTGTGTCTGTGAGTGTTCAAGCGGGGAATAGCACGAAAATGGAATTTTCCACGGAAAGATAGTTTTGTCAGTTCTCTCCAACTCCCAGACAGAAAATGAATTTAAACAGAGGCTTGGAGCGATAGACAAGTGGGTCAGATTGTAAAATTTTTATTTTACACCCTCCACTGTCATCTCGATTGGAGGACTTTGTAGGATGCTTTATATAGACCGAAGCCCCCCCCCCCAGTCCCTCCCCCTTAAATCTCCTGCGGTAACTGCATAGTTTAATTTTTCTTTAAAGAAAAAAAAAATCCTCGCTCTGATCATAGCGTATATAAGGATAGCGGAAAGGGTTCTAGAAATACTCCGGGGATGTTTCAGAAGTCTGAACCCGGCACTGGCGGATTAGCAAACCCGGAGGCTTGGCTTCACAGACCCCCTCACTCCAGGGCTTGGAATCCCTCTCGCCGGTTGTTCCTGTTCAGCAGTTAGGCAACCACGATCCCTTCCTATCAGGGACAGAGTCGCAGTGTAAAAAAAGAAAAAAATAAAACAAGTCATCTGTAGTGCTGAATCCAAGTGCTGAGTTTTTAAAAATCCCTCCAAATTGGAGCCTCAGCTGCGGGCTCACCCAAAGAGTCTTGAGCGCTCTTAGTCTCCTTTCTCCGCCCTGAGGCCGCGACCGCTGCGCTTCTTTCGTGAGTATCTTTGACTCCTCGCGAAATTCGAGTTTTGCTTCTCGTGTGCGCCCGCCCCTCCCTCAGCCCTCTGGGTCTCCTCAGGACTCGGCCGGGCCAGCGGACTCTGCAGGTAGCGGAGGCGCAACATGGGGCTCTCCTTCCACGAGGAGCAAACCGCAAACCTTGCGTGAGGACTGAGTGGCTGTCGCCGCCGCCTCCCGGGCCGCTTCAGTTGCTGCCCGCGTCTCCGCTGGGAGGGCGGGAACAGCTCCGCCGCCTGGCGTCCTCCTTGGAAGCTCTTCCCCGCAGCGGAACGTGTCTCTGAGCTTGTCCCCAGGTGGGGGGCAACCGGGGTTTGCCGACTTACACACCCCACTTGCATTGCACTTATCCAGCTGCGCAGACTCCTTCAGGATTCTTTTTTAAAAAAACATCCTGTTTGTGCCAAATGCTTGCCACAGAAAAGATTCTGGAAGGCGGCATTGGGGGAAGAAGCCGTGGCGGGGCGTATTTGCATTGGCTGTGCAGGCTTCCGGACGGACCGTTGCTGGAAACGCCGATTCCGCAGGTCGGACGTCTCTGTCCGCGGAGGGCCACGCGCTTTCCTGGAACGCAGTCCTAGAGTTCGCCGCCGCCAGACTGCCCCGGCGGCCAAGACTTCTCAGAAAGTCCCTGAGCGGAATCTCCGTCCCCTCTCTCATATCTGTCCCCTGTATGATACTCTTTAGTTTCTCCATTTGGGTTTGGATTTTCAGAACCTGAACCAGCAAAGTGTTAAAAATAACGTATAGTAGTAAGAGCATCTACAATTGCTCTTTTCCCACCTCTTTCCGAAGTAGCAGCTCTTGTGTTAAAAAAACACACAAAACAAAACCAAAAACTAGGGAAATCCTGAACCTAAATAGCGGTAAATGCTATTGTTCTGGTGCTCCTCCGACGCGCAGGTTCCAACTTTCGGCAAACTTCACTTTCCCCATCGCTTCTAAACGGCTCCAAGTGGGAAGGAAAATAGATGGAGCCCCACTGGGAGGAGGGGAGAAGAAGGATACCTTTCTGAGATCACTCTGAATTACTGTAGGGGGTCAAAGAAATATTGCCTTTCCTGTGCAAAGCAGGGGTGGAGGTATTCACAGAAAAGCAAGGATTTACCGCGGGAATCTCCCTCGACCTGGTCTCTGGGAGGTGGAGGCGGTTGCTCTAAAGTAGTGGAAAAGCAAAATCAATTTAGGCATTAAAAAACAAAGTTAGAATCAATTTGACCTCAGGTGCCTGGTCTTGAGAGAAAGAAAGAGAAAGAAGATGGGTTTAACTTTCTCTACTGAAGTTGCGGTGCCCTTGGGGCCGAGGAGGCAGATCCCGGGGTTCAGCAGAAGTTTGGCAAAAAACGGAGCCCCGCGGCACGCGCGCTGCGCATCTCCTTCAGGAGCGCTTTCCCGGCAGCAGCAAAGCCGGGCAAACTGCGCCTAAACCCTTGTTCTCAGAGGTGTCCCCCCCACCCCCTTACACACTCTTAAGGAACACAATCTAGCCCTTTGGAAATTACTACCTTTGGCGAGCAGCGTCGGGGTGTCCGAGGGAGGGGTCCGTGGCCAGCTGGGCGCAAAAGGCAGGGTTGGGCCAAGGGCAGGGGCTACAGGCGCACGCTAGAGGCCGCGGAGCGGCCAGGAGCCCGTGCAGTCCGCGGGCTGTGGCGGACACCGAGCCTCTGAGCCTGGGCCAGGTCGCTTGCAGAGAGTGGAAAGAGGGCCCTGCTGGGGGGTGCTCGCGGCCTCCCGCCTTCCCTCGGGATCCTTTCCTCTCTTTCTCTACTCCGCAGCTCCAAGCGTCTGGTGACCCTGGCCCGGGGACTTTCGCCGGCCTTTCTGCGCTTCGGGGGCAAAAGGACTGACTTCCTGCAGTTCCAGAACCTGAGGAACCCGGCGAAAAGCCGCGGGGGCCCCGGCCCTGATTACTATCTCAAAAACTATGAGGATGGTGAGAAACTTGCTTCCCATTCTTGCGGGGTGGGGGAAGTTTGGAAAGTGGGAGCGAGCTGTGTGTGGATCGGGTGGGTGGAGGTAGATTTGGAGGAGAGCCTGGTAGAAGCTCCCCTGAAAAGCTGGTAGTAGCTGCAGGTGAGGGCACGCCGGAGTGTGCGACTCCTGACATGATTACGCAAAAGGGGCTTTCAGGTAGTCCAGGTCCCAGCAGCTTGCCTTCCGCTGGGCTGCTAAATCCCAAGGCCATGTGTAGCCCAAACTTCTGGAAGGCTAGTCCAGTGGGGAGAAGATGCAGTGGGTTTCTTGAGAAAATACAGGCGGGTTTATAGGCTATTAAAGGTCAGGTTCACATTTCATTGCTAAAATTCTAGAAAAAAGTGGCTATTGTTTTTATTTCTTGCTTTCCTGAGGTGAGAATCCAGCCTTTTTTTGAAACCTACCCTAAAGTTTTCTGAAATAATCCCTTTTAGATTGGTCCCTTGTTAGGGAAGGTTTGAAAATCTCCACAGTCGGTTCTCCTTTAGACTGCCTAATCTCATAGTCACATTAAAAAAGAAAATTAAAATGGGATTATAAATGCCAGCCTCCTTTCCTGCCAGGATCAGATGAGCTAAGTGTTTGGCTTTGAAAGTTCCAGATCCTGTTCCAGTGTGAGGTGGACCAATCTTTTTAGGTTTGAATAGTTGCATTTTCAGTAGGGAAAAATGGTATTTAAAAAATTTGTTTAGGGGGTTTGGTGTTAATATCTATGAACTTCCTGTGTGGGTAAAGGGACATACTTTTTTTCATACAGGCAAGATGGGAATTGGTGGGTCCTCAGCCACTGAGGCTGTTTAGATTAGATAGAAGAGGCATTAGTGTCCATTTTTGGAGGGATATCTCTGTCCTGCTGTTCCTTCTCCTAAGTGAGTTACAGTTTTATTTTTAAAGGGTTCAGGGACAGTTTCTCATAGCTCCCTGGATTTTGTTACACCTTGTCCTTATAAATCAGCAAAACGAGAAAATGCTGTTGTATTTTCTGGGGCTTTCACTGGATGGGAATTCTGGAGAGGTACTGGGATTTATTTCAAGGGTGGCTGAGAAACTTTTTTTTTTTTTTAAATGCCAGAATGGAGAAAGAGAACAAGGCTGAGACTTCTTGAGTTTGAAGTGTGAATAGGACTTCTTCTTTTATAACATCTGCCAAAGTGTGTAGGTATTTAAGGCTATATCTTTTCAAAGGTAAATGTCATTGCCATAAAGATTAGATTGCAAGTAGATTTTGCTGTCATTCAGCATAAAATCCTGAACAGCAGCTCTGTTGGTAATTTGACCCAGGGCCTTATAGCTCCCAGGGTCACTGTCAGCTCTTGTGATCAGACACAAGAAGGGAAAATATTAATGCTTTCCTGATGAAATAGCTCTTCTTAGAATCCATTTGAAATATTTCCTCTTTAGTTTGTAGGAAAACTTGTAAGAGCCCCAGGAACCACTGGGGGGAAATGACCATTTATAAGTTATAGGAATTGGCCTTTTTCTCCAAAACTTGTACCTAGGATTATATTACTGATTCATTGAGAACATGAGATCATCTTCAAATGAAGGATACAATTTGTTTCCCTTTGTAAAAGGAGAAAGTGGGCACCATGGGGAGAAAATAAATTGGCAAAAGACTGTGCCCCATAAAACTTCATAGAATTTTAAAAAATCAGAATTGGAAAAGACCTAAGAGATCATCTTCAATCCTCCCACCATTTCAGGGGCCAGCCAGTACAGGATCATTCCATATGGAATCCTTTTCTTGTTTTGTCCAACCTGGCATTAAATATCTCTAGGAATATAGTTTTCACCACTTCTATGGTAGAGAGTTCTTCTGTCCCATAGGTTTTTGCCAGCAAATTTATCCTGAGATTTTCCTTTATACATATTCCCTATATAGTTATAATTACTCATTTTGTATTTTTTAGATGTCTACCTTGAAAATAATTTCTGTCCTTGGCATATCATCTTCAAAAAAAGAGGTTTTGTCATAGCTGTTTTTTATCTAGACTACCTGGATTTAATTCTTTTAAAACTTTCTTTAAAGTCAGTTCTTCCAGACACTGATCTATTTTATTGCTCCTAGCTGAACTTCTTTGATTTATGTCTCTTGGTAATAAGATGCTCTGAACTATATCAGTATTTGAGTCCTTAGCAGAGTTAAAGAGAGTGGGAATGCCCTATTTCTGCCCTTTGATGCTTACATATCCTTAAGTCACCATGTTGTCTTTGTTGTTGCATATTGCATTGCAGAATTCAAGGCAAAATTGTTTTAGGTATAGTCTCAGCAATTTTGAAAATTATACTTCAGTTATTTTTCATTCAGTGACAATTTTCATCTTAAAATAATTAGGTCTTCTTAGTAAATGGCTCTATAATAGGCACTTAGGCATAAGTACCTTATTTTAAAAAATATGTACTGACTTAAACATATTGTATAATAACAGAGTCATGTGGCTTCTATTTTCCAAATAATTTTTAAGTACTTTAATGCACTACGTTTTCTCTTTCTACAGCCATTGTTTATCACTCTTGGAACTTCTTTGGTTACTCCTTTAATATACTCTATGCTTAGGCAACTTAAATTTTATAGAAACATGGTGATGATGGAGAAAATAAAAATTGGGTTGTTCTTCATACCTTGGAATCTTACCCTTTGCCTAACTTCCTCTCTGTCCTGTGATGTTATGCTTTTCTTGCTCTCAACAAAGAAATTTGGGTTAATCTTTGGTTCATAAGTTTGTTTTGCTCCAATCTGTCCTTCTTTGTTACATATTCTATGTGCTTTCTTTATATACCTGCCTCTTTGCTGCCATAACCATACCTTTAATCAAGTTGTACATCATTTATTATGCACATCAAAAACCAGCTTAATATTTCTAAAATATCACATTCATCATATCATCCTTTAAAAACATTTTTTTTCCAATTACAGTTGACATAACAATATTATATTAGTTTCAGGTATATCATGTCACTCTTTTGCTAAAAAATGATTATGTTTGGATTGCTTACAGAAATGTTTAAACTCCTCAACTTGGCATTCAAGGCCTTTTACATTTAAATCTCAGCTTACCTTCTGTAACTTGTGTTTTGATATACCTTTTAATACAACCCTACTTAATTTCACTGTCTTCTTAAAGCACTGTCTAAACCCCATACCTATGTTCAGCTGGTATATCTCTGCTTTGAATCCCTTTCTCTTGGCTTTATTCAAATCTCACCCCCTACCCTGCCCAATTCCTGAAGGCCTGTTGCAAATGCCCCTTATTTCCACAAAGCCTTTCCTGAATAAGGCATTCCATAACCATCTCTTCTTTCTCTGGACCGTTGTAGCTTTTACTCTTTATGCTGTTCTTTTGGCCCTCTCTACTTTCTTTTGCTTTTTCACTTTTCACACAGGTATTTGTTTGTTTTAACTTTCCAAGTGGCTCCGTTGGCTGAAGCAACATCCCGTACATACACAAAAAAAGGTGGTGCGTTCGTTCCTGGTTGGGGCACACGCCTAGGTTGCGGGTTTGATCCACAGTCGGGGCGTGTGTGGGAGGTGACTGATCGATATTTCTCATATTGGTGTTTCTCTCTCTCTCTCTCTCTAAAACAATCAATAAAAACATATCTTTGGGTGAGGATTAAAAAAAAGAATGCACATTCTCTATAGGAAGGGATCATATGTAATTATTGTGTATCCCCAAATATCTAGCATAATGTATGACACATAGTAAAACTTCGCCAAATATTTTTGGATACATAAAAGGTTAAGAGCACTGTTAAAGGCACTGGGAAAATGGAGGTGACCAGTGAAGAAAAGAATGACTACAAACATGAAGATTCTATTCATTTTTCATCTTCAGTGCATGTCCCCATGAAGTCCGCTTTTAAGGCTTAGTTTAATGACATTCTTCATTTTCGTAGCCATGTACTCTTTATCTTTGGTAGTCTAAGTTGTCTTGGTTTCATGCGCTATATTAAATCAACCTTACCACTTGGTTTAACCCTTTGCACTCGCTTGCTTTTTTCTCGATTCCTTTATTCTAATGCTAACCGTGTCCAGTCACACTTGACATCCGAGTGCAAAAGGTTAAAGCCTTGCACTGGACTCCACTATTTTTTTTATTGTATCTGTTTCTTCTGTGCTTTTACTTTTGTTTTTTCTTGTTAGTCTTATGTAGTTGCTATGTCTAACTTTTCAATTCCTGATTAAACAGTGCCTTTCACAAGTTTATTATTTTTGTCTCTATTTCCTGAAGATTTTCTCTTCAGAGAGCTTTTGAAATCCTAAATGATCAGTGTGAGTACACTTTGTAAACTCTAAGGCACCATACAACTATTATTATTGTTCTTTTCTCCAGGAACTTTTCCTAGTTTTAGTAGAGGTGAGGTAATTAATTCTTTTTCTTTCTATCCCCATTCCATTAATGAAGACATATGACATAAGAATAGTACAACTGCCAAAATACATATTTACCTTGAACATATCCACCTTCCATTATCTCATTTTACTTCACCTAAATGTTTCTTGAAATTCAATTATACTTAACAAGTATTTATTTATTTAAAAAGAACAAATATTTATTGATTATCTACTTTGTGTTTAGTTTCATGCTGAACAAGGAATGGCAGAATATCAAATAAAAAGTACTGTCCTAAATCACCATTAGAACACAACAGTAAAAAACTGCTATAGGTAAGATTTATAATCAGTGTTAAGAAAAGGAGTCCAGCTGGTGTGGCTCAGTGGTTGAGCGTAGACCCAGGAACCAAGAGATTGCCAGTTTGATTCCCAGTCACACGGCTCAATCCCCAGTAGGGGGCATGCAGGAGGCAGCTGATTGATGATGTTCCTCCCTCATCGATGTTTCTATCTCTCTATCCCTCTCCCTTCCCCTCTCTCTCTCTGAAAGAAAAAAAATCAATTAAAAATAATTTTTTATTGTGGTGGTTTTAGAATATGTTCTTAAATTCTTTGATACTTTACATCTAGGATATGATGATTGACTTCTCTTGAGTGTAGACTGGATTTAATGACTTGCTTCTAAAGAAGAGAGTCTTAAAGGGGAAAATATTAACTTTCTGGTGGAGAAAATGATAGACATTATTTCAGCAAAGTGATCAAGGTTAACATCAGCAGATAAGTCATGTTGATATCAGGTATTTCCTGATATGATGTGATCAGAAGGGCACTTCACCTTTGTGATATTCTTTTCCCACATCCACAACTCTCTAAATCTGAGAAAACAGATTGAAGGACACTATAAAATATCTCACCTGACCCTTCAAAATACATTGTTCTTGCTGTCAGTGAACTAATAATTTAGTGAGATAATAATTTATACTGATAAAACTGAAGAGTAACACAAAGACAATATATAATAAAGTGCAAAGTAGAACATAATAGTTTTTCAGGGTATAACAGGAAAAGTGGAGATGAATACTTGCCAGACTTAGATGGGAGTTAGGTTGGGCCTTTTCAAAGATGGGTAGATTTTGGAGGAAGAGACAAGGAGAGAGGACATTTAACTAAAAGGAAAGAGCATGAACCCAAGCCTAAGTATGTGTTTGAGCACATACCTTAACCCTAACCCTAAACCTTGGCTTCATTGTAGGTACATTGTTAGAAATTATCTTAACTCATGTTGCTAGAACCATGTCAAATTTTTTATAGACACTCATTTGCACATTTTTGTTAATTCAGAAATGTTTATATTTTTAAAAAGCTGTAAAAATAAAGTGCATGTTAGAAATTACACTAAGAAAAGCTCATATTGCTAGAATTATGTCCAAATTGAGTTTTAAGAAGTTCTTATATTTCTGTTAGCTCCAAAATATGTAATTAAAAAAAAGAGAAGAAAGTACCTATTTGAGAGGAAGGTTTGGTTGGGTAAATCCAGATTAGATTATGAGAACCTTGCATTTTAGGTGTAGTAAAATGGAATTGGCCCTATAGGAAAATAGAGGCCATTATAAATTCTTTTACTCCATTGGAGAAGGGGAGGACATTTTCAGCCTGAGCAGTGACCCTTGCCCTCTCCCATTTTCCTTTTCCAAATCATTGCACACATTTAAGTACTCTAGTATGTTATAACTGCACTTGATGAGGTTTGAGTTATGAAGCATGTTTGAAAGGTAATTAAAATTGAATTATTAATTTGATTCTTACATTACAGGGCATATAAAAATTTTTTTTTAGAATTTGCTTGATAATTTTTGTGTTACCCTTCCTTTTTTTTTTTTTTTTACTCTTCCTTCTTTTACAGGGTAAAAATAGCCCTGTATTTTATTATATTCATTCACTCATGAACTTGATCATTGAATAAACAGCTAGTTCCAGACTCTAGTTTGACACTGAGGCTGGGAAGATGAATGAAGCCCAGGTACTATTGTCACATTACATACTACTGATCTCTTGTCACTTAGCAACGTAAGCCAAAAGTAGTTTCTGGAGATTTTTAAACCCAAGAAAAGCTTCCATTCCAGCTTCATCATTTGGTATTTATGATTTGTCTGCCAGTAACTTTAGGGTTTGATACAATTTAATATTATATTAAAGGATTTATTTTCTGTAATATTTGAAATTTGGTAACCAGGTCCTGAGTGCAAGCTGCAGCTCACTGTACCCCTGTGAATTTGAATGTGTCTCACAAAGATATAGTCATCATGTCAAAATTTAGTCATTGTGGCCATCTGTATAGTGCTTGAAGTAATAAAGATCAGGATACTCTGATCTATTGCTTGTAGAAGTGGCTTAATTAATTTGAGTGAATAAAAAAGTCCAGTAAATAAACCTTCCAGTCTCAACCACATTTGTATAATTATCACCTGGTCATTGAGGCCAAAGTTAATTCATACAGTTGTGTGTACCTGTACAACACAGATTGTGCTACTGTTGTCAGTACAAAATATCATTTTTCTTGCCAAAGTTATTTAAATTCTCTCTCCTGTTCTCCCAAACACTCTTGTTGAGATGGGTACTTCATGAAGAAAAGAAGTTTCTTTCAAAATTTCCTGGGCCTACCAGTTACATGGTCTGGGCTCCTGGAGTCAGGAGCCTCTTCTGAGAATCCTTCATCAAAATGGATTAGATGTTAGGGAATCTTAACTTCAGTGCTTCTTAGTATCTCAATCAAGTTTTCATTTATCTTAGTGTATGAGGCAATGGATTGGAACTCTAAGAAGTGTGTGTGTATGTTTATGAGGGAGGGGTAAAGGAAGGAGGAGGGTAAAGGGGGAGAGAGGAGAGAGGAATACCTAAGAGAGACAGAGTCAGGGAATATGAATATACTATAGGCCCGGTGCATGAATTTGTGCACGGGTGGGGTCCCTCGTCCTGGCCGGTGATCGAGGCCTATTGGGGGATACCTATCAAGGGTGGGGGAGCTGGCCGGCTGCGGGGAGGGAGGGGCCACAGGAGGCCAGTGGGCGGGGAGGGTTCACGGGAGGTTGGCCGGGTGGAGGGGAAGGAGTCGTGGGAGGTTGGCTGGCTGTGGGGGAGGGGCCATGGGAGGTTGGCTGTGGGAGCACACTGACCACCAGGGGGCAGCTCCTGTGTTGAGCGTCTGACCCCTGGTGGTCAGTGCACATCATAGCGACTGGTTGACTGGTTGTTCTGGTCATTTGGTCATACCGGTCATTTGGTCATACCGGTCATTTGGTCATAATGGTCGCTTAGGCTTTTATATATATAGACTAGTGGCCTGGTGGACGAAATTCGTGCACAGTAAAAGGGGATTAATTAGAGGAAATATTTTAATGTTGCTATTTGCCCGTTCTCTATAATAGAAGTGTCAGAGATGAATGAAAATTAATAAAATATATATGAAAATCTTCCTCCTGTCAGAGTCTGGGGCGTGCTGCAGGACCCAGAGTCAAGTCCCCACCCACCCGCGGCACCTCAAAATCTTGGGAGACCCACACCCGGCTGGCCCCACCCCCACTGGGCAAGATCCAGACCCAGCCGGCCCCACCCTTGTCAAGCCCCTCCGGGCGGGGGGTGGGCAGCCTCAGGTCCCCTGTCAAGCTCTGCTGGGTGCGGGCACAGCCTCAGGGCCCCCGTCAACCCCGCTGGGCGGGGGGCGCAGCCGGAGGTCCCCTGGCCCAGGGCGAGAGGAGCAGCCTGAGGTCCCCTGGCCCAGCACCAGGGCAGGGGGTGCAGCCTGAGGTCCCCTGTCAAGCCCTATTGGGTGGAGGGGGCGCAGCCCCAGGTCCCCTGCCCCGGCTCAGTGCCGCACAGCCTCAGGTCCCTGCTGATTGCTCGTTAAGGCTCGTACGGGAACTCAACCTCCGCTGTGGGCGCAGCCATCTTGTGTTACAGAAAACCCGCCTCTGCTGTGGGTGCTGCCATCTTTGTGATGCTGTGATGGTCAATTTGCATATTCCCTCTTTATAGGATGAGCATGAGAGAATTTAGTGTGTTAATTTCTTGTCCATGGTGATGTAGGCAAAGTAAAAACATTTCTAGACTAGTGGTTAGTGCTGTAGAAGGTATAGATACTTGTTGAACTCCTTTATCCTTTGATTTCATGATCCGATTGAGTTGGATTCAATTCTGACCCATTTTCTTCACTATAGTAAAGTGAAAAATGTTATTTTGTTTAATTCAGTAAACATTTTTGATTATCAACTGTATCCAAACTTAGTGCTAGATATTGGGGCTGCCAAGAGAAAACATGAACTGTAATATTAAAGTCTTACATATTCAACAGAATTTCACAGTGGTTTCTAGTGTCACCACTCTAGTTAGACTAATCTCTGTCTAGTTCCTCTACTTTGAACACTCATCTTCCATCTTGTATTAACATTTTTTTCTTGTCCTTCAAGCTCTACCCAAGTCCTTTCTTTCATTAAGCCTTTTGCTAAGCCAATCTCCAGTAATCCCCCCCTCATTTTCTGAATTTTTCCGAAATTCTTCTCTGAATACTCAATTCAGTTTAACCCAAGTACCCCAGAATTTATGTTTTATTGACTTAAAAAGATAATTTTTGTCTCTAGGAATTGACAATAAAAACACAGGCATTGACATGCACATAAAATCCATATAGAGATAATCATCATCACACTGTATAGAACAGACACATTAAGTCAAACAAAGTATGTTATTTACAAGCTTTAATGCATGTATTTTACTTTTTGTGTGGCAAAGAGTGAAGAATGAAAAATATAAGCTGCATATTTAGAAAAGATATAGGTACATATTTGTATCTATATGTTTATAACGAAGGAGTTGAGCGTTAAAACAGTACCTTATTGTCACTTACTCTGGAAAGGCAACAACACCTTGAAGGTTGGAAGGTGAGACTGGAAAGCTGGGAAAGGTAAATTGCCCAGACATGGGACATTATTCTGAAACACTATGAAAGAATGGATGCTTTTTTGCAGCTTAATAATAGTAATAATATAACCTAACATTATAGAGTGCTTATTATTTGCTAAATACTATTTTAAGCAGTTTACACATTTAATCCTCTTAGGAACCCTCTGAGTAAAGTACTGTTTTCCTCATTTGACAAATGGGGAAATGGAGACACAGAGTGATTAAGTAGCTTGCCCTGCTAATGTAGTGTGAAAGAGGGACTCAGTGATGTCATTCATTAAACCTGCTATGAGCTTCATAAGGAGACTTTGGCATTAGTCTCAATCCTTTTCCTAACTAACCATGTGCAATTGGGGAAACTGTTCACCCTCCTGAAGCCTTCCTTATCTATAAAATGAAGAGAATTTACTACATTGTCCACATGTAGCATCTATTTTTAAAATTCTGTGAATTAAAGATTTTCTTAGATACACATGCAGGAAATAATAGCAATGAAAACAAGATAGGATATTTTCAAAGGTTAAAGGATGTACAAGCAGTAAGAGCTATAGGAGTTCAGAGTAGGGGCATTAAATGAGAGCTAGAGTAGTCAGGATAGGTGTCTAGGAGAAGGAGTCTTGACCTGACCTTAAGGCTGAATACTACTACTACTACTACTACTACTAACAGCTATTGTTTGTTGATCAATTGTTATGTTTGACTTATGTTTCCCCTTTTAATTCATAAATCTATCTGATGAGAAGTGTGTGTGTGTGTGTGTGTGTGTGTGTGTGTGTGTGTGTGTTTGAAGAAACTGAGACTCAGAAAAGACAAGTGACTTGCTCAAGGTCAGACCAGGATTAGAATCCAATCTTCTCTTCTCTTTTTACAATGTTTAGATAAGAGAGGGATCCAGTCTTTGATTCATTCATTATTTCATTTATTCATCTATTAGGCACTCAAAAGGCCTATGTTAAGCATAGGCTTCCTATGAGGATATTCAAATGACTTGTAAGTCAGGTCACAAAATACTTGTTATGTACAACAATGAAATAATAATCACAGAGGGGAGAACCAAGATGGTGGAGTAGGTAAACCCCTGTACTCACCACCTCCCACAACCACAAAAGAATTACAACTAAAATACAGAACAACCATCAAACAGAACCACCTGAAAGCTGGATGAATGGAAGTCCTACAACTAGAGAAGTAAATAAGAAAGCACATTGAGACCAGTAGGAGGGGCGGAGGCGCCGAATGGGCTGATCCGACACCCACATGTACTATTTTTTTAATTGGGAGGGAGATAATCTCTGTGGAGGCTGCTTGTGAGCAGCAAGGAGTCCTAGCCCCACACCAGACCCCCAGCCCAGGGTCCCAGAGCTGGAAAGAGAAGTCCCCATAGCTACAGGATGTAAAAACCAGCGGGGATTGGGCTGAGTAATGGAGGCTGCTGGAGACTCAGGGGTTCCTTTGAAAGGACTGGCGCACAAACTTACAAGGTCATGCTTCCTCTGAGCTCCAGTGCTGGCCACTAGGTGGCGGTTCTGGGAGACCCAGACACATACTGTGATGAACTGGATTGTCTGGAATCCAGACAGGAACTCTGGGGCAGCTTTCTCCCCGAAAGGGGTACTTGAGAGGACATTATTCCTGGGCTGGGACATCCCCAGTTGCAAGGCTGACTGGCAGCCATATCTGTTTGCTCCGCCCTGGTGATTCCCTGAGACCCCCCACCCCATTCAATTTGCAGCCCCACCCAACCTGTTTGCAATGGCTTTTTCATATGAATGGCTTGTCTTGTTCAAGCTCCAGACTTTGCTAAAATTTCTCAAACAAGCTGCAGCTGCTGACAGCATGCGCCAGTCCTATCAATAAAAGGCCCAAGACCTGGCACTAGCACCAGCCTGTTTTGCTTCACAGCTGGGCCTTTCCTGGGCACCTCTAAGCCCAATACAAATAGCTCCTGCAGGTTGTCCCCAGGCAGTGGCTGACTGCATCTCCCTGGAGGCCCTAGAGTCAGTGTACCTGGTGGACAGCTTCAGACCATAGCAGATTACAACTCTACACATCCAAAAGTGACACACTCCAAGAGGCAGACTCAGTGAGCACCAAAGCCCCACTGAAGTAAGTCCTGCTCCATAGGGGTATTTTCTGCATAACTGCTTTTCCACTGTAGTCACAGCTGGTCCTCACAGCCAATTGGCCTGGAGGTCAATTCCTCCCAGAGATGCCAATAGCAATCAAAGCTCAACTATAAGACTGTGCACACAGCCCACACAGGGGCACACCTAGAGTGCCCAGCTCAGGTGACTGGGGAGGCTGAGTCACTGGGCCCTATAGGACACCTACTACACAAGGCCATTCTACAAATTCCAAGAGACATAGCAGCTCTATCTAATATATAGAAACAAACACAGGGAAGCCAAAATGTGGAGACAAACATATCACAAATGAAAGAAATGGGACTAAGCAAACTACTAGACACAGAATTCAAAACCATGGTTATAAGGTTACTCAGGGATCTTCATGAGAGCTTCAAGGGACTTTGTGAGACTTTCAAGGATCTTAGAACGTCAAAGACATGGAAAAAGACCAGTCAGAAATTAAGCATACACTAACTGAAATAAAGAATAATTTACAGGGATTCAAACGTAGAGTAGAGGATTACAAGTATTAAATCAATGATTTGGAATATGAGGAAGCAAAAAACACCCAACCAGAAGAGCAAAAAGAAAAAGGAATCCAAAAATATGAAGATAGTGTAAGGAGCCTCTGGGACAACTTCAAGCATACCAACATTCGCATTTTGGGTGTGCCAGAAGGAGAAGAGAGAGAGAGCAAGATACTAAAAACTTATTTGAAGAAATAATGACAGAAAACTTCCACTACCTGGTGAAAAAAAAATGGACTTACAAGTTTAGGAAGCACAGAGAGTCCCAAACGAGGAACCCAAAGAGGCCCACACCAAGACACATCAAAATTAAAATATCAAGGGTTAACGACAAAGAGACTCTTAAAAGCAGAAAGAGAAAAGCAGTTAGTTACCTACAAGGGAGCACCCATACGACTGTCAGCTGATTTCTTAACAGAAACTTTGCAGGCCAGAAGGGAGTGGCAAGAAGTATTCAAAGTGATGAATATCAAGAACTTACAACCAAGATTACTCTTCCCAGCAAAGCTCTCATTTAGAATTGAGGGTCAGATAAAGAGCTTCACAAACAAGAAAAAGCTAAAGGAGTTCATCACCACCAAACCAGTATTACATGAAATGCTGAAGGGTATTCTTTAAGAAGAGGAAGAATAATAAGAAAAAAAAATATGAACAATAAAATGGCAATAAATACATATCTATCAACAATTGTACCTAAAAATCAAAGTAACGCTAAAACCATTTTGACTTTTTGTTCAAATAGTATATCACTGTGTGATTTGAAAGAAATCCTAGAGTCTCTTTGAATGCCATTCATCTTAATAAAGCTGCTTTGTGAATTTGAATGCTAGTCAGCTGAAGAAGAGATTTATAAAAAGACCTGGTTTATTATTTATTAGAAACAGACTAAAGAAGGCACAAGGTAGTCATTTTTGAATATCTCCTTAGTTGTTTCCAGGAGAAAAATAATTACATTTTATATTTGTAATGTTCTTTAAAGATTATAAAAACTCTATTCTGTACAGAAACTATGTATAGTTTTATTTTAAATTTTGAAATTTCTGTTTTATAAATGAGAAAAACTCAGAGAAGTTGCTCAGAGTAACATGGCTTTTAAGTGGCAGAGCTGGCATTAGAACTCATTACTTCTGCCTTTAAAAGCCTGACACTTTTAAATGAGATATCATAGTTAATAATCCTTTCACTCCACTGCATTGAACCAGATAGTACTCTTTTTTTAAAAAAATGTTATTGTTTAAAGTATTACAAATAGTAGTACACATGTCTCCTTTTTTCCCCATTGACCTTCCCCTGGCATCCCCTACCCCGCCCCCCCCGGGGGCACATTAACACCGCCCCCCCCCCCCCCCCCCCGTCTTGTGTCCATTGGTTATGCTTATATACATGCATACAAGTCCTTCGGTTGATCTCTTACCTCCCCCACCAACCCTCTCCAGCCTTCCTGCTGTAGTTTGACAGTCTGTTCGATGCTGCTTTGCCTCTGTATCTATTTTTGTTCATCAGTTTATAATGTTCTTTTTATTCCACAAATGAGTGAGATCATGTGGTATTTTTCTTTCACTGAATGGCTTATTTCACTTAGCAAAATGCTCTCCAGTTCCATCCATGCTGTTGCAAATGGTAGGAATTCCTTCTTTTTTACAGCAGCATAGTATTCCATTGTGGAGATGTACCACAGTTTTCTAATCCACTCATTCTGCTGATGAGCATTTAGGCTGTTTCTAAATCTTAGCTATTGTAAATTGTGCTGCTGTGAACATAGGGGAGCATATATCCTTTCTAACTGGTGTTTCTGTTTTCTTGGGATATATCCCTAGAAGTGGTATTACTGGGTCAAATGGCAGTTCCGTTTTTAATTTTTTGAGGAAACGCCATACTGTTTTCCACAGTGGCTGCACCAATCTGCATTCCCACCAGAAGCAAAGGAGGGTTCCTTGTTCTCCTCATCCTCTCCAGCACTTGTCTGTTTGTTGATTTGTTGATGATAGTCATTCTGACAGGTGTGAGATGGTACCTCATTGTCATTTTGATTTGCATCTCTTGGATGATTAGTGACTTTGAGCATGTTTTCATATGTCTCTTGGCTTTCTGAATGTCCTCTTTCGAAAAGTGTCTATTTAGGTCCTTTGCCCATTTTTTGATTGGATTGTTTATCTTCCTTTTGTTAAGTTGTATGAGTTCCCTGTAAATTTTGGAGATTAAGCCCTTATTGGAGATAACATTGGCAAATATGTTCTCCCATGCAGTGGGCTTTCTTGTTGTTTTGTTGATGGTTTCTTTTGCTGTGCAGAAGGTTTTTATTTTGATGTAGTCCCATTTGTTTATTTTCTCTTTAGTTTCCATTGCTCTAGGAGCTGTATCGGTAAAGATATTGCTACAATAAATGTCTGCTATTTTGCTGCCTATGGCTTCTTCTAAGATTTTTATGGTTTCCCATCTTACGTTAAAGTCCTTTATCCATTTTGAGTTTATTTTTGTGTATGGTGTTAGTTGGTGGTCTAGTTTCATTTTTTTGCAAGTATCTGTTTAGTTTTCCCAACTTCATTTATTGAAGAAACTGTCTTGACTCCATTGTATGCTCTTGCCTCCTTTGTCAAATATTAATTGAGCATAATGGCTTGTGTTGATTTCTGGGTTTTCTGTTCTGTTCCACTGGTCTATATGTCTGTTCTTGTGCCAGTACCAGGCAGTTTTGAGAACTTCTAGCCAGGCTCACCAGATAGTACTCTTGCTCTGTGGTAGTTGGCCAATCTGAAATGGGCTCTGTGGGAAGCTAGAATGGGTTTTTGTGAGAGGCCATTTTGTTTGTAGGTGTGCTGGGGTCCAGTTTAGTCCCAGATTCTTATATCTTTTACTGTTCTTCATTGACAAACTCTTGCACAGGCCACAGAATGCCATTCTTGGACATCTATAACCTGAGTCCCAGACTGCCTTGAGCCTGGGCTCCATTTCCAGGGTGAGGCTAGAACCAGTCCAGAGAAGGGATGGAGGGGACTTTGAGAGCACTGGGTGGGAGAGCACTATCACTGAAGAGATTTCCAACAAAGAATTTCAAAGCCTTTTTAAAATTTATTTTATTATTATTTATCATTATTGTTGAGGAATTACAAATATCCCCCCTTTTAAGAATTTCAAAGCCTTTTAAACACAGACATTCATTAGCTGTCACAGTGCATCCTGTGGGAGGGAGGAGGAGTCTGTTCATCTTCCACAGAGGAGGCCCATTGTGAATAAGCAGAGAAGCTAGAAATAGAACATGAGCTTTTTGGTGACATAGTCACTGAGCCATGCACACTTAAAAAAAAAGTTTGTAATCACCAGTGAGACAAATCTTTGCATACCAATTAGTGCCCTAATAGGTATATTATTTTCATCTGGGTGTTTATTTCCTTGCAGTTGTTGAAAACCAGGTTGTAGACTTATTTGCTTGGCCATTATGAATCCCCTTGGAAGAGTAGACTCAGGTTAAATCCATTGAGGTGTAGATTCAAAAGAAGCTACATACAGGCCATGCTTAGCCAAGTTAAAATCCATAGGTGAAACTAAACCTGTAACCTAAAACCATTAGAAAAATAAGTGCTATTGTTTCATAGAACATTTGTAGAAGTAAATGAATGGCACCCCAGCCCAAAGGTCAGGATTTTCAACATCTTGTAGCAGAAAACTTACACTTATTAAATGTCTTCACTAGGGGTTTTTGTGTTAGTGGATGACTGAGGTCTTTTGTTTCTTCTGTTTTCCTCATGGCAATAAAGTTGAAATTTAGCAAGCTTTCAAAATGAAATTTCTCATAGAAGTTATAACCACAGGTTTTAAGTTTTCATCACCTAAATGTGGAACAGAACGATTCAAAACTTGGGGGGAGGGGAAAAGAGAGTTGAGGACACATGTGGTGTGTATCAAAAATCAGTGTAAATCAGGAAGGTGTGGTAAGGGGGATTTCCTGTGTTACAGAACTGCTGAAATAGTGCTCCCCCACCCTCCATCAACACATTCCAAATGAAGGTACTGGCTTTTTCTGACACCTTGCAGAGATGGTTTGCCCCTCAACTGACAGTATCGTTTCCTTGAAGCTTCAATCAACAGTTTGCAGCTAGGAAAAACTAATCGTTGGGATAATGTGTTCTTTGATTGTGTCCTTTCTTTTGTTCCTCTTGAGTTTGGCAGGTATCTTACCTGTAGGATGGGACCAGACTAGTACATCTTAGCCTGCTGTTGTTGTTTTTTTCACCCCTGCTGTAGGATAATTCATTTCTAGGTTTCTAGATATGAAAATAATAACTACCAAATTACTGAGCACTTATACTGGGCCCAAGTACTGGGCCAAAAGTTTTTCAAAGGTGATCAGATTTTCTCCTCACAATCCCATGAGACTGGTACTATTAATTATCCCATTTGAGAGGAGTTAGTCAGTGGGGAAGCTTTAACAAATATTGGGTGCTATACCAATTAAATAAATCTCTGGGGTTGAGCTGAGGCATTGAGATAAACAAAAAAAAATCTCCCCAGGTGTTTCTAAAATGCACACCAAGGTAAGAACCTCTGGGTGAAGTGATTTGTGTAAGGTACCTCTGCTGGTCTGTTGTGGAGTTAAGGTCTAGATAGAATCTAGAGCCTGAACTTTAATGTGTATGTGAATCACCTGGGGATCTAGTTAAAAATGAGATTCTGCATTTCTAACAAACTTCTACGTCTTGCCCATACTCCTGGTCTGGGGACCATACTTGGAGTAGCAGGCTTTTCTAGTTGATACTAATATTAGTACCCGGAAGGGAAAAATGTTTACTGAAAGGCAGTAAGCAGCAAGATGGGGAGTTGGGAGGGACTCATCCATTTTACTTTAGTGATGATGGCAGGGATCATGGATTGGCTATGTACATTTCTCAGTGTTTTCCTAGGAATAAATAACCTTTTTCAGATTATTGTCCCATTCCTGAGAACTCCTGGAACTTTAAGGCTGGCAAAACTAGTATAACTTCACTTGTTTAGATGTTTTCATCTGTTAGTCAGGTAGAGATGTGGGTTGTAATTTGCTAAATTGGTCAGCTTTTTAAAACTTTTTCTCCTTTTCTTCAAGGAGGCTGAAACAGGAGTTCAGATAGATGAGAAATTATAAGAAAAACATAGGTTTTCAGTTAAATATTTCAATAAACATTTGTTAAGCACCGGCTATATAACATAGTATTTTAAAAAATATATTTTTATTTATTTCAGAGAGAAAGGGAGAGGGAAAGAGATAGAAACATCAATGATGAGAGAGAATCATTGATTGGCTGTCTCCACTGGGGATTGACCCAACAACCCGGGCATATGCCCTTGACTGGAATTGAACCAGGGACCCTTCAGTCCACAGGACGATGCTCTAATCCATTGAGCCAAACCAGCTAGGGCTAACATAATATTTTGTTAACATTGCAATATCTTCTCTCTTTAGGATACAAAAACAAATGGAATATAGTCTTTGCTTTAATAGAACTCACACTTTAGTGGGGAAACAATGACATAAAATAGATAATGATATGGTAGAAATATGAATAGATAGATTACAGAGAAAGAAATATGAATAGACAGAAGTAGCTGAGGAGACTTTATAGGTGTCACCAGACAAATTTACTGTTGTTGTTATTTCCTCTGTATTAAGAATGATTTTATAATTTTGAGATTAAGGGTACAGGTGATTCTCATCAATTACATGCATGAAAAAAAGTGAGATTAAATGTTCTTCTAGAAACAACAATATCAGTAACATCATGGTGCTAGAAGCATTGTCTCAATCTTTTTTAAATGGATTATTGAGCTATAATTTACATTCCATACAATTATATACCATTTAAAGTATACACGTCAGTGGCTTTTAGTATATTCACAGATTTGTGCAATCATCACCACTATCCAATTTAGAACATTTTCATCACTCCAAAAGGAAACCTTGCACCTCTTAGTTACCTCCCCCAAACTATCCTCTACCCCTGACCTGGCAAAACTGTTAATATACCATCTGTCTCTCTGGGTTTGCCTATTCTGGATATTTCATATGAATGGAAAGAGGAAATTAAGGCTAAGAGAGATTAAATCTGTTAGTAATACAATAAAGCTAATAAGTAGCCGAGTCAAGATTTTATATCTAATGAATGGTCCTCACCCCACCCGTGGAAGGCAGTTTGACTGTAGTACTTGATTCCTAATGCTTCCTTCAGATTACTTTTTCTAAAAAAGTGAACCCAGAGTAATAAGCAAACAAACAAACCTTCTAAGCCTCTTTTATTGGCTCTGCCTATTGACAGTGACATTGTGTAAGGTATTCTCTCAAACCCAAGTTGTGTTTTAGGGGTACCTCCAAGAAAGCAGTCCGAGAGAGCAGGGGTTGACCAGATGTCCGGGCCCGCAGGGGCGGCAGGGGTCTGTGAGAGAGGGGGTTGACCAGAAAACTCAGTGAAATAGTATACTTTCTTTTGGTTATGGGACACCATGGTCTTGGCCTAGAGAGGGATGGAGCCCTTGGCTAAAGTGGTCTATTTAATGGTGTAATTCTATTTTTTCTTTTTTAAAATATATTTTTATTGATTTCAGAGAGCAAGGGAGAGGGAGAGAGAGATAGAAACATCAATGATGAGAGAGAATCATTAATCGGCTGCCTCATGCATGCTCCCTACTGGGGATGGAGCCCACAACCCGGGCATGTGCCCTGACTGGGCATGTGACCTCTTGATTCATAGGTTGATGCTCAGCCACTGAGCCACATCAGCTGGGCTATTGTATGATTATTTTTAAAAATATATTTTTTAAATTAAATTTATTGGGGTAGCATTGGTCAACATGAACATATAGGTTTCAGGTATGAGTTTTTATGTTACAAGACTTGTACATTGCACCACCCGAAGTCAGATCTTCTTCTGTCACCATATATTAGGGCTCACTTCTCTCCCTACCCCCCGTACTTTTCTTTATAAAAGATTGTTTATAAAGCAATTCATTACTGTTTACCTCTTTATTTTTTAAAAATTTCCATTTAAATTTTTCTTAAATTTATTGGGGTGACATTGGTTAATAAAATTATGTAGGTTTCAAGTGTACAATTCTATAATACATCTTCTGTATGTTGCATTGTGTTTACCATCCAAAATCAAATCTTCTTCTGTCACCATATATAAGACCCCTTTTATTCTTTGCTAATTCGCCTAGACTGCTTTTTTCTTCTTTAGATAATTTTTTTTCTTCTTACTTAAGTGTAATGACCTATAATATTTTATCTCAAGGATATCTTTTCCTTTTCTCTGCTTTTTGGATTTTGCCTAGAAGTGTAGTTTTTCTTAAGATAGAATAAGTTAAAAAAAAAGAATAAGTTCACCCTTATTTTGAGACCTAACCTTTTCCCTACAAGTACATTTCTCTTGAGTTCATGAGTATAATGAAATCTTTTCAATGCAGTGCCAACTCTCTTTTTTGCCTTGTTAACTGCCTTTGATATTTCTCATTTGCAATTTGGTTTTACTGTTACTGTCCTATCCCAGGCCTTCTACAAAAATAGTAACCTCCTGATTGGTGCCAGTGGCCCTGATTTCTTTGAATGAAGGAAATAAATGATTACTGAGCACCTACTCTTTGAAAGGCACTTCATAGTACATCTATTTTAATCCTCAAAGCAACCCAACCAGGCAGGTTTTCCAAATACCACCATTTAAAGATGAGGAAACTGAAGTTCAAGGAGGTTGAATAACTTGTCCCAGCTTTACAACTAAGACTTAGCAGTCAGAGCTGATGATTTTAAAATCTGTTTTTCAACAATAGTCCATTTTATAATCTCATCACATATAGAGTACATAGTAGGTGGTCAAAAATACTTATTTGTAATGGATTCCTATTTTAACACACAGAACAACATTTAAAAGCCAGAGAGGACTAATGATCCTCTTACTGTGGGAATCCCTTTCACATGTCCTGTGTGGTCCAGGGTTCTGGTTCAGGGTTCAAGTACTGGAGAAGGGCTGCACACAAATGAAGAGACTTGAAGAAATTTAATTTGGCGATATGGGGGGGCCAGGCGGTAGTCCAACTCTAGTGGGAGAACTACTACTCTGCTCTGGCCCTGCCATCCCTTTTATTGAGGCTATGGGAAAAACACCTTAGGCAGGAAATAACAGAAATTTACACATAGCCCTTAGGCAGGAAATAACAGAAATTTACATAGGACAAACAGAGGTGGAGGCTGCTTCAGCTAACAATGTCTCAACTAAAGGGTGAGTGGTTAGAGCAATTAATGTTGTTGACCAGCCTTCCTGGCTTCCTGTCAACATCTCTCTTTTAGTGAAATTGATTGGTTTCCGGCATCTCCCCCGTTTTCTTTCCTTAAAAAATCTTGCATATACAGACTAGAAATAAACATATAAGAACAAAAAAATGAGACAAGCAACAATGGCTATGCTGAGAGTCAAATCAATCAGTCTGCAGTAAGTTTCTTTCTGGGCCAACAGTTTTTTGAGTCCCAGTTTCAATGTCCAACAGTTTTTTGAGTACATGTCAGCAATGGTATCTGGATGGTGGACAAATGGTGGCAATGCAGATCCAACCTCTGGTTTGGTCCTGGGCATCCTGCAGCGACGCACAGCTGCTGACTGCTAGTATGGCAGAGCGTCGTCAGCGTCTTCCATCTCTGGACTGTTCCTCCTCTTGTCTTCATGGCTGGAGCATTCCTGTTAATTCCTCTCTGTTGCAGGAATCCACATGGTCTTGGAGTTGTTTTCTGAAAATATACAAACATATTCTCGACCAAAAGGTTAATAAAGGAATCTTTTCTATAAATTTTATTTGGGATCTTTTTTTATTTTTTGCCCAAATGATTTTCCTTTGGCTTATTTTGATACCATGTGTGTTTTTCATGGGTGTCCTGTTGTTAGCATTACAAATGAAAATTAATTTTCAAAGAAAAAATATTTTCTGGATATTTTTCCTTACATAATATTTTTCCACTCTCCCTCCCTTTTTTGATTTAATTATTAGGAGGCTTTTGGAAAATTTTTATAATGCAGTCTTTAAATTTTAATTTTTTGCACAAAAATATGACTGCTTTAAGGTTCATTACATGTTAAGCAATGTTACCATGAAATGAACTACCAAAAGAAATTTTAGTTAATACTGTAGAAACAGCTTTTTGTCCAGTATAATTTTTCTTGAATATTTACTTATTTCAATTAGCCAATTTAAATTAATCTGAAAACTTGACTACTATTTTACTGTCAAATTTAATACTCTAACAACAATCTTAGTTTACCCTGTAAATATTAGTGGAAAGGATTATTTGCATCCTTGAGAAAGCCCTGAGCATTCCTGGTGTTAGGCTGGATTTAGACAGGGCAGCTGCTGTCAGCCAAGTCTCTGTTGCCTGGGTCCAGATCTGAGCTGGACAAGTCTCTGTCGGTCACCTGGGTCCTGATCTGAGCTGGGCATGGGAAGCGTGAATCAGCCATGGGGCAGGAGACCTCCCTCAGAGGGGCTAGGGTTCAGGCCCCTGCAATGTTGGGGGGGGTGAGGGTCTGTGCCCCACCTCTGTTGACCCCCAAGTTCTCTCCTGATGGCCCCTCTGTGACTGTGCCTGTCTTAGGTTATTCCTCCCCTGAGGAATCTTACCTGTCTCTGGCTAACCAGCCATCCTCGGGGGCCAAGCAGGGTGATGTGAGGTTCAGTTTTGTCTCCTTGGTAGCCTATGCCCCTATGGCCTCCATGCCCAGTACCTGCCTTGGGATCCCCTCGCTTGCTGGCGGGGCCCTGGCATTGATCACATATCTCGGGGAACCCAGGTTTCTTCTCCAGGGAGGGCCCAGCTCACGCCATTGTGCGAGAGACAGATCCATGGTACCAGCCACCACGAGGCTTCAACCTCAGCAGGAACAGAGAGTTCAGGCAACAGCTGTGGGCAATTGGATTGTAAGAAGAGGGTCCCTCTTGGCAAAAAGAGCAAGAAGGGCCAATATAGAATGCTCAAGTGCCTTCACAGGGGGCCTTCCACACAGTGCTTTTAAGTTGCTGCCAAACATTCAAAGAATTAGTTTGTAAGTTTGTTTGGTATATGCTGTTGTAAAATATCAAAAATTATAATGACATTGTAGAATAATATCATGTAAGGATATTCTTTGCTCTAGGCCATGGCAATTCAATTTTAAACTAGAAGAACTATTTAGAAATATTTAGTTACTTCATTTTGCCCTTATTAGAGGCCCGAAACCTTCATAACATTTAAAGTATATTTATTAATTTTTATTTGATAAGGCTTTCCATGTAATTTCAAGTATATTAGATCTGTTAAATTTAAAAAGATTTCCTTTAAGAAGAGAGAATAAATTTCTTGTATTACTCCGGGCCCTTGGAGCTTTCCAAGAATCATCTCTGTTAAGGCCTTGAAATTTTTAACATGGAAAAAAACCATCAAATAAATATATATATATATCCATATATGATTTAAAAATTATATTTTTTATAATTATGTAATGCCCCGGCCAGCGGGGGGTCTTCTAACGGGGGTACCGAGGCGGCGCACCTAAGAGAATGAGAGACAGACAAGGGACACAAAGAATGGAGGCAAGACAAAGGGGTTTCTGATCAAGCCTCCAAATTTTACTTTTTACGGCGTTCCTTATATGTGGTTTCTAGAAGGGGAGATGTCTAGGAGAGATGGGGGCTGAAAGGGTCATGTGGACTTAGATAATTGACTAAGGTCGTAAAGGGTGCTGACTATAGATAAAGAATATGGCGGTTAAAGGGCAACTATGGAAAGAATGCTTTGTCCTCAGGCAAGAGGAGGTGGGCCTAGTTTCCGTGAGTTTCTGTTTCAGTAACTTACTGAAGTAAGGTCAGAGTTAATCCTTTGACCAACTCTTGGCTCCTGACAATCTTAAGATATCAAATTTAAACTTTTAGAGCTGGACAGTTAAATATTTAGCATTTTGTCATTTCAAAATATCTAAACCTTTAACTTTATTATTTATATAATTAAGCAGACTTCCAAAAAAAAATGTTTTGCTGCCAAACGAGTTTGGAGGAAGTTTGTAGCCATTCAAATGCAAATTACCACATTTCTTAGCATACTGGGAGAGTGGGCTTCCATATTGGATCTCCACGTGTCTCCCTTTCCCCACATCCTGCTTACTTTGGGGGAAGCATCAGCAACAGATCTGGCCACACATTTTTTCATGCTTAATAGATAAAGACAAATCTCAAATTTTTTCTTTCTTTTTCACTTTCCAAAGTAATAACTAGCACCCAATTTGGCCAAGATTTGAATTTCTCTGCGAGTTCTTTTATAATTTTTAAACAAGACCTTAAGTAATCTCATTGCAGGAGAGCAGATAGCCTTGCCCTCTCCTGCCACCTTTGAATTTCTCCGCACCAGAGGCCGTTTCAGCAGTGGAGTTTCACTTCTTATTACAGATTTTAAATTACACATACAAACTAAGATTTTAATTTGAACAACAAACCACATTTCTTTAAGCATGCAAACCAAAACTCTATAATAAAGTTTTCTTTATATTTATAACCTAATTCTTCCCCATTAGCCTGGCTGAAAAAGAAGTTCCCACCCTACTTACAGTTCGCAACTCTGCAGCTGGCCGTGGGCTTTTGCGTGCGGTGAACTTCCCTCACCTTTTTCCGGTGAATTTTCCACACCTTTTCTCGGTGTAATTTTTTCCTTCCTTCACTCTTAGGCGAAAAATACCTTCTCCTCCAGAAGTCCCTGTTTGGGCACCAGATGTGGGAATCCCTTTCACACGTCATGCGTGGTCCAGGGTTCCAGTTCAGGGTTCGAGTTCTGGAGAAGGGCCGCACACAAATGAAAAGAGACTTGAATAAATTTAATTTGGTGATATGGGGGGCCAGGCAGTAGTCCAACTCTAGTGGGAGAACTACTACTCTGTTCTGGCCCTGCTATCCCTTTTTTTGAGGCTTTGGGGAAAACACCTTAGGCAGGAAATAACAGAAATTTACATAGGACAAACAGAGGTGGAGGCTGCTTCAGCTAACAATGTCTCAACTAAAGGGTGAATGGTTAGAGCAATTAATGTTGTTGACCAGCCTTCCTGGCTTCCTGTCAACATCTCTCTTTTAGTGAAACTGATTGGTTTTCGGCATCTTACTATAAAATAATGATGCTTAAGGCCTTACTGCACTTTCATCTTAGAGTAGACCTCTGTCTCTGGTATCTCTACACTTGAGTGTGTGGTGCTATTTTTTTTTTTAAATTAAAAGAAAGTTTTTTTATTGTTTAAAGTATTACATGTCTCCTATTTCCCCTGATTGACCCCCACCAGCCACTCCCACCCCCGAGGGCAAGCCTCCACCACCCCAGTGTCTGTGTCCATTGGTTATGCTAATATGCATCCATACAAGCCCTTTGGTTGATTTCTAACCTCCCACCCCCCTGCCTTCTCTCTGAGGTTGGATGGTCTGTTCAGTGCTACCTTGTCTCTGGATCTATTTTTGTTCATCAGTTTATGTTGATCATTATATCACAAATACAAGTTAGATTATATGATATTTATCTTTCTCTGACTGGCTTATTTCTTTTAGCATAATGCTCTCCAGTTTCATCCATGCTGTTGCAAATGGTAGGAATTCCTTCTTTGTTTATAGCAGCATAGTATTCTATTGTGTAGATGTACCACTGTTTTTTAATCCACTCAGCTGCTGATGGGCACTTAGGGCTGTTTCCAAATCTTAGCTATTGTAAATTGTGCTGCTATGAACATAGGGGTGAATATATCTTTTCTGATTGGTGTTTCTGATTTCTTGGGATATATTCCTAGAAGTGGGATTACTGGGTCAAATGGGAGTTCCATTTTTAATTTTTTGAGGAAACTCCATACCGTTTTCCACAGTGGCTGCACCAGTCTGCATTCCCACCAGCAGTGCACGAGGGTTCCTTGTTCTCCGCATCCTCGCCAGCACTTGCCATTTGTTGATTTGTTGATGATAGCCATTCTGACAGGTGTGAGATGGTACTTCATTGTCATTTTGACTTGCATCTCTTGGATGATTAGTGACTTTGAGCATGTTTTCATATGTCTCTCGGCCTTCTGTATGTCTTCTTCCAAAAAGTGTCTATTTAGGTCCTTTGCCCATTTTTTGATTAGATTGTTTATCTTCCTTTTGTTAAGTTGTATGAGTTCCCTGTAAATTTTGGAGATTAAATCCTTATCTGAAATAGCATTGGCAAATATGTTCTCCCATGCAGTGGGCTTTCTTCCTTTGTTGATGGTTTCTTTTGCTGTGCAGAAGGTTTTTATTTTGATGTAGTCCCATTTGTTTATCTTCTCCTTAGTTTCCATTGCCCTAGGAGCTGTATTGGTAAAGGTATTGCTACGGCATATGTCTTATATTTTGCTGCCTATGGAGTCTTGTAGGATTTTTATGGTTTCCTGCCTTACATTTAAGTCCTTTAACAATTTTGAGTTTGTTTTTGTGTATGGTGTAATTTGGTGATCTAGTTTCATTTTTTTGCATGTATCTGACCAAATTTCCCAGCACCATTTATTGAAGAGACTGTCATGACTCCACTTTATGCTCTTGCCTCCTTTGTCAAATACTAATTGAGCATAATGGCTTAGGTCTATTTCTGGGTTCTCTGTTCTGTTCCATTAGTCTATATGTCTATTCCAGGCAGTACCAGGCAGTTTTGAGAACAGTGCCTTTGATATCTGGTATTGTGATCCCTCCAACTTTGGTCTTTTTTCTCAGGATTGCTGAGGCTATTTGGGGGTCTTTTTTTATTCCCAATGAATTTTTAGAGCGTTTGTTCTAGGTCTGTGAATTTTGCAGTTGATATTTTAATGGGGATTGCATTGAATCTATAAATTGCTTTGGGTAGTATGGACATTTTAATGATGTTGATTCTACCAATCCACGAACACGGTATGTTCTTCCATTTGTTTATGTCTTCCTCATTCTCTTTTTTTCAATGTCCTGTAGTTTTCAGGTCTTTTACCTCCTTAGTTAAGTTTATTCCTAGGTATCTTAATTTTTTGTTGTTGCAATGGTGAATGGGATTTTTTTTTTTTTTTAGTTTCTCTTTCCGTGAGTTCATTATTGGTGTATAAAAAGCCATAGATTTCTGGCTGTTAATTTTGTATCCTGCTACATTGCTGAACTAATTTATTAAGTCTAATAGCTTTTTGATGGAGTCTTTGTTTTTTTTAATGTACAGTATCATGTCATCTGTGAATAATGACAGTTTTACCTCTTCTTTTCCAATTTGGATGCCTTTTATTTCTTCTTTTTGTCTGATAGCTATGGCTAGCACTTCCAGTACTATACTGAGCAGGAGTGGTGAAAGTAGGCATCCCTGTCTTGTTCCTGTTCTTAGGGGAAATGAGTTTTAGTTTTTGCCCATTGAGTATGATGTTAGCTGCATGGTTGTCATATAAAGCTTTTGTTATGTTGAAGTATGATCCCTCTATTCCCACGTTGCTGAGAATTTTTATCAAGAAAGGGTGTTGGATTTTGTCAGATGCTTTTTCTGCATCAATTGATATGATTATGGGATTTTTGTCTCTCAATTTGTTCATGTGATGTATCACATTTATTGATTTGCAGATATTGTACCATCCTTGCATTCCCGGAATAAATCCCACTTGGTCATGGTGTACGATCTTTCTAATGTAATGCTGGATCTGATTTGCTAGAATTTTGTTGAGGATTTTAGTATCTGTGTTCATCAAGGATATTGGCCTGTAGCTCTCTTTCTTTGTGGGGTCTTTTTCTGGTTTTTGAATTAGGGTGATGCTGGCTTCATAGAAAGAGTTTGGAAGTGTGCCTTGCTCTTGAATTTTTTGGAAGAGTCTGAGGAGGATAGGTTTTAGTTCTTCTTTGAATGCTTGGTAGAACGCCCCTGTAAAGCCATCCGGACCAGGGCTTTCGTTTGCTGGAAGATTTTTGATTACTGCTTCAATTTCTTCAGTAGTTATCAGCCTATTCAGGTTCTTTGATTCTTCCTGATTGAGTTTTGGAAGCTTGTATTTTTCTAAGAATATGTCCATTTCATTTAGGTTGTCCAGTTTGTTGGAATAGAGTTGTTCATAGTATTTTTTTCATAATCCTTTGTTTTTCTGTGGGGTCGGTTGTTACTCCATCTCTTTCATTTCTGATTTTGTTTATTTGGGTCCTCGCTCTCTACTTCTTGGTGAGCCTGGCTAGAGGTTCATCAATCTTGTTTATCCTTTCAAAGAACCCGCTCTTGGTTTTATTGATCTTTTGTATTGTTTTTTTTTTCCGTCTCTATGTCGTTTATTTCTGCTCTGATCTTTATTATTTCCTTTCCGTCTGCTTACTCTGGGCTTTTCTTATTGTTGTCTTTCTAATTCTTTGAGGTGTAGGGTTAGATAATTTATTACCATTTTTTTCTTGTTTTTTTGAGGTAGGCCTGTAGAGCTATGAACTTCCCTCTCAAGACTGCTTTCACTGTGTCCCATAGATTTTGGATTGTTGTATTTTCATTGTCATTTGTTACCAGGATGCTTTTTATTCTTTCATCTCTTTGATAACCCAATTATTGTTTAATAGCATGCCATTTATTTGATTTTTTTCATTGTTTTTATTGTAGTTGATTTCTAATTTTATGCCATTGTGATCTGAGAAGATGCTTGATATGATTTCTATCTTCTTGAATTTGAAGAGACTTTGCTTGTGTCCCAATATGTGGTCTATCTTTGAAAATGTCTTGTGTGCACTTGAGAAGAATGTATATTCTGTAGCTTTGGGATGAAATGTTCTGAAGATGTCAATTAATTCAATCTGATCTAGTGAGTCAATTAAGATTGATGTTTCTTTGCTGATTTTTGTTTAGAGGATTTATCCAGTGGTCTCAATGGGGTATTAACATCCCCTACTATGACTGTATTGCTGTTGATCTCTCCCTTTATATCTTCCAGAAGTTTTTTTTAAATATATTTCAGTGCTCCTGTATTGGGTGCATATATGTTTACCAGAGTTATATCCTCTTGTTGAATTGCTCCCTTTAGTATTATGAAGTGGCCTTCCTTATCTCTTATTATGGCCTTGACTTTGAGGTCTAATTTGTCAGATATAAGTATTGCTATCCCAGCTTTTTTTTTTTCATTTCTCTTTGCCTGAAAATTTTTTCTCCATCCTTTCATTATCAGTCTGTGTGAGTCCTTTGTTCTGAGGTGGGTCTCTTGTAGACAGCATATATATGGGCCATGTTTTCTTATTCATTCAGCTACCCTATGTTTTTTGATTGGAGCATTTAATCCACTTACATGTAAGGTTATTATTGATAGGTACTTGTTTGTCACTATTTTTATTCTTTATGCCTGTGTTCCTTCTTCTCTTTCTCTTTCTTCTTTTTACAGCAGTCCCTTTAGCATTTCTTGCATTGCTTGTTTGGTGGTAATAAACTCCCTTAACCCTTTTTTATCTGTAAAGCTTCTGATTTCACTTTCAATTTTGAATGATAGTCTTGCTGGGTACAGTATTCTTGGATTCAGTCCCTTGCTTTGCATCACTTTGTATATTTCATTCCATTCCCTTCTGGCCTGATATGCTTCTGTTGATAAATCAGTTGATAGTCTGATGGGAGATCCCTTGTAGGTAATTTTCTGTCTCTCTTTGGCAGCCTTTAAGATTCTTACTTTGTTGTTGGCTTTGGCCAATTTAATTATGATGTGTCTTGGTGTCGGTCTTTTTGGTTTCATCTTGTTTGGGGCTCTGTGAGTTTCTTGGACTTGTGTGGGCTTTTTCTTCCCAATATCAGGTAAGTTTTCTGTCATTAATTCTTCATACAGGTTTTTTATTCCTTGCTCAGTTTCCTCTCCTTTTGGCACCCCTATTATGTGGATGTTGTTTCGTTTTGTGTTGTTCCAAAGCCCCCTTAGTCTCTCCTCTTGTTTTTTAACCCTTTGCACTCACTTGCTTTTTTTCTCGATTCCTTTATTCTAATGCTAACCGTGTCGAGTCACACTTGAAATCCGAGTGCAAAAGGTTAAGTATTTTTTTCCCTCCAGTTGTTGCTCTGCTTGGGTGTTTTTTCCTACCTTGTCTTCTAGTTCACTGATGCGGTCCTTAGCTTCTTCTAGTCTACTGTTGATGCTTTCTATTGTGTTCTTTATTGCAGCTATGTTATTCTTCATTTTCTTGGTTCTTCTTCATTTCTTCTTGGTTCTTACACATGTTGTTGAAAATGTCTTCCATCTTTTTCAGCGTCCTTATGCCCATTGCTTTGAATTCTTTCTCTGACAAATTGCTTGCCTCCATTTCGTTTACTTTTCCCCCCAGTTATTCCTCCTTTTCTTTTGTATGGGGGCTGTTTCTTTTTCTTCCCATTTTTGCTCCTCTCAGGCTGCTGTGGCTCACTCTCTACCACATTGATCAAAAGCTACAAAACACACCTCAATAAGCCATGACAGACAGGGAACAAAACATGAGTGTATTCATGACACTGATAACCCCAAATAAAGGTGACCACCAAAGAAAAGAGACTTAGGTGAGAGAAAAGAGTGCAAAAATGTTATGGAGAAAAGGTAAGAGAGAAAAGAAAAAGAAGAAAAGAAGGGGAAAAATATATACATAAAAGGGGAGGGAACTCCACAAAACCCACAACTAAACCAAAAAATGCAAGCACCGAACACCCAGAAAAAAAGGAGGGGAGCTGAATCTGAAGAAGCAGAGCTTATTTCCAGAAGATAAGGTAAAGAAATTGAATGAATGGGGGAATGCCCACGTTTCCGTATAGAGGAGGTAGAAAGAGAATGAGTGTATAAGAAGAAAAGTAAAAAACAAAATACTCAATAAAAATAAAAGATTTCCCCTTTCTTTAATCCATCTATCTATATATTCATCTATTTTTTGAAAAGGAGAATAGTGTAGGGAGTAGATAGGCCTGAGTTTGGTGAGTGAATCTAATTAAGCTATTAGTAGAAGAGGAGAACAAGTGAGGAGAGGAAAAACAAAAGCATAAAACAAAACAAAAAAACTAAAAAATAAACAAATACACAACAACAAGAAAAATATTGGCCAGTGAAGAAAGGGAAAAGAGAAGGGTGCATGGACTTGGAACAGGGGAGAGGAAATTAGATTTATGAGTAAGCCAACAGAGACTACTATAATGGTAACTAGAGGCCCGGTGCATGACATTTGTGCACTGATGGGGGGAGGAGGGGAGGGTAGTGGGGAAGTGTCCCTCAGCCCAGCCTGCGCCATTTTACAGTCCGGAACCCCTCAGACTGCAGGGGCGGGAGAGGCTCCCGCCACTGCTGCTGCGCTCATCAGCCATGATCCTGGCTACTGGCTAAGCAGCGCTCCCCCTGTGGGAGCTCATTGACCCTTGGTGGTCAGTGTGCGTCATAGTGACCAATTGTTCTGCTGTTCAGTCAATTTGCATATTAGGTGTTTATTATATAGGATGTGTCAATAGAGTAGATAAAGAAGATAAATTTTTATCAAGGAGTAAAAAGAAAGGAGAGAGAAATATTAAAGTAGGAACAGGAGAAGAGAAACAGGATGAAAAAGGGGGAAGTGAGGAAGAAAGGGTTGGCATAAAGGAAAAAATGAGATAGAGTAAAATAATGATAAAAAATAAAAAAAAAAATAAAAATAGAATGTAGGACACTAATCCAAAAAAATCAAAAAAATCTACAATAGTAAAAGTGTAATATGCTAATTAGACCAGACAGCTGAACAACCTTCCGGATGAAGCTGGGGCTGTGAGGGCGAGGCAAGCTGCTGTGGCTGTGAGAGCTGAGCCCCTTGCACAAATTTCGTGCATCGGGTCTCTAGTTTATATATATAAAAGCCTACCAGCCGACCAGCCAGTAGCTATGATGTGCACCGACCACCAGGGGGAAGACGCTCAATGCAGGAGCTGCCAAGCAACAACTTTGCAGAGTGACCTCTTGCACTCTGGGACCCCTCGGGGGATGTTGGACTGTCAGCCTCGGCCCGATCCCCGCAGGCCAGGCCGAGGGACCCCACCAGTGCATGAATCTGTGCACTGGGCCTCTAGCAATAATACTAATAATAAAAAATAAAAATAATCATAAAAAATAAAATATTTTAGTTTCTTAAGTAAAAGAAAAGAAAAAGTGAAGAAGTAAAGTTTTTTCCCTTCAGCTGAGTATTTAATATCCCATGGGGGCTGGTCTAAGACCCCTCTCCACTGTTCTGTCTTCCACGTCTCAGCTTCCTGCTAGATAGTCAGCACTGTGTTGAAGCTCCCAGCAATCCACCGCTCCTCTGTGTCAGATGCCACTGCCTTGGTTTCAGTCAGGCGGGATCAATCTGCCTGCTTGTGTGGTGGTATTTTTTAAAACACTATATATTCTGTGCCATGCATAGGGCCTGGCACATAGTAGGTGTTTGATAAATATTTGTTGAAAGAATAATGAATGGGTTAGGTTGTTGTGGTCTGATATCCATCCAAATTGAAAACAAAGATCTTTAATTCACTTAACTTGAGGGTAGTTGTCCTTCCAATGGCTGTTACTGGATCTTTGTTTACAACCACCATTAACCAGAAAAGCCCCAGTATCTATAGAGAACCTATGAGTCTAACATTATAAAATATTCTCTTGTGGAAAATAGAGGTCTTCAGAAGCAGTGATTTGCATGTGAAGAGGGAGCTCTCACATCTTGAGAGTCTTGCTGTCTTCAAGACAGTTTGTTTTTTCAAAAGGAAAAAACGCAGGGAAAAACTAAAAACAGACAAAAACTAAATGGACAACTCTTAGTAATTGGGTATGAGGAGGGAGTAGAATTCTTGAATTTTGTTCTCAGCCTGGCAGCTGATTTATTCCTCCATTTCCAGTCCTTGCTTTGCTCCTCTAGTAGCCTCATTTGCAATACTAGTATAGGAGAGGGCTATGGTGACTATATAGAAGTGAGCATTGTGAAAACTTGATGACATTGTTAGGCTGATGAGTTACCATCATGGAGACCGATATTATGCTCATCTTCTGGAAGTCCTGGTTTCTTAAAAGTTGGAAGGCCTTTGGAAATAACTGGGAGCCTAGGCTGAGAAGTAAACTTTCCTTGGGAATTAAGGAATATAGAGTGGTTTTTTTAATTTTATGCATATTAAACTTTGATCCCTTTTTTTTGGTGTTTTTAGTCATCATCAAGGATATTTGGAAATGAAGGGATGTTCTTTTTTCTTTTTTTCCCCACAAACTGCTTAATATTTGGGAATTAATGAGCTAAAGATAATGATCATGTACCATTGGGTCAGTCACATTTACAATATGGCAAGGCCACTTGGGAACCAATTGTGAAAGGCTTTTCTTGAGAGATGAAAATGGATTGGGATTGGAATTATCTCTGAAAGTTAACTTGAGGGTTAAGTTAAAGGGTTTGTATTTTATTCTTTAGACAATAGAGAGCCAAGGAAGGGTTGTAACTAAGAAAATTGTATGTGATATTTTAGAAAGATTTTTCTTATGGCTCATAGGACAGAATAGAACAATGGTAGATTCCTGGCTGCAGAGGGACCAAAGAGAGGCTAGTGAAGATATCCAGGAGTGAGATGAGGAGGATAGGCTACATTAGTGCATCAGTAGTGGGAAAGGAAAGGACAGAGAGTTATTACAAATGAAAAGTTGACAGGACATGGTAATTGATTTGATATGGATAGTATCCTTTACAATTAATTTGTGCTCCAGTTATAACATGAAAGGGAGACCTTTTTTTTTTAGAGAATTCACTGGGACCAAAAAATCCTTATAAACTGAGGGATTAATAGCATCAGCATGAGTCAAACTTAATTAAAAAATTTTAGTCAGTGCAGAGCAGGTTTTTGGCTCTGTCATGTCAATTAGAAACAATCCCCTTTTCTACTGTTTTTTTTTTTTTTTTACTGACTCCTCTCCCCAAAGGCAAAATAGTCAGACAATTCAGTAGTTGAGTATGGGGTTAAAATGTTTTCAAATTATTATTACCTGGGAAGGAAACACTTTTGTATTTGAGACTTCCCCAGATATATATGGCATATCTATATGACAGATAGGTATGAATCTAGTTAACGCATACTGGTAGAGGGAAAAAATCTTTCCTGTAGCTAATACTGCACTCTTAAACCTGCTCTGTTATCCTCAAGTTATATGTTCTTGTTTATAAATAGGGATTAGGTGAGTGAATAGATGGCCCAGTTAATCATCATCATCGGTGGTGTTATCATCATATGGCTATTTTTATTATTAATGACATTTATTAAACTTTTCATATGAGCTAGACATTGTACCCACATTATACCTGCTATTTAATTAATTCTCACAAACAACTTATGAGGTAGGTACCATTTTTATTATTGCACAGGCTCAGAGCTATTATATAACTCGTTCAAGATCATATCGCTAGTATTTGGCAGAGCTAGGACAGAACTCAGATCACTTTGACTACAAAGCACTATTTTATCTGGTAAAATACTTCCAAGTACATTTCTAATAGACACATGGGGAGCATCAGTTTTAGAGCTAAAAATCAGCAGCACAATATTGTACCTCCTAAAGATAAATCTGGTTATAGGGGCTTGGAATTATTTATAAAATATTTGATACCATGTTTCTAGGCACCTATCATTTTGCTATACTAGTATATGGAAAACATTTCAACAAGTCAATGACTAATAGTAATGAGTCACTATCTGCCCATGTATTTGTTTTTTTTTTTAATTGTGGTAAAAACATATAACAATTTACTATCTTAGAACTAATATATGAATTCAGTAGTGTTGTAGGACACAGAATCAACTTAAGAAATGATTTGCATTTCTATACACTAACGATGGGCTACCGGAAAAAGGAAATTAGAAAACAAATCTCATTTATTATAATATCAAAAAAAACAAAATGCTCAGGAATAAATTTAACTAGGTGAAAGAGGAGTGCACTGAAAACTATAAAATGAAAGAAGCTAAAGAAGACACAAATAAATGAAAAGACATCCTGTATTCATGGATTAGAGTATTTAATATTTTAAAATAGTCATAATACCCAAAGCAGTCTACAAATTAAGTGCAACACCTACTGAAATCCCAGTGGCATCTGGCATTTATTTTTATACAGAAATAGAAAAACAGTCCTAAAATTAATTTGGAACCACAAGTGACCTCAAATAGCCAAAACCATTCTGAGAAAGAATAACAAAGCTGGGAATATCTCACTTTCTGATTTCAAAATATATTTCAAAGCTACCATAATAAGAGAGTATGACACTAGCATAAAACAGACATATAGATCAATGGCACAGAATAGCCCAGAAATAAATCCATGCATATACAGTCAACTGATTTTCACCAAGGGTGCCAAAAATATACAATGGCAAAAGGATAGCCTCTTCAACATATGGTGTTGGAAAAAGTGTATATTCATTATCCATAGGCAAAGAAATTAAATTGGACCTTTATTTTATACTATGCAAAAAGCCAAGTGAAAATAAATTAAGAGTTAAACATGAGATCTGAAAGTGTAAAACTCCTACAAGAAAACAGGGGAAAAGCTTCACGATCTTGGTCTTATAAATTATTTCTTGGCTATGATAGCAAAAGCATAGGCAACAAAAGCAGAAAAGACAAGTGGGACCAAATCAAACTAAAAAGTTACTGCACAGCAAAGGAAAGAATAGTAAAGAGGCAACCTGTGGAATAGGCGAAAATATTTGCAAATCATATATTTGATAAGGGGTTAATAGCCAAAATATAAGGAACTCCTTCAACTTAATTGCAGAAAAAACACAAATAACCCAATTAAAAACTTGGTAAAGGACTTGAATAGACATATCTCCACATTAGACATATAAATGGGCAAGGGTATGTGAAAAGATGCTCAATATTACTAATCATCTGAGAAATACAAATCAAAACCACAATGAGATATTACTCATACCTTTTAAGATGGCTATTATCAAAGAAATAAAAGATAAGTGTTGGCGAGGAATTAAACGGTGTACAGTGTTGATGGGAATGTAAAATGCTGTAGCCACTATGGAAAACAGTATAGAGCTTTCTCAAAAAAATTAATCTAAATACCATAAAATCCAGCAACACCTCTTCTGGATATTTATCCAAAAGAATTGAAATCAGGATATCGAGATACGTGCACACCCATGTTCTGTGCCGCGCCAGCACAGCCAAGGGTTCAGCAAGCCTGAGGGAGGGTGGCGAAAGATGTAGAAAAGACAGACAAAGAGAATAAGCTGGGTCTAGGTGGATCTCCTGTGCCTGGCTAAGGCCACAGAGAAAAGATCCAGACTGCAAGCTGAGCCTTTATTTTATAGTCATAGGTAAACAAGGTAGTGGTCACCATAGTTACAATGTTCTTGTGAGTTTCACTTGTTTTGGCAGCACTTACTGCAGCTCCCACACCCCATTAGCTACCCAGGAAGGAACTAGGGAGCGTCATAAGGTCAAGCTTAATTATGATAAGAGGGCTATGCCCTCTAAGCTGGGACTTGTTTGTGGTTTGCCAGCAGGTCAGTCCAAGGCTTAACCCTATAGCCGCTCCCTACAATGTTCATTGCCACATTATTCACATTAGCTAAGATATGGAAACAACCTAAATATCTATCAGTGGATGAGTAGATAAAGAAAATGTGGCATACTAGTATACATATAATGGCATATTTTTCAGCCTTAAAAAGAAATAAGTCCTGATCTATGCAACAACGTGGATGACTCTTGAAGATGTTATACTAAGTTTTAGAGATATATGGTGTACAACATTGTGTAACATCTGCTGTAATAACACTGTATTGTATACTTCACATTTTAAGAGATTTGATCTCATGTTAAGTGTTTTTGCTACAATAAAGATTTCTAAAACTCTAAAGCTTATTATATGAGTAAAATAGGATTTTAAAGTGTTCACTGTGACTCTTTTTGGTATCTTAACTCAATTGTAAGATCTTTGAATGTGGAGTTCATTTTATTTCTTCCATACCCATGCTTTTAAAATGGTGGAGAACCACACAGTAGATAAAGCTTTGATTAATGGATATATTTACTAATTATGAGGAAAGTAAGGACATTCAAACTGATGGAAACTGATATCTTTGAACATTTACTATGTGCCAGATACTGTGCTAAATGTTTACTATATTTTGTTTTATTTAAATATTTATAAAACCCTGTGAGAAAAGTATTACTACTCATCTTTTAGAATGAGGTGTCTGAGATTCAGAAACATAGTTGAGTTGTGTGAGAGATTATGGTTAGTAAGATTTGAAACTAGGTCTTTGTTTTGTGTTGTTGTTTTTGAACATTTATTTATTTTTCTTAGTCCAGAAACATCTCTTTAGCGACTAATAACTTATTGAGACCTTGGGAAAAAATTTATCATCTTAACCATTTTAAGTGTACATTTTAGTAATGTTATGCCCAGGTAGTTTTGAGTCTATGTAAAGCTATCTCCTCTCTATCTCCTTCACTTTTGTCAGATTTATGTTTTACATTAGTAATTCTATAGTACATTTGCATGGTATATTATTGAGTCATCACATGATTGGCCCATAAAGTGATCTGTGGCAGGAAGGACTTTGTACTGAATGAAGTTAGAAAAACTCCATTGGGAGGGTTCATTCATCTGGGTAGATTCATGTAGGGTAACAAAAGATCTACAGAGGCTAGTTCTCAGAGAGTTGGAGGCACTCTGTCTGCTTCCTAAGCTGGCCAGAGCATCTCTTGGACCCCCTGTTACTAAGAGAACAGTAAGAACTCCCCGTCAGGCAGTGTGGTTGATTAATTCAAAGGAAGGCAAGATATTCTCGGATATTTCAAAGGTTTCCCTCTATCTCCAAAAGGACCCATGTAAGATGCACTGCTCCATTCAGAGCCATAGTCAGAGATCATTCAGAAGATTATGTTCTATGTAAATAAAAATAAACAGTCAAACAAAACAACAGAAAAAAACCAGGCTTGGCATGGACCATTTAATTGAGTTCTTTCAGGACACTAACTTTGGCACTTCTTAATTTAGGGTTAAGCTGCAGTCTTCATGTGGGTCTGATGTCATTTTGTGTACAACCCCCCACTCAATCTTTGCATCAGAAAGCACTTTATTAGAATTTCCACAAATGACAAAACCTTCTAAGTAAGTTTTTTTAACGAGGCCCTCTCCTCTTCTCCCAAACATGGGGTCTTTTTCTCCTCAGTTGTCTACTCTGACATTTCAAAAAGAAGAGAAAGATAGGTGTCTCTGCCTTTTGGGGAACTGTGGGATCTTCCATTTAAACTTGTGTGTTTTGCTTTCTTGGCCTGTTTATATAAATATAAGAAACCAGAAGCCAGTAAAAATAAAAAATCATGAAGTTATCCATGAAACATGCAGAAGCAGCCTCCTTGAATGATAAACAAGCTCAGCTGCAGGAAGATCTGTGGTCTGATATTCATTACTGAAAAACTTCCACTGGATGGACAGTTTGTCCGGATGAGTTAATTAATTTTAAGAGCTCTCTGTCCTCTTAGAAATATACCATTCCAGATTGGCTGAAAACATGTTTACTTTGAACATTCATCAGTAATTCTGGGTCAGCCACCCCACAGCTTGGTTTGCTTTGGTGCCAGCTGCATGTGGCAGAAAAGTTAATTTGTGAGATGTCTCTTGTGTTAAAAGGGGGAAAAGTCATGTGGGGGAAATAGGACTCTTGCAGAGAGAAGGGAGTGTGGAATTTCCAGTTCTCAGAATTAGGAAGCCTTGAGCACAGAAACTAGTTCATATGAAGCTGTATGGAAATCAGGGGCTTTTCCCAAGGATAACTTCTCATCTCTGCAAATGAATTTCCATTTCGATATTCTAAAAATATTTAAACAAATTATTTCACGTGTCCAAAGGCTCGCTTTTTTTTTTTTTTTAAATCCCAGATTTACCCTGCCTTCCAAGTCCTGTTTGAATCTTACTTTACTCCCAAACTTCCTTTTATTGCAATGGCTTTATTAAACCTTCTCTTTCTGAAGTTCCAAAGCACTGGGAGATAATAACTGTGCTCTTTTCCAATGTACTTTGATGATGTTTCAAGTGTATTTAGTAGGTCTCAATTAGACTTAGATGAGGAATTACCTTGTGAGTGGATAGAACGAGTAACAGCCTTTGCAATTGGTTTTGTAAAAAATCTTCTCTTTCTCCACTTCCTCCCCATCCTTTTCTTAAAAATTTATCTTTATTGTTGAAAGTATTACAGATGTCCCCCTGCCTTTTTTTCCCATTGACCCCCTCCACCCCACATAGGCCTTCACCACACTATTGTCTGTGTCCATGGGCTATAAATATATGCATGTAAATGCCCTGGTTAATCTCTCCCTAATCCCTAACCCCACCTTCCCTCTGAGATTCATTAGTCTGTTCCATACTTCTATGTCTCTCGATCTATTTTTTTCATCAGTTTATTTTGTTCATTAGATTCCACATATGAGTGAGATCATGTGATATTTATCTTTCTCTGACTAGCTTATTTCGCTTAGCATAATACTCTCTAGGTCCCTCCATGCTGTCTCAAAGGGTAAGAGATGCTCCTTTTTCACAGCTGCATAGTATTCCATGGTGTACTAGTAAATGTACCACAGCTTTTTTATCTACTTGTCTACTGATGGGCCTGCAGATAAATATATATCTATACCAATAAAAGAAAAACATGTAAATTGACCGTACCTCTGCTATGTCCACAAGCCACGCCCACCAGTCAATCAGGAGCAAGTATGCAAATTAAACCAACCAAGATGGCTGCAGCCACGGAGCGAGCAGGAAGCTTGGGTTTCCCCGGAAATGGAGGAAGCCAAGCTTCCTGCCCGCTCTGGCTGGCCCTGGCCTCTGCTCAAGGCTACAAAGTTTCAATTATAGATAAATAAATTCCATATACCAGGGCCTCCACTTGGGTCGCTGGGGGGCGTGTCCAGCCTACAAACCACCACAGGCCCCTCGCCCAGGCCACCCCACGCCCCAAGGGAACCCCCACCCTGATCTGGGACACCCTTTAGGGCAAACCAGCCGGCCCCCACCTGTGCACCAGGCCTCTATCCTATCTAATAAAAGAGTAATATGCAAATTGACCATCACTCCAACACACAAGATGGCTGCCCCCATGTGGACACAAGATGGCTGCCACAAGATGGCCAGCAGGGGAGGGCAGTTGGGGGCAATCAAGCCTGCAGGGGAGGGCAGTTAGGGGTGACCAGGTTGGTAGAGGAGGGAAGTTGGAGGTGACTGGGCCTGCAGGGAAGGGCAGTTGAGGGGGACCCAGGCCTGCAGGGGAGGGCAGTTAGGGGTGACCAGGCCTGCAGGGGAGGGCAGTTAGGGGCAATCAGGCTAGCAGGGGAGCAGTTAGGCATCAATCAGGCGGGCAGGGGAGTGGTTAGGGAGTGATCAGGCTGGCAGGCAGAAGCAGTTAGGGGCAATCAGGAAGGCAGGCAGGTGAGCAGTTGGGAGCCAGCAGTCCTGGATTGTGAGAGGGATGTCCGACTGCCCGTTTAGGCTCGATTCTACCTGGGCAGTTGAGGGGGACCCAGGCCTGCAGGGGAGGGCAGTTAGGGGTGACCAGGGATTGGGCCTAAATGGGCAGTTGGACATCCCTCGAGGGGTCCCAGATTGGATAGGGTGCAGGCTGGGCTGAGGGATACATCCCCCCTGACCCCTCTGTGCACTAGTCTATAATAATAAAAGCTTAATATGCTAATTAGATCAGACTTCCTTCCGGACATCCTTCCTTTTGGACAAAGCTGCAGTGGGCAGGAGCCGAGGCAGAAGCGGCAGAGGACCCCGCCGCTGCAGAGGCCCCCGCCGCGGCAGCGGCAGGCAGTGGGCAGGGGCATATACATACATATATATGGTATATTTTTCCCCCTCTATCTAACATGTCTTTTTGTTCTACTTTTAAGATTTTCTCTTCATGTATGGTTTTCAATAATTTGATTATGATGTGCTTTGATGATGTGTTGTGGTGTACTTCCTGTGTTTTTTTTTTCCCTTGGGGTTCTCTGGGTTTATAGTTTTAATCTATAGTCATGCACCATTTAACAATGGTTCTGAGAAATGCATCATTAGGCGATTTTGTCACTGTGCACACATCATAGAGTGCACTTTAAAAAATGTAGTTGGTATGGTGTTATTTAAGAAACAAACCTGTAGAGAATTTTTAAAAAATTCTAAACCAGTCTTAATCTAAACATTATTTGGCAACTATTTCCTCCTAACATGATAGAATTGAAAGGTAACATGTGCAATTCCCCATTTTAATGCTCCTATATTATATACACAGTATACATACACTTAAAATGTGAGAGACATACGGGTCTCTTACATACAGTCAGTCACGAGTAGTTTGAACTACGCATACATCTTGCACAGATATTGGGCAAAAAAATCTGTGAATATTTTTTATAGTTTTAACAAATACGCATAAATATAAGAACATAAATGACAGTTGAGAATTTTATAAGAGTTTATTTGAGCCAAACTGATGACATATGCCAGGGGGCAAGATCTCAAATGCTCTGGACTCTCTGGAGAGTAACAGTTTTGAAGCTTCTTTTATGCATTTAAAATTGAGGAGGGAAATTAAGGAAGATTACATAGAGATGGGAGAAAGCAAGGCAGGGATTTGGATTACGGTATAGTTAACAATATTATATGCTCTCTTGAGGATTGTTATTTCAAAGGGGTGTTAAACATAGAAGTACAGAAACAAAGCCTTGCTTAAGACAAAGAGAAACCTTTTACTAAAAAGTTATATGGCTGGGACATGATTACCCACCATGACCTGCCCTATTTGAAATTTATGATCAGATTGCTCTGTGAGGTTACTTTCCATAGAACCTTTTTTTTTTTTTTTTTCATCCACAATGGTATGGCCTGTTGGTCTGTAGTGGGGGGGGAGAGTAATTTTATGTCTACTCTTCTAGGTTCTTGGCTGACACATCTTGTAATAAAAGACAGATTAGCAGGAGAAAAACAAAGTTTAATAACATGTATACCTCCTGTTGATACAAGAAACATTCAAACCTGTAGTGAAATTTTATGAGTTTATTTGAGCCAAACTGATGACAGTTGCTGGGGAGCAAGATTTCAAGTGTTCCTGAGAATGTCAGTTTACAGTTTCTTTATTTTTTTAAAAAATGCATTTTTATTTATTTCAGAGAGGAAGGGAGAGGGAGAGAGAGATAGAAACATCAATGATGAGAGAGAACCATTGATTGGCTGCCTCCTGCATGCCCCCTACCGGGGATCAAGCTGCAACCAGGCATGTGCCCCTGACCAGAATCGAACCCAGGACCCTTCAGTCCACAGGCTGACGCTCTATCCACTGAGCCAAACTGGCTAGGGCTTACAGTTTCTTTTATGCATTTGGAATTAAGGAGGGAATGTCAGGATGGTGCAAGATAGAATAATTATATGTTTTCTTGGGGGTGGTTATGTTTCTGGGGGTCTGAAAAAGGGGATTACTCTGACATTTCAAAGGTGTGTTAACCTAGATGTACAAGAACAATAGAAAGGCTTGTTTAAGGCAAAAATAAACCTTTTACTAAAGAAGTTATATGCCTGGGGCATGACTACCTACCATGACCTTCCCAATTAGGAATTTATGATCAGATCACCCTGTGAGGTTACTCGCAGTCATTGGACTTGTCAAGTTTATTACAGTACCCATTTTTCATCCATGCTCCTCTTCCATTATAATCGTACTAGTGGCCCGGTGCACAGATTTGTGCACATTGTAAGGAAATTAATTAGAAGGTGGCCAGAGGGGTGGGACTGGGCGAGATGGGCTGGACAAGCCCTGGAGCTAACCTCCTGCAGTCCCTCCCTGGCTAGCCACACCTGGGGTGCTGCCGCGGTTTGAAGGGTGTCTGCGGTCACTGCAGCTCAGCAGTAAACCAGATTCGGGCTGACAGTGCCTCAGCAACAACATAACCCACGGCTGAAGGTGGAATCGCACACCCTGTGAGGAATTGGGTTCCCTCCTCTCTGGTTCCGGGGTGCATCACCGCAGCTCAGCATCTCCTGCATTGAGAGTCTGTCCCCCTGGTGGTCAGTGTGCGTCATGCCTACAGATGGTTGGATGGTCGCTTAGCCTTTTATATATATAGATGGAATCACTGCTGTATATATACTCTATTGTTAAACGTGGTTATGTAGCACATGACTAATTTAAAAATTTTGACCATTATTTTCTCAGGTATTTTTTTCTTTTCTTCTCTTATCCCTTTTGGCACCAATTACTATGGTATGCTGCTTAATATTGTCTGATAGCTCAGTGATGCTCTATTAAAAATTTTCAGTCTTCTTTCCTCTCCATATTTGTCATTTTGGATAATTTCTATTGCTGTCTTTAATTCCATTAATCTTTTTTTGTGCAGTGTCTAAATTATTATTAATCCAATCTAGTGTACTTTCATTTTAGTTATATATTTTTTTGAGAAATTCAATTTTTTTAATATTTCTAATTTTCATTCTTGTACTTTCTTTTATCTTTAACATATAGAATATATTTGTAATTGTTTTTTTCATATGTTTGGTTACTACTTTCATCATCTATAATTTCTGTGTCTGTTTATATTTATTGGTTTTTCTCTTTAATGGGTCATATTTTCTTGCTTCTTTGTATGCTTGGTAATTTTTAATTGGATGTCAGACATTTTGAATTTTACATTGTTGGATGCTGGATATTTTGATATTTTAAAATTTTTTTTTGTCTTTTTGGGGATGAAGTTAAATTTCTTGGAGTCAGTTTGATTTTTAAGCTTTGTAAGGGTGATCAAAAACAGTCGTTTTCTATGGCTAATTTGGCTTCTCTATTGAAGCAATACCTTTCTGAGGCAGTACCATTCGACATCCATACCCTTCCTGCTTTATGCCTTGTGTATAATGAGGTCTTTTTAGTCTGGGTGCCCAGAACATGAACTATTTCTGATCCTATGTAAACTGTGGTGATTTTTTCACTTACTCCTTCCTGGTCGTTCTTTTTTTTTGTCTTGGTAATTTTTTTTCACATAAGGTAGGTCATTACCCAGATTTGTCAGGTGCCTCCTCTGCAGATCTCTGGATCTCCTGCTTTTTGTGTAGATCCACCTCTTCTGTCCTCTGTTCTGTAACTTCTAGTTGTTTTGGCCTCTCCTAATTCTGAACTCTGCCTCCTCAATTCAGCAAGACTGCTGAGTTCTATTTGGGTTCCCCGTCCTGTACTAAAGCTTGAAAGCTCTTTCCAGGTAGTGAGAGAGGGCATCACAGGGCTCACCTTCTTTGTTTTTCCTTCCTCAGGGATCAGTGTCCTGCGCTTTCTGTCTTCCTATGCCTGGAACCATTGTTTCACATATATTGATTCTCTTTTAAGCTATTTAAGGTAGGAGAGTTAATCTAATTTCTCTTATTTCATCATGACTGGATGCTAAAATTTGTGATATGATTTTAAGTTTCCCAGAATGTCTCACTGTCCTCAAATATCTTCCTTATTGCCTTCCAAGGTGCTTATAATTCCACCATTAAATAATCATTAATTTGAGTCTTTTGGCATTTGAATATACTATTGAGATGCAAAAGTGCTCCATAGAAAGGGAAGCATAATAGTACAAGCTCACTAAATACTTATGGGACATCTGAAAGCATAGAAATATTATAGAAGTAGAACTCTGGGTATCTGGTTTCATTCTGAGATCTATAAGTTTGTGTGAACCCTGCCCAAGTTATTTGACTTGTATGGGCCCAGTTTTATCATTTGTGAAATGTAAAGGAGGAGGAGTAAATGATTAGTTGGCCTCTGGCTGTGGGTAGTAGGTCCATGTCTTACTACTTAAGGAACTTAAGTATAGTTAGAGAAACAACTAAATTTCATTAATACTTTAGCAAATCATAAAGGACAATATAGTAGAATATTATCCATGCTAAGTGCTCTGAGAGTTCAGATATGTTAGCCTAATAGATAAAGTTTTGTGCAAAGATGGAAATCAGCCTGGCCGGTGTGGCTCAGTGGTTGAGCATCGACCTATGAACCAGGAAGTCACGGTTTGATTCCAGGTCAGGGCACATGCCCCTGTTGGGGGCTTGATCCCCAGTGTGGGCCTGCAGAAGGCAGCTGATCAATGATTCTCTCTCATCATTGATATTTCTATCTCTATCTTTCTCTCCCTTCCTTTCTGAAATTAAAAAAATATATATTAAAAAGTATGGAAATCAAGGTATTCCTTGAAGGATTAGTATTTTTGGATAAAACAAAGGGACAAAAGTAAGGGGAATAAGATGTTCACGTTTGTTAGAAAATTTTCATTGTTTAATGAGAGTTTAGTTTGCTGATACTGGATTAATTTGAAGTTGTTATCTAAAAAATGGAAGTAATTGTTCTTTTTCCAATATCAATAAGAAATAATATTTCATTAGTGGTTATAACTCTTGTGATTATTTTGAGATGGTTATAATATAATTTTTTTCAGATTTTTGAAGTTTGCAGATACTTCTAATGCTTTTTTTAAAAACAAGTCCCATATCTAATATGTACCCCCAATAAAACTTACTAAGGTTTTTCATTATTACTTATCCCCTCAACTTCTCCTGTGTCCCCTACCATGGTTAATGGCATCACTTTCTATCTTGTGTCTTAAGGAAAGCTTTGTATTATTTTTTATTCTTTTCTGAGTCTAATCTCACATATTTATTTGGCTGTCAGGTATAGCCATCCTTAATTCTGGAATACTCTTTCTTGCTATTGCTGTATTGCCAACCCATCTCTTACCTCTCTCCTGGACCATTAATGATATTTTAACGGGTCTCTCTGCTTCTCAGCTCTCTTAACATATTCCTTATACTGATATTAGTCTCATGTATAGTTTTCGGTAGATCACTTCTCTGGATACACTGCCTCTGATATCTCTTCAGAGCCTGGAAATAAAGTTCAAACCATAAAGACACTCACTTGTTTGTTCCCAGCTTGTTTCTCCAGGTTTCTTGCCACCCTACTATACTCTAGTCTTAGTATTCTAATTATGGTATGTGGAAGAGGGTATTTCAAACAGAAAGCAAAATTAGCAAAGGCATGAAAATATATAATGTACTTGGAGTCTCCATCAGATAGACTTCTACTTATCCTTCAATAAAGATTTGGTTGCAAACTCACTCCTTTTTTACACACTTCTGACTTCATCTCTTTTCCCTAGGTATACAGATTATAAGTGCTTATTACATTGTTTTAGAATTATTTCTGTTCTTATTTGTTATTATTACAGGCTGTGAGCTCCATAAGGATAGGGACCAATATTTATTAACCTTTGAATTCCTAGTGTCCAATATAGTGTGTTGAGCACATTGTAGGAGCTGATGTGTTTGTTTGAATTATTACTAGCATATAACTAACACTCTCTTGAAAGCCTGGTCCTTTCTAGAACTAGTTCTGTGGGTCCCCTGAGGCTGCCACTAGGAGGCTCCAAAGCCATCCACATAAGGAAATTTGGTTTGCTTCCAAGATAGGCAAGAAAATGATGATGCTGGACAAGTCCTTATTAAAAGTTCAGATGTCTAAACTTTTGTTTTAATTTCTTCAGAATTCTGTTTTGTTTTTGGTTGATTTTGATATTTAGCATCTTTGTATTACACATTATCCTTTGGAGAACTGATAGTATACTTAAATGATATATACATTTTAGTCCTAGCCAGTCTACAGATACAATGGGGGAAAACCAACTCTCAAAGAAGCTTTTAGTTTTTCAGGCACAGAATGAACTTCAGTGTGACTGACTCTAATCCAGTGCTTAAGTATTTTTTTTCTTATCAGAAAGCATGAATTAAGTGTAATTGTTGGCTTCCTGTTCTTGCCTATTATTTAGTTAACTCCAAAAGATTTGAATACATCAGATTCTAATGGCAATTGCCATCTAAAATTATTGCTGCACAATGACCAAATATGTCAGGCTGTCGGCTCTCATTGGCATTCATGATTGCTGCTTGAAGTAAATTCTAAACCATTTCTTACAAGGTGGTCTCTTTAGGAGCCACTTGATAATGGGATGATCCTAGAGTTTCTGAGTGGTTTTTACTATTTGGATGTGAGGAGGAAGAGAGGAGCCCATTGGTACAGATCTACCTTTTTTTCTTTATCTGTCTTCTCTTTCCATAATCTGAATTCTGTGTGTTCTTCATGCCGAATTCATCTTCTATGAGGATTTCTACAGGATGTAGCATTCCCTTTCTTTTTTCTTCCGAATTAAGCCGAACTAAATTTTGGAGTTGGAAGACATTTCATTAATCTAGTCTGGTCTTTTACCAGTGTGTGAAAAATGACCCCAAATGTGGGTAAAAATGGCCCCAGAGACACTTAGTAAACCAGCAAACATCTTGCTTTGGCCAAGGTTGGTTATGTAACAGTTCTTATCTGATCCTAAGAACTAATGCTTTACTTCATGCTATGTGTATACCCACTAACAGCTACTTATGATTACACAGTCCTTCCATGAGATAAATTATTTAGCACTTTTATGAAGAATCAATCAGTACAAAAATGTATTTGTTGATAGAATTTCAGCAATTGCAGATGAAAGAAAAGAAGTAGTTATGATACATTCTGCTACTTTGTGTAGATTAGATCCAATTCTGCAGGAACTCTCACTTGAAAATAGACTTCAAGTTGGTTATGAGTCATGGTGTACAGATGAAAAATCAGGGCTGTGGTCAATACTGTAAGGACAGCCTTAGAAATATTTAGCTGATGAATGATTTATGCTGAGTTATTGTGGGAAGTCTTTGCTTCTGGTTTCAGCCTCCAACTCAATTGTATTGCTTGTTTTCATGAACATTCTTGTGATGGAACAATGGTGTCTTCATCTGGGAATGATGTAAAAGTAGAGAAATCCTGCAGACCTCAGAGGAGGGAACTGGAACAGAGACTTGAATATTCATGGACATCTGCCAAGTATCCATATATATTTGCATACATTTAGTAGAAATGGATAAAAATACTTGCAGAGGCATATTCTGCCAGGGTGTCACTTATTCTGCTGGGTGATGTGGGAAGAGCACCAGCAGTTAGGAGGCCAGGGTTATAATCTTTGTTTAGTACAAAATACCGTGCAAACAGAATGCTGAGCAAATCACTTTATCTCTGTCTCTAGTTTCCTTATCTGTGAAATTTGAGGGTATTCTACTCTTTACTCATTCCTCTAGAGCAGGAGTTGGCAAAGTATATAGCCTGCAAGGCAGATCTCTCTACCACCTGTTTTTATAAAGTTTTATTGGAACACAGCCGTGTCCATTTATTTATGTATTGTCTTTGGCTGCTTTTGCATTACAACAGCAGAGTTGAGTAGTTGCATCAGAGGCTGTATGCACAAAACTAAAATATTTACCATCTGATTCTTTATAGAAAAAGTCTGCAACCCATGCTCTAGAGAACATTTTTAAAACTTGGGGGAGGGGTTCATAAACATTGACACTAGGGATGGCACTGATCTCTGGTTGATTGGGGCCAAGAATGTCAAATGTCCTGCAGGGCGGGACATAATGAATACCTGTTTTACCTGAAATTCCAGTAACTCCATCCTAGGGATTGTTCCTTATTTTTGGTTCTAAGGAGATCCATTCTTGAAAGCTATATCAATTCTTTAGGCTAAGGCAACAATTTCCCAAGTTAAATGAGTTAGGACTTTTAAAAAATTTTTTTAAAAAATTGATTTTTAGAGAGAGGAAGGGAGAGGAGTAGAGAGATAGAAACATCGCTGAGAGAGAAACTTCATCAATTGGCTGCCTCCTGCATGCCCCCTACTGGGGATTGAGTCCACAACCTGGGCATGTGCCCTGACCAGAAATCAAACTGTGAACTCTTGGTTCATGGGTCAGTGCTCAACTACTGAGCCACACCAGCTGGCGAGTTAGAAATTTTTAACCACTCCCCATAACCTGAAAAAGAGTATCCACCAAGATATCTACCAAGAATCTAAATCAATTATTATGCTTATGGTGAAATGTTAGAAGCATTCCTTTTAAAGTCAAGAAGAAGCCAATAATGCCCTCAGCTCACCTTGTACTGGAGGTACTAGTGGGCACAATACTATCAAGAATTGTGAAAGGTGTCTGAGGTTTTACCCTACATGCAAACTAACAAGATAGCCTGCCAGAGTTGCATGGATGCTGGTAGAAGATAGGAAGACTCCTGTGTCAGACACAAAACAGTTTATTTTTCACAGCAATATCTGTGGCTAGAGTATCAGCACATTTTTTAACTGTTTTGCTGAGTCTCAGTTCTCACAGGACAATAGGAAGAATGCTAAGTGATACTTGCATGTGCAATGGATTGTATGACAGGAGGGGAACCCTGAGATTAGGGAATCCTGAATCTTTTATAATGAGAAATAAACAGGCCTGCCCTGTATTCTAGAGAAAATGCTGTATTTATTATATAGGATACTAAACATGCCTGCTTTTTGCTCTGGAGGGGAGTACTATCTCAATCTTCTAAGACTGTTTAATATACAAACATCTTTGAAAAGGTAATCTAGAAAAAAGGCAGCCATTGTCTCTGATTGTAAGATTGTTAGAAATGCAAGAGTCCTATGTATTCCAACAAATAAGAAAAGTAAATAAAATATATAAGAATTAAGAAGGAGAAACACATTTTTTAAAGAATAATTTTGATTTTTAGAGAGAGAGGAAGGGAGAAGAGAGAAACATCTTTGTGAGAGCACAGCATCGAACGACTGCCTCCTGCATGCACCCTACCAGGGATCAAGCCCACAACCCGGGCATGTGCCCTGATTAGTAATTGAACCGGTAACCTTTCTGTGTACTGGAAAATGCCCAACCAACTGAGTCACACTAGCCAAAGCAACAAATTTGTTTTTGTTAGAAGATGTATAATTGGTTACATAATGAATTCATAAACATCTAGTCAAAAATGGTTAGAAATGCCATAACCGGCTTGGCTCAGTGGATAGAGCGTTGGCCTGCGGACTGAAAGGTCCCAGGTTTGATTCCGGTTGAGGGCATGTACCTTGGTTGCGGGCACATCCCCAGTAGGGGGTGTGCAGGAGGCATTGATCAATGTTTCTCTCTCATCCATGTTTCTCTTTATCCCCTCTCCCTTTCTCTCTGTAAAAAAAATCAATAAAATATATTTTAAAAAATGGTTAGAAATAATAAGAGAGTTTGCCAAGATCGCTAAAGTCAAGCTATAGATAGCAAATCCAGGCTCATTTTTTACAAACTATGGACAACAACTTAGAACACATTATTAAAAATTATGCCAGCAAAAACCATAGTATCTTTGAATAACTCTAAGAAATATACCAAATTTTAATAGAAGACACTGTAAAACTTATTGAAAAACATTAAAGAAGACCTACATAGAAATGTATAATGTCATAAAAAGGAAGATTAAATATCTTGAAATTGTCTCCAAATTAATGTATAAATTCAGTGCAGTTAAAACTCCTATAAGCTCTCTCTCTCTGTGTGTCTGACTTAACAGGCTGATTATAAAATGTTATAAAAGGCTAGAGCTGAGGGAGGGTACATGGTGTGGATGGGTATTCTTTGTACATTTCTCTGTTTGAAACATTATATAATGAAAACAAAGTAAAAATGAAGGCTTTTTTTTTTTCCTCTAAAAGTGATATGCTGCATGTCTTGGAGATCCATGAGTCTGGAGTTGTGGATGCTGGCTTGCACTGTCTTAATTATCCAGATAAGAGGTATATAGTATTAACTGGAATGGAAAAGAAGGGTGTAATTCTAAGAGACATTTTAAAGCCAAAGTGGATAAATTTGGTGACTTAAGGAAAGGAAGAGAGAGAGGAATAAAAGATTACAGGGGTCAGAAACTAGAGGATTAGGGAAATGACATGGTTGATTAAATCAGGGAAATTAAAGGGCAAGCCAATTGGAGGGAGGAGAGAGTAGATTATAAGTACTTTGGTTTGGAGTGATAGGTTCTCATCACAGAGGTCTTCTAGCATCTGTGAATCTCTTTCAAAGGACTATGATGTTGTGCATCTTTTCATGTGCTTATTAGCAATTTGTATATCTTCTTTGGTGAAATGTCTATTCAGATATTTTATTCATTTTTAAATTGGGTTATTAGTCTTTTAAGTTATAAAAATTTTCTTTATATTTCTATTGTATATATTATTTTGAAATATTTTCTGTTTGTGTCATCTTTTTTTTTTTTTTTTTTTTTTTTTTTTTTTTTTAAATAAATCTTTATTGTTCAAATTATTACAGATGTTCTTCTTTTTCTCCCCCATAGCTCCCCTCAACCCGGTTCCCACCCCACCCCATGCCCTTACCCCCCACCACTGTCTTCATCCATAGGTGTAAGATTTTTGTCCAATCTCTTCCCGCACCCCACCCCCCCTTCCCCCTGAGAATTGTCAGTCCACTCCCTTTCTATGTCCCTGATTCTATTATATTCACCAGTTTATTCTGTTCATCAGATTTTTTTTTTTTATTTTTTATTTATTTATTTATTTTTTTTTTAATTTCTTTATTGATTAAGGTGTCACATATTTGTCCTCATCCCCCCATTCCCATCCCACCCCTCTCCCCACGTATGCCCCAATCCCCTGTTGAACTTAACCGTTGGATAGGCTTATATGCATGCATACAGGTCCTTTGGTTGAACTCTCCCCCTCCCCCCACCTTCCCCCTACCCTCCCCTATCCTCCCTCTGAGGCCCGATAGTCCGATCGATGCCTCCTTGCTTCTGGTTCTGTTCTTGTTCCTCAGTCTATGTTGTTCCTCATTTCCTCTAGATGAACGAGATCAAATGTCACTAGATATATACTAATAAGAACTGAATGTGAGACGAGCAATAATATTTATGCTGACAGGCAAATGAATCAATCTGTAGCGAGCTTCCCCCTGGACCAACAGTTCTTTTGAGACCCAATTTCGATGTCCATTAGTTCCTTATGTGTACATGTCAGCACTGACCCCTCAGCTCTGGATGGTGGACAAATGGTGGTAATGGAGGTCTGACTCCCTCTGGTTTGGTCTCGGCCGATCCCAGGGGCACGGCGTCACCTGGACTAAGGGGCACGTGGCCTCACCCATACCCAAGGGGCGCGTGGTCTCACCCGGGCCTGGGACCCAGCCTCACCCGGATGGATCCAGGGGCGCACGGCCTCACCCGGACCCAGGATCTGGCTTCACCCGTACCCATGGACGCTTGGCCTCTCCCAGACCCAGGGGCACGTGGCCTCACCCGGGCTTAGTTGCACAAGGCCTCACCTGGATCCAGGGACACATGGTCTCTCCCGGACCCAGGGACGCTTGGCCTCTCCCAGACCCAGGGCCACTTGGGCTCACCCGGGCCTAGGTGCACGAGGCCTCATCCGGATCCAGGGACGCATGGTCTCACCCGGACCCAGGGACGCTTGGCCTCTCCCAGACCCAGGGGCACGTGGCCTCACCCGGGCCTGGGTTCACGAGGCCTCACGCGGATCCAGGGACACATGGTCTCACCCGGACCCAGGGACGCTTGGCCTCTCCCAGACCCAGGGCCACTTGGGCTCACCCGGGCCTAGGTGCACGAGGCCTCACCCGGATCCAGGGACACATGGTCTCACCCGGACCCAGGGACGCTTGGCCTCTCCCAGACCCAGGGCCACTTGGGCTCACCCGGGCCTAGGTGCACGAGGCCTCACCCGGATCCAGGGACACATGGTCTCACCCGGACCCAGGGACGCTTGGCCTCTCCCAGACCCAGGGCCACTTGGGCTCACCCGGGCCTAGGTGCACGAGGCCTCACCCGGATCCAGGGACACATGGTCTCACCCAGACCCAGGAACGTTTGGCCACTCCCAGACCCAGGGCCACTTGGGCTCACCCGGGCCTAGGTGCACGAGGCCTCACCCAGATCCAGGGACGCATGGTCTCACCCGGACCCAGGGACGCTTGGCCTCTCCCAGACCCAGGGCCACTTGGGCTCACCCGGGCCTAGGTGCACGAGGCCTCACCCGGATCCAGGGACACATGGTCTCACCCGGACCCAGGGACGCTTGGCCTCTCCCAGACCCAGGGCCACTTGGGCTCACCCGGGCCTAGGTGCACGAGGCCTCACCCGGATCCAGGGACACATGGTCTCACCCGGACCCAGGGACGCTTGGCCTCTCCCAGACCCAGGGCCACTTGGGCTCACCCGGGCCTAGGTGCACGAGGCCTCACCCGGATCCAGGGACACATGGTCTCACCCAGACCCAGGAACGTTTGGCCACTCCCAGACCCAGGGCCACTTGGGCTCACCCGGGCCTAGGTGCACGAGGCCTCACCCATATCCAGGGACGCATGGTCTCACCCGGACCCAGGGACGCTTGGCCTCTCCCAGACCCAGGGCCACTTGGGCTCACCCGGGCCTAGGTGCACGAGGCCTCACCCGGATCCAGGGACACATGGTCTCACCCGGACCCAGGGACGCTTGGCCTCTCCCAGACCCAGGGCCACTTGGGCTCACCCGGGCCTAGGTGCACGAGGACTCACCCGGATCCAGGGACACATGGTCTCACCCGGACCCAGGGACGCTTGGCCTCTCCCAGACCCAGGGCCACTTGGGCTCACCCGGGCCTAGGTGCACGAGGCCTCACCCGGATCCAGGGACACATGGTCTCACCCAGACCCAGGAACGTTTGGCCACTCCCAGACCCAGGGCCACTTGGGCTCACCCGGGCCTAGGTGCACGAGGCCTCACCCAGATCCAGGGACGCATGGTCTCACCCGGACCCAGGGACGCTTGGCCTCTCCCAGACCCAGGGCCACTTGGGCTCACCCGGGCCTAGGTGCACGAGGCCTCACCCGGATCCAGGGACACATGGTCTCACCCATACCCAGGGACGCTTGGCCACTCCCAGACCCAGGGCCACTTGGGCTCACCCGGGCCTAGGTGCACAAGGCCTCACCTGGATCCAGGGACACATGGTCTCACCCAGACCCAGGAACGTTTGGTCACTCCCAGACCCAGGGCCACTTGGGCTCACCCGGGCCTAGGGGCACGAGGCCTCACCCGGATCCAGGGACACATGGTCTCACCCGGACCCAGGGACGCTTGGCCTCTTCCAGACCCAGGGCCACTTGGGCTCACCCGGGCCTAGGTGCACGAGGCCTCACCCGGATCCAGGGACGCATGGTCTCACCCGGACCCAGGGACGCTTGGCCTCTCCCAGACCCAGGGCCACTTGGGCTCACCCGGGCCTAGGTGCACGAGGCCTCACCCGGATCCAGGGACACATGGTCTCACCCGGACCCAGGGACGCTTGGCCTCTCCCAGACCCAGGGCCACTTGGGCTCACCCGGGCCTAGGTGCACGAGGCCTCACCCGGATCCAGGGACACATGGTCTCACCCAGACCCAGGAACGTTTGGCCACTCCCAGACCCAGGGCCACTTGGGCTCACCCGGGCCTAGGGGCACGAGGCCTCACCCGGATCCAGGGACACATGGTCTCACCCGGACCCAGGGACGCTTGGCCTCTCCCAGACCCAGGGCCACTTGGGCTCACCCGGGCCTATGTGCACGCAGCCTCACCCGGATCCAGGGACACATGGTCTCGCCTGGACCCAGGGGTGTGTGGGCTCTCCCAGACCCAGGGGCGCTTGGCCTCGCCCGGGCACGGGATCCAGCGTCATCCGGGTCCAGGGGCACTTGGCCTCACCCGGACCCGGAGTCCGGCCTCACCTGGACCCAGGGGCATGTGGCCTCACCTAGACCCAGGGACGTGAGGCCTCACTTATACCCAGAGGCGTGTGACCACACCCGAGTCCAGCGGCGCGCAACCCCGCCCGCACCCGGGTCTCAGCGGGGCCCCGTCTTCCCGATCCCAATTCCTGCTGGTCAATCCCCCCTCAGCAATTCCCCTGGCCATCCTTCCAGAGCTCCAGTATGGCTGCTGCAGAACTCGTCGGGCGGCGGCTCGGCGAAGCTCCGGTGCACCCGGTGCATGGCGGTGGGCCAGTCTGGCGTCGCTGCGTCGGCCCTTGGGTCTGCATCGGTGGCCGGTCGCCGAGCATGCGCACCTGGCCGCTTCCGGGGCGTTGAGATTCTTGACGGACTCAGAGGTCAGCAAGCGCGGAGTCTCCCACCCCATGTCTCATAGGGGCTCGTCTGTCCGTGCTTGGCTGCCAGTGGAGCCGTCCCCTCAGCCGGAGACCGCCGGGGGAACTGCGCCGAGCACGTTCCAGGCCACTGTTGTATCGCCTGAGCCATAGTTCTTTTGTGTCGCCTGAGCTGTAGTTCTTAAAGTGTGGTCTTTGGGTCGCCGGCATCAGCATCATCCCACATACCCCTCTTTTATTCTAGTTGTAGAGCATCTACTCAGCCAGCCCTATGGTGGTCTTGGATGGTGTCTGCTCTGCTCTCTTGTCGTAGTCTCAAAGTTGTTGTGGTAGGCAACAATCAGGCTTCCGCCCTATGCCTCCATCTTGGTCCTCCTTTGTATAGTTAAGTCTTGATTGTTGTTGGTGTCATTGGGGGGGCTCTCTTTGTCTATAAAGGAAGAGTTGCTGTGCAGGAGACACGTTTATGGGCCGGGTCTTGGTGCAGCAAAGCTTTGGCGCTCACTGAATATTCCCGTTGAATGTGTCCCTTATGCACGTGGTTGAAATCTGGTGTCATCTCCCACAGACCACTAGATGCCCTCGTTTCTGGGTCTCCAATGGGGTGTAGATCAGCTACTGCCTTAGGCACTCAGCAAGGATTACAGCAAAAACTGTAGTTTCTTCCTCCTGTCTGAGTGGCCCTGGAGCAGTCCGACTAGAACAGCAGATCATCTGGTCCGCTGCCAGAGGGCAGGCCACCCACATGCATAAGCCGTTGCTTGGGGCGCAGGTGTGCCTGCAAGACTTGCGGGGCAGGTCTTCAAAACATGCGGGGCGGGTCCCAGGGCGGGGCGGGGTCTCAGGGCGCCAACAGGCCATGGTGCTGCGAGCCTCGATGGCTGTGAGTCTGGTCCTTCTGCCTTCCATGTATCTAAGTCCCCTCGTTCCGCACTCCAGCGCAGCAAACACTGATTGCTGGGCGCACCTCTGCAAGAGTCCCGCCTCTCCCCGCAGGCATCTGGGTCTCCCGGGTTTCGCCAGAAGATGGGTTTCAGGGTGATGGAGAGCTAATCTCCCTTAGGTTTGGAACAAAAGCCCCTTTCCCCCGCCACCAGCCAGACCCACGCACCTCCACACCTCATCCCCTCCGATTTCGCTGGGTGCGAGGCAACAGAACAGCCTTTAACCTCCGCCGCCATCTTTTTCAAACTTCTCAATTTGTACTTCTTAATCCCTTCATTTCAGTCAACTCTACTGAAGTCTAGCGCCGCCGGGAGGTGCACGGAAAGGGTGCCCGGGCCTCCGTCCGGTGCGCGGTGCGCGCGTCCCGCGGAACCAGGCGCGCGAGGGCTGCGCGGCTGGGACGGGCGCTGGGCGGCCGCCGAGCTCCAGGCACCGCCATCACCGTGTTCCGGACGTCGCCGCCGCGGCGTCCCCCCAATTTATACTTTTTAATCCCTTGAATTCAGTCAACTCTACTGAAGTCTAGCGCCGCCGGGAGGTGCACGGAAAGGGCGCCCGGGCCTCCGTCCGGTGCGCGGTGCGCGCTGTGTCATCTTTTCACTTTTTAAATGATGTATCTGTTCGTATTCTATCTATTATATTGCCTCACATAATGTCAGAGAAAGCCTGTATTTGGCAGGCTTTGATGACTATATTAAAATCATTTTATTGTGCTTGTGTCATCTTGTCTTAGCTTGAATATTTCTAGGAATAGGAAACTCACTCCATCCTCAAGTCGCTCTTTTCCTTATATGACAGCTTCTGTTATCATAATTTTCTCATGTGGAACTGTAGAGTATGTTTTTTGGTTATTCCCATGATGTTTGACTTTTGAGATTTACATGGAGTAAGTCAGTTATCTCTTCTATATGAAAGCAAGTTTTCTTTGCCAAGCTTACCACTCTCAGTCTTTTATGTCTCTTTACAATAATAGTAGATGAAAAAATTGAGGCTTACAGAGGTTCTTTCACTGTCACTTCTGCAACTAATAAGTAAACACCAAATCAGATTTAAAAAAAAATCTTGATTGTTGAGATTATTGCAGATGTCCTCCTTATTCCCCCCGTAGCTCTCCTCCACCTGGTTCCCACCCCACCCCAGGCTCTCGCCACCCTATTGTCTGTGCCCATAGGTAATGCATACATGCATATAAGATTTTTGTCTAATCTCTTCCCCCACCCCTTACACCTCCTTCCCTCTGAGAATCATCAGTCTGTTCCATTTCCATGCCCCTGATTCTATTCCATTCACCAGTTTATTCTGTTCATCAGATTTTTTATTCATTTGATGTTTAGATTCAATTGTTGATAGATATGTATTTGTTGCCACTTTGTTGTTCATATTTTTTATCTTTACCTTTTTCTTCTTCTTCTTTTTAAAGAATACCCTTCAGCATTTCATATAATACTGGTTTGGTGGTGATGAACTCCTTTAGTTTTTTCTTGTCTGTGAAGCTCTTTATCTGACCTTCAATTCTAAATGATAACTTTGCTGGGTAGAGTAATCTTGGTTGTAGGTCCTTGCTATTCATCACTTTGAATATTTCTTGCCACTCTCTTCTGGCCTGCATAGTTTTTGTTGAGAAATCAGCTGACAGTTGTATGGGTACTCCCTTGTAGGTAACTAACTGCTTTTCTCTTTCTGCTTTTAAGATTCTCTTTGTCTTTTGCCCTTGGCATTTTAATTATGATGTGTCTTGGTTTGGTCCTCTTTGGGTTCCTCTTGTTTGGGGTTCTCTGTGCTTCCTAGACTTGTAAGTCTATGTCTTTCACCAGGTAGGGGAAGTTTTCTGTCATTATTTCTTCAAATAGGTTTTCAATATCTTGCTCTGTCTCTTCTTCTGGCACCCCCATAATTCAGATGTTGGTATGCTTGAAGTTGTCCCAAAGGTTCCTTACACCGTCTTCATATTTTTGGATTCTTTTTTCTTTTTGCTCTTTTGGTGTGTATTTTTTGCTTCCTCATATTTCAAATCGTTGATTTGATTCTTGGGATCCTCTAGTCTACTGTTGAATCCCTGTATATTATTCTTTATTTTAGTCAGTGTATGCTTAATTTCTGACTGGTCCTTTTCCATTTTTTTTTTTTTTTTTTACATTCGCACTAAGATCCTTGAAAGTCTCATTAAGTCCTTTGGAGGTTTCTAGAAGATTCTTGAGTAACCTTATACCTATGGGTTTATATTCTATATCCAGTAGTTTGCTTCTTCCATTTGTGACATGTTTCTTTGTCTCCACATTTTTGGCTGCTTCCTTGTGTTTGTTTCTATGTATTGGGTAGAGCTGCTATGTCTCCTTGAGTTGATAGAGTGGCCTTGTGTAGTAGGTGTCCTATAGGGCCCAGTGGCTCAGCCTCCCCAGTCACCTGAGGTGGACACTCTAGGTGCGCCCCTTTGTGGGATGTGTACATAGTTTTGTTGTAGTTGATCCTTGATTGCTTTTGGTGTCATGGGGAGGAATTGACCTCCTGACCAATTGGCTGTGGAGACCAGCTGCGACTACAGTGGGAGAGCTGCTGTGCAGGAGACACCCTTATGCAGCAGGTCTTGCTTCAGTGGGGCTTTGGTGCTCACTGAGTCTTCCCCTTGAGTGTGTCATTTATGGATGTGAAGGGTTGTAATCTGGTATGGTCTGGCACTGACCACTGGGTACACTGGCTCTTGGGTCTCCAGGGAGGTGCAAAGTCAGCCACTGCCTGGGGCCACCCAGCAGGAGCTACAGAGAGATCTGAAGATTTCTGCTCTTTGTATCAGGTTTAGAGGTGCCCAGATGAGGCCCAGCTGTAAAGCAAGGGAGGCTGGTGCTGGTGCTGGGTCTTGGGCCTTTTATTGATAGGTTTGGTACTCCCTGACCCAGCTGCAGCTAGTTTGACAGGTTTTTAGCCTGAGCAAGGACAGGCCATTCATATGCAAAAGCCGCTGCTCACATCTTGGATGGGGTGTAAATTGGTGGGGTGGGGTCTCAGGGAATCACCAAGGCTGAGCAAACAGAAATGGCTGCCAGTCAGCCCTTCAACTGGGGAGGTTCCAGCAGGGGAACAAATGATCCCTGTGAGCACCTCCATCTGGAAGAAAGCTGCCCCTAAGTTTCTGCTCGGATGCTAGACAGTCCAGTTTCTCGTATGTGTCTGGGTCCCCCAGAACTTCGCCTGGCACTGAGCTCAGAGGATGCAGGAGCTTGTAAGTGCAGTTCGTGGTGCTGGCCTTTTAAGAGGAGCAGCTGGGTCTCCAGCAGCCTGTGTTTCACTCAGCCCCAATCTGCACTGGTTTTTAAAGCCCGTAGTTCTTTCTGCCCATAGGGACTTCTTTTCCCAGCTCTGGGACCCTGGGCTGGGCATCTGGTGTGGGCCTGGGACTCCTTGCTCCTCCGGGCAGCCTCCGCAGAGACAATCTCTCTCCCAGTTAAAAAAGTGGCACACAGGGGTGCCGGACCAGCCTGTTCCGCACCTTCGCACCTCCTACCAGTCGCATTGTGCTTTCTTCTTTATTTCTCTAGTTGCAAGACTTCCATTCAGCCAGTTTTCCGGTGGTTCTGGATGATGGTTGTTCTGTATTTTAGTTGTAAATTTGATGTGGTTGTGGGAGGCCATGAGTACAGGCGTTTGCCTATGCCACCATCTTGGTTCTCCCTGCCAAATCAGAATTTAAACTAAAGTCTCCTTAACTCCAACTCTTCACTCTGCTGCCCTTGACTGGCATGGAATGCAGTTTGGCTATGTAATCTTTTGTATTCTGGGTGTTCTGGTTCCATTAATGTAGTCTAAGATTTAATTAATTTTTTTGGTGGCAATATTATATTTGGCAGTATATCACTGGCTTATGTTAAGCTTGTATTTAACTAAAATTTACAAATCTTAATAAGATCTTAAATAGCTGAACTTCTGTCTGGTATGGCCTTTCCATATTATCTTATGTAATTAATTTTCAGTATAAATGCAGGACTTTGTGTTCATGTCTTTACCTACATGTTGGGGATCTCATCCTAAATTTCTGGGTTGCCAAGATAATTTTGAATGTTGAGCCTATCATTTATGATGCTTACTCTTCCTTCAGATATATGACCATGTGCATTTTTGATAAGTATTCTCACTTTGTGTTTATCTAGTCTTTGATAATGTTGAACAGATTAAGTATAGATAAAAATCCATATGGAATATCTGTTTCCCCCCAAACATTGTCATAATGCACTTTTCTAAAGACTAGAAAGTATGTTTGGCCATGCCCATTATTTTATTTTCTTAGTATTATTAATATTAAGATAATATGGTCACTTTATTTCAAGGTTTTGGTTGAATGATGTTGAGCACTGCTTAAAGAACTAAATATTTCTACTGGTACCATCAACATGAGCATTCTTTTTTTTTTTTTTTCCAAAGCCATTGGTGTCAGCAGTGAGCAGTGGCAGAGCAGCTTTTTAATTTTTTTTTATTTTAGCATTTTCTCCTAAAAGTTTTTAGTTTGCTATGTAAAACTTGAAAGTTTGTAGAGTTGTCATCCAAATTGCTATTGATAATATAATTTGTTTCTATGGTAATCAGCTGAATTATATTTTAACTTATAAAAGTAAAACAAATAACTTTAGGTCATGAAAGCTTCCTGGTAATTGTGACACATTCTAGAAGAATGTTTATTTTTGAGGAAGGCTGTTTTCTGGAGAATACTTTTACTTTGAGTGTAAATCATACTGTATAAAAAGCAACCTATCACTAATGGGAAAATAACTGGGAGAGAGAAAGATCTGAAAAGTTATTCTAGCCCTGCTCTTGCTTTCTTTAGTGACTCACAAAATACTTCTAAATTGAAAGGACAATTACTGAGTCAGAATGTATCCAGAGGTATATGAAAAAAATATCAGGAGAAATTCTGAGTAGCTGACCCACAGAATGGCAGCTCTAGTTTGAACTGAGTAGGTTGTCTTGGAGGTAAACTTGAAAACAGGCCAAGAATCCTGAATACACATGCTGGAGCTATCACTTGGTCTATGGCATGAGATAGAGGAAATGACCTTCATAGTCACTAGTATTCAGACAAAGTTGTATTATTTTTTTCCCATGGAGAGTGCTAAAAGATGTTAAGAAAAGGCCCTAGGAGGTAAATAAGTACTAGAGGTGAGCTTAGAAGAGGAATGGAGGAGTGAGAATCTTAAGTGAGGTTAGAGAGAGATAAGAAACAAAAAAATCTTCCAAGAATTTGGAAATGACCAGAGAAACTTGCAGGATGTATCATGAAGTTGGAGACCCTCAGGTTTATTAATTTTGAATTTCTCAATTCTGATGAAAATACTGGTAGTTTATAAATTGTCATTTTGGGATAAAACAGGACTGTAATATGTGTATGGTTTTTGTTTTATTGGTTTGTTTATTTTTAAAAATATATTTTTATTGATTTCAGAGATGAAGGGAGAGGAAGATAGAAACATCGATGATGAGAGAGAATCATTGATTGGTTGCCTCCTGCACACCCTCTACTGGGGATCGAGCCCGCAACCCGGGCATGTACTCTTGACAGGAATCGAACCTGGAACCCTTTAGTCTGCAGGCCGACGCTCTATCCACTGAGCCAAGCCAGCCAGGGATGTTGGTTTATTTTTAATTTTAATTTTTTTGTTTTTCATTTGTGCTGCCTGCCCCCCCTCCCTTTTTTTTCTTTTTGTAGACATTGTTCGGAGTGATGTTGCCTTGGATAAACAGAAAGGCTGCAAGATTGCCCAGCACCCTGATGTTATGCTGGAGCTCCAACGGGAGAAGGCAGCTCAGATGCATCTGGTTCTTCTAAAGGAGCAATTCTCCAATACTTACAGTAATCTCATATTAACAGGTAAGGCTATTGGAGCCGGCTGGAATCTTAGAGCACTGTAGATTGATGGCCTCCATCAGTTAGTAACTTGATGCTTGGGAGACACTAAAGTGGGATCCAGATGAGCCCACATCTGTCTGTCTTTACTCACTATATCCCTTTTTAAATTGTGATGACTCTTGTCTTCCTATAAAAAACATTTCTTGTACTTGGCAGATGTATTTTGGCTTGAGGTTATGGGCGATTCAGCATGTGTGTTCTTAAAAGACAGAACCAATGAAAACCTAATGAAGCCTTATAAAAATATTACTTTTTAGATGTGTGCCAGTAGATTTGAGAGAATTACTAAATTTGGTGTCTAAGAAGCAGCTATTTTCCTTTTTCTGTGTATGTCCTTTCTATGAACCCAGTGAATATAAAGATGAAATGCAAAAGAGATAATGATGCACATGCAGAGCTGAGAATGTTCTGTTCGTGGTGGAGTTTGAAAATATCTGGGGAATTTGATTTTCTTTTTAAGAGCAAAGAGGCTATGAGACTGAGCGATACTCCCTTACATCCTTGGTTCTAGGGGGGAAGTGAATATGTGTGAAAGCTCAAAGGAGAAACAACTTTTTGCAGGGTTGCCTGCAAACTTTGCTGGTAAAGAGCAAGAGAATTGCACGTCTTTGTCAAACTTTGGAAAAGATTCTAATAGCAGGCCCTGCCCTGGTAGCTCAGTTGGTTAGAGTGTTGTCCCAATACACCAAGGTTGTTTGTTCATTTCCTAGTCAGGGCACAGACAAGAATCAAACCAATGAAAGCGTAAATAAATGAAACAACAAATTGATGTTTCTCTATCTCTCTTTCTAAAAAAAATCAATAATAAAAAGATTCTAATAGCATTCACTAATGTGAGAATCATGAAGGACTTGAGATGAACTATTAAGAGCAGCTCAAGTTACCTCCATTTTCTTGAGGGCATTCAAGGCAGATAGATCTGTATTATGTTTATTCAAATAAAATTTAACAAATCAAAAGTGTATTTTCCCTTGCTTATTAATATTAAAAAAATAAAAAGATAGGTTGGATTGTCTGACAGGCTATGAACATCTCACATTTATTTTTGTAAAGTCTAAGTTAGGAAAATTTTAACGTTTTTTACAGACTTCCTGGAATTTTATCAGGAATTGCCGAGTGGCAACCAAATTGTTTTGCTTTGTAAAAAGTACAAGTCTTTTTCAACTTACCATTTTGTACCTGGTGGAAAACTCAATAGTATGAGATAAAAGCCAGATTTAAATGTGGCTTTGGTGAGCAGAGAAGAGGATTATGGATTTCATAATATAGGCCCTGTTTTTTGCTCTTTGATAGGTCATTAAAGAAGGAAAACTTAAAAGTGATTTATAGCCAATGATGCATTTCCCTAAATTGGTTAGTGAAACTGTGTTTAGATGTTTGTGAAGAACATAGATTTCTCTAGATTTATTCAATCTACCTCAAATGTACAAATGTGCATGTATTTAATGTTTTCCAATTCTGTTATTGGAAATGAAATATTTTTATTCTATCCTTATTCTAATATTTTAAGCACATATTAGAGAGGTCAGACCCCATGTTCTTTTAATGTGGCATAGAGAGGGCTTAGGGTAATTCTAACCCTAAACTGTGGATCCAGAATGTGACTCAAAGGCATATTATCTTTGAACACACACAAGTGTTCTATTGAGTTCAGTGGAATCTTTTCTAATTCTCAGTAACATAATCCCTTTCGATGTTTATTCGCAGTTCAAACTGTTGGAATCAACATTGTCAACTTTTACCCTGACAACTTGCTTACTTTCCACTAAACAAACTTACCCTAGTGAAGAGCCTCTTTCCTGCTCTCACTTCTCCCAAGCTACTTCAAAGAGTCCTCAGGCATTTTCCACATTTTTCACCCAATGTCTGTGCAGAGGTGGTACCTTGCTACAGACAAGAGCATTTGGTGTGCCCTGGTATGTTTACATGAAAGTTTAAAAGGTTTTGGTTCCAGGTGTTGGGAAGAGATGGAGTCATTTCAATTTAGCACCAATGGTAAAACTATTTTAGTGTCCTTTAACTAAGTCTTTGATTTTACACAGCATGGTTTTCTAATTGTTATGAAGTTTAATCCTTGATTTCTTGTATAAATTTTGAGAACATGGTCTCCAGACAGCTAAACATAATATTTAAACATAACTAAACTAACTTTTGTAAATATTTCCCTTTTCAGTGATGAATGTATATTGGTAAGGAGGGTGAGGTTGAAGGGGCAAAGACCTCTCAGATGAAGTGACTTTCTTACCAACATGTTCAGAACACCTACTCTTGGAGCTCTGCTTGGTGATGTCCACTTACTTTGTGTAACTCTGACATAATGTTTGAGTATTTACGTGGGAACAGGATAAGGAAGCTGGGCCTCCAAAATCTCAGAAAGAGATAACTTTTTCATACCTCTGCCCTCCCCTCAATACCTCTCCCAGTTATTTAAAGAATTTCATGTATATAGGTAGCAGTGTATCATAATTGTTTCCTGGTAAGTTAATGGTATATTATTTATTTTTAAATTGAAGAACTAAGATCACAGTATAAGAAAAAAATTAATAAAGTGATTGAAATGTCACTATGGTTAAGAAATTAATGAAGTCATTGAAATGTCAGATAAAAGCTTGTTAAAAATATTAGTTGTTGCCCTCTGCATCACAAGCAAGCCCTCATTCTTAGATGTTTTGTCTTTATTTGATATGACTAATAGCATTGAGGTGAGAGGTATGCTTTCATATTCTTCATTTCAACTCATGATTTCCCTTAAGCAGACACCCCTCAGATGAGGGTAAATGATATTTTAGCTTTGATGATATTTTGACCATTTAATAAAAGGAAACAACTCTATAGTTCCAGTAACTATCCAGTTAATGGAAACTAATAATAATTCTTTAATGCATACATCTTATTGAAGTATTCCTCATTATATCATAATTTTAGAAAAGTAGATATTTTTACATGATACTAAACATGTCTTAATATTTTAATGTAAATTATTTACATGGTATTGGAAATAATGTTAGCCTCACCTAACATAGAGGGTTTGAAGTAAACTTTAAGGTTACAGGAAGGTGAAGGAGTACTTTCAATAGAACATCTGTGATAGAAATATTTTAAATGGTGATGAGTCATATACTACACTTATTACACTAACTCACCAACACCTGATTGTGTGCTCATCTTGTGCTTCTTGAGTCTGAGAGTGTTTAATGTCACTCTTTAAAGAAGAACAGGGATCATGTCTTTCATTTGTTTGTGCTCGCATGATTCTTTTTTTTTTTTTTTTTATCCTCACCAGAGGACATGCTCATTGATTTTAGAGAGAGAGGAAGGGGGAGGGAGGGAGAGAAACATTGATGTGAGAGAAGCATCAGTTGGTTGCCTCCTGTATGCACCCTGACCAGGATCAAAACTGCAGTATTTTGGTGTATGAGATGATGCTCCAACCAACTGAGCCACACCAGCCAGGGCTCTCATGATTTTTTTATTGTATGTGCATGCTCTCATGATTCTTAATCTACTAATAATGCTCTATAAATTTGTTTAAAATGTTCTGCTGTCTACATAATGGGTGAATTCACTTGACTCTTTTTAAGGGATAATTTTGACATCAATTAAATAGCTTTTATAGGTTTAGATTCAGTTATTTGTCTTTCCTCACCTCACCCCCCTTTTGAAGTGTAATTTGAACTTTTGTGGAGGATCCCTATACTATAATCAAATGAAAAACAGAAAATAAAAGTTGAAAAGTCAGCCTTTAAGGGCAATACATTTTCTAGGATTTTGTTTAGGACATAAACTCCTTGAAGGCAAGGAATAACTAGGCAGCCCAAACCATGGCCATTATAAATGGATGGCGTTACTCAAGATGCACATGGTACCCTGTTGTGGTCCAGTCTTCTAACTTCAACTAAGAAAAAGGGCCCAAATCAGTGGAGTGAAAACTGTTCTTTCAGTTCCCACAAACCATAATGCTCAAAGGACTATTTCCAGATCTTTTTTTTTTTTGTATTTCTAGATCTTTTAAATTATTTACATTATATTCTACAGTATTGAATAGAACATAATTTTATTTAATCATTTTCTTATTAAGGTCCATTAACTTTTATATATATTGACACTTTTATTTCTGTGGAGTACACATTTCAAAGTGGATGTCTGAATCAAAAGATAAGTATTTTTAAATTTTATAAATTCAGGTTTATTGAGGTATAATTTACATGCAGAAAAAACAATTTTTGACAAATGTATAGACTATATAGTCACATAACCATGACCGCCATCAAGATATACAAGATTCTGTCACTCTGAAAAGTTCTCTAAGGGTTCTGTAAAACATAGAAGGAACCCTTACCTTTTGCAACAGCATGGATGGACCTGGAGGTTATTATGCAAAGTGAAATAAGCCAGTCACAGAAAGATGAATACCATGTGATCTCACTTATGTATGGAATCTAATGAACAAAATAAACTGACAAACAGAATAGAAACAACGGCATGAATACATAGAACAGACTGACAGCTGTCAGAGGGGATAGGAGAGGGGGGACTGTATGAAAGAAGATGAAGGGATTAGGCAAAGGACATATATGCATAACCCATAGACACAGACAGCAATGTGGTGATGAAAAGAGGGAAGTGGGGGTGGGGGACTAGGTGGAGGTGGGTAAAGGCGGGGGCAGAAATGAAACAGGGTCACCAAGAAAAAGAAAAAGAAAAAGAAAAAAAGTTCTCTTACTTTCCTGTGCAGTTAATCTCCTTTTCCTACCTCCAGTCCTTTAGGTGTGTATGATCTGATCTCTGACCCTAAATGTAATATAAAAAAGTAGTTGTGTGTGTATGATTTCTTTCACTTAACTTATTTTTTTGAGATTCATTCATCTTGTTGCATATATCAGTCAGCATTTCATTCCTTTTCATCGCTGAGTAATATTTTATGTTATGAATATCTTATAATTTATTTATTCATATGTTGATGGACATTTGGTTTATTCCTAGTTTTAGTGATTATGAATAAACCCAGTGTAAATATTTGTTCTCAGATCTTTGTGTTGACATGGATTTTCATTTCTTTTGATTTTATGGTATCTTTTAACTTTATAAGAAACTATCAGACTATTTTCCAAAGTGACTGTACTATCTTACATCCCACCAACAGTATGTGAGGAGTTCTAGCTCCTCCACATTCTTGTCAACAATTAGTATCATCTGTCTTTTAAATTTTAGCTATTCTAGTGAATATGTAGTAGTATCTCATGGTTTTAATTTGCAGTTTATCTTTTGACTAATGATATTGAGCATCTCTCTTCGTGTGATTATTTGTCATCTATAGATCTTTGGTGAAGTGTCTGTTCAAGCCTTTTACCCATTTTAAAAATATTAATGAGTTGTTTTCTTGCTATTGATTTTTGAGAGTTTGTATATATTTTGGGCTATAAGTTCTCTATTAGATATGTGATTTGCAAATACTTTTTCCTCTGTGACTTTTAAAAAAAATTCTAACAGTTTCTTATGAAAAGCAGAAACAATTTTGATGAAGTCCAATCTATTATTTTTTTCTTTTATGATTTCCATTTCAATTTTAATGCATCTTGTCAGGTAATTTTCAGAAAAGTTTGTAGCAATTCCCATTCCCACTAGCAGTGTACAATAGCCGTTATTTCCTAGCATTCACATTAGCACTGGGTATTAGTGCTCTTTTTAATCTTTTTCAGTATGACAAGTGAGAACTATTATCTCATTGTAATTTTCTGGCTATAGCCAGAGTGACTATGTTTTCACATATTTGTTGGTGATTTGCATTTTCTGTTTTGTGAATTACCTACTCATATACTTTGCTTTAAAAACAACAACACTTGAGTGTTGATCTGTTTCTTATCAGTTTGTAAGTACTCTGTGAATTAGGAATGTTAATCCTTTGTCATGTGTATTGAAAAACATTTTCCTCCCTGGATATCATTTATTTTTTTTGGCTCTGTTTTTAATTAAGAGCTTTAATCTTTAACTATGACTGGAATTTATGTTTATATATAGTACCATGTAAGTATATAGCATTGTTTTCTTCCAAGTAACTAGCCAGCTTTGCATACACTGTTTTTAAAATAAAACATTCTTTTGTCACTAAATTGAAACATCATATATGTTATATATTATGCTCTCACATATCTTTACCTATTTCTAAACTCTATTTTCTGTAATTTTTCTAGTCTTTATTTCTGTGCCAATGCTATACTGATTTGAAATCTGGTAAGGCTTATTAACCACTTCCTCATTTTTCTTTCCAAGGTTCCCATGACTGTTCTCATATAATTACTTTTTGAAATGTATTTTTAATTTTCCCAGTTCAAGAAAATTCATTACTGAATTATAAGTGTAATTGCGATAATTTTATATCCTAATTTGAGAAGGATTGATATTTTCTTTTTCATAGTTAAATTTAATATCGGCAGATTTAAAAAAAAAATCTTTATTGTTGAGATTATTACAGATGTCCCTCCCCCCCCCCTCACCCCCGTCCCCCTTCCATCCGGTTCATGCACCACCCCAGGCCTTCACCACCCTACTGTCTGTCCATAGGTAATGCATATATGCATATAAGATCTTTGTTTAATCTCTTGCCATCCTTCACCCCCCTTCCCTCTGAGAATTGTCAGTCTGTTCCATTTCCATGCCTCTGATTCTATTTTATTCACCAGTTTATTCTGTTAATTATATTTTTTTATTCATTTATTTTTATTTTTAGATTCAATTGTTGATAGGTATATACTTGTTGCCATTTTATTTTTCATATTTTTTTTATCTTTTTCTTCTTTTTCCTCTTCTTAAAGAATACCCTTCAACATTTTATATAATACTAGTTTGGTGGTGATGAACTCCTTTACCTTTTTCTCATCTGTGAAGCTCTTTATCTGACCTTCAATTCTGAATGTTAGCTTTGCTGGGTAGAATAATCTTGGTTGAGGTTCTTAATATTCATCACTTTGAGTATTTCTTGCCACTCCCGTCTGGCCTGCATAGTTTCTGTTGAGAACTCAGCTGGCAGTTGTATGGGCATTCCCTTGTAGGTAACTAACTGCTTTTCTCTTTCTGTTTTTAAGATTCTCTTTGTCTTTTGCCCTTGGCATTTTAATTATGATGTATCTTTGTGTGTCCTCTTTGGGTTCCTCCTTTTTGGGGTTCTGTGTGTTTCCTGGACATGTAAGTCTATTTCTTTCACCAGGCAGGGGAAGTTTTCAGTCATTATTTATTCAAATAGGTTTTCAATATCTTGCTCTCTTTCTTCTTCTGACACCTTCATAATGCAAATGTTGGGATGCTTGATGTTGTCCCAGAGGCTCCATAAACTATCTTCATATTTTTGGATTCTTTTTTATTTTTGCTCTTCTGGTTGGGTGTTTTTTTGCTTTCTCATAATTTTTTGATCAAGCATTTTGATTCCTTGAAGACATGATTCTAACTAGAGGACTATAAGTATTACAGTTCTTCCTGATTACCCTACAATGAAGCTCTGAGGTTGAGCAGAAAAGGAATTAGATGCTATTTTACATGCTTAAAATGAGACTAATGCTATAATCAACACAATGAAGTGTTTGTGTATATGTCAGTGGCCATACACAAATGCACAGTCATGAAGTTAAATAACACATGACTAGAAGTTCTCAATTTCTCCAGCTGTTTTATGGTTTTAAGTAGAATATACTCTTTTGCTTGTAAGTCCTCTTATGAACCATAATATAAGTGAAGAATTTTTTTTACAACTCAATTTCTTATACGATTCAACAGACATAAAATCACATTTCAATAAATATGACCAGAAGAAAGGTAACATAGGAGAGAAGGATATAATTACAAAAACATACATTTTATACATGAAAAGCATTGTATTGGCAATTAGTAAAAGAGTAACCAAAGGATGTTTTTTTAAAAAAGTGCTCATGTTCTGCTTCTCTCAGAAGTAGACTTGGGAGCATTGATTGATTAATTACCAAGTTGATGTATGCTTTGTGAATCACCAAATGAACTTCCTTGTTTTCAAGAGTCTTTTTGTTAGGAGACCTGTAAAGATGATGATTACTTGTTGCTTTTCACCCATGCTCTGTAAGATGATGTAGGAAGGAGTCTACTGAATTCATTTTAACTTTAGTTCTCTCTTGTTTTCTCACCATGAGAAGCATTTTCTCATCAGTTCCTTCATTTAGGATGATGGCATCACCTCAGAACATAATAGAATAAAAGCAGCCTCCAGTTAATTAAATACAGATAGCCCTCTCTGTAGTCTGGTTGAAGTCAATGGTGGATTTTAGAGTAATAGGACAGTGATCTTCAAGATCCAGGCAGGTGTGGGAGAGGGTAGGTAGGCATTCCAAGAGCTGTGCAAGGAAATCCATTGAGTGGGGGAGTCTTACTAATAATTAATTATGCAGTCATCTTGTCAGAGGAGTATTAGTTTTTTATATTTTTAATTTACCTTCAGAATAGAATGAGAATTTTCATAACTAAGAGGAATTGACAATGTACCATTATTCATTAGTTTATTTTCAGTGTATGTCAACATATTGTATGCAGTTCACATGTGTCCAGTTAAGTGGATTTAAAGGGATTTTTGAAAAGAAACTGGATTAAAGCCAGCAAGGAACAACAAAAAATTGCAAAACCAGTGGTTTTCTTTCAGTATGAAATATATATTTGCCACATAATGTGGTAAAAATAATTTGACAAGAAGTTGTCCAAAAAAAGTCTCTGACTTATTAAGAAAACTATTTTAAAATTTACATGTATTTTTAATAACATGTCTAATGGAACAGTGATATAATGCCCAGACATTATTAATATTTTAAAAATAGGAGCAAAAAAGGTTTTGAATCATAATCAAAATAAGACACACATTGAAAATATTGCTTACTTAATTTTTAGCTGATAATTAAAAATTTTTATTTTGACCTATGTTTTAGAATGTAACTAAAATTTTACTGCAGCAAGAGGTGCATGTGATATACATATATTACATATATCCTAATATATAAAAACCCAGGGTCCGTAATGACTGACTGAAGGCTTGACCGAATACTGGAAGTCAGACTGCTGCGGGTGTGGATACAGTGACCGAGCACTGAATGCCAAGGGGGCTGTGGATCAGGCCTGGAGAGAGGCCCGAAGAGGAGGCAGGGTCTGATCCGCAGCTTCCGTGGCAGCTGTTGATCAGCCATTGCCTCTCTCTCTCTCCAGGCTTCGCCAGCAGCCGCACCTCTGTTTCTCCCCAGGCCTCCGTGGAGGCTGCTGATCAGCCCCACCTCTCTGATCAGGCCTGGAGATAGGCCCGGAGATGCTGACTGGCATAGAAACCGACCAATCAGAACCATATCTGGGTGAACTGTAAGGAGCTAAGAAGTCCTTTGTTCCTCAGAGAAGTATAGGGCAGTAGATATGAACAGGAACTTTAGAGTTAAACAGACACGGGTTTTGATCCTGTACTTAAACTGTACTAGTTTTGGGGGCCTTGGGCAAACTATTTAATTTCATTCCCATTTGTACAATAGGGAAAATAATGTCTTAAGTGGTTTGTGAGGATTAGATGAACTGTTTTGAAGTACTTAACACAGGGCCATACACTCAATGAATGTTAGCTATTGTTGTTGTTATAATTATTATCTTAATAATAAAGAGATTGTCTGTCCTTTAGAGAATCTTTCATAAATCAGTTCATGTCTTAGATACTACTAACACAATGCAAAGTGGAAAAGAGCTAAGTAGATTTCAAAAGAAGCAAGTTCTTAAGTTTCATAATTGTTGTCAGCACTAAAATTTTCCCTACATGTTTTGTGTGTGTGTATGTGGGTTTAAGGGTCTAGGCTTTGGAGTAACTAGAGTTTATTATAGATATTATAGAGGCACGGGTACATGAACATCCTTGCTACACTTCTCTAGTCTCTGTTAGGGTTCTGAAGAAGAGAAATGCAACCATCCTACAATTTCTTTAGTCTTTGGCCTGTCTTTCCTTTCAATCTAATGGCTTCAGCAGTTATAGGTTACCTGTTCCTTTTTTTAGTATGAAGAAAATTATAGTTATGCAGATAAAGATCTGGAATCTCACACATAATCAGGATGAATGTGGAAGTATGGTAGGTGTAGGAAGTGATAAATTGTACTATACAGCAAGGAAAAATAACATTTTGTTCACTTGAAATAGCCATTTTATTCTCCTGTGGCTTATGTTGTAAAATATATTATTGTTACAGCGATTGATGATTAATGTATTAGGGAGAAATTTTCAGAGTTGAGAAACGTAGATTTCAGCTTTTCCATTTACTTTACATGCATCCTGGAGCAAGACTTAGCTTCCTCAGTTCATAAATTTGGAATTATAGTATCTGCCTTTTGTCAGCACATTCTGAACACCTGTCATGTGCTAGCACTGTGCTATTCACTAGGGATATGTAGATGATAAGACAGGATCTGATTCCTGCCCTCCCTGAAAATACTAGTATAGTCCAGTAAGGAGATACACATGCAACCAATTATAGCTTACTGTGATTATGGCTGTATTAGAGAGATAGGAGTCTGAGTTGGCCTAGGGGAATTAGAGGGGCCTTCATGAAGGAAGTGGTGCTAATGATCTCTAAGTTTGCTACTCTTACATTAAAATTCTGGTTAGCACTCATTTTAGAAATTAAGGACTATTTGGCAAAGAGATAGGCACAGGAGCAGTTTTCTTCAAACTTGTTGGTAGCTTGTGATGCCTTCAAATAAAAACAATAGTTTACAAGTAACATACCTTTATTTGTACACTAGGACTAGAGATACTATATACAGTATTGGTACCTGCATATGTGATTTGGAATTAGAATTGTTGAGCACCTTGGAAGATCTCAACTGTTACTCTTTCTTCTTATTCTTTTTCCTCATTTATCTTTTGCTTGTATGAGAATATACTTTAGGGCCTTACCCTCTGCTTTCCCCCTTCAGTTTTTAATCCATACTTATGGCTTGAATTGTCACATAGAGGTGGGTCCTAATTTTTGTGGGATACGTAGCTCACAAAATTTTATTTTCTGTCTTTAAAATAATGGATACAGGTCTTTAAGATGATGAGTACAAAATTATGAATTAAAAATTTCACATAAAAGTTTATATAGAAAGGCAAAAGACCCAGAACAGCCAACACAATACCGAGGAAAAACAAAATCAGAGGACTGAACTACCTGACTTCAGACTTACTGTAATGATACAGTAATCAAGATAATGTGGTATTGGTGAAAGAATAGACAAATAGATAATGGGTTAGAATAGATAGCTGAGGAATAGACCTAGACAAATGTAGTCAATGGATCTTTGACAAAGGAGGAAAGATAATTCAATGGAGAAAAGTTAGTTTTTTCAACATATTGTGCTGGAACAACTGGACATATACATACAGAAAAAATAAGACTCTAGAAACATATTTCACCTTTCACAAAAATTAACTCAAAATGGCCCTGGCTGGTGTTGCTCAGTTGGTTGGTCATTGTCCTGTGCACTGAAAGGTTGTTGGTTTGATTTCCAATCAGGGCGCGTGCCCAGGTTGTGGGCTTGATAACTAGTAGAGGGCATGCAGGAGGCAGCCGATTGATGTTACACTCTCACTTCACCGTTTCTCTCTCTCACTCTCCCTTTCTCCCTCAAAAATCAATAAAAGTATTTTAAAAATTAATTCAAAATGAACCATAGACCTAAGATAAAACAACTATAAAACTTCTAGAAGATTACATAGAAGAAAATCTAGGTGACCTCAAGTTTGGTGATGAGTGATGAGTTTTTAGATATAATACCAAAGCATGCTCCATGAAAGAGAAAATGGAAAAGTTGGTCTTTATTAAAATTAAAAATTTCTGCTCTTTGAAAGACACTCTTAAGAGAATGACTAAGTAGGTCCAGAAATACTCTGAATTCTTAATTTTTAATTTGGAATAATATAAAATGATATTTTATGTTTGAGTTGTCAAAGAATTATCTTCCATTTCTCTTCACATACACTATGGTATGTATTTCAAAAGTAAAGTTGCTGATCCTCTACATATTTATTAGAAAAGAGCAAAAATGAAGAAAAAAGAGAAAAAATATGTGTGGTGATTGCTAGAAGAAGGGAGCTTAGTGGGAGGTAGAGAAGGATATGGAGGATAAATGGTGATGGATGGAGACTGATTTGGGGTGATGAATACACAATAGAGTGTAAATATGATGTGTTGTGGAATGGTTCACCTGAAACCTGTATAATATTATTAACCAGTGTTATGCCAATAAATTCAATAAAAAGGTAAAAAAAAAGAAATTTGTTTTATGAAAATAACTAACAATGAAGGTTTGAATTTTGCTTTTATGAATTTTTGGGTAATTTTAATAGAATTTTTTGGTTTCCCAGTCCATTAATAAAAGAGAGATGGAATAAAAGTATTTTTCTTCTTTCATCAGGATTTAAGTAAAATGTTTATTTTATCCAGTAAAAGCCCTATTTTCAGTTGTCAATTTCCATGTACTCTGAACATATTTTTCCAGGATTACTATTTTCTCATTACATTTTGTAAAAATAGGACTCTATATATTTTCTCATAATATAGATAAATCTTCCCCTTCCCAATGCATTGAAGTCATACTTTAAATTGGAAGGTAAGTGGATGACTATTATTTATGCTTCTAAAGCAAGGAGGACACATGCATGGTATACTTGTCAATTGTGGAGCTTCTGCATTCACCTTAAGGAGCAGTTTCCATATTTGTGCTGTGACTCTCTTCTCTTCAAAGAGGACTTCATACTGAAGAGCTGACCAGAAGCTGAGAATGAAATCTCCTTTTCAAGTGGGCCTAGTCAAAAGAAGAGTATGTGCTAATGCTAGGGAACATGCCTTTTTCTTTTATTTATTTACTTTACATTTTTTTATTAATGTATATATTTTTTTATTGTTGATGTATTACAGATATCTCCCATTTTCTCCCTGTTTACCCCCCCCCCCTCCTCCCAGCCTCTACTCACCCGCCAGGTCTTCACCACCCTATTGCCAGTGCCCATGGACTATGCATATCTATATATATAAAACCCTAATATGCAAATAGACTGAACCGCAGAACAACTGAACAACCGAACAGCTGGTCGCTATGACTTGTGCTGACCACCAGGGGGCATGCGTGGAACATGGCGGGCGTCGGCAGCAGGTGGCAGAGTGTGGAAAAGGCGGGCATCGGCCACAGCAGGATGGTGGAGCAGGTGAATGGGGGTGCCAGATCAAGTTGGGGCGCTGGTCGCTGTCATTGGGGTGAGCCTCTGATGGTTACTGAAAATTCTTTGCTCCCACACACTACGGTCCTGTCTGGCGCTCGCACCTGCTACCAGCACCAGCCCCACTCGCACCTGCTGCCAGCGCTGGAGTCACTGCTCATACCCGCTGCCAGCACCCGGTGCCGGCCCCGATCGCTTGGTGCCGTCAGCGGGTGTGAGTGGCGGCTGCCAGCCCCGATTGCCTCTCAGGGCTTCTCCACCTACCCCTGCTCCTGAGGGGTTATTGGGGCTGGCAGCCGCTGCTTGCACCCACTGCTGGTGATGGCCCCACTTGCACCTGCTGCTGGCACCCGGCTCCAGTTCCAATCGCTCGGCACCGTCAACGGGTGCAAGTGGCGGCTGCAGGCCCTGATCACCCTGAGGGCTTCTCTACTTCCCCCTGCTCCTGAGGAGCGATTGGGGCAGCAGCCGCGGCTCACACCCGCTGCTGGCACCAGCCCCAGTCGCTCCATACCATCAGCAGGTGCGAGCAGAGCTGGCACCATCAGTGCAGTGGGGGCCGTGGTGGGAGGGGCTGGGCGGGGACGCGGAGGATGGGTCAAGACCCGCCCACTGCAGCCTCTCGGCCCACAGTTCCTTTCAAGGTGCACGAATTTGTGCACTGGGCCCCTAGTAAGTATATAAGTTCTTTGGTTTATCTTTTCAAGATTGTAATTTTTAGAAGAAGAAACCCTCAAACTAATACTCTCTTGTCTTTGAGTTGGAGAATTCTCTTTACGATGTTTAAGGGACGGCTGGAAAGCAAATTGGTCTGCCTTTCTTAAAGATTATTTTTTAAGTTTGTACTTTTCCCATCCCGATCACATCATTCTCTACAGACCTATATTTGTAGATTCACAGAACCCAATTTTCATGGAACCTCACACCACCGTACCATATTCAACAGTGATGTGTACTACTTTTATTTCTTCCACCTTAATTGTTGTATCTGCGATGACTCCATTTTTTTTTTTTTCATGTGCTGGCAGTACCCAACTCAGTGTATGGAAAATTTTTCTTTATGTCATTTAAAAAAATTTTAACATCTTTGTAGAAGAGGCAAATAGGAGAGAAGAACAGAGCCCACATTTGTTAGCAGCCAAAACACATTCTGTAGTGTTTGGGGTATTGAATGCTGCCACTTCTGTTCTGGTTATTTTGTTGTTGTTGTTTTGAGAAGAAGAGAGAGTAAAGAGCCAGCCCTATACAGCACAAGAGCTTCCTGTTTAGCATTATTATTCTACTAGGAGCCCAGTGCACGAATTTATGCACCTTGAAAGAAACTGTTGGCCATGAGGCTGCAGTGGGCATAGGGACGGGTCTCAGCCCATCCTCTGCACCCCCTTCCACCCCCTCCCCCCGGCCCCCTCTCTGCCAGCAGCCCTGCTCCTACCGCTGCCGCTCCAACATGCTGGCACCGGCCCCTCTTGCACCTGTTGATGTCACGGAGTGATTGGGGCCAGCGCCAGTAGCAGGTGCAAGCGGGGCCGGTGGCACTGTTAGCGGATGTGAGCAGGGGAAGGTGGAGAAGCCCTCAGGAGTGATCAGGGCCAGCAGCCGCCACTCGCACCCGCTGATGGCACTGAGCGATCGGGACTGGCATTGGGCTGCAGGTGCAAGCGCGGCTGGTGCTGGCAGCAGGTGCGAGCACCGGGCAGGACCGCGGCGCATGAGAGCAGAGACTTTTTAGTAACCACCAGAGGCTCGTCCCTATGTCAGCAACCGGTGCCACGCCTTGGTCTGGCATCCCACTCACCTCCACCATCCCACTGCGGCTGACACCTGCCATGTTCTGCACGCGCCTCCTGGTGGTCAGCACACATCATAGCAACTGATTGTTCTGTTGTTTGGTTGTTCTGCCATTCGGTCTATTTGCATATTAGCCTTTTATCGTATAGGATTCTTGGAGTCACCCAATTTTTGGCTGGAAAATAATCTATTTCACCCTTTGCCAGTTGGGAATAACTTTTGTTTGCTGGATTGAAGTCGTCATTTCAGCATTTAGTACTCTTAAGAAGTCCAAGAAACGCATGCAAAGATAACCAGATAAAAACTTTTCCATGTTAAATATAAATTTATAGCTGGGAGTGTTATTAGGAATCAAATCCAACCCCACTACACTGTAGGCTACTTGTTCAAGGTCATACAGTTGGCTAGGTGGGACTAAAATCCAGGCTTTGGATTCTTGAGTTCACTGTTCTTTCCACTACACTATAAAATGTTTTCCCTCCTGGAAATGAAATAACTTCTGTCCAATTGAAAAATAATTATACAATTTAAAAATTCTTATATATACTCCCCCCACGTTCTATTAATGGGTTATCTTGTCTCATGCAGAGGTAGGCACTTGTAATATGGAGGTGATATGTCAGTGTTTTAGCACCAGATGAGACTACCATCTGTTGGTGTGATTGACAGACAGATGCACACCATCACAAGGAGGGTAAATGCTCTACTCTCAGATGTGGGGACCCAGAGTATTTCCACTTTGGGAATAGGGAGTGCACATTTTACCTGAATCTTGAAGGAAGAATGTGAATTATAAAATGTGTGAAGTGATACAGTTTAATTTTGTTGAAAATGGAACATATCACTTGACCCTTTTATGGCTTGCAGAGACTTCCAAGTCCTTGTGGTAAAGGAGTCACTTAGAAGAGCATCCAATTTAAGAAACTACTTCAATCCAAGAAGATTAAGGCCGTAGGGACTTTTTAATTCTCTTTAGGTTTTTTATTTTTATTTTTGATGGCTGAGTGGTAGTTGCTAATATGGTCTCTGTTTAGGGTAATGATTAGATTTTAGGTATAGGTAATGGAGAAAAAGGACATCCCTTTGTTATATACTTACTAGTGGCCCGGTGCATGAAATTCATGCACGGGGCGGGGGAGGATGTCCCTCAGCCTGGCCTGCACCCTCTCCAATCTGGGACCCCTCAAGGGATAACCGGCAGTCAGACATCCCTCTCACAATCCAGAACTGCTGGCTCCTAACCGCTCGCCTGCCTGCCTGATTGCCCCTAACTTCTTCTGCCTGCCAGCCTGATTGTCCCTAACTGCTTCCCTGCTGGCTTGATTGCCCCTAACCACCTCTGCCTCGGCCCCGCATCTGGGACCCAGGACTCCCTCCTCCAGCCAATCACAGGCACCCGGGATCCGGGCTTTTCTCCCTCTGGTCAGCCATAGGCACCCAGGCTGGCTGCAGCTACAGGGTATGGTGGGCAGGTGGCTTCACCTGGGCTGCAGCCACAAGTGCTGGCGCCCAGGATCGCGGGGTGGGCGGCTTCTCCGTCTCAGGCTACAGCCAGCCGCAGGTGCTGGTGCCTGGACCGCAGGCGGGCGGCTTCTCCGTCTTCCCTGGAATGCAGTGTGGGCGACTTCTCTGTCTGGCTGTGGCCTGGGATCATGGGGCAAGCGGCTTCTTCGTCTCCCTGGCCGTACACAGCCTCAGGCACTGGGGCCCGGTTTCTCCATCTCCCCTAGGACGTGGGGCAGGCAGATGTGAGGCTTCTGCTGCTGGCTGTGGCCTGGGATCACGGGGAAGGTGGCTTATTGATCTCCCTGGCTGCAGCCAGCCTCAGGTGCTGGCCCCCGACTTCTCCGACCCCCACAGGCCCAGAGCAGCGGGGAGGGGGGGGAGGCGCGCAGGGCTGCCACCATGTTTTCAGGTTAATTTTCATACTCTGATTGGCTGGTAGCATAGCGGAGTGATGGTAATTTGTATGTTTCTCTTTTATTAGTGAGGATATTTTTAATAGAATTCTAATTGGCTACCTATAATTAGCCATGAAATATTATCTTTAGAGAAATGGGAAGAAACAGATTTCTAAATATGAGGGGAAAACTGTTACTAAAGTAAACTATGATTTTTTTTCTCTAAATAGTTTCTTCTCTTTCTCTTGTAGGTTGCCATAGATTACTTTCAGTATGTCTTCTCTTTTTAATGTATGCCTATTAGTCTGAAGTTATGAAATACCTGGTCAGTACTCTTCTGCTAATTTTTCTGAACAAATAAACTTTTAACAGACTCTCAAATCCTCTCAGCACAAGTCTGTTTTCCAGTTGCCTAGTTTTGTGTCTCTGTATTTCTTTGTTAAAGGTTGTTTCTGTTTTGTAGCTCAAAATAACAGTATCTTCCTTTAACTCGCCAATAGCTCTGAACTATCTCTTAATGAGGAGACATGAAATGCCATTGTCAGCCTCAGCTACTTATAATTCCTTAATTTAGAGAGGAATATAGCCTGTTTTATTTTATAGGAGTTAGGTCATCTACATTTTTATGTCTTGTTTGAAAAAGCAAAACATTTAAGCTGCTAATGAGGTCTTCTTACAGTTAGTCTTATCTTGCTTCTCAGTGTAATATTAATATTTGCAGAAGATGAGTGGGATGCCATCTTAAAAAGATGAGTCCAGCCCTAGCCGGTTTGGCTCAGTGGATAGAGCGTCGGCCTGCAGACTGAAGGGTCCCAGGTTCCATTCCGGTCAAGGGCATGTACCTCAGTTGCCTTTGACCGGAGGGGGGCGGGAGAGGGCATGTGGGAGGCAACTAATCATCGTATCTCTCTCACATCGGTGTTTCTCTCTGACTCTCCTCTCTCTTTCACTCTCTCTAAAAATCAATGGAAAAAATATTCTTGGATGAGGATTAAAAAAAAAAAAATGACAAGTCCACGGAGATACTTAGTGTTCATTTTGTTCCCCTTTTTATCCCAAGAAAATCAAATATGCTCAGTGTGCAAGTCTCTGGGAGATACATGTTGAGCGTTCATCCAGCAGTTCCTAATATGTTGTTGGGATTTTTGAGTAGTCTTTTATCAATTAATCACTTATTAAGTGAAAATTAATTATATATAAGGCACAATGCCAGGAGCCATGGAGAAAAAGAAGTTGAATCTATGTTCTTATTTCCAGGGCTAAAACAAACAGAGTCTTAAATACTGATCTAAGAATAAATCCTATCTAATAATAGACAAATATGCAAATTGACCATACCTCCGACACGCCCACAAGCCACGCCCACCATCCAATCAGAGCGAGTATGCAAATTAACCCAAACCAAGATGGCTACAGCCACAGAGAGCAAGGTTTCCTAGGTAACAGAGGAAGCCAAGCTTTCTGTCAGCCTTGCAGGCCTAAGCCTCCACTCAAGCTACAAAGTTTCAATTATAGAAGGTAAACAAATTCAAACAAATGGCGGCAGAATGGAGCTTGAGAGAGCAGGCCAGGATTGCCGCCGGTAACAGGGGAAGCAAAGCTTTCCACACACCCTGGCCAGGCCCACCCGCTTAAGGCAACAAAGTTTCAATTATAACCCCAACACAAATGGCTGCCGGCCTCGGCCTTGGAGGGAGCCCCAGGCTTGGCTCTGCTCCAGGCTACAAAGTTTCAATTGTAGAAGGAAAATAAATTCCAGATACCAGGGCCTCCGCTTGGGTTGCCAGGGGGCGTGGCCCGCCTGCAAACCACCACAGGCCCCTCGCTCAGGCCGCCCCACGCCCCAAGGGTACCCCACCCTGATCAGGGACACCCTTCAGGGCAAACCAGCTGGCCCCCACCCCTGTACCAGGCCTCTATCCTATCTAATAAAAGAGTACTATGCAGATTGATCATCACTGCAACACACAATATAGCTGCCCCCATGTGGTCAAAGATCCTGCCCCCATGTGGACACAGGATGGCCACCACAAGATGTCCAGTAGGAGAGGGCAGTTGGGAGGCACCCGGCCTGCAAGGGAGGGCAGTTGAGAAGGACCAGGCCTGCAAGGGAGGGTAGCTGGAGGTGATCAACCCTGCAGGAGAGGGCAGTTAGGGGTGACCAGGCCGGCAGAGGAGGGAAGTTGGGGGCAAACAGGCTGGCAGCAGAGTGGTTAGGGGGTGATCAGGCTGGCAGGCAGGAGCGGTTAGGGGCAATCAGGAAGGCAGGCAGGCAAGCAGTTGGGGGCCAGCAGTCCTGGATTGTGAGAGGCAGGCAGAAGCAGTTAGGGGCAATCAGGAAGGCAGGCAGGCAAGCAGTTGGGAGCCAACAGTCCTGGATTGTGAGAGGGATGTCTGACTGCCTGTTTAGGCCCGATTCCTAGGATCGGGCCTAAACGGGCAGTCGGACATCCCTTGAGGGGTCCCAGATTGGAGAGGGTACAGGCTGGGCTGAGGGACAACCCCCCTCCGTGCACGAATTTCGTGCACCGGGCCTCTAGTGTTAATATAAAAGTCTCATTTAAAATTATAAAGTTAGTAAATATGAAATTAAATTGTTACAATTTATTCATAGTGTTGGTGGAAGTAGAGGAAGGCATGGATCTTGGGAAATTAGTTCATTTTCTAAATTAGGTGAGAAATGATAAAAGGCTAGAAACCAATGACAATTTAAAAAAAATCACAGTGTCAGCATAGAAACTGAGCAGTATATAAAGGTATAGTTAACCTTGCAGAACTAACATTTATTTAAATATTGTGTTTCAAAAGATGCCTCAACTATCTCAGATTAATGTCAGAGAAAATGACATGAAACATGTTCTAGAAAAATTAGTAAAGAGAAGTAAAATTCTTAAAACTTAGAGGAGTGAAAAAGGCCAGCAGGACTAGTATTCTGATTTCAACATCAAGAGTGGACTTTGGAAAACAACGTGTTTAAGCCTCAGTTTCCTGAGCTATAAATGTGGTTTATAATAGTATCTATTTCATAATGTTGATGTGAGGATTAAGTAATATGTATATTTGGGGCTTAGTTCAGTGCCCAGTTTATAATAAGCTTCGAGTAAGTGACAAAAATTATAAATATTATATAACCAAAGTTTGGAAAAATAGTAGGGATTTAAAATATAATGAGATTATTTTAAAAATTTAACTGGTTTTCTCATATAAAATCAGAATTGCTCTTATACTGGTTCATGAAAACCCTAGTACTACTAGTATTTTATTCAGCTATTATAGGTTTTAAAAAATGGTTGGTGAAATATTATTGATGTAATACCATTACCCTGTATGTAAATTGCCCCCAAACTCTATTAAAATCTACATCACTAATATGGTTATCATAAATGGAGCTGATTCTAAGATTTTTTTATAGAGATTTCAAAATAGATTTTCTAAATGTGGTAATTGGAATGGTTGGCTATTTTAAGAACTTGTTAAGAACTAGGGTCTTCTACCAAGCTATATACCAGTACACCAGTTTATTTTGCATTCTTTAATGAAAAGGGTAATAAGGTGGAATTAAGAATAAAAGAGGTACATAAGAAGCACCCATCTGGTATTCAGTATATCATATTAAAAGATCATAAGAGATTCAAGTTTTGTGAAAGGAAGGATAAAAAATTGGAATTCAATTTCAGCATATTTGCAAAATATATAGGCCTTCTTAAAATGAGGTGTATGTTTTTGACTCACTAGTATTTTGTGATATAATTTAATGATAAAGTGTTAAAATTGGATTAAATTTGGAAATGGAAAATACAGACCTCCAAGAAAGCCTCAGTGGGAGGAATAGGACCTCCAACAATAAGTTATAGCCATAGAAGACTCCACTCCTACCCCCACCCCTGGCTGTTTCAGAGTCTTGAGAACTTCCTGAGAAGACAGTTACTTTTCCTATCTGCATTTTTGAAAAGCAGAAGGCATGGAGTTCATTCCTAGTTCTACTTACTAGGATTTTGATTTAGAACATGCCACTTAATTCCTGTGAACCCATTTTCTTATCTGTAAAATGAAGATAATGATTTCTATCTATATACCTCATAACATTGTTTTCAAGATTAAATTAAATAATATACATAGAAGTATTTGCAAATTATAAAACCAAAAAAACGTACTTAATTATGAGGCAGGATTATAATATAGGGATGTTCCTAGGTGTAAACTATATTGTGCTTAAGGAAATAGTTTACAAGGTCTATTATTGCAAAGTACTTATTACTATAAAAAGAAGTTTGTAAACTTGCAGCAAAATAAAACTTTTTGACCTCTTTTTGATTTTAATAGAGACAATTAGATTATGAGAAGTCAATGCTAGAGTTTACTGCAAAAAAGAAAGCTACAGAACTAATTGGAATGGATCAGTTATTTTCCAGATTTTTAAGCGAAACCTAAAAACATATAAGGCATGGAATTTTCTAACATTACCAGAATAACCAAATGCTTCTTACAGTTGTAAAAGAGGCTTTGCTTATTAGCTTTGTAGGGATTGAGGAGATATAAAAGTTTTTTAGTGAAAATAAGAATGCCCCCTCTCACCCCCCTCCGTGGGAAATAAAAATGGTTTATTTCAGTTTCTACATTTTAGGGAAAACAAAATTCCTGGAAAATATATGTGTCCCACAGTATGGATTGTCCCCAAATGCAAAAGTTTGATCAATTAACTCAGAAGAGATACAGTAAATATTTTTCTCTAATTTTCCATTGGCAATAGTAAACTGACATTATTTCCAAGAGTCAGTGGAGGTGCTGTATTGTGAGCACATTAGGATCATAGCTTGCCATCTTTAGAGTGATGGACTAGATGAGTCATGATATTTATTGACCTGCTCATTAATGGTAAAAACAAAAATAGCGATATTTATTGAGCACTTATTATTTAGTAGGCATTATACATTTATTGGATATTTTGTTTACCATGTAGCAAATATTATGGGATGTTATTAGGTGTGGAGTAGGGAGAGGGGAAGATTGCATGGTTAAGCAGGTTTGGGAAATATTGAGTTAAAACCTTTTTTTCACTGAAAAAATTATCACAGCCTTTAATATCCTGATATACTTATGAATTTCAGTGAGGGGGATATAGAATGTGGTTTTCCTTAACATTATTGACCAGAAACTCTTTCTTTCACCTCTACTTCCCCACTTCCTCTGCATGTCTTGAGACTTAGATCATCTGAAGAATATACTTCTGAAAACACCATCTTTTAAAAAGGATTTGTTTGGAAACTCAGGATTTTTAGCATTTCAGTTCAGGCATGTAACAAAGATAAGAATAATTTTTTTCGTTAATTCAAAGAACCTTTGAAAGGAAAGCTCATAGAGAATTAAAAACCCATAGTGAGTTTTAAGTTAATGAACAAAGTAACATGTCCTTTATTAAAAGAGAACATGGTAAAGGGCCAAAAAAGAAAAAAAAAAGATATAGCAGAACTGCAACATCAGGAACATTTGAATTAGGGGACATAGTAATGACATTCATGCCCCATAAAAAGGTAAATTAAGAGCAGCTGGGGCAGAAGAATATGCTGGCAGAACTATCAAGAAACACCACAATAGGGAATGGAGCACAGAATATCAAATGTAACATGTGTGGGAGAATTTGTGCCCTTTTTCTTTTTTAAATCAGAGCAATTCTACTTTTTAAGGAAACAGAGAATTGGGCCAAAATCATAGCAAGTAGTAGCCATGACTTCAAAGAACTTTTATTTATCAATTGATAAAACTGTGAGTATTCTAGAAATAATTATGGACTTTAGAGTCTGAAGTCCTGGGTTCAGTTTTTGTTCTTCAGGTACCAGCTAAGTGGCTCTGGACAAATAACAAAATATTTTTTACCCTATTTCACAAGATTCAGGTTACAATGAGGTAGTGAATGTGCTACATAGTAGGAGCTTAATAAACTTAGTTGTCGCTCTGACTCTTTGAGTACATAAACGAAGGTTAGTGTATTTTAGAACTTCTATTTCATTTTCTAATTTTGTGGATGCTATTACAAGAAGTTGCTAAGGACTAATAGTTTGAAAGGAATACTTTTGTTACTGATGGAAATGATGATCTGCAAATCACATCTCTGATGACTTATTACCACCAAAAGAAGAGAATATAAGTTTTAAAAAATATCTAGTTAAGATAAAATCCAAGTGATTGAATTAAAAGATTATCTGGACTCAGGGAGATAATCCTATAAATAAAAGGCTAATATGCAAATCGACCAAACCACAGAACGACTGGTTGCTATGATGCGCACTGACCACCAGGGAGCAGATGCTCAATGCAGGAGCTGCCCCCTGGTGGTCAGTGAGCTCCCACAGGGAGAGCGCCGCTCAGCCAGAAGCCGGACTCATGGCTGGTGAGCGCAGTGGCAGTGGCAGGAACCTCTCCCACCTCTGTGGCAGCGCTAAGGATGTCCGACTGATGGCTTAGGCCCGCTCCCCTAAGCCATCAGTCAGACATCCCCAAAGGGCTCCTGGACTGCAAGAGGGTGCAGGCTGGACTGAGGGAACCCCCCCCCCCCCAAGTGCATGATTTTCATGCACCGGGCCTCTAGTCCACATATGGCTGAAGTGGGTTTTGAGAACTGATGAACTAAAGAAATAGTTCTCAAACTTAAGTAAGCATAAAAATTTTTTGGGGAACTTGTTAGAAAAAAATGCAGATTTATAGGCCACAACTCCATAGCTCTTGAGTGGAGACAGAAAATTCCATTTTTACCAATCAGCAACTCAGATGTTTTTGATGCAGATAAATCTTTGATCGCAATTTGAAAAAAATTGAGCTGCAACCTATATAAAACTATCATAATAGTATTGGAATAAGATATATTAATAACATACAGATAAAAGAATGACTTTGAAAATTTATTAATATTTTTACACGTTTGATCTGTTCAATTCTTTGAAAAATGTCTTATCCTACTCATCTATTTATTGGTTTATGTATTTCTCATGTAAGCATATATACTTAAATTTTAGTTAGCATTTATAGATATTTAAATTTATACTTGTGAAAGGAGAATATTTCTTTTTGAGACCTTGTTCTTTTTATTGAACATTTGTTGAGCATCTACCATATCCTCTAGGCATTATGGAGAATACAAAGGAGAGTATTTTTTATTTTTTATTTTTATTGATCAGCTGCCTCCTGCACACCCGCTACTGGTGATGTGCCTGCAACCAAGGTACATGCCCTTGACCGGAATCGAATCTGGGACCATTCAGTCCGCAGGCCGACGCTCTATCCACTGAGCCAAACTGGTTAGGACTTGTGTGTTTTTTTGTTTTTTCTTTTTTTAAAAAAAATATTTTTTAAAATAAATCTTTATTGTTCAGATTATTACAGTTGTTCCTCCCCCCCCAGCTCCCCTCCACCCAGTTCCCTCCCCAGCCCATGCCCTTACCCACCCCCATTGTCCTCGTCCATAGGTGTAAGATTTTTGTCCAATCTCTTCCTGCACTCCCAACACCCCCTTCTCCCCGAGAGTTGTCAGTCTACTCCCTTTCTATGCCCCTGATTCTATTATATTCACCAGTTTATTCTGTTCTTCAGATTTTTTTATTCATTTGATTTTTAGATTCACATGTTGATAGATATGTATTTGTTGTCACTTTGTTGTTCATAATTTTTTTAAAATAAATCTTTATTGTTCAGATTATTACAATTGTTTCTCCTTTTTCCCCCCCATATCTCCCCATTACCCGGTTCCCTCCCCCTGTTGTCCTTATCCATAGGTGTATGATTTTTGTCCAGTCTCTTCCCATACCCCCCATACAGACACCCCTTTCCCCTTGAGAATGACCAATCCACTCCCATTCTATGCCTCTGATTCTATTATGTTCACCAGTTTATTCTGTTCCTCAGATTTTTAATTCACTTGATTTTTAGAATCACTTGTTGATAGATATGTATTTGTTGTTCATAATTTTTATCTTTACTTTTTTCTTCTTTTTCCTCTTTTTAAAGAATACCTTTCAGCATTTCATATAATACTGGTTTGGTGGTGATGAACTCCTTTAGCTTTTTCTTATCTGTGAAGCTCTTTATCTGACCTTCAATTCTGAATGATAACTTTGCTGGGTAGAGTAGTCTTGGTTGTAAGTTCTTGCTATTCATCACTTTGAATATTTCTTGCCATTCCCGTCTGGCCTGCATAGTTTCTGTTGAGAAATCAGCTGACAGTCGTATGGGTGCTCCCTTGTAGGTAACTAACTGTTTTTCTCTTGCTGCTTGTAAGATTCTCTCTTTGTCTTTTGCCCTTGGCATTTTAATTATGATGTGTCTTGGTGTGGTCCTCTTTGGATTCCTCTTGTTTGGGGTTCTGTGCGCTTCCTGAACCTGTAAGTCTATTTCTTTCACCAGGTGGGGGAAGTTTTCTGTCATTATTTCTTCAAATAGGTTTTCAGTATCTTGCTCTCTCTCTTCTGGCACCCCCAAAATTCGGATATTGGTACGCTTAAAGCCATCCTGGAGGCTCCTTATGCTATCCTCACACTTTTGGATTCTTCTTTCTTTCCACCTCTCTGGTTGGGTGTTTTTTTCTTCCTCATATTCCAGATCTTTGGTTTGACTCTTCGGGTACGGTGGTCTACTCTGTATATTCTTTATTTCAGACAGTGTATGCATAATTTCTGACTGGTCCTTTTCCATTTTTTTGGTATTCTCATTTAGGTCCTTGAAGGTCTCTTCAAGTTTCTCAGCGGTCTTTAGAAGATTCTTGAGTAACCTTGTAAATACGGTTCTGAACACTGTGTCGTCCATTAGTTTGCTTTCATCTATCTCTCCTACTTGTGACATACTTCGATGTCTCCACATTTTGGCTGCCTCTCTGTGTTGATGGAGTGGCTTTGTGTGGTCGGTGACCTATAGGGGCCGGTAGCTCAGTTTCCCCAATCACCCTAGGTGGTCGCTCTTGGTACCCCCCTTTGTGGGCTGAGTGGAAAGTCTTGGTTTAGTTAAAAGCCCTGATTGCTGTTGGTACACTGGGAGGAATTGACCTCCAGTCCAATTGGTTGTGAGGGCCTGCTGTGTCTGTAATGGAAGAATTGCTGTGCTGGAGACACAGTAGGGCTTTGGTGCTCACTGAGTCTGCCTCTTGAATGTGTCCCTTATGAGAGTGGTTGAGCGTTTTTTGCTTCTTCGTATTTCAAATCTTTGACTTCATTCTTGGGATCCTCTAGTCTGCTATTGGATCTCTGTATATTATTCTTTATTTCAGTCAGTGTATGCTTAATTTCTGATTGGTCCTTTTTCATATCCATGAGGGTCTCACTAAATTTCTCAGAGGTTTCTAGAAGATTCTTGAGTAACCTTATAACCATGGTTTTGAACTCTATATCCAGTATTTTGCTTTCATCCATTTCTTTCATTTGTGACTTGTTTCTTTGTCTCCACATTTTGGCTGCTTCCCTGTGTTTGTTTCTATGTACTGGGTAGCTGCTAAGTCTCCTTGAGTTGATAGAGTGGCCTTGTGTGGTTGGTGTCCTATAGGGTCCAGTGTCTCCGCCTCCCAAGTCACCTAAGGTGGACTCTCTTGTTGCACCCATTTGTGGGCTGTGTGCACAGTCTTGTTGTAGTTAACCCTTGATTGCTGTTGGTGTCACTGGGAGGACTTGACCTCCAGGCCAATAGGCTGTGGTGACCAGCTGTGTCTACACTGGAAGATCTGTTGCACAGGAGACACCCTTATGGGGCAGGACTTGCTTCAGTAGGGCTTTGGTGCTCACTGAGTCTGCCCCTTGAGTGTGTCTCTTATGGATGTGAAGATTTGTAATTCAGTATGGTCTCACTCTGACCACTGGGTACAGTGGCTCTTGGATCTCCAAGGAGGTGCAAGGTCAGCCACTGTCTGGGGCTGCTCAGGAGTAGCTACAGAGACATCTGCAGATTCCTTCTCTTTGGGTTTGGAAGTGCCCAGACGAGGCCCAGCTGTGAAACAAAGCCGCTGCTGCTGCCAGGTAGTGGGCCTTCTTTTGGAATCTCTGGGGCTCTCTGACCCAGCTGCAGTTCCTTTTAGGTGAAAAAAAAAAGGCCATTTATATGCAAAAGCCGATGCACACAGCTTGGGTGGGGTTGTAAATTGGGTGGGGTGGGGTCTCTGGGAATCACCAGGACTGAGCAAACAGCAATGGCTGCCCTGAACCGGAGAAGTCCCTGGTTCTCTGTGTCCTGTGCCCTCACACAGGACCAATGATCACTGCGGGAACCTCTAAGAGTAAGCCGCCCTTGCGTTCCTGTCTCGATGCCAGACAGTCCAGTTTCTCCCCATATGTGCCTGGGTCCCCCAGAGTCTGGCCCCAAACTGGAATTCAGAGCAAGCAGGAGTTTGTATCACCCTCCCGGTTTAAAGAGCAGCACATCCAGGTGCCAGCACTTTCTGCACCTCCGCACCTTTTATGGGTCTCAGAGCTTTCTTCACCTCTCTATTTGTGGAACTTCCTCTCAGCCAGCTTTCCCGTGGTTCTGGGTGGTAGTTGTCCTGCTGTTTAGTTGTAGATTTGGTGTGGTTGTGAGAGGCAGTAAGTACCGGTGATTACCTATGCCGCCATCTTGGTTTCTCCGAGAGTATTCTAATAATGACTTATTGCTTTGGGGGTCTTGTTGCAGTAGAACTCCCAATGCTCCAGGTTCTTCTGGAGCAAATTCCCTCATTCATTCAGAACATATTTATTGGAGATTTAGCCTGTGCCAGGCACTGTTTTAATTGCTGTAGAATATAACAATGGTCATTTTAGAAAATATATGAGTAAAATGCATACTTTGCTAGGTGGTGAAAAGTGCTATGGAGAAGAAAAAAATCAGAAAAGGGAGGTAGGATTGCTGGGATAGGTATTCCTTTTAAGTAGGATGTTGAGGGGGAGAACTCACTGGGAAACAACATTTGAGGAAGACCTAAAGTAGTTGGGGAGCAAGTTATACAGGTAATAGGGAAAGAGTGTTCTATGGAGTATCATGGGTAAAGACCCAGAGCCATGAGCATGTCTGCTGTTCCTGAAACAGCCAAGAGCCCCATGTGGCTGGAGAGGTGTGAGCAAGAGGAGCGTAATAGGGAAATGTGTTCAGAGAACTTATGAGAAGAGAGTTTTGGGAACTATGGTATGGTAGGGTACAGATGATTTATGGTCTTCGGAATTTTTCAAGTTAGAATAATGCTCCTAAAATAACCAGCATTCTGAGTTGGGTTTCAGTAATCTGGTTAAGAATTACCACATACGATAATATAATTTTTGAGAGCAGGAAAATGTCTTATTCCTAATTGAAAATCTGGTGCCTGCCAAGTAAACATTTAATAAATATTGAAATGAATGGTCAAAAATGGGACTGGGATTGAGATCCCCACATTAAGAATTTTTAGAAGAAATTATTTACAAGTCTATTTTGATAATAATTGCCAAAGTTCAGTCAAGCTATGATAATCAGTTCTTCATGTGAACTCCTGGTCCTCAGATGAATTCAATGCCTACACAATCACGAAAACATCCCTTTTGGATATAAAATATGTCTTTCCCTTAGTTATATTTTAAACTGAAATAGTGTATATTTTAATTTTTTTTTAAATTATACATTGCACCTATTCTACCAAATGACATGTTTATTATCATCAGGATTTGTGAGTTTTTTTTGTGTGTGTGTGTGTTTGGGTCTTAAGAATTATAAAGAAATCAGAGCTTAAGTCTGAGTTTCTACATCTTATTGAACTTGATTGATGGGTTGCTACAGGGATCTAGGAAACTTATCTGAATTTGCAGTTTTGGGACAGTTTAGAGAATAGGCTGTTTGTATTGTCTTAAGCCAATGGAAAGCCATTGGATTATATTAATGAGAGTATCATTTTTAGATTTGGAGTTTAAAGGATCATTTTGCTACCTTTGTGGAAAATGTATAGTATTCAAGACGGGGACAGGAGACCAGAACAATGAGACTATTGCAATTCTCTGGGGAAAAATGAGCAGGGCTATATATAATGGAGATGAAGAAGAAGGGAGAGACTCAAGAGTTATTAAGGAGGCATAATTGAGAGGTCTTGGTGACTGAATGTATCTTTGTGTGTGCTCATGGCAAGGTGGGGTAGAGATCAGGTGCAGAAGAATAAGTGAGTGTAGGATGAGTCCTGTGTTTCCAGGTAGTTCTAGATTGCTACTTTATCAGTTTGTCTATACTTGTATACAAGATCATAAGTGTTTAGAATTATTAGAGTTTATAGCTCAATTCAGTGTAAAACAACAAATAAAAAAATATAACAATTTAGTGGCTAAAGACAGTCAAGTTGTTTTGGAATTGCATGCAGCTTCCCCCCCCCCCCAACAGCTGTTTCTTAAATTATAGGCATTAATTAAAATCTCAGTTTTATTTTCTCTCTAACTAGGAAATGTATCTGGAAATGAAAAATCTTGCCCTGGGCTGGTCAACAGGGCAATAACAGACCAGGGAACATAAATGATTTAAAATCTAGCTCTTTCTTTAGGTCAAAAAGCTTCACAGGATCCCACCCAGCTGTGAAGCTCTTCATTTGATCAAGGCCTTCATTTATCACTTCTGGAATTGTGTGCACATTTAAGATAAAGGGAGCCAAATTAAATCAGTTTTAACAAAGAAAATTTCAGCAGTTGCATTAGGAATATGCAGAGGACCACAGTCTGCCCTCATATGCACCCCCAGAATTTCCATTGACGTCAATACTTATTGCTTACACATATCCAAGGGCAGGATCTGGCCCTTGGAAATTAAATTAAATAATTCCCTGTGTGGAATGCCAGAAAGTATCACAGATCTGCTGAGAGGGACAAGCTACTAACCATGAAAGGGAAGATTTTCTGTGGTAATGTCAATACTGATGGATTAAGATGTCCTAGGGATGCAAAATACGGTTCTTCCCATTACTGTTTAAATTTACAAACATTTATGATCTGCAAATGTGTTTTCAAGAGTACACATGATTTTTTCAAACAAGCAGGAGATGACTCTAGTGAAGTTTTAATCCTTTGCCAGTTGTATACTTTTAAATGCAGTGGAATTAAAATTCTAAACCCTAACATTCCAAAATAACTTTCATTCTGTAATTTTTGAGTTGGAATAATACAATGAAAACCAAACGTTCTCCAAAGTAATTACATTTCATCCATTGGTGGATGCATTTTCCACAATGAAGGTGTCTAGAGTTTGAGAATTGCTAGGAATCTTTTGAATTTAACAAATGGGAAAATGACCCTCTGCATGATCTTCTGGCTTGGTGGTTGGATGGAGGTCAAGTGCTTGTAAATCCTCAGAAGGAGAGAATTTTTTTTTTTTTTTAATGCATACTAGTAATACAAGAGAGTCTTCATTTGATGACACAGTCACGAAAACACTTTTGTCCTTTGAATGAAAGGTGAGATTAGGAAAATTTGTTCTATAAGAAATCCAATTCAAGTATATAGAGAGGTCATCATTTAAACTCTTCAGATGGGAGTACTCTTGTGTATTTAGGTTGTTTAATGCGACATAATAATATTAAGACTTCCTTTTCCCCAAACTTTAATTCAATTGAAAAATATTTACTGTGTGACCTCTTTAGGATAGTCTCAGGGCTGGCACTCTGGGCTGAAAACTCAGTCCTGAGTATCCAGGTGCTTAGCATCTATTGATGGGAGTATACATCAATAAGCACAGAAGACAGGGTGTGATAAATTATAAATAGACATATAAACAAAATTCTGAGAGAGAATAAAATGGGAGAGAAAATGTTTAAATTTGCATGCTATTCTGGAAAGGTCCCAAGCAGCCCTGATCAACCGTGATGCACTTTGAAAATGAGTGTGGTTTTGACTGGTGACAGAGGTGTAGGTAGGATAATGAGAACAGTATTCCAGGTGGAGTGATAAGCCTGAAAAAAAAAAAAAAAGAATGAGATGAGTGCTTGATATGGATATTGGGAAGCAGTGAGGTGTCTGGTGTGGTTAGAATATAGGGTGTATTGAGTAGTAATAGTGGAGATAAAATAGTTAAGACCAACCTTTGGCCCTGGAATGCCAGGCTGAGGAATTTGGATTTTGCTCTAAAAGCACTTCACATTTCTTAGTGTTTTTGTCCAATCTCAGTACATATCAGGATAAAATTACAGTCATTTCTCTTAATAAAAGCAATTTCACAGATATTATCTCTAAGCCTCTTATGCTCACATGTAGTTTTTATTTTTTCACTATTTTCAATGAATATGTTGCTCTACCCATTCAGGGAAGGGTTAATGTTGAATAAACAGGTTTATGGACCAATATGATGGGTTGTCATAAAAAGGATTCCAGGAGAAAAAGGGTGGCGTGAAATCTTTGGATGAGAAAGAGATACAGGAAGCTTTCAGCTCTTGTAGTTTTCTCTTGCTTATAGATGATGAATGTTATTAGCACAGGCATGCAGCTAGTCCCATCCTGGCAAACTGTGGTCCTGGGAAATAATCTTCTGCCTCTTTATTAGCCCCAGGACACAGACTTGGACAAATTGCTCTACTTCTCTGGACTTCACATTGCTCATTTTGAAAATGAGGAGTTGGTCTAAATAAGCTCCCAGTCCCCTTCCTCTTCCATGTTTCAATATTGAGCAGTCACAGCTGCACCTGGCAAGAGAGACACCCTCTTGGGTTTTCTTGGTTGCTGCTGGCCAGTACCGAGGCACCTAGTATCTCACTCTGGATGTATTCCCAGATTCCTGCATCTGTCTTGCTCTGCTCCCTCACCTTGCCTTAAACCTACAGCCTCAGTAAAGGGTGGTGGAGGAGGTGGTAATGAGAGGTGCTAGAGACAGGAAAGTTAGCGTTCAAGGTATACTTTGAGTGGGAAGTGTGAAGGATATGGAGCGAGAGAGGCAAAACTACAAAATAGGTGAAGCTGATCTTTCTCTCTGCTGAATGTGTTACTTTTATATGTGTGTCAGGTGGTATTGATTGGCCCATTGGTCCATTGGTTTGTTTTTGCAGGTTCTTCTTTGTTAAAACTTCTTCAGATTTAATCACTCTGCTGACAACCAGAGGCATGCATGTACAAGAAGTGCTATTCCTAGTCTTACTAGGTTATTTTGTTTCTACTTTTTAGAATTATGTCCGCTGAAGGATAAAATAAAAATCATTGGCCTCATTCAAATCAATTTCTAACTAGTGGAGCCAACCTGCCCATCAAAAGTAGTTCTCCAGGGAGACTCAGTGCTGGTTTGTTTGCAGAAATGTCTAACTTTTAAAAATAACCCCCTGAGTGTAAGGGAAAATGCATTCCCTGAGAATACTTGTATCCCTCTTCTGTGAGGACCTTTGACCTACCTGTGAACTAATATGCATCAAGTGGTTTGTTAGGAAAAGGAACCAGTACATATTTGCAAAGAAAAATGGCCACTTTACATCTTAATTTCCTCCAGCATTTTCCTTAGAAAAAAGCTTGAAGTTATTGTCATTGTCCTTAGTTCTCTGGAATTGAAAATATGGACTTCAGTGCCCTTAAATACACTGGTTACCAAGAAAAGCAAATGTTTCTCTGTGGCATTCTGTTGACATTATGGAAACATTACTCTGCCTAGCATTTATTTCAAGCTGGGGAGGAATTGAGTTTTATGGTTTTCTCTGAAAAAGGGCACAAGCCAAACAAATCTCAGACTTCTGACCTGGCTCTGACCTTTTTCCAATAGCCATAACTTTTGTTTCAAATTGAAAATGGGGTAACAGTTTTCCCTTGGGAGAGAACCCTGAGCAGTCACTTAATAAAAGGCCTTTTCCCAGATTCCTAAGTAGCTTTGTAGGCCTTTAGGTCAGATTTTCAGATGGTCAGTGCCTTCTGGCTCAGGATTTTTCAGCCTTTTGCAAAATTTTCATTGTATTCTCTGACATTTGTCATTTTCTTCAAGACATTTTCTTTTCTGTTATTGACCCCAAAAACATGTTTGTTGGAGGAAAAGAAACTCAAGGGTTTCTCTCAGCAAACACATCTTTCTAAGAAAATTGAATGACAAGATAGTTGAGAAGGATGGAGGACTTTTCACTGCTCTCTGGATTGCCTACAGTGCACCCAGGAACAGTCTGTCTAGATCGAGGAAGAAAAGACGTTTACTTCTGGTTAGTGTTCTCTGTGCCTTGGGCCTATCTATCTTTGCAGTCTTCTCCCTTTTTCTTCTTATACTGTGTGAAACCACACTGTTCATCATGTTTGAGGCCTTTGTGGGTATCTGAGTCTATCTGTATTTAAAACCAAGACTTCTGATCCTTTCTTTTGCCTCCTTTATCCTTCAAACTTAGGTAGGAAAACTGGGGTACCATATCATAAAAATAAAGAGGTGAAATGTATGAAAGCTCACTATAAATTGTGTAATGCCATTTAAATATAAGATGTTATAAAAATGAAAGGGAGGGTTTAAAAAAACTCTTAGATATTATGTGATTTACTTTAGGTACTTGGAAATGTCCTATTTTTAACAGTTGCTTTTGAAGATTCTTCTTATTTTATTTTTTGATAATCCTCACTTGAGTATATTTTTTTCATTGATTTTTTTTAAGAGAGAGTAAAAGGGAGAGGGAGAGACAGAGAAACAGCAATGTGAGAGAGACACATCAATTGGTTGCCTTCCGCATGTGCCCCGACCAGCACCAGAGAGCCTGTAACCGAGGTATGTGCCCTTGACTGGAATCAAACCCAGAACACTTCAATCCAAGAGCCGACGATCTAACCACTGAACAACCCAGTAGGGCAACAGTTGCTTTTGATTAAAAAATTTTTAGAAAAGTGACCTTGAAGTTATCTAGCTCACACTTTCTTTTGGGCCTAAATCCACTTAAATAATCTTAGAAAGATGAATACTCTTCTCATCAAAGTCTAGAGAGGAGGATCCATCTTTTTTGGCAGTCTTTTCCAGTGTTTCACATCCCAGCAATGTGAATTCTGATTTTCAATCTAAGGATCTCCTGCTACAATTAAAAGCTGTTCCTTTTGTTCCATTATAATGGAAACAGGACAGCTGTTCACTATTATTAATGTGATATATTTTTAAATTCTTGAAAGCTCAGTTTTTCTGGGTGAAATATGTCTGGTTCCTTTAGATTTTCTATTATATAGTGACTATTTTCAAAAACTTTATTGTTCAAACATCTTCTCAATTCCCCAAATGTTGTTTTAGTTGTAGAGTCCCTAAGAAGAGATCTCTAATTAAAGGCATGCTCAGTGCTGCAAGATTAATTTGTCTTTTTGCTTTTCTCTTCTTTTATAAGTATTTCTACATATAGCAATCAACTGGCATAATGTAGTTTTTGACCTTCAAATATTTTTCTATTTTGCATGAGAAGGCCTTAATTTAGATTCTGGGAAAATATGAACTTTGAGGTTCCTTGTAAATAGGGTGAAAGTAATGGCATAATTAATGGTGTTTATACTTCCTGTGAATTCATTTTTTCACTCATTCAGCAAATAACATGTATCTAGTATGTGCCAAGCACTAGACATTTAGCAGTAAACAAAGATGGCAAAATCTCTGTCCTCCTGGAAACAACATTCTAGTCAAGAATTTCTCTCCCCTCCAACTTTTTCACTGGAAGTTTATATGGCCTAAGAATGTAGCAGCAGAAAGGCTATATAGGAAAGAGGTGGCAAGCGAGATAGCACAGTTGTGGAGGTGGGGAGTATATACATATTTTGCATGTAGCCTCTACTCATGCCCATGCTGAATTGCTCCATGGACTTAACTTACAAAACACTTATGAGCACGGGGCTTTGAGCATAAGGTATGCTATGGAAGCTGTATAGTGAGCATCACAAAAGTTCTAAGTTAATGGAACAGCAAGATTCTGTGGAGGACATGAATATTGTGTGCATTCCCTCTGTTCACACTCATGTCCACTGTCCCATTGAATTTCACTTACAAAATGTAAGTTCAAAGATAAAATTATTAAGAATTTTAAATGGCAATGATAGATTAAACCAAGTATAAGGTCCTTCTGAGTGTGAGCCCCAGTGTGACTGTACAGGTTGGACGCCTGTAAAGCTGGTCCTGACTTCCTCATTCACATTTCTGATGCTTGGGATGGGATGACTCAAAGGTTGAACTCAGGTGGGCCTATTAACAAAACACTTACATATGGCTTCTTGATATGAATTGGGTTTCTCCCAATGTGGTGGTTAGGTACCAAGCAGTAGAGTCCTTAGAAAGACCTTTCAGAGGGCAAATAGTCCAAAAGAACTAGGTAGAAGCTGTTTGTCTTTAATGACCAAATCCTGGATAGCACATAATGTCACTTCTGCCATCCTTTATTGGTAGAAGCAGTCAAAGACTTCTTTGATTCAAGGGGAAGTGACAAAATGCTCTCTTATTGATGGAGCATATTTTAAAACTGTTTCAGTAATTAAAATTTATCAGATACTCATATGTTTTCATACTATTTTTTTCTTTTCTCTCCTCTCCATTTCCATTTCTTCCCATCTAGTTCTTTCTTTCTCATATAGGCTCCTCTTCCTTCTCTGCCTCTTCCTTTTTTTTAAAAAAAACTCTCATTGCATCACACTTTTCTCATTATTGAATAGAGAACATTTAGAGTTGGAGAAAAACATGAAAGTAGGTAAGACAGAGGAAGAGAAAAAATGGAATTAGCACTTACCTCTCCATTTAGTTGTGTGAATTTATTGCAATATTTTAAAATTTCAGTCATCTAGGTTATCTCCATTTACTCCCATCTTCATTTTAAGAAATTATCTGTGATTATACATATTTCCATTTCTTTCTATTTATTTCTCATCTATTTGCTTTTGAATATGAGTACTTCAATTAGCCCTGGTCTCATGTTCTCTGCATTTGTCAACTCTACTGCATTTCTTGACTCTTCTAGAATTCAAGCAACTTGTATTCAAATACTCTACAATCAGCCTTATATAAAAGAGATAGAAACTTATTCCAAATAAACTGAAGCAAGATGTGGCTGCAAGAGGAATTTTGGCCTATAAATGTGAAAAAAAATCTCATTGTATATTCTAAGAGAATGCATTTGGCAAGAGGATAGACTTCAGTGGAAATTGATAGAGCTGGTTTGCATAAAGCATCTTTAACCCATCTGCAACTTGAGTGATGGCTTCTGACTTAGTTTCCTTATTTCAAAGGATAGCATTTGAGTATTGCCTTAAATCTCAAACAGCATTCATAAAGCAGCACTTTGATTTGGTAAGTGGAACTAAATCAGAAACATGTAGACTTGGCATCACTCAGATTTATATAATGATGGATCAGTGTCAGGATAATGCCAAGTAAAACAATGTGATGAACTCTAAACATTATTTTCTCACATACCTTAGAGTACTTTGGTTCCAGGCTCTCTAGAGTCAATGCCAAAGATACTCCCACCCCGTGCACCTGGGTCTGGGAGAGGCCACGCACCCCTGGGTCCGGGTGAGACCATGTGTCCCTGGATCCGGGTGAGGCCTCGTGCACCTAGGCCCGGGTGAGGCCACGTGCCCCTGGGTCTGGGAGAGGCCACGCACCCCTGGGTCCGGGTGAGACCATGTGTCCCTGGATCCGGGTGAGGCCTCGTGCACCTAGGCCCGGGTGAGGCCACGTGCCCCTGGGTCTGGGAGAGGCCAAGCATCCCTGGGTCCGGGTAAGACCATGTGTCCCTGGATCCGGGTGAGACCTCATGCACCTAGGCCCGGGTGAGGCCACGTTCCCCTGGGTCTGGGAGAGGCCAAGCATCCCTGGGTCCGGGTGAGACCATGTGTCCCTGGATCCAGGTGAGGCCTTGTGCAACTAAACCCGGGTGAGGCCACGTGCCCCTGGGTCTGGGAGAGGCCAAGCGTCCCTGGGTACGGGTGAAGCCAGATCCTGGGTCCGGGTGAGGCCGTGTGCCCCTGGATCCATCCGGGTGAGGCTGGGTCCCAGGCCCGGGTGAGACCACGCGCCCCTTGGGTATGGGTGAGGCCACGTGCCCCTTAGTCCGGGTGACGCCGTGCCCCTGGGTTCGGCCGAGACCAAACCAGAGGGAGTCGGACCTCCGTTACCACCATTTGTCCACCATCCAGAGCTGAGGGGTCAGTGCTGACATGTACACATAAGGAACTGCTGGACATTGAAATTGGGTCTCAAAAGAACTGTTGGTCCAGGGGGAAGCTTGCTACAGACTGATTCATTTGCCTGTCAGCATAACTATTATTGCTCGTCTCACATTCAGTTCTTATATATCTAGTGACATATGATCTCGCTCATCTAGGGGAAATGATGAACAACATAGACTGAGGAACAAGAACAGAACCAGAAGCAAGGAGGCATCGATCGGACTATCGGGCTTCAGAGGGAGGATAGGAGAGGGTGGGGGGAGGGTGGGGGGAGGGGGAGAGTTCAACCAAAGGACCTGTATGCATGCATATAAGCCTATCCAACGGTTAAGTTCAACAGGGGGATGGGGCATGCGTGGGGAGAGGGGTGGGATGGGAATGGGGGGATGAGGACAAATATGTGACACCTTAATCAATAAAGAAATTAAAAAAAATAAATAAATAAAAAATAAAAGAACAAAGATACTCCCACCCTAACAGAATTTATGGCTTTAAGAAGGAAATGTATCATGGTGTTTGTCCTCAAAGCCATTATTTCCCACATGCCATAGTCCTGGTTTATACTGTTTACTAGATAATTAAGAAGCAGCAAAAGCCTTTTATATTGCTACTAGAGGCCCCGTGCACGAATTCGTGCATGGGTGAAGTCCTGAGAGGAGTGGGGGCAGGCTGGGATGCGGTAGGTCTTCTGGGGGGCCGGTGGGATGCCCTTGCAGGCCCAGGATCCAGATCCGTCCTGCTGACATTTGTGTCCATTGTCAGGAGCCACCTGGCGGCCACTTTTATATTGTTTCTTCCTTGCAGAGCATCTAGGGAGGGGAGTTCTCCGGAGATTGGACCTGCAGTACTACTGAGGGAGTGAGTGGCTGCTGCTGGGCTGGTGGGCCACCGGGAGGGATGGGTCAGCTGAGTGGCGCTCCTGCTGTGGGAGTGCACTGACCACCATGGGGAAGCTTCTGCATTTAGCGTATGCCCCTGGTGGTCAGTGCGTGTCATAGCGACAGGTCGTTCTGGTCAGTCGGTCGTTTAGACTTTTATATATATAGACTAGAGGCCCGGTGCACGAAATTCGTGCATGGATGGGGGGTTGTCCCTCAGCCCAGCCTGTACCCTCTCCAATCTGGGACCCCTCAAGGGATGTCCGACTGCCCGTTTAGGCCCGATCCCAGGGATCGGGCCTAAATGGGCAGTCGGACATTCCTCTCACAATCCAGGACTGTTGGCTCCCAACTGCTTGCCTGCCTGCCTTCCTGATTGCCCCTAACTGCTTCTGCCTGCCTCTCACAATCCAGGACTGCTGGCTCCCAACTGCTTGCCTGCCTGCCTTCTTGATTGCCCCTAACCGCTTCTGCCTGCCAGCCTGATCACCCCCTAACCACTCTGCTGCCAGCCTGTTTGCCCCCAACTTCCCTCCTCTGCCGACCTGGTCACCCCTAACTGCCCTCTCCTGCAGGGTTGATCACCTCCAGCTACCCTCCCTTGCAGGCCTGGTCCTTCTCAACTGCCCTCCCTTGCAGGCCGGGTGCCTCCCAACTGCCCTCTCCTGCTGGCCATCTTGTGGTGGCCATCTTGTGTCCACATGGGGGCAGGATCTTTGACCATATGGGGGCAGCTATATTGTGTGTTGCAGTGATGATCAATCTGCATATTACTCTTTTATTAGATAGGATAGAGGCCTGGTACAGGGGTGGGGTCCAGCTGGTTTGCCCTGAAGGGCGTCCCGGATCAGGTGGGGGTTCCCTTGGGGTGTGGGGCGGCCTGAGCAAGGGGCCTGTGGTGGTTTGCAGGCGGGCCACGCCCCCTGGCAACCCAAGCGGAGGCCCTGGTATCTGGAATTTATTTTCCTTCTACAATTGAAACTTTGTAGCCTGGAGCAGAGCCAAGCCTGGGGCTCCCTCCAAGGCCGAGGCCGGCAGCCATTTGTGTTGGGGTTATAATTGAAACTTTGTTGCCTTAAGCAGGTGGGCCCGGACAGGGTGTGCAGAAAGCTTTGCTTCCCCTGTTGCCGGCGGCAACCCTGGCCTGCTCTCTCAAGCTCCATTCTGCCGCCATTTGTTTGAATTTGTTTACCTTCTATAATTGAAACTTTGTAGCTTGAGTGAAGGCTTAGGCCTGGCAAGGGCAGGCGGAAAGCTTGGCTTCCTCTGTTACCTAGGAAACCTTGCTCTCTGTGGCTGTAGCCATCTTGGTTTGGGTTAATTTGCATGCTTGCTCTGATTGGATGGTGGGCGTGGCTTGTGAGTGTGTCGGAGGTATGGTCAATTTGCATATTTGTCTATTATTAGATAGGATTATTGGATTTTTGGCCAAAATAGTTTAAACTAGGTACATTAAAATAATATCACACAAGGAACATTAGGCTAACAACTTAAAACACAAATGAAATCTTTTTACAATAAGAAATTATCTTGTATCTTGACAGCCTAAAACACGTATTTTCATTTTTGCCCTTTTTAGATAATTAAAATGTCGTGTCCATACCATTTTGTTTTTCACTTTTCCCACAGATTATAACAATGTGAAGAACATGGGCTTTGGAGCCAGACAGATCTGGATTCAAATCTTGCCTCTATCATCTATAGTGTCAATGGGTTTGGTCAAGTTGTTTATCCATTTTGGTCTTCAGTTTGTTTATCTGTAAAATGAGGATGACAGTTGGCATCCAAATATAACTTGGGTTGCACATGACTAATCTTTGTGTAGTATCTTATTCAAAGAAACAGCAATTTAGCAGAAAAATATAACTGAGAGAATTATGATATTTAGTCTTTAAAATACAAACTAAAAAATTTAACAGCTTTAATAATGTATAATGATATATAATAAACTGCACATACTTAAAGCATAACATTTAATAAACTTTAATATTTATATATACCCATGAAATCTTCACCACAATCAAGATAATGAACACATCTATGTTCCTCAAAAGTTTCCTCATGCCTCTTTGTAGTACCTTCTTTCCACCCCGCCCTGGCTCCCCCATCTGCAGGCAACCACTGATCTGTTTTCTGACATTATACTTCAGATTGCATTTAAAAAATTATGTAAATGGTAATATAATATGTACTGTTTTTTATTTGTTTTTTTAAATTTAAATTCTTTATTGTTTAAAGTATTACATAAATCTCCTTTTTCCCCCATTGACCACTCCCCGGGCACCCCCCTCTCAGTATATGCCCTCACCCCATCTGTGTCCATTGGTTATGCTCATATGCATGCATACAAGTCCTTTGGTTGATCTCTTACCCCTCCACACCCCTCCCGCCCGCCCCGCCTTCCCTCATAGGTTGGACAGTCTATTCAATGCTTCTATGACTCTGGTTCTATTTTTGTTCGTCAGTTTATGTTGTTCATTATATTCCACAAATGAGTGAGATCATGTGATGTTTATCTTTCTCTGACTGGCTTATTTCGCTTAGCATAATGCTCTCCGGTTCCATCCATTCTGTTGCAAATGGTAAGAATTCCTTTTTTTATACAGTAGTATTCCATTGTGTAGATGTACCACAGTTTTCTAATCCACTCATCTGCTAGTGGGCACTTAGGCTGTTTCCAAATCTTAGCTATTGTATATTGTGCTGCTATGAACATAGGGGTGCATTGTACTGTGTTTTGTTTTTTGTTGTTGTTGTTGTTGGTTTCTTTTACTCAGTATATTTATTTTGAGATCTATCCATGTTATTGAACATATTAACAGTTCATTCCTTTTTATTACTGAATAAAAATCTGTTATATCAGTTTACCATGATTTGGTTATCCATTTACCTGTTGATGGACATCTTTTTTTTTCTTCTGGTTTTGTTTTTGGCAATCACAAATAAAACTGCTATGAATATTCTTGTATAAGTCTTTGTATGGATATATTTTATTTCTCTGGTTGTAGTTATTTTACTTTCCACTAGTACTGTATGGAAGTTCTAGTTGTTTCACATTCTTTTTTCTTTTTTTAATATATTTTATTGATTTTTTTGCAGAGAGGAAGGGAGAAGAGGGATAGAGAGTTAGAAACATCAATGAGAGAGAAACATCGATTCAGTTGCCTCCTGCACACTTCCTACTGGGGATGTGCCTGCAACCAAGGTACATGCCCTTGACTGGAATCATACCTGGGACTCTTCAGTCTACAGGCCTACGCTCTATCCACTGAGCCAAACTGGTCAGGGCTGTTTCACATTCTTGCTAACACTTGGTATTATCAGTCTTTGTAATTTAGCGTTCTAGTAGATAGTGGTATTGAATTGTGGTATTAATTTACATTTTCTAAATGGAAAATGGGTTGAACATTATTTCATGAGCTTATTTGTCATCATTATATCATGTTTGGGGAAGTGTATGTTCAAATATTTTGCCCATTTAAAAAAAATGGGTTGTTTATTGAGTTTTGAGAGTTCTTCATATATTTTAGATAAAATCCTTTGCCAGATATGTTATTTCCAAATATTTTTTCCTGGTCTGTGGCTTGTCTTTTTATTCTCTGACTGTGTCTTTCAAAGAGCAGAAATTTTTACTTTCGATTAATTTATCATTTTGTTTTTCTTTTATGGGTTATGCTTTTGGTGGTATTACACTTTTTCTCTCTTTATTGGTTAAGGTATTACATATGTGTCCTTATCCTCCCCATTGCCCCACCCCCCACTCATGCCCTCACCCCCCTGATGTCTGTGTCCATTGGTTAGGCTTATATGCATGCATACAAGTCCTTTTTTAATGCACTGAAAAACTAAAAAAAAAAAAAATTCTCTAGACATCTCTCTCTAAATTGCTCTGGATAAGAGTACTGAAAGAATTTGCTCTATATTTTCCCTGAATCTGCTCAGTACCTAGATATGTAGATTCTTTTTTTAAAACTTTATTTTTATTGTTGATACTATTACAGATGTCCCCATATCCCCTCACTTTGCCCACCTCTACCAAGCCTACATTCCTTTTCCTTCTGGCTATCCCCACTGGGCATCAAGCCCCAAACCAAGGTATATATGCCCTGACTGGGAATCGAACCGTGACCTCCTAGTGGAAATACTTTTATATATAAGTTTTATTTAACTGGAAAAAAATCACTTGTTTTCCACAGATATAGATATCACCAAAACCATTAAGGATATCTAAAATCTATAGATTTGAGAACTGAGAGGCCTAGCTCTAATGACCTGATCCCAGTATTGCCCTACAAACCAAAATAGTTGTTACTAACTTTTCTAGGCAGAGATAGGAAAACGAAAAGTTCCCTAATGAGCTTTTTAGGTAGCTGTTCTCAATTTCCCTATGAGATAGCCTTAAATATTTAAAGGACTTTTGAGATACAGGTTGGTTCTAGAGCTTTCTTAACCTGTACTTGGACAACATTTCTAGCTTCCTAGCTGTCCCTAAGAAACCATCTGGAACCCAGAGGTATTGGAACTGAGTTATGTGATCCAGGTTTAAGAAGGTAGGGGAGGGTGGGGGTAAGGGAGAGAGATCAACCAAAGGATTTGTATGCATGCATATAAGCCTAACCAATGGACACAGACACCAGGGGGGTGAGGGCATGAGTGTGGGGGGGAATTGGGGGGATAAGGACACATAAGTAATACCTTAATCAATAAAGAAAAGAGAGAGAGGAGAGAGAGAGGAGAGAGAGAGAGAGAGAGAGAGAGAGAGAGAGAGAGAGAGGAGAGAGAGAGAGAGAGAGAGAGAATGAGAATGAGAATTACCAGGAGAACACTGGCCCCTCATAGAATGAGTTGGGAAGTATTCCCTCCTCTATTTTCTGAAAGAGTTTATGAAGGATTGGTATTATTTCTTCCTAAATGTTTCATAGAATTCACCAATAAAGCCATCTGGCTATGGTATTCTCTTTGAGTAAAGATTTTTTTAAATTACTAATTCAGTGTTTTTACTTATTATAGGTCTATTCAAATTTTCTATTCTTGAGCCAATTTTGGTCTTTGTGTCTTTCTAGGAATATGTTCATTTCATATGAATATCCTTGACTTTGATATTCATTCATTTTAATACATATGTCTAATTTGATACATATGTCTAATTTGCTGACATAAAATTGTTCATAATACACCCTATAATTCTTTTAATTTCTGTAGGATAAGATGTATTCTTTTTCATTCCTGATTTTGGTGATCTGTCTTCACAGTGTTTTTCTTAGTCTTGCAAAAAGTTTGACATCGTGTTTTTGTTTTTGTTGTTGTTTTTTACCTTTTCTGAGAAGCATTTCTTTGTTTTTATTTATTTTCTGTATTGCTTTTTAATTTTTTATTTCATTTTATTTGCAGTTTAATCTTTATTATTTCCTGTCTTCTTTACTTTGGGTTGAGTCCACTCTTCATTTTCTAGGTTTCTAAGGTGAAAGCTTAGATTATTGATTTGAGATATTTTTTTCTAGCAGAGTCATTTAAAGTTATAAATTCCCCTCTAAGTATTGCTTAGCTGAAAGTGGATAAATTTATTGCCAGCTATTTTTTACTTCAGAAGACATAGTAGTGGTTTTTAATCTTGGTTTGGCAGAGACTATCCAGATATTTGTTCTGTTTGGACATTGGGGCTGAATATTTACTGCCCTGCTAAAGCTACAATCTTTAGGGGCATCTACAATGTTGCTGGGAATTCTGTTTTATCCCAAACATTTGTTCTCCAGAGAAAGTCTTACAGAACCATTTCCCCAGCTGTCTGCCTATACCTATTCACTTTCTGTCTTGCATTTGTGATTTTGATGACTTCTTATTTTACTATTTCAGTTGTCCATAATCACTTGAAGCTTAAGAGAAGGGAGGAAGTGAGGGAAATAGTGTTCCAAATTGATGAAAAGAACTGGAAGTTAGAAAGCCTGAATTTTGTTCCCAGCTTCACTGCTTGTCAGGGTCAGACATATTTTGGGTGATTGGGGTAATGTGATTTTAGAGATGTAAGAAAGGCATTTTTCTTGTCTTTATTCCTTCTTCCTACCTACCAATGTCTAGTTGATGTCCACTCACTCTTTAATCCTTGACTTTGATATTCATTCTTCTAGAATTCTCTGATCCTTTTCACTTGCTTTAACCTCTTCTCTCATCACTCCCATGTCTTAACACTATCTTAGCAATTACCTCACTTTAATGTAACTGCTTGTTTATTTATCTGTTCTCCATGTTCTCAGGATTTTGGTTCACATAATATACAGTCCCTGGCAATAATGGATACTCATGTGGAATTTAATAAATGGATTTTTGAAATCTAGCAGTTACAGCTTTATTCCTTTGTATGCTTTTTACTCAACAATGTAAATTTGATATTTAGATCCTTTCCTGAAAGCAGGCTTTGTTGGGAGGGAGCTTGAGGTAGGTTGGACGGCAGCACCAAAGAAGACCTGGGCACAGAAAGGGGCAAAGGGCACACTAAAGTCTCAATTTACCTCTAAGTTTAACATGGTTTATTGGAATTTTTGTTTCTTTTTTATAAATTTGTATCATTTTTATATTACCTTGAGTGATGAAATGGAAAGAATGTATGTTTAATTTGGTTATCTCACAAAACAGCCGGTGATCTTGTACCTGAGAGGAATATGTTCAAATTTAAAATGATCTGACAAACTGAGAAAAGGGGATGATATAAAAAGGACATTTAAATTTGGTGTAATTGCTTTAGAAAAGGTCAGAAATAGTCATTTTCTAGGAATAATATTAATGTCTTAATATGCTTTAAGCATGAGAATAATAGTAAAGAAGGTAAGAATTTCTAAAGTTTATAAGGAAATTTTCTTTGATCATAATCTTTCTAAAGAGAGCTAATGTCTAATACTTTAAACCTAGAATTACCTTATTTTAATGCATATGGAAGGCTTAACACAACTTTTTTTTTTGTTTTTTTTCTTGACTCAAAAATAATTTTAAGTAATAAATTTTGGTGAAAAATAATTACCCTTTACATTTCCATATCACCTTAATTTTTTGGGGGGATAACAAGAACAATAACACCTGTATTTTGCTTTATAATCTGAAAAGCATTTTTTATTTAAAAATTATGAAATACTAGTTATTCCATCAGATGATCAGTTAGTAGGGCATATAAATGTCTAATAACCATGTTGTACATCTGAAACTAATAAAATATTGTATATCAACTATAATTGAAAAATAAATTAAAAAATACAATAAAAATTATGAAAGAAATTTATTTGGTTAGAAAAAATTATAGGATATACTGTATATCCTATCTAATAAAGATGGAATATGCTAATTGACTGTCACACCCTCACAAAGATGGTGGTGCCCACGGCCAGTAAGGAAGGAATATGCTAATTGACTGCCATGCCCTCAAAGATGGTGGCACCCATAGCCACAAGATGGTGGCGCCCAGTCCCCTCAGCCCAGGCGGGCCCGGCCGCTCCGCACGCCTGCCTCTGGAGTCCCCCAGTCCCCTCAGCCCTCTATCCCCGCAGCTGCCCAGGGTCAGCCTGAGGCGCAGGCCAGCCTCGGATGGCAGCTGGCCAGCTGCCCAGGGCCGGCCCGAGGCACAGGCAAGCCTTGGATGTTGGTTGCCCAGTCGCCCAGGGCTGGCCCAAGGTGCAGGCAAGCCTTGGATGGCGGCTGCCCAGCCGCCCAGGGTCACCCGAGGCTCAGGTAACCAGGGCTGGCCAAGGATTGCGCTGCCGGCAGTAGCAGCAGCAGAGGTGTGATGGGGGCGTCATCTTCCCCTGATTGCCGGGTCACCTCCTGCCCCTGAGGACTGTGAGGAGGGGCAGGCCAGGCTGAGGGACCCCTCCACTCCAGTGCATGAATTTTCATGCACTGGGCCTCTAATATCTATATGTTTAATATATGTTCTTCAATCCTACTTATAGGAATTGATACCATTAACAGTTATGTAAACTTTCAGATCTTTTTCTATTCACATATAAACATATTTTTGGGTATATATATAATATATATAGCAAAGGTATAAGTATAATATTTATATATGGATACATATATAATTAATTTAGTTCCTTTACTGTACATCCTACACATGTATTTTTATGAATTATTATAGTATTTCTGATTGGTTGTTTATGAGCAGTAGAATTGATGGAATAAAAGTTATTAACATTTTAAATGTTATAGGCAGATTGCCTACCTAACAGTTTTATACTCCATCCAACTATTTATGTGAGTATTCTTTTTCCCATACTCTTGCCAACATGGGTATTATCAACCTCTCTAATTCTTGCCAAGCTGAAAAGCAGTATCTCCCTGTTTAGTTTGCAATTTTCTGATCTCTAGTGAGGTTGTACATCTTGTATTTCTTCTGTGAATTGCCTGTGCATGCCTTGCCATTTTTTATGTGCGTGTGTTATTTGTATTTTTATATTTATTTGTAAAAGTTTTTGAATTATTAGGGATATTAACATTTTTGTTAAGTATTTGTTATATTTTCTCTGAGTTTAACAGTTATATTTTAACTTTGTTTTTAGAGTGTCATACAAAATATTTATTTTTATTTCATAAAATCTTCAATATTTTACATGTATTCTCAGATAACCCTTAAATCCATTAATGTAGGAATTACTATCATCATTGTACAGATGAACTAGCTGAGGTTCATAGAGCTTAAAGGAATGGCCCAAGGAGGAAGGGACTCACATCTAAGCCTACCTTGCTAGAAATGCACACCATGACAAGGGAAACTAGAAAAATAAGTGAGTTGGCTAAAGAGCCACAGAACAAAGCATGTTCCCTTCCAAACTGACTGTTCCTCAGTACCCAGCCATTGGTCAACAGTTTTTAAGTAGGCTGTACCTAAAGCAGCAGTAATAGTTTTGCAATGGCCTCTTGGTAGTTCTGGTGATATGAGGTGTTTGTAACTCCTTTGGCTTAGATTTGACACCCATTTCCCTTCCTCGCTGCTCCTGGCCAACTTTGTTTTATGGCTCTTGGCTCAGATCTTAGATATTAACTTTGTTTACTTCGTGACTTCTGGCTCTGACCATTGGCTGTGCCTATGGACAGATTATTGGCTGCAATCTCAGTGGGTTCCCTGGATCTATGATTTTGGCCCTGTTTGAAGGTCATGGTGCTGATACTGGGCTCTTAGGCCCTTGTATTGGTGAATGACAGAGGGATGGATAGTTGGAGAAAATGCAACAAAAATTTTATTTCAAAATACTCTCAAAATGTTTATTGAGAAAATTCAGCTACTGGATACCAAATATTTGTGAGAAAATAAGGGTGGGTTGGAAGAGTGATACATTTGACTCCTCTTTCTAACTGGAAAGAATTAGTTATGTGCAATTTACTTTCTCAGCATGGATTGAGGTCATATAAATTCTCTTTAGTCACTCTGTAACCTGGGTTTTGAAAGGAGCAGGGAGACTGGAAGTAACTGGTATTCACCTTCTAGCTGGTCTGAAATCTAGAAAGTAGAGTAAATTATTGTCAAATAAAAAAGCAAAGTACAGAACATTGTGCATAATATAATCCTATTATCTATATATATATATAAAAGCCCAGGGACTGGACCGGCAGAACAGCCAGAATGACCAGAATGACCAGTGGCTATGACCTGTGGCAGCCAACCAGCCTGATCCCGGCCCCGATTGGCCCCCCCTCTCCAACCCCGCCCCCAATCATCCCCCCAACCCCGATCAGGGGCAGGGTGGGTTGGCCAACCTCCCACGGCCCGTCCCCACCACCATCCCGGCTGATGGGCTCCCATTGGGGTGGGCCAACCGGACTCCACCCATGCATGAATTTGTGCACCAGGTCTCTAGTTATAAAATAAAGCACTACCATAGAATATTGGTTAGGATTTTAATTCATAATCAGTATAATCTAATTCTGGCTCTAATTGATGCAGAAAACCTCTTGATAAGGATTTTGGTGGTAAATTGGTAGAAATATTGGAGCAGTTTCTACCCATTCCCCCACCACCTCCTACTCTATAAGTATAGGGGGAAAGCCAAAATTTTCTCTAATACTTCTCAGCAGATTGAAATTTTTATACATTAGTTTTTATTAATAAATACTTCTATTTTGGAGCATTTCTATTTTTTTAAGATAAATATCTCATTTAATCTTTACAACAACCCCATTTACAGAGAGGGATGTGAGATACAGAGGGCTTTAGTAATTTGCCCCAGCTCACACAGCTAGCAGGTGATAGAGGAGGGCCTCCAGAGATTATACTCTACCATTTTATACTATGTTATACTATGCTGCCCCTCATGGGCAAAAATATGAAAAAGGGTGAATGTTTTCTTTAACAATAGCTAGCATTCATTATAGTTAACATTTATGAAGTGTTTATTATATTTCAGGACATGTACCACATACTTTACATGTAAAATGTTACTTAATCTTCATGATAGTCATTTGTAGGAGGCACTTTATTATCTCTATTTTGTAGATGTAAAAACTGAGGTTAGAGAGGTAAAATAACTTACTTAAGGCTATGCAGTCAGTAATGGCAATGCTAGAATTTAAGTGTAGAGCTATCTGATGCCAGGGCCGATGATGATAACTTTTTTCTATACTGATAAACAACAAAACCCAGCTACATTAGTCTTCTAAGTATTGAACTTACAAACTTAAAATTATAAGTTCCGATACTGAAAGGCAGTTTTTAGAAATTTCTGCGAGAGTAATATGAATGGACAAACATCACTTGAGAGGACTTAGTGTAAAGGCAGTGTGGTGCAATGGACAGCATACTAGACCATCTGGGAAATAGGGTTATTAGGGTTGGAGTCCTAGACCCTGCCACCAACTCATTATGTGACTTTGTGTAAGTTGACCTATATTGATAGAAGATCTATCTATAAAATTAATGCATAGGATTAGATCATCTCAAGAGAAATTTCTTATTCTAATGTTCATTGATTATTGCCACAGATAGATTATAAATAAATAAATGTTAGACTGTTGGACATTATACTGTCTGGATCTTTTTTAGATTATTTTCTAACTAATAGGCTCCCTTTGCCATGGGCAGAAAGATTTCCTTCATGCTCTAATTCTTTCTCATCATCACCCTGTCTCTCAACATCTTTTCTCTCATTCCTTCCTCTCAACATCTAGGTTTTTGGTGTTGTTTTGTTTTCTGCAGGGTCTCTGTGTAGGACTACATTCTTCGGTAAACCACTACCTCAGTCCTCAGCCTTCTCTGAGTTCCTGGATTATTTGGGATGTTTTGCTTCCTGGACTTGTGTGTCTTTTTTCTCCACTAGGTTCGGGAAGTTTTTGGTCATTATTTCTTCATATAGGTTCTTGATCCCTCGCTCTCTCTCATCTCCTTCTGGTAGCCTTATGATTTGGATGTTTTTATGCTATCCCAGAGTTTTCTTACACTGTCCTCATTTTAAAAAATTCTTTTTTTCCTTTCTGCTGCTCTGATTGAGTGGTTTTTTTTTTTTCTATTTTGTTTTCCAAATCACTGATTCAAGCCTCTGCTTATCCAAACTACTGTTTATTCCTTCCAGTGTATTCTTCATTTCAGATGCTGTATTATTCATTTCTGGCTGGTTTTTCTTATGGTTTCTATATCCTTTTTCATGCTGTTGAGCATCCTTATATCTATTACTTTGAACTCTATATTTGATAACTTTCTTGCCTTCATTTCATTTAGCTCTTCTCTAAGGTTTTTCCTGTTGTTTCATTTGGGGCCTGTTTTTTTGTCTTCCTATTTTGGCTGCCTCTTTGTGTTTGTTTCTATGTATTAGATAGATCTTCTTTGACTCCCAGTCTTTGTGCAGTGGCCTTATGGAGTAGGTATCCTGTAGGGTCCAGTGGTGCAGTCTCCTTGGTCAACTGAGCTGGGTGCTCCAGAATGTCCCTGTGTGGGTTTGTAAGCCCTCCTGTTGTAATTGTGTCTATTGCTATTAGCCTGTTTGTAGGTGGGATTGGCTGTCAGGCTGGCTGATTGTGAGGCTCAACCCCAACCATGGTGTGTGAGTTGCTGTGCATGTGCTGACTCCACAAAGCAGAATTCACCTCAGCAGGGTTTGGTGCCTGCTGAGATCTTCCTTTGGGTATGCTGCTTGTGAAGCTTATTGGAACTTGCTCTGTTGTTGTTTGAAGCTGGCCACTGGGTCTGTTGGTTCTGGGCCTCTTGGGAAGGACTCTGGTGCAGTTCAATGTCTGATACTGCCTGTGACTGGCCCAGGGCAGCTGATTTGGAGCTACCAGTGATCCACAATTTATGGCTCTGCTGGGCCTGGGTGTGCATGGGAAAGACCAGCTGTACACCAAGGTCAACTCTTATCAGCACTGGGCCTGGGGGCAAGTCAGCAAAAGTCTCAAGGCACCTTGATGAGATTTGCCTCCTGAGCCAGCAGCTAGCTGCCTGTTAGGCCTAATCACTGAAAGAGCCTTTGGCTATACACCTCAGCAGGGCATAGTTCCACAGGGTGGTATGAGAGGATATCTAGAGGGTGGGATTATTGCTATCCCCCAGGCTGATGCTTCATAGAAGGGAGTGCTTCACCCAAGAAAGATGGCAACTACAGTATTGGAGAATGACTTAGCACAGGGATCCTGGTGTCTGTACCTTCAGCTTCCTCCTCAGAGCCACAAACCCCAGAATCTCCTCATGCAACACAAATCTGCTTGGCACTTCCTTTGCCAGAGACCAAGGTGGGTGGCTGCAAATGAAATTTGAAATTTTGTGCATTGGCCCTTTAAGAGGTTGCCTGTGTCTCTCCCTGGTGGACAGAAATCCTGCTCCTTTTCACAGACAGATATTATATGGGCACCTCTTCCTGGTTCTGGTGGTCTGGGCAGGGGTCATGGGGAAGGGAGCTTAACTTGGGATTTAGACACCATGCTTCTCAGGGGTAATATCCCCCCGCCCTCCCTGGGGCAGCTGAGATAGCCCTCCAGAACCTCAGCCACCCATGGGAGCAGGGTCAGCCCTTTTCACATCTCCACCCTTCCCACCAGTCTTGATATGGCTTCTTCTCTAAATCCTTGCTTATAAAGCTTGCATTCAACTAGTCTTCAGTTGTAATTTCATTTTGGTCCTGGGAGGAGGTGGGTGTAACTTCCATTTACTCTACCTCCATCTTGATTCTTTCCTATTATTTTATTTTGTACCCAGGTCTTTTTTCCCTCTTCCTAGCAAAGAAGCCTCCATAGTAGAGATGCTTATTTAGGTGGACATGTTAGTGATTTGAGAGAGAGAGAGAGAGAGAGAGAGAGAGAGAGAGAGCGCGCGCATACATGGAGAGAAAGCGAGAGCGAGAGCGGAGGAGGAAGAGAAGGAAGAGGATAGAAGAGAAGAGAAAAAGAAATGTGTTGGTATCTATATTATCCTTTATAATCACCAAAGTAAAGCTTGAGTAGATACTTGAAAATGTTTGTGATCATTAAGCGATTACCCTTTCTTGATGCCAACAAGAATGAAATAAGATACATTTAAAAATGAAAGAAGGTAAAGGGATTAATCTAAAAAGTATATACATAACATATAGACACAGACAATAGTGTTATAATAGCAAGAGGGAGAGAGGGGTAGAGGTAGGTGGAGGTGGACAAAGGGGGAGTGAAATGGGGATAGAAAGAGACTTTGCTTGGGGCAATGGACATAAGATGAAGTGTGCAGATTTTTATTGAGCAGTACACTTGAAGCCTGTATGGTTTTATGAACCAATGTCATGCAAATAAATTCAATAAAAAATAGGTAAAGTAGAACATTTTTGAAATTTTAAAAGTGAAGAAGGAATTTATTTATTTAATTATTTTTTAAGGATGCAGATATGAGTTTATTGGTGATACACATCATTTCAACATTAAAGATCAAATAATCTTGAAACATAGTACCTAAGAGTAAAAATTAAGAGTAAGTTCCATATATATTTTAAAAAATAATAAGCATTCCAAAACTGCACACTTTTTTTTCTAAATGAAAAGTAGTATTAGTGGTATGTTTCTTAAAAGATTAAAAAAATTATAGCCATTTAATCTGTCCCTTTCAGGTAAAGATGATGTCTGACAATAAATTAGAAAGTAAATGCTGCCCAAAAGAAACCAGAGTAAGCAATGTGAAAATTGATGTTTATATGCACATTTATTTAGACCTTTGGCATCTGTTGATCTGAGAATGAAATGTTTACCAGAGTTTTTCTCAGTAAGATGGAACACTTCAATTCTTTAAAAACCTACTCTGAGTAAGGAATCATGTGAGATTTTTGCTGTAACCATTGCACAGCTCTGGAACTGAATCTTGAGTAGTGATCTTTATCAGGATGAATAATGGTTTTTATTGGTATTAAACAGGAATTGGTAAACTATGGCTTATGAGCCAAATCTGGCCTGTTGACTGATTTTGTATGGTTTGCAAGCTAAGAAAGGTTTTCAAATTTTTAAATGGTTGAAAAATACCAAAAGAATATTTCATGACATGAAAAGTATATGAAATCCAAATGTCAGTTTCCATAATTAGAACAAAGCCATATTCATTCATGTATATATTGTCTATGGTTGGTTTTAGTTACAGTGGCAGAATTCAGTAGTTGGAACAGAACCCACATGGCACACAACACCTATAATAGTTGCTATCTGACCTGTTACAGAAAAAGTTTGTTTTTATACTTCTGGTATTATGTAATACTAGAGGCCGGGTGCATGAAATTCGTGCACGGGGGTGTGTGTCCCTCAGCCCAGCCTGCACTCTCTCCAATCTGGGACCCCTCGAGGGATGTCTGACTGCCCGTTTAGGCCCGATCCTACCGTGATTGGGCCTAAACGGGCAGTCGGACAGCCCTCTCACAATCCAGGACTGCTGGCTCCCAACTGCTCGCCTGCCTGCCTTCCTGATTGCCCCTAACCGCTTCTGCCTGCCAGCCTGATCACCCCTAACCACTCCCCTGCCAGCCTGATTGATGCCTAACTACCCCCCTGCCAGCCTGTTTGCCCCTAACTGCCCTCCCCTGCAGGCCTGGTCACCCCTAACTGCCCTCCCCTGCAGGCCTGATCCCTCCCAACTGCCTTCCTCTGCTGGCCATCTTTGTGGTAGCCATCTTGTGTACACATGGGGGAAGCCATCTTTGACCACATGGGGGCAGTCATCTTGTGTATTGGAGTGATTGTCAATTTGCATATTACTCTTTTATTAGATAGGAGGATAGAGGTCTGGTGCATGGGTGTGGGCCAGCTGGTTTGCCCTGAAGGGTGTCCTGGATCAGGGTGGGGGTTCCCTTGGGGCATGGGGCGGCCTGGGCAAGGGGCCTGTGGTGGTTTGCAGGCCGGCCATGCCCCCTGGCGACCCAAGTGGAGGCCCTGGTATCTGGGATTTATTTATCTTCTATAATTGAAACTTGGTAGCCTTGAGTGGAGACCAAGGCAGGCCAGGGCTGTGGAAGCTTGATTTCCTCCATCGCCGGGGGCAACTCAAGCCTCCTGCTCTCTCCAGCTCCGTGACTGCCTCCATTTTTGTTGGGATTTATTTATCTTCTATAATTGAAACTTTGTAGCCTTGAGTGGAGGCCTGGGCTGGCCAGGGTGTGCGGAAAGCTTGGCTTCCTCCATTGCCAGGGAAACCCAAGCCTCCTGCTCACTCCGTGGCTGCAGTCATCTTGGTTGGGTTAATTTGCATACTAGCTCCTGATTGGCTGGTGGGCGTGGCTTGTGGGTATAGTGGAGTGATGGTTAATTTGCATATTACTCTTTTATTAGATAGGATGAGATGGGAGACTCCCTAAAACAAGTGGGTTGGGGCAGAAATGAGGACATAAGATAAAGGCAGACTCCCTTTCCTGCTACTTTTTATTTCCTCCCAGCAAGCTCTATCACTTCTCTTTCACACTCTCACCCTTTGGTGTATCCTAGTTCTGTATTTACAGACACATATATGTTATGAAAGAAAGAAAACCAGTCTTTCATTTTTATGAAGGTTTGTAGTCATGCTTCGAAAAAATAATTGTATTTTCCTTTATTGTTTTAAATCTGGAGCTTGGACCCTATGGGAAAGAAAACTGGGGACCTCAGTATGTAGACTCTCCATTTGGCAACAACTAAAAGTAGTGTTAAGACTAGTCAAGAGGAGTGAGACTGAAAATGAAGCTTTGTTGGCCTGTATTGGGAAATTTGGACCAGACCCAACAGTTTGAACATCATTTTTGACCACCACGCTGGGAATCCTGTTTTGTTCCACTGCACAGAAAAACCTTTAGGGGTTAACTCCTACCATTCCATTCTTTGTGGAGAAACAATAACACAAAAGTAGGGTCTCAATTTGGATAAGCTGAAACTGATTCAAGTAAGATTTTATTAACTAATTTGGGGAGCATTTGGAGCTATTCTGAGCTATACAATTACTCCTTTCTCATCTCCACTGACACTCTGAGAATCAGATCACCTGGGGAAAGCAGATTTAAAAAATTCCAGATGGTGTGTGCGATGCTCCAGCTGTGGAGAATCTCTTCCAGTCAGGCAATCTGCCTTTCTGCCGGAACCCTCTAAAACTGTGCTGCCCATTTGTCATGCTTCTCCAATTGCAGCCTTCTGGATAACTTCTCTTTGCCTTGTCTGTGTCTTCCTTTCGAGTTTTTATCATCCCCCTTCATGAGTTAATGTAGTAACATCTCTTCATTGGCTGTAAATCCATAGAATAACCCAACATAAAATATGGTTTTACAAAGGAAAATTGCAAAACATCTGTTTTTTTACCCATAAGATTCAGTGTTCACCCTATATGACGACGTGACTGTTCATGCATGTGTGAAAAAGAAAAGAAACAGGAAGAGGTAAAGGCTAGCATGAAGGTGAGCAAGAAGGAATTCATACATGTGTTTTTGTAGCCAGCTAGACGAAAAAGTTTGTCTCCACCTCAACTTGCTTGGAATCCTGAGTTAATGTTGGTTAAGGTCAGTCTCACTGACTTGAGTGACTTTGATGGGTTACCAAAGAAGTGATTGCTTCTGAATTGTGCTTGGCTATTGTCTTGATGATAACTTTTATATAGCATATGGTGGCAAGACCTGAAAGTTTATGGACATCTTTTGGTTTCCAGAGAGTTCAGATGGGTTGTCCTTGGAAGTTGAACACACTGGGAGGTAAAGGGAAGAAGCAGATGGAAAAGTAAGCCCCATGCTGGTGGCTACCTACTGCCCTTGTTGTATCTTTCTATAATGGCTATACCTTTCCTAATTTGTAGAATATTAAATGGATGCATTTTGTAACCTTCCATTTCAGGTATGTTATAGTCCCTAATTGATTTCAAGTAAGGTGCATGGCATGTGTCACTTGAGTTTAATTTTACTCGGTACTTTGTATCTTCTGAAATCTAGATGAAAAATTACATAAATTAACAGAAACTTAAATTTCTTTTTCCATTGTCACATTAAAAAGTTGAAGTAAAATTTATATATCATAAAATGTAAAGATCTGAAGTGTACAACTTGATTAGTTTTACTAAAAGTATAAACCTATGTAACTACTACCTCAGATAAGATCTAGAAATTTCTGTCATCCAGAAAGTCTCTTGCTGTCCCTTGATAGTCACTCCCAATCTCCCAAAGGCTATCAGTGTTCTGACTTGTATCACCATAGAATATTTTGCCTGTTCTTAAACTTTATATGTATTCTTCGGTGTCCGGTCCTTTTTAAAAAAATTTTAAAATTATAGTTGACATACAATATTATATTAGTTTCAAGTGTACAACATAGTGATTTAATATTTATATACCTTACAAAGTGAGGCCCAATTCAGAAGCAATCACTTCTTTGTCCCATGTAGGATCACCATAATAAGTCTACTCATCATCTGTCACTGTACATCATAACTATATATTATTGACTATATTTCTAATGCTGTATATTACATCCCCATGACTTATTATATAGCTGAAAGTTTGTACTTTTTAATCTCCTTCCCCTTTTCCACCCATCTTCACACCTTCCTTCCCTCTAGAAACCATCAGTTTGTTCTCTGAATCTATGAGTTTGTTTCTGTTCATCTTGTTTGTTCGTTTGTTTTTGTTTTCAGATTCCACATGTAAATGAAATCATGCAGTATTTGTTTTTCTCTGTCCATCTTATTTTATTCAACATTGTACTCTCTAGGTACATCAGTGTTGTCATAAATGGCAAGATTTCATCTTTTTTTTATGGCTGTCTGGCTTTTTAAGCTTAACATAATGTTTCTAATACTCATCCATGTTGTATTTCTGTGGTTTATTTAAAAAATTTCTTGAGTTGTTTTCATTGTATGAGTATCCCACAATTGGTATGTTTTCTCATACTAATGAACTTCTAACTTATAGAGCATAAAGTTTTACTTATGATAAGTCCAGTTTATAAAATTAAAATTTATGTTTAATGTTCTCTTTGTTCCATATATGAAATCCTTGTCTGCTCTCAAGGCCACAAGTTTTTTTCATGTTTCCTTCTAGACATTTTTTAGCTTTAGGTTTTGCACTGAAGTCTATGATCCATTTCCTATTGATTTTGTCAGGGAGAGATTAATGTTCATTTTTTCATATGTTTATCCAGCAGCATTTGTTAAAAATGCTATCCTTCCCCCCACTTAATTATACAGCTGAGGATTTGGTCTATTGAACTGTAACTTTTTTTTAGTAATGTCCTTGTCTGATTTTGGTATCAGGGTTAAGCTGGCTCATAAAATAAGGTAAAAGCATTCTTTTCTATTCTTCTGAAAGAGTATGTGCAATATTAATATTGTCTTCCTTGAAGGTTGACAGAATATACCAGAGAACTCAGTTTTGCGTCGAGTTTTCTTTGTGTGAAATTTTTATTACATATTTAGTTTCTTTAATATATATAGGGCTATTCAGATGTTCTGTTTCTTCTTGAGTTATTTTTAAGTAGTGTTTTTGTTTTGTTTGTTTTTTTTTTTTTAGTGAAGAGGGAGAGAGAGGAAGGAAGAAAAAAAAAGAAAAAGAAAGAGAGAGAAACATTGATTTGTTGTTCCACTTATTCACTCATTCATTGGTTGATTCTTATATGTGCCCTGACTAGGGATTTTTGAATTGCAACCTTAGCTTATCAGGACAGTGCACTAACGAATTGAGCTACCCAGCCAGGGCCTTATGTTTTGTGTGTGTGTGTGTGTGTGTGTGTGTGTGTGTGTGTGTGTGTGTGTGTGTATGTGTGAAGGAATTTGCCCATTTTATTTAAGTTTTCAAATATATGGATATAAAGTTGTTCATTGTATTACTTTATTTTCCTTTTAAGGTCTGTAGGATCTGCAGTGATGCTTCTCTTTTATTCCTGATATTGTTAATTTGTGTTTTTCTCCTAATTATTCTTGGTAGGTGCTTATTACTTTTATTAATTATTTAAAAGAAGAAAGAAACCTGCCCGGCAGTGTGGCTCAGTGCTTGAACATTGACCTATGGAACAGGAGGACATGGTTTGATTATTGGTCAGGGCACGTGCCGAGTTTGGGACTTGATCCCCAGTAGGGGGCATGCAGGAGGCAGCCGATCTATGATGCTCTGTCATCATTGATGTTTCTATCTCTCTCCCCCTCTCCCTTCCTCTCTAAAATAAATAAGATCAACCAAAGGACTTGTGTGCAAGCATATGAGCCTAACCAGCGGTTAAGGACAACAGGGGGGTGGGGGCATGTGTGGGGAGGGGTGTGGGATGGGAATGAGGGGGATGAGGACAAATATGTGATACCTTAATCAATAAAGAAATTTAAAAAAATAAAAAGAAAAAAAGAAAAGAAAAAATACTTTCGGCATTGTTAATTTTCTCTATTTTTGCTGATTTCTAGTTTGATCTTTCTCATTCCTTTCCCACTACTTAATTTGGATTTAATTTGCTCCCCCCCTCCCCCCAGCTTTGTAAGGTGAAAACTTAATTTATTTTAAATATTTCTCTTTTTTCTAATATAAGAATTTAATACTATAGATTCCTCTAAAGAACTGTTTTAGCTGCATTTCGTAAATTTTGATATATTGTTATAATTCAGTTTGAAGTATTTTCTAATTTCTCTGTGATTTCTTCCTTGGCCAATGGATAATATAGAAATGTGTTATTTTATTTAATTTACAAATACTAGGAGATTTCCTAGATATCTCATTTTTTCCTTAATTTAATTTCTTGTCAGAGAACACATTGTGTAAGTTTTTAATCTTTTGGGTTTTAATTGTACATTTGGTGTTTCTCATCACCAGTTTTGGCCATTATTTCTTCAGATATTTTATCTGTCCCAGGCTCCTTCAGGACTTAGTTATATGTATGTTAGGTCATATCATATTGTCCCAAAGATCCATGAGAGTCTATTAAATTTTTTCATTAGTTTTTTTTCTTCAAATTGGATTATTTTTATTAATCTGTATTCAAGCTCACTGCTTTTTCTTCTATAGTTTGCTCTTAAGCCCATCTTGTAAATTTTTTAAGGTGATTGATTTTTAGAGAGAGAGAAAGGGGAAGGGAGAGAGAGAGAAACATTGATGTGAGAAGGAAATGACGATCAGCTGCCACCTGTATGCTCCATACCAGGGACTGAACTCACAACCCAGGCAGGTATGTGTCCCAAGCAGGAATCAAACTGGCAACCAAATAATTAAATGCTTTTATAAAGTAGCCCCTATGCTAGGGGCTTTCATTATGTTACCTGGAATCATCATCATAAAAACCTGTTTGTGTGTGTGTGTGTGTGTGTGTGTGTTAATTAGTCTTCCTTATTTTATAGAGAGGAATTTGGCAAACAATAAGAATTGAAAATGAACATTATGACTTCTGGTTTCTGGTCTAGCATGCAAAGAGCTTGGACATCTCCACTCTATCCTAACAAGAAATAAAAAGATGAACAAAGTAAAAAATAACAACTCTTTTTAGATCCCATTAGGGAAGTGAAGCCACAAGGCAAACTGCTGCCCTTATTTCTTAAGGGTCATCTAATATGGAATACACTAAAAATCTAACCTAAAGAAATCTAATATCCAAAAAATGAGTAACATATGAAAGTTGCGCCCTTAGAAGCAAACTTTTTAACAAATACCAGAACAATAAATAACTTAATTTGCCTATTCACCATAAAAATTTCAGTGATTCTAGGAAGATATATAATAAAATCATTTAATGTTCTTATTCCTGAGTAAGACTCAAAGGCCTCTCTGTGGGAAATGGCTTGCCAGCCACTCAGTGGAATAAAACGCTCTAATTACTCTCTGTTTTCCATCTCACTTTAAATCCTACTGCACAGATTGTGTTAAGGGTAAATTTGAAATTCATTTCTCACATCAGACTTTGCTAGTCCTTTTTATGAATCTTTAAAGCATGATTTTTGAAAAGAAAGAAAGATACTAAGTCTAGTTTTAAAAATGCACTTTTTGGGTGATTCTGAAGTGTTTGGCAACAACCATGTTATTAGACAAAACTGAAATAATCATCAAGCTGAGAAAGAGCTTATTTTATACAAGAAAGTTAAATAGTTCTCCCATATCCCAACATTGGTTGGTGTCCTGACCGTTCCAAATATTTAACATGTAAAGACATTTGAGAAGCCTAGGACTCTTTCTGTCTTCAAAATGATAGATTTTACTTCAAAATTTATAAGTGGAGCCACAACTGCATATAGATACAAAGGAGCATCTATCTTAGCAGGTTCAGAACATGAGAAAACCCTTTCTAGAGAGCTCTGGAAAGTTTGTAAGGTCTTGAAATTTGTGAAAAAATGAAAGTTTTATTTATTCATTTTTAAATGAAGAATCTATGTCATGATAATTGGCTGCATGTGTTTGGAAGCAGCCATTCCCCACTTTTCATTTAGCATGCTGTAGCACGGATTAGCTTAATTCCTCCCAGAAATGTGAGTGTCATCAAATAAGAAATGTATGAAGTTACCATTTAAAAATAAAGAAGCAATTAGCATTTTTAGGAGAACCATTTCCATGAAATTCCAAATTTTATGAACAAATGCTAAGCATTTTCAAATCAGTTGTTTCAAGGATTTGAAGAAATTTGTTACTATTAAATCTTGGTTGATGAACAATGATAGAAGGTTATATAATTTCAAAATTTTTGTTTTGGATCATTAGGGATTAAGCACAATGGATATTTTCTGTGATAATAAAGTGGGGCCAGGGCAAAGAGTTCTCAGAGTTTGTGTTTTAGTAGGTTCTCATCAGAAATGGTAAGGAGAATATCGAATGCTACCAACAAAGGCATCGGGCATAGTAGTTCCAAATACCAACACTAGGATTCTGCCTCACTTATAACTAGATCTATTACCAAGTGAATTCTGGTCAACTAGCCTTTTAGGGATTAGTGAAAATGTTTAAAGGAAGAGCCAAAATAGCCCAAGAACTAGTTTCCATCCTCTTATAATTGTGATGGTTGAATAGAGGCCCAGGCCAGTGGACTCTTGGAATTATATGGAAATTAAATTATACCTTATACATTACAATAGCAGCATGTTAAATTGGAAGTTTCTACTAAGGTATAAGTATCCAATAGATGTCACATACAAAGTGCTAGTCCAAGATGCAGAAGGATATACCTAGAAACTGGTCACATAATCTTAAAAACTATTCACCCATATGAGGGTGTTAAAGTATGGATTGTTAGATATCTGAGGAAGGTTTTTAAAGGAAGCTTTATTTCGAGAAAGTGGTACTGTGCATCTTTTTCTCCACACCTCTCTACCAGGAATAGGGGGAAAGTGCTTCCCTCTTCACCTAAGGTCAAGAGAGAAGAGCTATGTAAGACACTTATATACATTTTCTACCACTGGTATGGGAGACTGCCATGAACTGACTTCTTTCCAGGAAATCTAGAGAATAAAAGATAGATGGCCTAGTTACTTTTGTGATGGGACAAAGGAGATTTGCTACTGCATTGGAATAGGCCTGCACTTCTCACAATATGTTTTGGGGAAAGAATCCATTAATGTTTTTAGTAGGTCAGATGTGGGGTCATACGAACAAGGGCCATTATGGGGAACATCTTAGATCCACTTAAATAGAAGTTCATAGAAAGACAGATAGGCCTCAGCATAGGTGGACTATTGTGTCCCTAGCCTTTGGAAGGAATAAATTACTGCCAGAACAGAGTAAATTCCTCTAAGTCAGTGATTTTCATCCAGTGTACTGTGGAACACTGTAGTATCATGAGAATTTTTAAAACATATAATACTTAATTAATATTTAATTAAATAAGGGGGTTCTTGCTTTTCTTAACATTTCCCTTACCTTTTGTGAACCCTTGAGCAGGAAGTAGATGTAATTTTGAATTAAGTATAAAGGTTTGATTATAACCTGGGATTAGAGATTTTGTGAAGATTGAGACTATAGTTGAGTCTTAAGGTGACCATAAAACATTTACTACCCGAGAGTGAGAATTAAAAGCCATGGAAAAACCTAAATTTTCATCTAGAGCAGTGGTTCTCAACCTTCCTAATGTCGCGACCTTTAATACAGTTCCTCATGTTGTGGTGACCCCCAACCATAAAATTATTTTCGTTGCTACTTCATAACTGTAATTTTGCTATTGTTAATGAATTGTAATATAAATATCTGTGTTTTCCGATGGTCTTAGGCGACCCTGCTAGCTGTTCTCAATCTGTGGGTCGTCTAAGACCATCGGAAAACAGATATTTATTTGTCACCACAACATGAGAAACTGTATTAAATGTCGCGACATTAGGAAGGTTGAGAACCACTGCTCTACACCTTTCAATTCCTAGTGCAGGACATTGTTAAAGGCTGTTTCTGACTAATTAGATCAGGCAAAGACTCAAAGCCTCCAGCGATGCCTCTGCCTACAGACTGATAGGATTCAGACTTGAATTGCCCTCTCCCCCCCAGGCAATCATCCTCAGGTGTGGCAAAAGTATTTTTCAACAGGGTGGAGCAGTTGCTTCTGCCTGGATGCTAATTGTTATTTTTAATCTCTTAAGTGGCCTCAGGACAAGGTGTTTTCCAATAGGGATGTCAACTGTCTTCCCCCCAGGAAAGGCACACGTCTATGTGGGAAAAATGTCTTCCACTGTGTGAGGTAATGACTCAGGCCAGGAAAGTTGGGGTGTCTGCCTTCTGAGCTCTATCCCCAGTCCTGGCTTCTGCTCTCATAGCTCCAGTCCACTTCACTCTCCCTCTGCTGGAGCACAAATTGGGTGGCTCCACAGGGAATTTTTTGCATTGGCCCTTTAAGAATGTGCCTGAATTTTCAGCTGTCACTCCCTGGCAGACAGCACCTCACTGCTTTTCACAGCCAGATGTCATGTGGGTACCCTTCTCAGTTTTGGTGCTCTCTGCTGGGGGCCCAGATTGGGGATTAGATCCCAGAGTTCTCAGTGGCAAACTCCCACAGCTGAGCTATCTCTCTGGGACTTCAGTTGTTGTCTTTAGGCACCCAGTCAGCCCTTTCATGCCTCCACCTCGCCTACCAGTTTCTAAGTGGTATCTACTTTTGGTCCTTGGGTATCAGGGTTCTCTCCTGTTAGTTTTCCATTCAAAGTACTATTTTCTTAAGCCTTGGGAGGCTAAGGAGGTAAAGTGTGAAGATTCTTTCAAGAGTTCTTGTCCTATTATGGGCAAATTCCTTCTTGCTGAAAACATTATTTCTCCCTCCACCTGTTCAAATTAACCAAAAACGAGCTTTTACATGAAACCACATAGGTCTTCTACACATAACTCTCATTTCCCCATTTTCATTTATCAAGGGAAGAGGATGAAGGGTCAGCCTCAACTGTATTTATTCAACGAATACTCATTCAACATAAATGTTTATTGAGCACCTAGGACAGTATCTACCCCACTCATCAGTGACTAAGGCAAAGTCCCTGCCCTCATACAGCAATCATTGGAACCTTTTCCAGATAATGAATCCATCATTTTCTCATTGAAAGTCTATGTTCTTTTATTTTTCTATTCTTTCTCAAATCTTTACTGATCTCAGATATCATATTGGACTTACTTCTACCTTCCTTTGTGACTTCACCTTATTTTTGCTATTTATTGCACTTTAAAACCCATGTTATATGGATGCCCAACACTCTGTCCTCAATTCACTGTCATTCTTGATCTTCATCTAAATATTACTGTTCTTCATGGTCAGAACCTGGAGCTCATGATCAAAAGAGATTGGGAACCTCTGTTTTTGACCAAGAAGGAGTAATAGGTACTGGACTTACATTGTAATCAGTAACATCTACAATACAAGGCAAAATATATGAAATAAAAGCTTTAAGACATAGCATATCAGGAAGCTCTACAGCAGAGGTGGGGAACCTTTTTTTCCACCAAGGGCCATTTGTGTGTGTGTGTGTGTGTGTGTGTGTGTGTGTGTGTGTGTGTGTGTGTGTATATATACATATATATATACATATATATATAAATATAAAACATCATTCACTTAATATAAATTTATGCTGCTATGGAAAAAGCTCCTATATATACTGAATTTCGAGTCCTGCCTACGGTTGCCTTGGTAGGGCCAGTCCAAATGATTTTGGGGACCTTATATGGCTCATGGGCTGGATATTCCCTACCCTTGCTCTACAGTTGTACCAGCTTAATGCTTATAGAGAGTTTCTAGACTGCAGTGGAAGGAGCAGGAAACCAAGGTTGAGCCCACTGGTTTCCCTGGGATGAGGAGATTGAACTGAGTGTCCAGGATGGCCAAAGTGGCTAGAGTTACCATCTGTACATACAGAGAGCTTCAGAAATATTCCTAGTGCCCCACTGGGTTTTCAGTTGACTACTAACCAGCATATGTGTTTATGGAAACAGCCAGAGGCCAGGGAATCACTACCCCAACAAGCAGAAGAAAAATCTGTAGGGTTTACAAAAGTCTGGGAATAGGTCATAGTCTCAAAAGCTATAGTGAAAAACCTTATAATTAATGGGACATTGGATAAATTACTTGAAGGGTTTTCCCTCATGGTGGGGCAAAATCAGTATTAGATCAAAGGTTGCTCTGGTACTGCTTAACACAACTAAAAATTAGACAGCAAAAGAATCAAATTGGTTCTAAGAGGGAGGGGTTTGGGAGAGTAACTGAGCTATTTATGCATACCAAGGCTCATCCCTGAGTTGGGCATGCATAAATCTGGTCCTAAATAACATATTTAAAACTCTGAGAATGGAACTAAGATAAGGTGACCAGACATCCTGCTTTTGGCGGGACAGTCCTGATTTTTAACAATTTGTCCCGCGTCCTGCAGCGTTTTAAAAAAGTCCCGATTTTTGGAAAGAATGCACAACAAGCTAGGGAACGGCGGGAGAACGGGAAGGGACTATTCGGTTTTCGGCGGCCATGTGGCTATTTAGCCAGGATATGAGTTTTATATTATTTTTGTTAATTTTATAATGTTAAACTTTAATAATAAATAATTGTTGAGAACTGATTATCAAGAACTGCTTATCAAAGTTCGCATTGTTGATCAGTTGTTAGAATTCGACCACCATTGTTTGGACTTAATGAACAATGGCATTTTTTGGGATTGGCAACAACGAAAACATTTTGTAACTGTCTCTCAGATGATACACATCGTACTGCGTGCTAGTAAGCTAGTTAAACAAGTGATGTCATTACAAATCAGCTATTCAGATAATTTAGGTAAGTAATTTATTTATTTATTTCATAAATACATAAATTTTCTTGAATTTAGCAGACAGTACTCGTATTATTTATATTTTATAGTGGCGGCAAAAAGTCTAGCGCTGGCCTTGAAAGTGACACTTACGACTAACGTTACGGCAAATTCAGAGGAAAAATAATACAAGTTAGTATTGTTATTATTTAGAAAGAAATATAGGATTAAAATAATTTTTAAAATATAGTTACTTTATAACAATCAAATTAATTTAATTTATAAACTAACAATAAAATATGTTCATGTAATTATGTACCTACTTACTGTGTTTTTAAGCAATATGTATATAATAATTTATAATATAATTTTAAATTATTTTTTTTAGATTTTTAACATAATGAGTAAGAAAAGAGGATGCAAATTCAACGATGATCTAATAAGTGAATTTCCTTTTATTAAAAAAACCAAAAGCGATTACAATATAGACCAAATTTTTAATCAAGGAACCCCCCCCCCCCACACCCCTCGGGCCGAAACCTGTTTGGCTCAGTGGATAGAGCGTCGGCCTGTGGACTCAAGGGTCCCAGGTTCGATTCCCGTCAAGGGCATGTACCTTGGTTGCGGGCACCTACCCAGTAGGGGGTGTGCAAGAGGCAGCTGATTGTTGTTTCCCTCTCATCGATGTTTCTAACTCTTTATCCCTCTCTCTTCCTCTCTGTAAAAAAATCAATAAAATATATTTTAAAAATTTATAAAAAAACCCCCCCACCCCCCGTCAATGGTGTCCCGCTTTACCAATGTTAAAATCTGGTCACCTTAAACTAAGAGTTAGACTGCGAGTGTACCCACCACGTCCCGTGTGGTTCAGGGTTCAGGTTCAGGGTTCGGGCTCTGGAGGAGGCTGCATACCAATGAAAGAGACAAGACAAGAAAATACTAATTTGGGAAAATACTAATTTGGGAATTGGTAGAGAGGACTCCGCTTTGCTCTGGCCTTGCGATCCCTTTTATTCAGGTTTGGGATCCACCTATAGCCCTTAGGCAGGCAATTTCCAGTAACAGGCAAACTATCTCATCAGTAAGGATTTACATGAGACTAAAAGGTGGAAGTTGCTTCAACTACCTTTGTCTCCACCAAACAGTGGTGTATGGCTCTGACCCTTGCCAGAGCCTCAAGGTTGACCAGCCTTCTGGGTTCCTTGTCCACACCTCTCTGCTAGTGAAGGCAGTAGGCAGCTTCCAACACTAGACCACTGATCCAGTGTCATACTGGCCACTGAGCGTGGACACAAAGTAGAATACAGTCAAACTTTGCCTCCCATCTCAAACAATTCGGTTCTCTACCAAGTTGTTCATGGGGAAACAATGTCTTGGTTGTGGAACAAAACTTCAGTTCTTGACCTAACAACCCTTGCATGCTGATACATCAGCATGACAAAAAGCTCAGGCACAAACAAAGGAGAGCATCCACCAATATGCATCAGTTTATAGCTAAACCTCACCTGGTTAACATCTCAGGAAGTTGTGCTGTGAATATTTTTGTGGTTTTTTTCTTTGCTTTTGTTGCTGGCAAAATGAACAATTAGCACATTTTTTAAAACATAAAGAGGCTATTAAGAATATTAACATTGTTAAGGGTGTGAAAGAAACAATGATCACAGGCAATTGAAGAGTTAGAAAAACTGTTGTTTATTTGGATTAATGAAAAGCAGTTAGCCAGTGACAGCATTTTGGAAGCAATGACATGAAAAAGAGAAGATGTTGCATACTGAGCTCCTGAAAGACACCCCTGGAATGAGTGTTAAAAGTGATTCATTTAAGGCTAGCAGGGGATGGTTCAATAAACTTAAGAAAGTAAGTGTTTGTTTATAGATTAAATAGTACATTAGACATGTACTGTATATAAGAAAGGTTAAAACAAGGAATTATTTGGGGGGTCTGGAATGAATTAATTCAATTTACATTATTTCTAATGAGAAAAAATTATTCGGTTTTTGAACAAATTGCTTCTCAGGCAGCATTCCAGAATGAATTAAGTTCAAGAACCAAGGTTCCACTGTATATTAAAATAGCACTGTAAAGTCTTTGAAAGCAGGACTCTCATTGAAATCATAACCCAAGGAGGACTAGTTTGAACTTGAATAAGACCCAGAGTCTTACTATTCAAAATCTTTAGGATGTATACAATATTACATGTCATACAAAACCCAGAAAAATCTCAGCTTGCATTGAAAAAAATAATAAACATGCAAATGACAATATGACACAAATGTTGGAATTATCTGACAAAGACTCTAAGCTATCATAGTTATGCGCCAACAAATAAATGTGTACACTCTTAAAACAAATGGAAAGAAAGACTGTCTCAGTAAATAAATATAAATCAGAAGCAAATGGAATTTTAGAACTGAAAATATGATAACTAAAATAAAGTCACGTAGAGCCTTAATAGCAGCATAGAGATAACAGATGAAAGTGTCAGTGAACGTGAAGATAGAGATCAAGAGAAACTGGTCAATCTTAACAAAAAGAAAGAAAGGTAGAAAGATAATTTAACAGATCCTCAGGGATCTGAGAGTCAAAACTAAAATGTCTAACATGCATGTTATTTGAATCTTAGAGGGAGAGGAGAAGAACTGCATTGCAGAAAAAAAATGTCAAAAACTTATCAAATTTGTTGAAAGATATAATCCTACAGATACATGAAACTCAGAGAATCCCTAACAGCATAAACCCAAATACATATGTACAGACACGTCATAATCAATCAGCTGAAATTTAAAGCAAAGAAAAAATAATATACTGAAAGCAGCCAGAGAAAAATGATGTATTATTTATAGCTACAATTTAAAACATTGCAGATTTCTCATCAGAAACCATGGTGGCCAGAAAGAAGTGGAACAAGAATTTTTAAAGTGCTGACAGAAAAGAACCATCAGCTGCAAATTCTGTATAGCTGAAAATACCCTTCATAAAGAAGGTGAAATAAAGACATTCTCAGACTAATTAAAATAACTAATTTCTAGGAAACCAATTCTAAAAGAATTTCTAAAGTAAATTCTTCAGATGGAAGGGAAATGGTGCCAGAGGAAACTTGGAAAATTAGAAAGGAAGGAAGAGCAAATGAAATGGTAATTTTTATGTTATGTGTATTTTACCACAATAAAAAAGTAAAATGATGAAAAAAGTTATATTGTGAAAACACTAATAAAAAGAAAATTGGAGAGGTTACATTAATATCAGACAAGGTAGACTTCAGAGAAAAGAAAATGATCATGAACAAAGAAGGATATTACATAATGATAAAAGAATCAGTTCACCAAGAAAAAAACAATCCTACATTTGTATGTGCCTAACAACAAAACTTCGAAATACATGGTGCAAAAAGTTACCAGGATAAATTATTTAGATGTCCCATTTAAAATGATTATATTTATGTAAGTTGTATAAAATGTATTCTAAACTACAGCATCAAAAATCAGATCAATGGTTACCTGGGTACAAGAAGGTAGAATTACCAAGGAGCATAAAGAAACATTCAGGAGTGATGGCTATGTGCACTATCTTGATTGTAGTGATGGTTTTTTATGTATATACACACACTTTTAAATGTATTAAGTTTTATACTTTAAATATATGTTATTTAATGTACACTGGTTATGCCTCAATAAAGGTATACAGAAAGTTAAAAGAGATAGACTGGAACACATCTAATCTTCCACAATTGTCTTACTTCATAGGTTCCATATTTCTCTCTATTCCTACTTTTTCCCACCAAATATGCTGTTTACCTTTTTTGAATAGCCCCTTTTTGTTCATACATCAAGGAAAGTCAAAGGAGTGAGGGAAGTTTTGGAATGTCTTTATCTTACCATTTTAGCTGAGAAAAAGAGAAGTTAATCTAAAGGGAGAGGAGAAGGACAGATTTTTAAAAAATTGTTTCTTTTAAGATCTTGAATCTTGAAGTCATAAAACTAACAGTTATTGACAAACTTGGTCTAGTGGAAGGAAAACAATAAAGAAAAAAACACCCCATAAAACAAAGAACAAGTTCAATATCATTATTCATTAGGACATGCAAATAAAAATCCCAGTGAAATATTATTTCACACTCACTAGGATGTCCATAATAATACTTTTTAAAATGGAAAATGTGTTTGCAAGGATATGGAGGAATTGGAATCCTTATACAATGCTGGTGAATTGTAAATTTATGGTCTGCATGTGTGATATGATATCTCTCAGTAGTGATCTCTGGATTGTTTGCATTGATATCATGTGTACTCATATTTGTGTTCATTAAATGATTGTAGAAGGGCTTTGTAAATAAGTCTTCATGACATTGTAAATTTGGGGATAATGTAAAACAGAGAGCCCAGTTAGTGTTAGGACTCCAGAGGAGTCATAGAAAGAAAACAGTTTTCACTTAGGAAGGTTATTATTAATTGAGAGAGTAACTAGTTATTATAATAACTAAGGTTATTTCATAGATAATTATAACTAAATAACGTGTGAAATTCTTATAAAATCTCAGTAAAACAATTTTTATTTTTTGCTGGGTTAAAGTTCACTTAACACTCCCACATCAATGAGAGATGATACTTTTCTTTCTGAATTTTCTCCATTCCTCTTTGAAGGGTAAAGTCTCTTCCAAGTCTCTGGGAGCTTTTGCAATTCAAGGCAAAAAATTGTTCCTACTCTCAAAATGCTTCTGGGATGAAAAAGCAATTGGAAAATAAATATTGGTTTGAAGACTAATATCGCAGGAAACAATAATGAACCAGACACTTTGGGGCTCAGGGAGTGAGCTTTTCAGGAAAGGGCATGTGGAGTTATTGGACAGTCTATGGCGTGTCCATCATGAAGTGTATTATGTCAGGTATAGAGACTTAGGAAAAGGCTGCTAGGAAATGTGAACTTGTTGATATGGATGACTTGATAGTAATCTTCATTCTCTGTGTAAGCCTTGGATATGCTATTCTAAGTGGATGTTTTTCCATCTATAAAATAAAGATGATAATCTGCCTCAAAGGGCTTCTCTTAAGTATGAAAGAAGATTGTGCTTATAAATCAGCGAATATCATACCTGATGGGGACTAAGCAATATGTTAATATTAATAAATTGTCATGGATGAAGACAAAGTCTATATACTCTAGTAGCAGCAAACATGTTAGAAAATAATTGGACCTGGGGGGAGACAGTCATAGAGAACACCTTTAGGTAGACAGAAAAGACTTGGGGAAAGAGAGACTCATCCAGTGAAATTTCCATGGATGACCAGCAGTAGGAGTCTTAATGAAAATCATTTAGTCTAGATCATCAGACACTGTAATTAAATGGAATAAAATTTTAATTAAACATACATTATTGAGCACCTCTTACATGTTATGCAATGTCTTATGTAAGTTTGTTAATCTTGGTATGTTTAGTATAAGACAAAACCCATGTTCTTCAGGAGCTTACTTAAATGAGCAAATGAGTATGCAATGCACATGGCCAGTTTTTGAGGGTATTGAGAGAATTAATGGGGAAAGAATACCTTCTCCTGGCAGCATGGAATAAAGGAGAAAAAAAATTGCGATCACTCTTGAGTGTGTTGGTAGTAGAAAGTAATTGGGACAAAATGCTTGGGGACTTGTTTTGGGAGACTGTCCAATTTGTTTAATTCATATGTTTTCCTTGCTGAATATGGTTACACTTGAGTACTGTATTGGCTTGCTATTGTTATTTAAGAATTGACCCTAAAATTTAATTACTTTAAGCAACAAATATGTATTATTATTCATAGTCTGAGGGTCAGCTGACTGGGAATTAGGTTATCTAGACTGGGTTTAGTTTAGGCATTTCTGCTTGCACAGAAAATTAAATGTCACAAAGAACTTTTACATGTTATTTCAGTAATGTTTATTAATATAAACAGATATTATCATCCCTAAATTAACGGTAAGAGACATGAAATAGCAATCCCCAGTTAACAATCTCAAGGTATGAATAGACAGGAATGGTTTTCCCCTGATTTAATGTAGAAGAAATTCTGCAGCAATGGTAAATGCTCAGGAGCCATTGTGGGTCCTTGATACAGAAAGTAGTACTTTGTCTTCCGTTCAAGGGCAGGGAGATCAGAAGAATGGCTTCTACATATTTCATTCTCTTTTTCCAGAGTCTGGACTCTAGACTCAGCAAGAAACCACAGATTTCTTTCTTTGGCATCAGATGGGTGGAAAGCTGATTCTTTTGGTTGCTTCTACATCTTTCTCTCATTCTCAAAGCCTAGAAGATTGGAATTGATTGCTACTTTGCCTTTTAACATAACTGGATTTGAAAGCATTTGTCAACTAATATTTGGAAGTGGTTAGAAAATGCCTCAGTTGATAGAGCTTCTAGTTTCGCTTATGATTTGGTTTGGGTATGTGGCAGTTACTATTAGTTTCTTACCAGACAGCCATTCCTGCCCTTCTTCCTTTCTAAAAGAGCCTCACTTTTGTTCAGAAACAGGCAGCTATATGCTTTGGGGGAAACTGATTTCTTCCCAACCTTAGCTATGTGGATCTCCATTTCTTTAAGTCAGTCATGGTAGTTCTATTCTCCTTGCATTATTGGTTTAAGAATTGCCAATTAAATAAAAATGGAAGTCTACTGGGAAGCTACTAGGAAAAATTTCCTCACTTTAAAAGAAATGTGCTTAGAAAAACAATAGTGTGAGGAGGTAAGGCCTGCAGCTGTTGCAGCCATCTTGCTACTATTAAGGGACATGCTTGAGGACAAAGCCAATGCTCTGAGAACAGCAGAGCAGAAATTGGAAAGGGTTTAGTTACATCAATAAAGTTATCGCTGAGCTACTGAATTAATCAGCCCTAAAAACACCTTATTTTAAGTCTAGTCTTTTTATGTGAGATATTACATTTATGTATTGTTAAATTACTTTTTTCTTGTTCTTTGCTGCTGAAAGTACCCTAATTAATTGAAAGTAGGATCCTGTAGTGAGACGGATCTACATCTTGCCCTGCCTTTACCCTCAAAGAGGCAATAAATAAGGTGATCAGGAGCATGGACTTTGAAGTGTACCAGACTTATATTTAAATCCTAGCTTTTATATTTTATTAGTTTATTAATCTTGGAGAAGTTATTTAACCTCCCTAAACTTCCTTTGTTTTCTCATCTGTGAAATGGAAGATATTAGCTATTTTACAGGATTATTAGGATTTAGTAAGATAATGCATTCACAGCCTTTACACAGAAACTGTCACAACAACTAGTGCTCAATAAATTCTTCGTATCCTATATAATAAAAGGCTAATATGAAAATTGACTGAATGGTGGAATGGCCGGTCGCTATGATGCACACTGACCACCAGGGGGCAGACGCTTAACGCAGGAGCTGCCCCCTGGTGGTCAGTGCGCTCCCACAGGGGGAGTGCCGCTCAGCCAGAAGCTGGGCTCACAGCTGCCGGCAGTTAGACATCCCCCGAGGGGTCCCAGACTGCAAGAGGGCCCAGGCTGGGCTGAGGGACTCTCCCCCGCCCCCCCCCCCCGCCCCTCCAGTGCACAAATGTCATGCACCAGGCCTCTAGTTTATTAACGTTTGCAAATTCAGATTAATACCACTGCCCACACCATTTGCACATTCAACAAGTATTGATTAGGCACATAGTTTGTAGGCTAAGCTGTAAGAGGAGTTATAATTTTGGGAAATGGACTACCCAATTCTGCTACCCTGAATTTTGAGAAAATGCTTCATAGGGCCCTGGTTTTACTCTCCTGGCAAAGAAGTACCCTCCTGTGCCATAGCCAGTTTTTTTTTCTCCTCATTTTTTTATTAAGGTATTATATGTGTACATATCTTACCATTGCCCCCCTCCCCACCCCACTCCCATACATGCCCTTACCCCCCAGAGTTTTCGTCCATTGGTTATGCTTATATGCATGCATACAAGTCCTTCGGTTGATCTCTTATCTCCCCCACCTCTCCCTAACCTTCCCGCTGTAATTTGACATTCTGTTTGATGCTTTACTGTCTCTGTATCTATCTTTTTGTTCAACAGTTTATAATGTTCTTTGTTATCCATAAATGAGTGAGATCATGTGGTATTTTTCTTTCATTGACTGGCTTATTTCACTTAGCATAATGTTCTCCAATTTCATCCAGGTTGCTGCAAATGGTAAGAATTCCTTCTTTTTTATGGCAGCATAGTATTCCATTGTGTAGATGTACCATAGTTTTCTGATCCAGTCATCTGCTGGTGGGCACCTAGGCTGTTTCCAGATCTTAGCTATTGTAAATTGTGCTGCTATGAACATAGGGGTGCATAGCCAGTTGTTTTATTTGGCCAAGTCATGTCCATGGCCTCTGTGTTCCTGGCCTTTTAAATTGAGCTGAGTCACCATTTCCATCCAGTATTTAAGACAGATACTGGTGATTATTCTATAACATTACTTAGAATGCTTCTCTTTACCTCTCTCAGGTATATCTCTTTTACTTTAGAAGCAGGTTATCCATGCCCTTTAAAGAACAGCCATGAAGGCTCTGCTGTCTTCTACTTTCAATAGAGGAATCTTGTGTGTTCTTCATAAAACCTTAGGATGTCCATCACAGTGTTCCTTCTAGGTGCCCTGCCCTCCCCTCAAAACATCAACATACACCTACCCTCCTCTTCCCCCAGATATGCCTCTGCAGAGAACAAAGCATTTTATAGTTGTAGTAGGAGGTAAAAAGCTTGGAAAGCTCTGTTCTAGAGAGGCTGCTGTGAGATTGCCTTGGAAATAGAATGTCAGATCATCTTTCAGTCCAGTGGAAGCACACTAAAATGTATTGGGATACAGAGTGAAAGAGAACTGGGCTGGAAGCCAGAAGATCAGTATGGTATTCTGTAACAGACTTACTATGGGGCCTTCGAAAGTCACTTTACCTTTCAATGTCTATTTACTCATCCCTAGTTAATTATTATACATTCATTGAACATTTAATAACTATGAACATTTAATTTATGATTTATGCATTCATTTGAATAATTACTTATGTTTTATTAATTATCTCTAAGAGATCAGGAACTATGTCTGGCTCTACTGGTTATTGTAACGGTTAGCACAATTCCTGACTTAGAATAGTGCTCAAAAATAATTATGATTGAAGAAATGAATCTATAATATGAATAAGTTCTGGGAGAAGTCCTTTCTTTTTCTATAAGCAAAGGGAAAATATCCTTATGTCTTCTTTAGTGTAAAACTGAATAAGTAGTGCTTCTTTGGGAGGAAATACAAATGCCATTGTATTTGAGGAGGGAAATCATCTCGGTCTCTGAAGCATCAAGATAATGGGGGCACTAGAAAGAACTTTTGAGGAAAATATGGCTATTTTAACTTGACCAGAGGGTATTTGGCAAAGCTTGAAAGTATATATGTATGCATGTACTTATCTTAAAGGTTAAGGTAGGATCATATAAGGTAGGATCATTACCTTGGACTATTTGATCTCAATCAGGAATAAGAAAGAGAAAGTCTGATCTTCATGTGTTGAAATAAATTTGAGAGCTTCCACAGAAGTTATGAGGAAACTGAAGAATTATATAGGAGAAATCACCTCCTATATGTGAGATGCCTCTGATGCAGAGGGCATCTTGAAGTAATATGCAACTCTTGATGACACCTCTTCAACACTTAGTAAATCTGACCTTTCCTTTCATCTGTCATTTTGCTGAATCACATGGCCCAGCAAGCAGCTAACACATTGCAACCAAACTTCGCAATTGCAGGCTGGGAACATGTGCTTCTTCAAATTGGTTAGTGATATTACCAGTGTTTAAACCCATTTCCTGTCACCTTGGAAATGGAGGTTACTTAGCAGGAAGTCATTCTGCTGTCATCCAGCAGGGCTGCCAATGCAATTCTTTAAACTTGTTGGTGAATAGAGAGGCAAGCCTGCTTTACTCTGGTCTAAAGCTTTTGCACATGTTGAGTAATGCAGGCATTTAGCATATCATGGAAGCACCTAGATTTGATACTAATGGAATGTGCATTAAGGAAAGGATTTCTAAGTTCTCAAAGGTTTTGGCAAATGCTGACATGGAAACTGTTTTAGTTAAAAATGAGCTTATTTTGTGTTTAAAGGGTCATTTTGCATTAACTGTGACTTCAAGTCGATTTTGAAAAATCACCTCTTTGAGGAGTGGGCAAATAGAAGTCCCAAGAGGCAGCACATTTCCTCTAATAAATTCAAGCAACTTTTTCTTTGTATTGAAGATATTATTTGTCATACATTTTCCTTGTCATACTGAGCATTCCCAGACCATCATTTAAAACAGATTGGTAATTTGGCCCTTAATTTTGGCACCTGTACATCTTTTAAAGCTCTGGTCTGTGTTTGGAGACTTAACTACTCTGTAAGTTAATACCCTTTTAGGGCCTAAACACCACCATTAGCAGCAAATTGGCCTCTCAGGATGCTGGATAGAACCATTTTTTATATTTATTTGTTTAATCTTTATTAGCCAAACGTTGTCTAACAGCTCAGAGGGAGTGAATTGCCCATGAGGCTTGGAGGCATGTTTAAATATTTCCTTATAACATCAGGGTTAGTAGAGGGTTTGATCATTGTAAGTACTTTGGACTGCTTATGATTCCAACCTCCATTTCTAGGCAGCCTTGAAAACACAGTCATGAGCTGCTCACATTCTCTGGTTTGTAGACCTAGAAAGTCCTAGATTTCCATATCTGGAGTTGTCCACAGAGATCATTTGGTCAGAACTACTTATTTTACAGGTAAGAAACTGAAGTCAAAAGATGGGAAGTGAGTTTTAAGTTATTTGTCTTTTTAGAGGGCATTTGCCTTTTTTTCTTTTTAAATTTTTACTTTTCAATTGCAGTTGACATACATATTATATTTCAGGTGTACAACATAGTAATCAGATATTTATATAGCTTACAAAGTGATCACCCCAATAAGTTTAGTACCCGTTTGACACCATGCATAGTTATTACAATATTATGGACTATATTCCCTATGCTGTACTTTACATCTGAGGGAATACTGGTGTTGATGGAAATGTTCTGTCTTGATGGTATCAGTATCAATGTCATGGTTGTGATATCATACTGTAGTTTTGCAAGATGTTAGCATTGGGAATATTATAAGAGAAATTTTCAAACACAAAATCTTTAAGAACCAAGGGAAAACATTCCTATTGATGGAGTTTTATGAACTTTCAGGTGGTAGAAAACTATTCCAGAATAGAGAAGCTCTTCAAGTAGGTACCTATTCCTTCTCTCCCCCACCCCCTCTCCTTATTACTACTAACCCCTCTGCTATGGAGTAGAACTCTTTAAAATGAAAGAGGCTTCATTCTGTGTAATATCTGAGTGTGTTTATTTTAGGACAACACCTAGGTATAGTGCCTGACATGAAGTAGGTGCTTAAAAATGTGTATTAAAAGCATATATCAAAATGGATTTAAAGATTCTGATCTAATGAAAAGTAACATTCTATAGAGGGAAGAGCATCTTTCTTAAGAGTTCAGATCCCAGCACTAATAGTAGCTCATCAGATGACTGCTGAGTGGTTGATATTCTGAAATTGTGCAATTAACATTTATCCTCATGAGAGTTTTTTGTCTATTCTGAAGTATTTGGCTAAACTTTTGCTGATTCTTGGCTGGTAGGGGTTGAGATGAGAAAGGAATTCTAGATTTTAGAGTTTGATGGCTTCTTGGAGGTCATCTGGGCCAATAATACTATCTAAGCCTTGCTTGATTTCCCTTTGCAATAAACCTGCCAAATTATTAAACAGGTTTTGCCTAAAACAGTTGTATGGTAGGGCAGCTCCTCTTACCATGAGGTGAATAGACTTAGAAAGTTATGTCTTTAAAAATAAGTTCTTATTTTTAGCAATAACCAGCATCCATTAAAATTTCTACTTATTGGTGGTAGTTCTGATCTCTGTAATCATAGGAGTCAAGTCTAATTCTTCTTCTAAAACACGGCAATTCATGAGTCTGTTTTCCCTCCCAAGCTTGGAGTTTATATTGTTAACATTATTCCTGCTTCTAAGAAAGATGCGATTCCTAAATCTGCTGATTCCATAATAATTTTTCTTCCCAAGTAAGCCTTATTTACCTTTTGTAATAATTTTTGCTTAAAGATTTTCATAGAAGTAGTTAATAAACACATTTAGTTTCCTTCCTAGTCTTTTAGATTTCTAAAATGATGATGGTTTTAAGTTTTTGTTTGTTACGTTCAATTGTAGACACATTCCATTTGATGTCTCCTTAAGCAGAAAAGAATCTCATTCCTCCAAAAATCTCACTGAGTTTTGGATTATATCTTTATGGGAAAACAGCTGTGTTCACAAGAGAGGCTTGTAAAGGTCTGCCATTAATAATTGGTCTTTGGGTAATTCCATTTTTCAGTACAAGGTAAGTGAATATATAGATAATAATAGAGCACATCACTCCTCTGCTCTAAATGTTGTCTAATGTTAGTGCTACTCACAGTGTGACCCACAAATGGGCTGCATCAATATAACATAGGAACTTATTGGAAATGAATTCCCAAGCCCCACTCAAACCTATTGAATCAGAATCTCTGGTCCCAAAAATCTGTGTTCTAATAACTTTTCAGGGGAATCTCATGCACACGAAAGTTTGAGATGCATGGGTGTAAACGTCATAGACTTACATTCAACATCTACTGAAATGCCCTAACAACCTTTCTTCTTCTTTCCTTTATCTACTATTAAGCTTTGTCCAAATTTAAATACTTGATATTCTATCATAGTTTCCTACTAAATCTACTCACACTATTCACTCCACTACGAATGTCCTTACTGCCTTTTTTTCTTTAAGATCCAGGTCAAATATGGCCTCTTCTATAAAGACATCAGGAAGTCATCACCTGTAAGTGGCTCCTCCTTTTTCTAAAACTGTCATAGTAATATACAGCTCTCTGCATGATACATTCTTTTCTAAATTAGAGTTGTTACTTATCTTTTCTCCAAACTTCTATCTACCTCCTTATTCCACCTTGACCATAAATTCTTTTTTTAAAATCCTCATCCAAGGATATGTTTATTGATTTTTGAGAGAGAGAGATAGGTTGCGCGCCCCTCCCCCCCCCACTCCCCCTGCCCACACACATACACACTCTGACTGGGGATCAAACCCACAACCTTTTGGTGCACAGAATGATGTTCCAACCAACTGAGCCACCCAGCTAAAGCCATAAATTCTTAAGAGCACTCTCTCTTTCTCTCTCTTTAACTTTTCCATAAGCGAGTAGTAAGGGATCAGGAAATGTTTGTTGAGCAAATGAAATAATCTGCTATCAAAGGAAAAGCAACATACTCAGAACTTAGAGATCTGGGTTCTGGTGTATCTCTGCCACTAGTAAATTTGATTTTTTTGAACAAGTCTCTATCTCTCAGGAAGTCAGTGTTCTCATCAGTAAAGTAAAAGGGTTAGACTAGCTGATTATTTCCCAAACAATGGTCTATAGATGAATGCCAGTCTATGATGAAGTTTTCAACAACTAAGGGTGAAATTAGAAAATAAGAACAATGTGGTGAGTTTTTAATGATGCTAAATTTATCTAATGTTTAAGTTCCAAGTTAATCTTCCCACATTTTTGTTATTAAAATTTTTATAACATTATGAAATGTGCTGATAATTGATGATAGTTCCTTTTTAAATGTCTTTATTTTGCTAAAGCAAATGACTTTGAGAAAATGAGCAACCCTAGTTTGATACTCTCAACATTTATTTTTTTGGAAATGTTGCTGGTCTATGAAATCTATAAGTATGTGAATCACTGGCTTAGATGTTCTCTAAGTCTCCTCCCAGAGTTAACATTCTATACTCTGTCAAATGTAGTTGGATTAGGTGTGGACACAAAACCCCTATGGAAAATCCAGATGATACAGGAACTGAAGTTTGGAATTCTGCATGAGACTGGCTGCCTTGTCCTTGGGGTCCACTGCTGAATCAGTACTTCAGGATGGTGATAAACTCATGTGGTTGCCAGTAACCCTGCTCTGGGGGGAGAATGAAAGTTGGAGCTTGTGCTGGATCTTCTTTCAAGATCCTTCAGAAGAGCTCTAAAAGCTTTTGCACTGAGTAACTGCATAATTGAACCAAAATGGAGATTTTCATAATTACCCCCAACTCTCAAAATGTTTTTGGTTCACATTTGACAGGGCAATAGGAACTTTCAGGTATAAGTTAAGGAAGTGGTGTCATTAATAGTACATGGCAGTTCTTTTAAAATGATGCATGTTTTCAGATATAGGATTTAATTCTATTTCAATAATAAAAGGACTATATAAGAAAGCTTACCAACTGTTCTTTTTAAATTGAATTTATTGGGGTGGCATTGGTTAAAAAATTATATAGGTTTAAGGTATACAGTCCTACAATACATCGTCTGCATATATATTATGTATTCATCACCCCAAGTCAAGTCTTCTTCCATCACCATTTATCCCCCCTTTACCCTCTTCTACCTCCCCCCACTGCCTCTTCCCTCTGGTAATCACCATACTGTCAAACTGCTCTTGATGTTGCTTCCTTCTATTTCCATTTCAGTCCCCATATCCATTCCACCCTCAAGCACTGAGTCTGACTGTATTAGTATTAAAGCAGACTGACTCAAGAGGCTCTCTGTATCTAATTTTACAGTAGCGTATCTCTCGATTATTAACACATTAAGGCAATATACTTCTAACTTAGAAATTTGATACTAATTAGCTTTGGGATATTTGATTTAAAAAACATTTTTCAAATGGAGTTGTGAATTGTTCAGTTTCTTTATTCAGGACTAAAGAAAACATTAATTTTGCCAGGAAAAGTTGGTTGAGCAGGGCAGAAATATTAGAGTCTTAGAGTTTACCTGTCAATCTTGTATTTTCATGTCCTTTGCCTAGAAACAAGCCTATAAGCTAATTGACTTCTGTTCCTTTCCTCTTGCCCTCTCATTTTTCTGAACATGGAGACTCAAATTAAAACAAAGATAAAATTCCAGGGGAAGCTGGCATTGATCAAGTTTTGGATTAAATTAAATTAAGTGCTTTTTATTGAACTCAGCAGTATTAGTTATTAAAACCAGAAGGCTTTTACCCTGGCTAGTGTAAAAAAAGAAAACAATGACTCATACTGGAGCACAGATTTTATTGGGAAATTAAAGCACTCGTTTTCTCTTATTCCATTAAAATTTTTGCAGACAAACACATGTAAACAAGATCAGGGAGTGGAAAGCAGTGAAGAGTCAGTCTTTCTGGGCTCTGGTGCTTCGTGGGTTCTAGCTTTCAGTTGTAGGAACATAGGGGAAATGTTTTATCTGGAAAGAAAACAGGAAAGCATACATAGTAGGATTTTCTTTTTTGGAGGGCATGTTAGACAAGTTGCCAAAGTGCTCTTTTTTTTTTTTTTTTCCTATACTGACTTGGAATTATGTACATAGGAGAAAGGGAGAAGACAGCAGCATAGTGTAGCATACAGAGAATTAGCCAGAAAGTTAGACCCCCAAATCTCAGCTTTAAATTTATCAGATATAGACTGGTTGGCCTTGGGTAAAACAACCTCTCTGCTCCTGTTTGCTCAGCTGTAAAATAAGGGGCTAGGGTGGATAGTCTCTAAAGACCTTGCTCTCATTCTGTCATATATATCTGTGTTTTGTTTAGTGCTGTGGGAGACCACCATGGCCTATAGTGAATATAACAATTAACCCAGATTGGCCCGGGCTAAATCTGTTCTGCCATCTATTATTCTTATTTTTTAAATTAACTAAAAAAGCCCACACTTTATTCAGATTTTCTTAGTTTTTACATATGTTCTTTTTTCTGTTCAGGATCATCATCCAGGATACCATATTACACTTGGTTGTCACACATTTGTTAGGCTTCAGTTGATTTTGACAGTTTCTCAAACTTCCTATGTTTTTGATGACTTTGATAGTTTTGAGGAGTATTGGTCAGATATTTTTTAGAATGTCTCTCTCTTGGGGTTTGGCTAATGTTTTTCTATGATTAGACTGGGCCTACAGGTTTGGGGAAGAAAAACCTGTAATAACTCTGCCAAGAGGTGAAGTGCCATTCTCATTGCATTATATCAAGGGTATGTATTGTCAACATGACTTATAACTGTTGATGTCAACCTGGCTGAGGTAGTATTTGTCAGATTTCTCCACTATAAAGTTAATCCTTTCCTCCGCTTTCCATACTGTACTTTTGGGAAGAAAGTCCTTATGCATAGCCTACACTTAAGGAGTAGGAAGATTCACATCCTTGAATCTACATAAATTATTTGTCTTCTTCTGCATGAGAGATTTATCTCTTCTTCCCCATTTATTTATTCATTTATTAATATCAGCATGGACTCATAGATATTTATTTTATTCTTTTGGTTATAATCCAGTATTACTTTATTTCATTGTTCAAATTGTTCCAGCTTTGGCCATTGGCAGTTCTTTCAGTTGGTTCCCATGTCCCTTTGACATACTCCATCACTGGGTTTTGTTGTTTTTGGGTGCTTCCTTTGCCACCTGTTTTTTGTTGTTGTTATTGTTTGTTTGTTTTTAAATAAAGTCTTATTGTAACACAGGTATACCCATTCTTTACATATTCTTTTTGGTGGCTTTTGTACTACAAAGGCAGAGCTAAGTCCCTGTAACAGAGACCATATGACCTGCAAAGCCTAAAATATTTACTCTCTGATCCTTTACAGAAAAAAAGTTTGCTGACTCTTGATTTAGACCATTCTATGTGTTTTTTTAAATGTATTTATCTTAGAGGGAGAGAAGAAAGGGGAGAGAAAGAGAAACATCAATTTGTTGTTCCACTTATTTATGCATTCATTGGTTACCTCTTGTATGTGTCCTGACCGGGGATCAAACTTGAAACGTTAGTTCATTGGGACGGCACTGTAACCAACTGAGCTACCCAGCCAGGGTCCCATTCGCTTAGGTTTTCTCGTAGCTGTAACTTGATAGAGTATAATTTCTAGGATTTCCAGATTTAACTTTATTACATTTTCCCCACTCTCAGAATATGATCTTGACCCTGAAGTTTCATCACCAATGGTGCCATCAACAAGCCTTTGTTGAACACTTGTGGGTTTGGGTGGCTATGTTTCTTTGGCTATGACTGCTTCCTTGCCCAGGTATTTGACTAGTTGTAAAATACCTTTTCTATTAGTAGTTTTGTGTGTGTGTGTGTGTGTGTGTGTGTGTGTGTGTGTGTGTGTGTGTGTATTATGGAAGGAAAAATTCAGTAACTTTTTACTAAGTTTTTAGTAAAAATTTTACTAGCTTGAACTAAAAGAATTTATAATAGCCCTAGCTGGTTCAGCTCAGTGGATAGAGCGTTGGCCCACAGACTGAAAGGTCCCAGATTCGATTCTGGCCTAGAGCACGTACCTTGGTTGCAGATTCCTCAGCCCTGGTCGGGGTGCATGCAGGAGGCAAGCAATCAATGTGTTTCTCTCATATCACTGTTTCTCTCTACCTCTCCCTCTCCTTTCCCCTCTCTCTAAAAATCAATGGAAAAATATCCCTGGGTGAGGATTAATAAAACAAAAAAACAACAACAGAATTTATATAACTAAGGTCTGAGTTTTTTAATGGCTTGTACTTGAGAAATTCCTTGTTGATAGCACTGGATCTGCCCCATGGAAGCAGATAGGTGGAGAATTTGATGTGAAGTAAAGAATGCTGACTAGAGTTTTGTGCAAGTCCATCAAGCCTACTTCATTAGTGAATTTACTCAAATTAGAACCAAAGGTTCTAATAGTGAAATAGGAGTGCTTTAGACCACTTCTCTTAAGTGTTCTCTAAGCCATGTGTTCTGACCAGTACTGAGAGAAAATAAATCATCAGGCTCCATGGTGGTTTAATATGTCTAAACATCTGGATTTAGACATAAATCTTATTTTAGTATGGTTTTCACACTCCAATATCATCATCTCACCAAATTAGTAAAGTTGTCAATAGAAGGCGAGTAGAGAAATAAGGTGATTTATTTTAAACAACAAGTGTATTTATTAAAGTCCCAGTGAAGCAACATTAGTGTTATAAAATCAAATTACAGTTCAACTCACAATAACATAGATAGGAGTAGAATGGACAAGCATAATACTCATATGCTCTCTGTGGTGTGTTGAGACTGATATATGTACTAAAAAAAGCCTAGGTAGTCCTTGCGCCCTTGTGCAAGATGTCGTCACAAGAGGGTCACCATAAGATGGCCGCCCCAAAGATGGCTGCCACAAGATGGCCACGCACACAGTGGAGGCGGGGTCAGGCGGCCGCTCCGCACAGTAAGACCTGAGGGTCCTGTGGTTCCACATGGCGTGAGGAGGCCAGTCCCAGCATCTCTGCTGCCTTGTGCGGAGGAGGCGGGTCCTGGAGGAGGAGGCGGGTCGTGGTAGGGTAGGGCAGTTGTGGGCAATCAGGCCGGCAGGGGAGGGCGGTTGTGGGCAATCGGGCTGGCAGGGGAGGGTAGTTGTGGGTGATTGGGCTGGCAGGGGAGAGGTTAGGCATCAATCAGGCCGGCAGGGGAGTGGTTAGGGGATGATCAGGCTGGCAGGCAGAAGCGGTTAGGGGCAATAAAGCAGGCAGGCAGGCAGGCGAGCGGTTAGGAGCCAGCAGTCCTGGATTGTGAGAGGGATGTCTGACTGCAGGGATCAGGCCTAAACTGGCAGTCGGACATCCCCCAAGGGGTTCCAGATTGGAGAGGATGCAGGCCGGGCTGAGGACCCCCCCAATGCACGAATTTCGTGCATTGGGCCTCTAGTCTATATATATAAAAGCCTAAGTGACTGAATGACTGGTTTTGTAATGTGCACTGACCACTAGGGGGCAGACGCTAAACATAGGAGCTGCCCCCTGATGGTCAGCGTGCTCCCATAGCAGGAGCATCGCTCAGCTGAGACCCATCCTGGCGGCCCACCAGCCTGCCGGCAGCCACTCACTTCCTCAGTAGTCCTGCAGGTACAATCTCTGGAGAATGGGACAGGCACTGACAGACCAGAGCTGTTGGCATGATCCTGAAGTGCCACCGGCCTCCTGGAAGTCAGCCTCAGGCACTGCAGCTGCTCCCTGTCCCTAGACACTCTGCAAGAAAGAAACAATGGCCTCCAGGTGGCTCCTGACAACCGGCGCGAATGTCAGTGGGATGGATCTAGAACTCGGGCTGGCAAGGGCGTCCCACTGCCTTCCCAGAGGGCCGATCGTGTCCTGGCCCCCTCCTCACACCTCCTTCGGGACCCCACCCAGGCACAAATTCGTGCACTGGGCCTCTAGTCCTATATAACACTATGCACACAGGGGACAAGACTTGATCCATAGTATGGCCAGATTATAGCATGGTGGTACCCTATCTTAGAATTTTACTATTAAAATAATGGACTGAGAAAGTTAAAGTTCTCCTAGGTACCTTAAGATTAGCACATAAAATAAAGGCTTGTTTCTCTCTTCTTTCACTGCCAATCTTTTCAAATATAGAGTTGTCCCACAGCCCCCACTTTGAATCCACACTTACATTAGTTCTCTGAAATCTGCCTTTTCCTCTGATTATTTGCCTGTATAAGAACTCTTGAAGGTCACCATGACCTCCTAATTGCTAAATCCAATTGTCTTTTCCCAGCCTTAATTTCGTTGATTTGCTTGCAACATTTAATACTATTTTGCACCTTTGTGCATGTGTGTGTGTGTGTGTGTGTGTGTGTGTGTGTGTGTTTTAAATCTAGTTTATAGCTCCTAGCTTTTGTCATTCTATGCAGTTTTCCTTGGTGACTTTGTTCCCTACTTTGGTTCCAACTCTATATAGCTGATGGTCAAATCTAAATCTATAGTCTCATCTCTCTCCTGGGTAATTATCTCCAGGAAACATGTTCATGTGGTGTCTTGGGTCATGTTAAATGCAGTGTATTATAACCTGTCATTTTTCTTTCTTAAATTTGGTTCCTTTCTTATATTTCTACTAGAGGCCCAATGCACGAAATTCGTGCAAAAATAGGCCCTCCTTCCCCCAGCTGCCGGTACTGGCTTCCCTCTGGCATCTGGGACCTGGGCTTCCCTTGCAGCCCCGGTTTCACCCGGAAGGTCATCTGGAACAGTGGTCGGCAAACTGTGGCTCGCGAGCCACATGCGACTCTTTGGCCCCTTGAGTGTGGCTCTTCCACAAAATACCACATGCGGGCACGCACGTACAGTGCGATTGAAACTTCATGGCCCATGAGCAGAAGTCAGTTTTTGGCCTGGGTGAGTCTATTTTGAAGAAGTGGTTCTAACACCAAGCCACACTCATTGGGCCAAAGAGCCCCATGTGGCTCGTGAGCCGCAGTTTGCCGACCACTGATCTGGAAGGATGTTCGGTCTAATTAGCATATTACATTTTTATTATTATCCTATCTAATAAAGAGGGAATATGCTAATTGGCCATCACTCCATCACAAAGATGGCTGCACCCACAGCTGAGGCCAAGTTCCCATAAGGAGCCTTAACAAGCAATCAGCAGGGACCTGAGGCTACGCCCTCCCCTGCCACAGTGGGGCTTGATGGGGGTCCTGAGGCTGTGCCCCCGTCCCGGTGCCCGGGGACCTGAGGCTGCACGCGCCCCCGCCTGGTGGGGCTTGACGGGGGACCTCAGGCCGTGCTCCCCACCCACAGGGGCTTGATGGGGGGCCTCACGGTGCATCCTAAATGCTGGGTTGGGGAACTCAGGCCGTGGCCCCTGCCCAGTGGGGCTTGACGGGGGACCTGAGGCTGCGCCCCCCTGCCAGTGGGGCTTGACGGGGGACCTCAGGCCATGCCCCCCACCCAGCGGGGCTTGACAGGGGGTCTCAGGCTGTGTCCCACACCTGGCGGGGCTTGACAGGGGACCTCAAGGCACGCCCCCCGCCCCATCTGGGGGACCTCAGGCCACGCCCCTGTCCAGGCACCAGGCCAGGGGACCTGAGACTACGCCCCCTGCCCAGCGGGGCTTGACAAGGGTGGGACTGGCCGTGTCTGGATCTAGCCCAATGGGGGGCGGGCAGCCGGGTCTGGGTCTCACGCGATTTTGAGGCACATGTGGGTTGCCGGGGACTTGACTCTGGGTCCCTCTTTTAATGTGCAAGAATTTCGTGTACCGGGCCACTGGTAGATTAATAATTTCACCATTCTCAGGGTTGCCTGGGCCTGACATTAAAGTGACATTTGATACACCTGTTCTCTTGTTCTCCATAGCCACTGAGTCAACAAGTTCTAATGACTTTCTCCTTGCACTGCCTTTTCCCCCCTGCTTTGTTTTTTTGGTAAATAATTACTGAGTATTGTTCACCATGTGCCAGGGGTTTTTTTCATTTTACTCTTCCTGTCCATTTTATTTTAATTTACCTCTGTATATCTGAACCACCTCAGATTGACTTCTCTTTTTTCTTTCTCCCTTAATCCATCTATCCAGATGACAGTTCTTTAATTAAAAAAAAATTGATTGATTTGAGAGAGAGAGAGAGAGAGAGAGAGAGAGAGGAAGGCAGAGAAAAAAATTGATTTGTTGTTCCACTTATGTATGAATTCATTGGTTGATTCTTACCTAGTATATGTGCCCTGACTGGGGAAGGAACCCGCAACCTTAATGTGTCAGGATGACGCTCCAACCAACTGAGCCACACCATCCAGGGAACAGATGACAGTTCTTAAAAGTGAATTTTATAATGTCATTCAAAGAACTAGAGTGGTTTCCCACTATAAAGAGAATAAGGTAAAACTTCTAAGCTTAATGGTAAAATCCTTCCACAACTCTTGGCCCATGCTTATCTTTGGAGTGTCAGTTCCTTCTTTTCTATATAACACTCTTTCCTCCAAAGCAAGTTTCTTCCTAATCCACTGAACTCACCTTTTATTTGGACTTTTTCTTTTAAAAATCATGGTAGTAAGAGTCTGGCTGGTGTTGCTCAGTGGTTAAGCGTCGACCTATGAACCAGGAGGTCATGGGTCGATTCCCAGTTAGGGCCCACGCCCGGATTGCGGGTTCGATCCCCAATAGGGGGCATGCAGGAGGCAGCCGATTGATGATTCTCTCGTATCATTGATGTTTCTGTCTCTCTCTCTCCCTCTCTCTTTCTCTCTGAAATCAATAGAAATATTTTTTTTAAAAAATCCTGGTAGTAGCAGTCTGCTTATCTAAGATGCCTTCCCTATTCCATTCCACAGTGAAATCTGTACATCATTTAAGTCCCAGGTCACAGCTCACGTGTAATGTGAGTAGAATGGCAGCATGAAAAGGTAGCATGGTGGATAGAAGGAGAAACAAGAGATTGGAGCTGAGAGGACTTCACCATTTGGGTGGTTTTGAACAAATCCTTTTGTCTGTCCAACTTTCGTTTCCTAACTGTAAAAGTTAGAGTATACCATTATCTTTACAAGGATGTTGGGCGGATTAAATAAATAGACATATGTAAACTTGCCAGGCATAGTATCTGGCACCTAGTAATTGCCCACAACTGTTTGTTTCATCTGAGTCTCCAAACTTAAATTATAGTAGAATTTCTTACACAGTTTATCTTCCCCTCTATATGTTTACTGCCTTACTATGATAATGTTATCTCTTTGTAATCTTCCTCTTCCTTCCCCTCCCCTCCCTTCCCCTCTCCTCCCCTCTCCCCATAGCATGGGGCCAGTGAATATTGACATGTATTATTTTACCTGATGGCATATAATTTAAGTGTAACTATCTCTTTCCTTTTCTCCCAACCTCAGTCATTCCCAGATACCACTCCCATCCCCATACATACCTACACATTTACTTGGATCCAAGCAATAATAGATTAATCTAGTTCCAGTCTCAATTAGAATTCTCTGACCTGCCTTGCTCTTTGGGAAGAATGGAAGAGGAATAAGAACTTTCCTTTTAATAAGATGGGTGAGATTACAAGGTTGGAGTCTCTTTAGTATCCTCTGGTATCCAGGAGATGTCACTACAACCTTATATGCTTTGTGAAAAGGTAGACCACACCTTTTGCTTAAGTGTACCTCTTACTATAGTATGCAACTCTGGATACTGAGTTTTCTTCATCTGGCCTTTTAAATTGTGCATGCATGACTATCAAGGGGGAAGCATTGAAATTCAAGGCACAAATCCTTATGTTATCCTGAGAAGTGATTGGGAGTTGCTGGAAGGCTGAGTGATCTGGTTCAATTGTTGGATATGGAACAAATGATTTGAGGTCTAGCATCCAAAACAGTTTGGAGCTAAACAAAGGATAATATATGTTTCCAGGGAGCTGAGGCCAAGGTGTGATGATTATTTAGGGGTATTGTTCATACCCTTCTTACAAGAAGCTTTCATAGGCAGATATTACTGGCCAAAAGCATGTGAAGAAATCTGGTCTTCTTTTATCTCTTCTATATCTAGAATTCATCTCTAGACGCAACAGAAACTAGCTGAGCTTTCCATCAGGGAGATACTTGAAGGCTATCACAAAGGGAAAAAAAGCACTCAAAAATTTGTCATTTAATTTGGTAAAACTAAACAAATAAAACAAAACTTATCATAAAATACCTAAAAGCACTGTCTTTCAATGGTAATGTGCTTGCCTATACTCCCTCAACCCAAATGACAGCTTTCTCTGTTCTATTTGCCTCTGATGAAATATGTCAAAATAAGGATTGGCTTGACCTTCTGACATCAGGATAAAGACCTTGTCAACTTTCAGCACAGTTAAGTTTGTGTGCAGTGTAATACCTGGAAAGGAGACCTGAGAGAGGAATGGTTTGGGCATGACTAGTAGGAGCATTTTTCCTGTTGTATTAGAAATAAACCAGTGTTCCTGATGGAAGGAAAAGGTCACTGTGCTGTGGGACACGCCTTCTGTGAGATGAGGCTCTGACCACTAATGACACTTGTGCTTTTCATTACAACAGAGGTGTTAACCACATCGTGCTGGCTGTGTTCCAGCCCAAGCCATTGCAGCCTTCTGCTTCTGCAGCCTTCCCCCTCTTTGCCTTGGTTGGCTGTAGAATTCTTCACTTCCTGTCCTAAACTTTTGTGAGGTGTCATGGCTGTTAAACAGCTGCCATGTTGCAGGCCAGATGTCGCTGCACATTAGTGTGCATGAAATGTTCCTCCTATAAAATATTAGATAGTTTAAAAATCTGTTTTGAAGGTTTGTAAAACACTTAGGATTCCTTCAGATAAGAGGGCTATTTGTATATTCTTAAATTGTGTGTGAAAAATGTGCCAAAGTATACAATGCAAAGGATATAAATACTATAGTGCCTCTGTCTCCTGATTGTGAAGATAAGTTGCCAGCTATTTTGAGGGGAACATGTGGATATAATCCAATTAGATTTTCAAAAATCTATACTAAGGCTTCTAATCAAAGGTCTTTAAAATGTAGTCATTGCATTGGTTTTGGAGTGGGAGTGGTCTCATTTTAACTGAAGTAAGGACTTTAGGAATAGGAAACAAAAGGAGGAATAATGCATACTTACCTTATTTTAAAGGTTGTTTTATTAAGGTATAATTTACATAGAGTGAAGTCAAAAGATTGTAAGTGAACAGTTTGATCAGTTTTCACAAATGCATACTCTTGTATTACCCCATTACTATCAACACTCAGCACATTTTCATCACCCTCAGAAAGCTTCCTTATACTCTTTCCCAGTCAGTGCTCACCCTCTCTCACCCTTAAACAACCAATGGTCTGATTTCTGTCATCATAGATCGAGTTAAGCTATTCTAGAACTTCATATACTAGTAAATAGAGTTATGTGGCATGTACTTGTTTTATATCTGGCTGCTTTCATTCAGCATAACATTTTTGAGATTCACCCATGTTTTTCTTTCTTTCTTTTTTTTTTTTTGTTGCTGAGTACTAATCTCAGTAATTTGCCCCTTTTTTGTTGCTGAGTACTAATCTCTTATATCAGTATCACAGTTTGTTTATCCATTATCCTGCTAATGGAAATCTGGATTGTTTCCAGGTTTGGTTATTATGAATAAAGTTTCTAGAAGTTCTTACGCAAGCATTTATTTAGACATAGATTTTCATTTTTCGCATATAAATACCTGAATCATAAGGTAGAAAGTTATATGTTTAATGTTTTAAGAAACTGCCAAACTATTTTCCAGTGGTTCTATTATTTTATACTTCCACCAACAAGGTATGAGAGTTCTGGTTATTACAAATACACTCCAACATTAATTCTTTTTCATTTTACCATTTCTAGTGGATGTGGAATGGTACCTCATTATTCTTAAGTTTTTATTTTAAATTTTGCCTTTGTAGAAGTTTTATAAATTTGGATTCAGAAGTTCCTATAAACTCTTCTCCTAGCTTCCCTTAATGTTAACATCTTACATCATCATGGTACATTGGTCAAAACTAAGATATTAACATTGTTATAATGCTGTTAACTAATCTACAGCTTTTATTTGGATTTCCTCGAATTTTTCCACTAATACCCTTTTTTTTGTTGTTGTTGTTCCAGGATCAAATCTAGGATACCACATTGTAGTTAATCTCATGGTTTTAATTTGCACTTCTCTGGTGACTAATGATAATAATTTTTCATGTGTTCATTGGCCATTTATAGATTTTTTTTTTTGTAAAGTGCCATTTTTGTTTTTTTTGGGAGGAGGGGGGTCTTTATTTGCCTTTTTGTCACAAAATTTTGAGAACTCCTTATTTATTCTGGATATGGATCCATTGTCAGATATATATAAATCTCTCTCTCTCTCTCTCTTTCTCTCTCTCTCTCTCTCTCTCTCTCTCTCTCTATATATATATATATATATATATATATATATATAATATAATTAATGATAGAGTTCCAATGGATAATAAGGAGGACTCAGATTTAATATTTTGAAATTAATCTGGAGAGAATATACTAGGACTTCTTCAGAGAGGTAGGTTGAACTAAGTTTGGACTCTGAAATATAAACCTGAAGGTGAATATATCAGGAATGGGCCTAATAATAACAGTAGCAATAGTAATTGCTTATACTTGTTGGGTGCTTGGTATATAGCAAACCCTTTGCTCATTGCTTTATAAACATCATTTCATTTTATTCTCACAGCAATCCTATGAGGTAGGATTACTATTATCCACATTTAAAGGTAAGAAAACAAGGCTTAAAGCAGTTAAAGAATTTGTTCAAGTTACAGCTATAAAATGGTGACTTCAGGGTTTGAATCCAGGCAGTTTGACTCCAGAGTCTGCAGGTTTAATTTCTGCGCCATTCTAACAGAAAAAAAATCAGTGAACTTCAGTGTGTGTGACTATGGACATGGAAACCAAGAACTATGGAACACTGTTTCTGATGTCATTGTTGTGGCAAAAGTTATTGATAACTTTCTGGAAAACTATTGTATCTTTGGATAAAACAGTGCCCTTGTACCTAGAGTATCATGTGTAATTTTTTTTTGTCACCATACTTCAAAAAGATGGAATCAGAAGGTCAACTGAAATAATAAAGAAAGAAAAGGCGGAGTAGTGGTGATAGAGGTGTTCAGGAACAAATTATACAGATTGGAGCTGTAGCATCAGAGAACCATCATTGAAGTTTCTTTAGTTTATAGAAGCTTAAGTAAAATAAAAGGAAGAATTCGTTTATATAACTTATGGAACTTATTAACTAAAGAGAAATAGTGAAGGGTAAAAAGGATAGAAATATATTCAGAAGAAGGCTTGAAAGGTTTATAAAGTGACAGCTAGGGAACAGGGATACTCCTAAGGTCTGAATTTGTTGTCCAAGAGGACAAATATATTCAATTTTAAAAAATTGCATTGCAAAACTTTAGGACATTTTATATGTCTGAACAACTTGCCTTTTCCAGAATATGACATTGTATTCTTATGTTACCATATATGCAGCTCTCTCTGATTCATATATCCTAGCCCTCTTCATCCTTTAAGACTCAGCTCAAAAGGCAACTCTTCTGTGCAGCCTTATCCAACATTTGTAGGCAGTTAGTTGCTCCCTGCTCTATTCTCCTTGTAATTTCTTCTATTTTAGCACCAATTACAGTGTTTAGGCAATCTTACAATCTAAATTTTCACTGGTGAATAACTGGATGGCAACTCTTGATGTCAAAGAGATAAAAAAGGGGACAAGAATGTATCATCTTCCTATGTGCCCAGAATTAGAAAACTGGATACTGGTTAACTGCAGTTATTCCCACCATAACCATTATCCCCATTGTGAACTAAGGCTCAGAGGCGTTAAATAATTTGTCCCAGGTCAAATAGCTGCAAGAAAGTATAACCAGGATTGGAACCCAATGGTGTCTAACTTCAAATGCGTGCTTTGAACCAGTATAATATGAATACTTTTTGACTCCTATATCACATTTTAGTTTACCCATACCTGGCTACCACTGAGAATGCCTGTAGGGAAGAGGGATGTTACTCCTTTCCTTAAGCTATTTGATCTCCTTACAGGCATTATATAAATAAGCTTATCGATTGCAAGACTTTTCTTATACTTTATTATTTCCACCATAGATCTAGCACAGTGTCTTGCACATAGTAGGTGCTCAATGAAAATTTATTGAATTGAATTATATCTTACTGTGCTCCAATGATCTAATCTAATAATAGACAAATATGCAAATTGACCACACCTTCGCTACACCTAAGCCATGCCCACCAGCCAAGCCACGCCCACCAACCAATCAGGACGAGTATGCAAATTACCCCAACAAAGATGGCGGCTAATTTGCATATCAAGACAGTGTCGAAAGAAGCCAAGAGCTGCAAAAGGGAGTAAAGCTTCGAAGAAGCAAGCAAGCCAGGGGGGCGGGGGGAGGAGAAGGGAGGAGCAAAGTCAGGGCCCTGGGCGAAGGGAAACGAAGGCGGGCTGGAGGAGAAGGCTGGGCGGGCGGCAAGGGCGGAGCGGAGGCGGATCCGGGGGCAAAGGGAAACGCGGGCGGGCTGGAGGAGAAGGCGGGGTGGGCAGCAAGGGCGGAGCGGAGGCGGGGTCGGGGGCGAAGGGAAACGCGGGCGGGCTGGAGGAGAAGGCGAGGTGGGCGGCAAGGGAGGAACGGAGGCGGGGTAGAGTGCAGCAGGAAATCCTATTGCAGGATTTTTCCTGCAACAGGAAAGCTAGTTCAATATAAAAGCTGGGCTGTGGCTGGGGAATTAAACCATCATTGCCTCAACTTTCTTATAGATCTTTCAGTAAATGATTGGCAGCAACATAATCTCATGCCTGTTCTGGAATATATTAACATTTTCTACTTCAAAATGTCTTATTTTTGTCTTTTTAGGGAGTTATTACCAAAGACGTTCTATTAAAAAACACCCAGTTACTATGAAAAAACAACTATTTAAATTATAGCATCAATCCTAAAGAAGTCAGAAAGCTAAAAGGCAAAGGGGCTATTCTAGTTTCCTAAAGCCCAAGGGAACAATAAAGTATTTTCTACAGTAAAAAAAATATATTTTTGTCATGTTGAACATTTATTTATAAAAATTAACCTTGCTTACATAATGAGTTTATCCTATATTAGGAATATGCAGTAATAAATTGTCTCTGTATTTAAGGAAATTAAAATCTAGGTGGGAAACAAGATAAAGTTGAAAGATGCAATTGATAAAGATGCATTTGGTTTATTTTTCTACATTAGTGGAAAGAAGTCGGTGCCTTATGGCTTTAGAGAAATATTTGTGGAACTGATGAAATAGAAGAGGTGGTTGAAGCCTGGAATGCTTAGAGTTAGGGTTAGGGAGACAGTGGAGTTAACTGGGTGCAGCCTACTTTGAATTGCTCCCAAGTAGTTTCATGTGGCTAGAAAAAAACAACTGGTCTCACTTCAATTTCATGAATTTCAATAACCTGGAATAGGCATGGTGATGCTCAGCGATTTTACTGTTATACTTGTCCATTTACTCTCCTATTTTTTTCATTTTATCTTCTCTCCTCAAAATTTACAATCCCTCCCCACCCTGGCCCCATATCCTTTACTTTTATTGGCATACAAACATGGGTCCTTTTAAATCTACATCAGACCACTTGACTCTTCTGCTCTAAACCTTCCATTGGAATCTCATGTCTCTCAGATTAAAGCCACAGTTCTTACAGTGGCCTAAAAGGCCCTGTGGTCTGTCATTCACCCTCTATCCCACCCCAACTGACTGCCTACTCTCTGATCTTTCTCCTATTACTCTCTTCCATTTGTACCTTCACTGGCTTCCTTGTTCTTCCTAGAAAATATAGAGTGTACTCTTATGTAAGGACTTTGGCATTAGCTATTCTGCTTGGACATTTCCCTCAGATGCTTATGTGGCTTGTCTCTGACTTCCTTCAGGTTTCTGTTCAAATGACAGGGAGGCTTTTCCTAACCACCTATATAGAATGTTAATCCCGTCTGACCTCAGGACTCTCTAGCACCCTTATTCTTTTTTATTTCTCTTTGAATTATATATTTATCTGTTTAGTGTTTGTCACTTCTCATTTGAATGTAAGGAACTTTGCTTTGTTCTCAGTTATATTCTCAGAGCCTACCTCTTGTAAATACTCATTAAATTTTGAATGAATGAATGAATGAAGTAGACATTTGAAAAATGGGTAAAAGTTTCAGAGATGAAGGCTAGAAAAGTCATTCCATGTTAGGAAAATAGTTTAAGGAAATAAGGAGAGGTGGGAATATGATCAATTTTAGAGACAGTTGTCTAATAAGACTGGGACATTGGGTTTGAGTTGAAAAATGATAGGACAAAATTTGTAAAGTTATGTTGGGGTATATTGTGAAAAATTCTGAAGAACAAGCTAAGATATTTTATTTGTATAGTGTAGATAACGAGAAGTGATTGCAGGTTTTAGAAGAATGGTTTGTGTATTTCCTTTACCAGGAAAGAATACATGAAGCACATCCCATGGAAGCTTACAATCTCTCCAGTGTCTCTGTTGCTAAAGCTCCAGAAGCTTCCCTTATTTTGGAATATATGAACATATTTTAATTAGTTTTCATTTTTGAGCTGGAAGACACATTTGACATATTGTTTAAACTACTACCATGATGTTGTGCTTTCATGACAAGAACCATTGTTTAACACATTTGGCATTTAGGAGTCAGTAAATATTGATTTTATGAACAATATTTGTTGAATGGAAACAAGTCCCAAAGAATTTGAGTGACTTACCTTAAAGTCATTTCAGCAGAATGGTTCCCAACTCTAGAGTTTTGGCAACTGTTCTTTGTGGTTCCTTTACAGCAAGTAATTCAAGAGATTAACTACACAATCCAGACTCTAGACTTAGATTTTTTTCCTCCTTAAATGATTATTAAAATATAACATTTTTATTATAAGTAAATAATGAAATGAAATATACTTTGGATTAAAATACAATGGACTAGAACTATAGTTAGAACTAACCCTAGTTGATTGCTTAATTAGGATTATGATCTTATCTAGAATGCATAGTGAATTTTCTTTACCATAACTTTATCTTGGCCTCTGGTTGGTTGGTTATTGGCAACTCTGACATTAGAGAGCCATATCTGTTTTTAGTTGCTTGATAGCTCTTTTCTCCTGATTCTTGATTGTGTTTTATTCCTTCTTATCAAGAAGAAACCAATTTTTTTCCTTTGCTTTCAGATATTATATGTTTAGTGACTTTACCTAGAAACTGAGCCAGGAATTCATTTGTCTATATGAGAGTCTTGTTAAGTGTTAGGGAATCTATTGAGTTCATAGATAAATTTTCTCCATAGGGTATCCTTTTGCCCCCAGCTCTTTCATTTGTTTTTATTCTTGTTTTGTTATTAACATAAACATCTTATAACTTGGCAACTTTACATCCATCTCTTCTCACTTCCGCAGATTCCTCACAAGAAAGCATTTTTTTTGGTATAACCTAGAACGCTTTAGATGACACTATTCAGATCATTCAGAGCCAGGGTTAAACTAGTATTTTGTTTCTAAAGTCCATGTCTTTCTATTTATATCACACTGATTCTTCCACCCAGGAAGGGGAAAACAGGAAGGAAACTTTGTGGATAGGGATTAAGAAATACATAAATAATTTGGGAATGAGAGGGCAATTTTACAGCATTAAATAACTGTCTAAGAATGAAACGAGAGAGTAGCTTAGGCAGCGTGAGAATCTGATTGTATTTTATCCAAAACCAGGTTATATAAATGTGGGGTTGACTCTATTTTAGATCTTTTTTCAATTGTCTGGTGACTTTTCTCTCAATATTTTATATACTGAATACATTGGAATGTTGCCACCAAACATAAACATATTCCCAACTTTGGCTAAAGATTTCATGAGGGATAGCTACTGAAATTGTCAGAATTTGGAAAGGTTCTAATTATAATATCCCATCATACTCCATGTTAGCAGCCAAACCACAGCAGACATTGAGCCTTAGAGGAAAGACATTTTCACTTGTCAGCCAGAATATATAGCTACTAGACAAAAATATTGTCTTAACTGTTTATTTAACATTAAACATTGGGCTGTGCCATAATATTAGGTTCAGCCATGTGAAATTGTCAATATTCTACTATTTTTTAACAACAGGAGTAACAAACTAATAAGAGCAATAATTTATTGACATTATTAAATCTTTATGATGTGCTAAATGCTTACCATTATTATCTTATTTAATTTTCAGAGCAAAACATGTGATAGATACTATTGCCTCCTTTTAGAGATGAGGCTAAGAAATGTTACGAGTTGTCCATGGGCAGATAGGTTGGAAGGTAGCAGAGTTCATATTTGAGGTATCTCTTACAGTAAATGCCCTGCCTTTCAGTATACTAGGTTGATTCTTTATAGAGATCTAGAAAAATGAAGACACTGTAGTAATAATAGCTGTCTGTAGTATTCATCTCACATGGAATGTTTTATTTACATTTTAATTAAGCCATACAAAAATGGATATCTTTCCTCTGTAGCTGCAGGTACCTTCTTAATGTGGCTTCAAGTTTAGAATAACTTTATTCTGAGGCCAACCAATGTGGCTTTCCTCTTTTCTTCTTCTTCTTCTTCTTCTTTTTATTTTTCATTTGCCTTGCAAACTCCTTCTCTAGACATTTCTGCTTTTGTTGCTTAAATATCTTTTTGGAAAACAGGGAGAATGTTCAAAAAAGCCTATCAATAACAAAGGATTTTTTTCTTTCTATTCATTGTTTCTTTTTTAATGAACTACTGTAGTAGTTATGTTTTATAAAGTTGCCAAAAACACTGAATTAGGGAATACTGAGTCATGTTCTTAGAGGAAATCAAAATTAGGTTCCTGTGAGCTTCTGGCCACACTTTCATCAGCCAGTCAATATATAGCTTTGTTTTATATGTGTTTCTGTTTAAGGATACTTTATTTAACATAGGGTGGGGCAAAAGTAGTTCATATGGAAAATAATACAATAATAATAATACAAGAATAAACTTTGTATTTCACATATTCAAAAGTATAAACCTATTTTTGCCCAACCCTATATGTACTTCATACAAATAATTAATTGTATGCAGTGTTTTATTATTTCCTGACTCATAACAATGTTTTTTCTCTGCTTTAAAAAAAATTGGTCATTATCTCAAGAATCCAGAAATTAAGCTCTTTTTCATCTTTTCCATAACTTTAGCACATACTATAGATGTCTTAGTGCTATTATGAGTCACCTCCTTTTTCTGGAGGAACTGTATTATTGTTTCATTATCATTTAACTCAAGGCCCACAAGTGGGCAATTTAAGGGCAAAAGGCCAGTTAAGGAGGTGTTGGTTAATCCACTAGAACTGTATTTGCTTTGTAAGGCACATCACATCATTCTTGCACTTAGGATCACTACAGAGCACTTCAGCACAATATTTGTGGCCACTTTAAATAGCAAAATCATCAACAAAAAGCACCAAAATGCAGAAATGTGGCATGAAATAGGGAGGGGAAAAGCACACTTGTTTTCAGTTTGAAAGCTGAAACAAGAAGTCACCTATTTTGACCTCAGTTGGGAACATTTGAATTGGATGTCAAATTTTCTGCGAATGACTATTGAGAGCACCACAAATATTGATTTCGGAGGTTACAAATACATTTTAGCAAGTGGACAAATTTGCAAATACAGAATTAATGAAAGAAAGGATCAATTGTAATTGGATTTATTACAAACCACAGTTTTTATGTATAACAATTTTCTTTCTTTAATTTTATTTATTTAAATTGTTATTTATTTATCTTTATTTTTGAAAATACTACGTATGTCCCCCTCCCTCACCCCCCCCATTGGTCCCCTCCTCCTCACTCCTGCCCCCTCCCCAGGCCTTCACCACACTATTGTCTGTGTTCATGGGTTATGCATACATGCATATAAATTCTTTGGTTAATCTCTTCCCACCTCCACCCCCCTTCCCTCTGAGAATCATCAGTCTGTTGTTGCATGCTTCCATGTCTCTGGATCTATATTGTTTGCCAGTGTATTTTGTTCATTAGATTCCACATGTAAGTGAGATCATGTGATATTTGTCTTTCTTTGACTGGCTTATTTCGCTTAGCATAATACTCTCCAGGTTATGCATGACAATTTTCAAGACTTTCATGACACTGAATGAATTTAGAAGAACAAGGTAACATTTTAAAAGTTACCACATACTTTATTACTGTATATTTCTCAGAGTAACCCCCAAAAGAAAAATTTTGAATTTATTATGAGGTTACTATTAGACAAACAAGTTGAAGTAAATAGAATGATTATTTTCAAATCATGGGATAAGCCACTGGTTAGTCAAAATGCAACTGTGACAAAAAAGGACCAGATTGGCAGGTTATTTTTGCCACTTCTGTTGGTACTACCCTCCACCTACTCTTTTTTTTTTTGAAATTTTTAACATTTGCATAACAAGTATGATGTAGTGGTTAAAACTGCAGGCTGTGGAATAAGCCTAGTTCGAATGCTGGCTCTACCTTTTATTATGTATGCAAATTTGGGCATGATGTTTATTGTCCCTAAATCTGTTTTTCTGTAAAACTGAAATAATAGTGTATTATTTTATACATGCTATAAATATATAAAATAGTCACATAAATAAAAATTTATGACATCTATATTCAAATGTACTGTATATAATTAATATGTAATTCATATGTAAATAATTATTAGTTTGTTGTGAGAGTAAAATAATATAAGTTGTATAAAATACATAGCACAACCTAGGTACATATAAGCATTTTATAAGAAGTATGTATTATCATTACAAAGAACCTATTTTAAATGAGAACACAATTCTCTAAGGCAAGCAGTGTTTATATCACTTCTATTATTTATTGTGTTGTATAATGAAGTCTCAGAGAAGTTGTTATTTTCTTGCCAGACTCCACTACCTTTAAGTCTGTCCCTCCTGGGAATTTACAATGAATCCTGTTCTTATGATTAGAGTATTAATTATAAGATAATGTCATCTGCAAATAATGACAGTTTTTCTTCTTTTTTTTTTTTCCTATTTGGATGCCTTTTACTTTTTCTTGTCTGATTGCTGTGGCTAGGACTTCCAGTACTACATTTAATATGAGTGGTGAAAGTAGACAACTCTGTCTTGTTCTTGATCTTAAGGGAAACACTTTTAATTTATGTCCATTTAGAATGATCTTGGCCATAGTTTTGTCATATATAGTTTTTATTATGCTGAGGTATGATCCCTCTATTCCCACTTTGCTGAGAGTTTTTATCATAAATGGATGCTGGATTTTATGAAATTGCACATGGAAAACCCTAAAGACTTCACCAAAAACTACTAGATCTAATAAATGCATTTTCCAAAGTAGCAGGATATAAAATTAATATTCAGAAACAGTTTTAATTTTATACACAAATAATGAACTATTTGAAAGGGAAACTAAGAAAGCAAACTAATTTACAATTGCATAAAAAATAAAATAATATAAAATACTTAGAAATAAATTTAATTGAAGACGTAAAATATTTGTACTTGGAGAGGAACCAAGATGGCTGTGTAGGTAAATACCATCTCCCACAACCACATCAAAATTACCACTGAAATACAGAACAACCATCATTCAGAACTGCCTGAAATTTGGCTGAATGGAAGTCCTACAACTAGAGAATTAAAGAGGAAAGTACACTGAGACTGGTAGGAGGGGTGGCAGTGCAGAAAGGGCTGGTTCAACATCCACATGTGGAATGTTTTTAATTGGGAGGGATAGCTTGGCTGAAGAGGCCCCCCATGAGGAGCAAGAGGTCCCTGCCCCACACCAGGCCACTCAGCCCAGGGTTCCAGTGCTGGGAAGAGAAGTCCCCATAACGTCAGGCTGTAAAAGCAATGGGGATTATGACTGAGTGACATGGAGGCAGCTGGAGACCCATGCAGTTCCTCTTAAAGGTCCAACACGTGGTGATGTGGAGAAAAAGAACCCTCACACACTGCTGGTGGGAATGCAGACTGATGCAGCAAATGTGGAAAACAGTATGGAGTTTCCTCAAAAAATTAAAAGTGGAACTCCCATTTGACCCAATAATCCCACTTTTAGGAATATATCCCAAGAAATCAGAAACAGCAATCAGAAAGGATATATGCACCCCTATGTTCATAGCAGCAAAATTTACAATAGCTAAGATTTGGAAACAGCCCAAGTGTCCATCAGCAGATGAGTGGATTAAAAAACAGTGGTATATCTACACAATGGAATACTATGCTGCTGTAAAAAAGAAGAAGCTCTTACCATTTGCAACAGCATGGATGGAACTGGAGAGCATTATGCTACGTGAAATAAGTCAGTCAGAGAAAGATAAATATCACATGATCTCACTCATCTGTGGAATATAATGAACAACATAAACTGATGAAACCATAGACAGAGAAGCATCAAACATACTGTCAAACTTCAGAGGGAAGGCAGGGGAGGGGGAGTGGGTAAGAGATCAACCAAAGGACTTGTATGCATGCATATAAGCATAACCAATTGACACAGACAATAGGGGGGTGAGAGCATGTACTGGGGGGTGGGGGTGGCTGGGGAGAGATCAATGGAGGGAAAAGGAGACATATGTAATACTATATGTAATACTATAAACAATAAAAATTTAAAAAAAGATAATGTAATAAGTCACTTGAAATGACATATGGGCAAGGACCATTTTTGTCTTTCTTCATGGTTGACTTCCTGGTTGCCCAGCTCATTGACTGGCACATAGTAGGTCCTCAGTGTATGCTTACTGAATGAATACATTAAATGCCGAGGTCATAAGTTTTGTGTAGTAAATCAGCCCTCTTGTTTTCCATTTTCACTCTTATTTCTCAATATTATTGCCATTATACCCATGCTTCTTAGGTACTACACTAGACAGAAAGAGGGAACACTACGAAGATAGTTCCTGTTCTAGGAGTGTACAGTCCATTACACATAGCAGATGATAGTGTAGCAGTTTCTTGTGGCTCCAGTAACAAACTTCCACAAACATGGTGGCATAAAACAACAGAAATTTATTCTCTCACAGTTCTAGGAGCCAGAAGTCCAAAATCTAGGTTGCAGGGCCGGCTTCATTTGAAAGCTCCCAGGGAGGTCTGTTCCTTGCAACTTTCAGTTTCTGCTGGCTCCAGGCATTTCTTGGCTTGCAGACTGCATTACTCCAATCTCTGCCTCTGTGACCACATTGCCTTTTTCTTTTCTGTTCCTTGTGTATCTTCTCTGAGGACACTTGTCATTGGATTTTAGAGCCTACCCAGATACTTCAAGATGACCTTATTTCGAATCCTTAATTATATCTGCAAAGACCCTTTTTTCACAGGCTCCAGAGTTGTTGTTTTTTTTAATTCTACCCCAGGACATTTTTTTTTTTAATTGATTTTCAGAGAGAGAAGAAAGTAGGGAGGCAGAAAAAGAGAGGTCTGGGGAGAGAAAGATGGCGATGTGTGAGAGAGAAACATCGATCTCAGAATTGGTTGCCTCCCACCCCAGCGGGGCATCAAATCCACAACCTAGTTGTGTGCCCTGACTAGGAATCAAACCTCCAACCAAGTCAGTCACCTGGTCAGGTCCAGGCTCTGGAGTTTTGACATGGGTATTTTGAGTGGCCTAGTTCCAACCTCTACCCCATATAGCAACCACTGTCAAGTCTGTTTTTATCAGGGTACAAACAGTTTCTTACTTCAGGTGTGAGAAATGATTATATTGACAACTATAAACAGTGAGATGGCAGTATGTATAAAACACAGCTCAGCCATGCTTAAGGATTTTCTTTTTAAAGTGTATTAAGTTCTGAATATCTTCCCAGCCACTCATGCTAAGTTCTTACTGAGAAATTTAATATGAAGTCCCCCTTTCCCTGAGAAGATAGTGTAACACAGGCTCTGGAACCAGATTGCTTGGCTATAAATCCCTCACCATACCCTCATTTGGCTTTGGTAAGTCTTGCCTGCAAAGTGGAAATTATAGTAGTACTTATCTCATTAGGTTGTTGTAAGAATTAAATGAGTTAATATATGTCAAACATTTAGAACAGTGCCTGGCACATAGTAAGCATTTAATTAGTTAATGCATATGAATTATTGTTAGCTATTGTATGTGCCTTCATTGGGGACACAGGAGAAATAAAATATATGGTTCCTTTCCTTAAGGGAAATACAAAAAATTGTATTGAGGGAAAATCTTGTGGCAAATACAGGACTAACGTAGCTGAGTTCTGATTGAGAAATCAAAGTCAAGAAGTCTAAGAGATTGTTATGGAAAATCTCATATGAGATAAGGGGGCCTGGAGTGGAGCTGTAGAATAGAGTAGAAAGGTTGGATAAGTGGAGAGTTTTAAAGAAAAGTGGACCAATGCTTGGCAACTTTATTCTACCTTGTTTTGGGAGGGAAACAGTCTTTTTCTTATTTCCATTCAATTTCTAAAACCAGCATTAGTTAGACTTTTTCTCTAAGGTGAATTAATAAGATTCCTTCCAGAGCTCAAGTTTTATTAATATTAACTCTTCTGATATTTGAAGGAATCCCCTAGGTCCAACAATTTGTTCAGGATAACCGAATGCCGGAAGCCTAACTAACTTAGTTCCAACCTCTACTGTTGTCTTAATTATTCTCTGTTGAATTATGTACCCTTATACTCACTCTTATAGTTATTGAAACACATGAGCTGGGTCTCAAATATCTCTATATGAGAGAGGAGTTCATGAATAAATTATATATACTTATGTTTTTCTTTAACTACTTATTATTTTTTCACTCCATTCCTCTGATGAAAATGCAGAGAAATAGTTGAGAAGAAAGAGCAAAAGTCTTGAAAGAGAGGTGGCTGTTGTTTCTTTTCTTTGAACAGTTTAGTTTGATCTCACAGTAGTTCTTGTAAGTATGCAGCAGAGTATAAACTGATTCTGCCAGATATATTAACATTATAATTTCAACAACTGTTACAGTTCCTCTGTTAAACCTAATAAAGTTTAATGAAAAGCAGTCACCAAACAAAAATGAAAAAGGAATTCACTTAGGAGATTAAGTTGAAGAAGATAAAATTAAAACCAAATTAGAAGAACATTATTACTTTAGTTTTATAGTTCAGCCTTCATATAGTTGTTATTAATTTAAAGAAGGTAAATCTGCCCAGCCAGCGTGGTTCAGTGGTTGAGCATCGACCTATAAACCAGGAGGTCATGGTTCAATTCTGGTCAGGGCACATGCCCGGGTTATGGGCTGAATCCCCAGTGGGTAGCATACAGGAGATTTTCTCTCTCAAGATTTTCTCTCTCATCATTGATGTTTCTCTCTCCCCCTCCCCCCCCTCAAATAAAAATGTATTTTTAAATCTAAGTTTATCTGCTATATTGAACACCAGAATAACAACACTACTACACTAAATACCAGAATAAGAAAACTAATAGCATTAAGTTTTCACACTAATAAAGGTTTTATGTTACCTTTATTAAGTATCAATTTTCTCCTTCTAAAAATAGTACATCTATAATCAATCTTCAGTTAGTGGTTATAGCTGGAGCAATATTTATTAACAGTAAAAGGTAACAAGGCAATAAGGTTTGTAGTTACTTCATATTGAATATATTAGTGCCTAAAGTTGAATTACCATGCCTAACATATAACTCAACTTTTCACAATCTCTTTCTGTGATCAGCAGGTAATTATCTCAATAAAATTGCTACAGTCTTTTAAAACCCCACATTAGATATATTTTATTTGGCATTACAAATCATTTGTTTTGCTCACTTAAGCTCCCCTCTATTTTGAACCTCTCTTTGTCACTCTGTATGTGTGTAGTGGTGGTAGTAGTAGGGATATGGGGTATGATGAGGATTAATATAGTTTTTAAAAAGAGAAATTAGTTCATTTTTGCCTATTTTACTCATCATAGAAAATTTGCACAATATAGACAAGTAAAAAGGAAGGTTAAAAACATATACTTCTGGAAAATTCCAATGAAAACCATGACCATGTTTTTATCAAGTGAAAAAAAAAAAAGCTGTTTTCTTGTTAGAAGTTGTTCACATTTGGTAAAACATATTTGAAATGTACCTTTTTGTTATAACTAAGATGTGATCATCAAGGCCATCTAGTTCAGAATTACTGTTTACACAGCAAATGCTGTTTTAAGTTTTGTAGGTCTGTGTGTTTTACTTTGCAGATAGCATTTTCATATCCTATACAATAAAAGGCTAATATGCAAATTGTCCCCACGACTGGGAGTTCAACCTGGGGGTGGGGTTGGCCAGCCAACTGCCCGTGGCCCCTCCTCCCAGCCAGCCCACCCTGATCGGCCTGATCAGGGCGGGCTGGCCGGACCCCACCTGTGCACGAATTCTTGCACAGGACCTCTAAAACTTACATGAGAATTTACATTCAGAAACAAAAGTGTTTGTGGTTAGGAAATTCTCTGAACATTCTCAGATTGTGATACAATGTAGATACGTATTCTGAAATTAACGAGTCAGCTTGCTGATTTTACTTGGGTAACAGTTCTTTTCTGAAAAGTTTTTCTTTGTGTCAAAGTTGTGACTTTTAGACAGAATATTGCTTATTTATTCAGGTAATTTTGACATACTTGTAATCATGGTTATATAACTCAAACACAAACTTGCAAACACTGTCAATTTTGTGTTACTACTTTGCTGAGGGTTTTCTTGGCGAGGATTATTATAGCCTCTGATTGATGGAAGAAGGTACCTAAGCCTTAATGTTACAGTTTATTAGTGTAGTTTATTATCATTCTCACTTGTTTTATACAAATCATTGCAAAATTATATTGTACACTGGAAGCCACTACAGTCCTTATAAAAAAAACAACTCACAGATTTTTTTTTTTTGGTTGTGTAGTGAAATCTAGAATAATACACATAGTTCAACATAATGGTGTTACTATTACATGACATGTAAAGGGAATCAATATATACAATTTATCATCTTTAAAAAAAGATCACCTGTATCAAAAGTGTTTTGATCTTTAAACAAGGAACATGCCCACATGGAGTTGTCCCCCAAAATACATATCTTATAAATACTTTGAGAGATAACTGCACCAAATGAGACTATATTTATGGGAACTAAAATGTTTTCTGCATTGCTGATTTGGGGTAGGACTTGATGTAAAGAAAATAGGACTAGGATGGTTGTCTTTCTTCTGTTGAAATTAAGCTTTTGGAGATGGGGTTGATGGGATGTTTTAAACTAGATAACAGAAGATAGAAAGAAGGAAAGACAGCATAGTTGTTTTATTTATTGCATAAATAATCTAACCTAATAATAGACAAATATGCAAATTGACCATACCTCCGACACACCCACAAGCCACGCCCACGAGCCACACCCACCATCCAATCAGAGCGAGTATGCAAATTAACCCAAACCAAGATGGCTACAGCCACAGAGAGCAAGGTTTCCTAGGGAACAGAGGAAGCCAAGCTTTCCGCCTGCCCTTGCCAGGCCTAAGCCTCCACTCAAGCTACAAAGTTTCAATTATAGAAGGTAAACAAATTCAAACAAATGGCGGCAGAATGGAGCTTGAGAGAGCAGGCCAGGGTTGCCGCCGGCAACAGGGGAAGCAAAGCTTTCCGAACACCCTGGCTGGGCCCACCTGCTTACAGCAACAAAGTTTCAATTATAACCCCAACACAAATGCTGCTGGCCTTCGGAGAGAGCCTCAGGCTTGGCTCCGCTCCAGGCTACAAAGTTTCAATTGTAGAAGGAAAATAAATTCCAGATACCAGGGCCTCCTCTTGGGTTGCCAGGGGGCGTGACCGGCCTGAAAACCACCACAGACCCCTCGCTCAGGCTGCCCCACGCCCCAAGGGAACCCCCCACCTGATCCGGGACACCCTTCAGGGCAAACCAGTTGGCCCCCACCACTGTACCAGGCCTCTATCCTATCTAATAAAAGAGTACTATGCAGATTGATCATCACTGCAACACACAATATAGCTGCCCCCATGTGGTCAAAGATCCTGCTCCCATGTGGACACAAGATGGCCACCACAAGATGGCCAGCAGGAGAGGGCAGTTGGGAGGCACCCGGCCTGCAAGGGAGGGCAGTTGAGAAGGACCAGGCCTGCAAGGGAGGGAAGTTGGAGGTGATCAACCCTGCAGGAGAGGGCAGTTAGGGGTGACCAGGCTGGCAGAGGAGGGAAGTTGGGGGCAAACAGGCTGGCAGCAGAGTGGTTAGGGGCAATCAGGAAGGCAGGCAGGCAAGCAGTTGTGAGCCAGCAGTCCTGGATTGTGAGAGGGATCTCCGACTGCCCGTTTAGGGATCGGGCCTAAACGGGCAGTCGGACATCCCTTGAGGGGTTCCATATTGGCGAGGGTACAGGCTGGGCTGAGGGACAACCCCCCTCCGTGCACGAATTTCGTGCACTGGGCCTCTAGTGAATAATAATGTCAGATAAACAACCCCATGGAGAATAGATATCCCAAAGAAATATCCATGTATGTGTGTCACTTACATATCATAATTTGATACCACAAATCAACAAATCTATAAGTGAAGTATAAGTCCATAAAATTAATAGAAGAAAATGTAAGTGAATATGTGTGTGGACTATAAGAGCTCAATATGACTTCTCAACAAAATTTTAAAGCACAACCATAGGCAAACAATAATAAATTAAAATTAAGGATTTTTGTACAATGAAGCCTTCAGGGCCAAAATTAAAGACAGGTAACAGAAGGAGAGAATATATTGGTTATGTCTACATTCCTCTACAAATTCTATATTGTTTGAAAGAATGAATTTTGTTGTTGTTGTTGTTAGTCTTTGTAACACTGGTGCCTGGCACAGAGTAGTCATTTCGTGTTAAGCAAATTTTTGTTAAGTAAATGAGTAAAAGGAATGGATGAATGAATACAACTAATTATTTTTTAGTAATCCTGTTTCCTTACTGTTGTTATCTACAAGTTTTAAACAGCTCTGAATCAGGGAAATAAATATAGTCTCATCATGTTGGTGGCTCTGTGCACATATTACATACTGTTTTAATTAAATCAGAGGCATCTTTATAAAATACAAATTTGATGACTTCCATGATCAAATGCTTTATGGCTGCATTTAAATGTTTTGGGGTAAAATTACTTCAAAAACTTAACATGCACATAACTTGGCTTCTGACTACACCTTTTTGCTTTTTTCTTTAAGCACCCTGAACTATGTGATATAAGGAACTTTCATTTCACAAATGTGACATGTTGTTTGATGACTGTTTGCTTCTATGCATTCTGATCCTAGAATAAGTCACTTTTACCCAGAAATTTACAAGGTGGTCTCATATACTTGGGGCATTCAAAAAGTCTGTTTTAGGTTGGTTATTTATGTGAAACACTGTCCTGGAATCAAGGGCTGCAATGATAAGGGAAAAGGGTACATTTCTTAAGTTAGTATGCTTTTTAGTATTAGCTAACTTTGAGCAGGGTTGCTAAATCATTAATTTTCCACTAATTCAACCCTGTCTTTGCCTTTACTGAACCAGGGAAAGTTCCATAATTATAAAATGTCAGGGTTGCAAAGAGTCTTTAACATTACTCTAGTGCAAACACTCAGGTCAGTGGTTAGGAACTGAAGGCAGTAGGGAGAAATGACTGCCTTAAAGCCACAACACATATTGTCTTCAGTTGAGGGTACTTTCTAGAACACCAACTCGTTGCATCTTCGTTTACCTCAAATGAGGACTCAACATGAAAAATAAAATCAGAAACATAAAGAAGAGAAGGTTAAAGTACAGACTTGTCCATTTCCACCTTTCAGGCTTGTGGGATTTTCTTTTTCCTATAAGATAGGGGAAGTCTGAGCAAAAATCATTGATATTGGGCGTCAGACCAATGCAAGTATTAACTACCTGAACTAAAAATCAACATTGAACATTTCCTTTCTGATACTGAAGAGTAGTAGGAAAAGGAAGGATTTGTATTGTAAACTTGGGTTGCTAACACTTGACTTACATAAACTTTACATAGTTTTCCACAAGCCAAGATACATTGTTCATGGTGCATAAGCATGTTATGCTCAGCCTTGAGTAGTGTGTTATGTGAGTCTCATTGTGTAGTCATATTCTCTCTTCCTTGTTCTTTTATTACAGAAAGTCATTTAATTATCTAGTAATGTGAAGGGACTTTGATTTAGGTAAAAAAAGAGAAAAGTACTTAACAAGACTTCCCACAATAGTAACTTTATAGAAATGGGGAAATCTATACTAATAATAGCCTAGGGCCATCACGAGGGGGCGGGAGGGGGAGGGCGGGCACTGCGAGGTCATTAGCCTCTGGCCTGGGCCAGGAGGAGGCCTAACAACCTTGCCTCTGCCTCCGAGGTTGACTCCAGCAGGACCTGGGCCCTCCCCTCTGTGGACCAGAGGCCCTTTTCCTGATACCATGTTCCCAGGATCTCTCAGACCCTTTTGTGGAAGTCAGAAAACACCTCGTGTGGTCATCCCGCCCTGGGGACTCCTAGGGCTGACAGCAAGGCTGGGCTTCTGTGGGGTCCCCTCTGTTATGCGATCCAGGGTTGCTTCATCCTAATGTTGACTCTGGCAGGACTTGGGACGGTCCTCTGCGTATCTGAGGTCCCGCTCCCTATACCAAACCCCCGAGTCTCTGAGACCCGGATGCATAAATTGCTTGTCGTCATCCGAGGGCTTACAGCGGGGGAGGGCCTTGGTGGGGTCCCCTCTGTTGTGGCGTCCAGAGTCCCATTAGTGTTTCCTCGGGGTCCTCACCTTGACTCTGGCAGGACTTGGGCCGGTCCTCTGCATATCTGAGGTCCCGCTCCCTGTACCAAAGCCCCCGAGTCTCTGAGACCCAGATGCAGAAATCGCCTGTTGTCGATTCCCTAACTCCCCTGCACCCACCTCACCTCCCCACTGCTCAGGAGGCTGAAGCCATGGAAGCGCATCCATCCACCTTGGAAGACCCATCTTGGATGCGGTGTGTGTGACCGGAGCCCACCCTGCCCCCGGGCCTGAACCGCGAACAGTCCACAGAGGGACATGGGCTCCTGGCGCCCGCACCAGCGCCGAGCACCCAGGCTGCACCCCAGGAAGCGGACAGAAGGCGGCCAACCTGCTCCAGGAGCTCGCAGCCCTGGGGAGACCGTGACTGCCCTGTAGGCAGCCCTGCTGCTGCTTTCTCTCCTGAGGGATGCACAGACTTTCCTGGGACAAATCCCTCCCCAAGTGCAGTCAATAACATGCTAAGGTACTGACTTGGTTTTTGCATCTACTTCTCTCTCTGTCCTGTTCTGAAACTCATGGACTGCGATTAAACCACAGACCCTTAGAGAGAGAGAGAGAGAGAGAGAGAGAGAGAGAGAGAGAGAAGAGAGAGAGAGAGAGGAGAGGGGAGGGGATGGGAGGGGAGGGGAGGGGAGGGGAGAGGAGGGGAGGGGGGGGAGGAGAAGAGAAGAGAAGAGAAGAGAGAAGGAAAGAAAAAGAAAGAACAGAAAGAAAAAAATTGCCTGTTGTCATCCTGCCCTGGGTGGGATGATTCTGTTCTAGGGTCCAGGGTCCCTCCCTCCTCCCTCATGTTCCTCACCTTGAGCCCTGGCAGGTTCTGGGATCCTCCCTCTGTTGACCCAAGGCCAGACTCCTCAGATCATGGCCTCACTGCCCTGAGTCCTCTGCAGGAAGTCAGTGTACGTCACATCCGGTACCAAGCCCAGCAATTCCAAAGCCTGATGGCAGGGGCTGAGATGGATTCCATAGGATCCTTTAGCCCTGCCTCTGATCCATACTTTGACAGGGCCTGGGCCTCCTGTCCTCTATGAACCTGAGTCTGCAATCCTCAAGGGTCTGACTACCCGAGTTCCCCGAGGAGGTGGGGCAGGGGGGAGGTGCAGTTTTCAACATATAAACAGAAAGCCCAACTTCTGGAATTTAAATTCCTGCTTCATTCACCTTATACTGTTAAACCCCAAATCTAGATACTATACCTACTATGATCACCCCCCAAGATTTTAAACAAAGCTAAGATAACCAGTTGAGCAACTCTATTCATTAAAGACAGCAATGATTTCAACCTTGAAAACAGCTGGGGAGACCCACATGGACAGTGGAAAAAGGGGGGTGAGATGGAAAATTTCTCTGGTAGTAGCCAAGAAGTGAATGGTTTTCAAGGTGCATAAGAGCAGCCTGTACTAGGGAAGCAGGATGATTCACATCTCCACAGAGACAGTCGCATTACCTTGAAAAGATTTTAGGTAAATCTTATGAAAACTAGCTAATGGTGAAGGATGAGAAAGAACAATGAACCACTGGAATGGGTGGCCTAGGGAAACGTTTCGAGGAAGCATCATCTCCCTACCATGTGACCCATCAGAATTGAACATGGGGTCAATAAGTTTGAGAAGGCTTAGGAGTGCTAAAGAAATGCCCCTTTTCTCTTACCAAAGCATCTCGGCCTCCTCACCCCTCCCCCTGGAAGTGTCAGGATGGTGCTTTATGATGTCTAAGTTTCTCTCCCAGAGCTACCATTAGCTGGAGGAGAGGCTTCCTGATTAATTAAAGCCTGGGGGGGTGGGGGTGGCCCCTCATTGTCCTAGAGAAAAGCATATGTTCAGGAGGCCTGGGGTAGGGCCCTGGGAAATTTTGACATGGTGAAGATGACCAGGAAACCACAAACTCCTAGCACAGTTATGTAACAACCAACAACATTCACCAAAAGAAGGTAAAAGAGGGAGAAGCCCTGTTAACCCAGGTCCAGTGTCCAGGATGAAAGGACCACACCCAAACTTCTCCTCCTCTTCTTTAGTGGCATATCCCCAAGACTCCCTGGTCTTGCCTGGCAGATTTCATCCTCAACCCATTCTTTTTCTCATGAAGACTTTTTCCCCTTTCATCCCATCCATTTCCCCACAAACCAATGTCCTTCTGCACTCACTCTGTTGTCCTTCCAGGTACTAAAGACATCCATGGGGGTGAAAAGATGTCTTTAAGGGAGTTCAAGGAAAGGCGCCTTTCCAAAAATTCCTACCCCTTCAAGAAAACCTACGAAAGCTATAAAGCCAACAATATGTGGCCATTATCACAGGCCAAATGAGGAACTGGATAAAAATGATCCAGAAAAAGACCAAGACAATGTAGAAAAATTTACCACCTTGAGTGATAACTTGGGCAGCCAGTAACTTCATAGCAAGGCCAAAGACTTCAGAACTATCTATGAAGTCTCTGAAGTCTGGCCCCCAAGAAATGTTGACAGTGTGGAAGCCAAATTTTACACCTACAGGGTATACCAATAGTGATGACTGAAATAAAATTGATAAGTGGTTCACTTCCAGTGTAAGCATAATTTGCAGACAAATTTTATTAAATTTATTAGGATAACATCTACATTATAAAAAACTAGAGGCCATCACATCCTAAACGACCAGACGGACGACTGGTCACCAGGTGAGGGGGAGATGGCGGAGGGGTCACCAGGTGAGGGGGGGATGGCTCCCCAGGGCTGCGAGCTCCTGGGCAGCGGGGGCGGGGGGGTAGGGCGAAGCGGGTGCGGTGAAGTTGTTAGCCTCTGGCCTGGGCCAGGCGGAGGCCTAACGACCTCGCCGCTGCCTCGGCACCTTCGGATCAGGCCTGGAGAGAGGCCTGGAGAAAGAGGCAGGGCCTAATCAGCAGCCACTGCAGCTGCTGGCGAGGCCCAAAGAGAGAGAGAAACAAGAGCTGATCAGCAGCTGCCACAGAGGCTGCGGATCAGGCCCGGAGAGAGGCCTGGAGGAAGAGGCATGCAGAGGGGTTAGGGGCAATCAAACAGGCAAGCAGAGGCAGTTAGGGGTGATCAGGCAGTCAGGCAGGTGAATGGTTAGGAGCCAGCAGTCTCAGATTGCAAGGACGATGTCCGACTGCCGGTTTAGGCCCGATCCCCCAAGGTGTCCCTGATTGGAGAGGGTGTAGGCTGGGCTGAGAGAACCCCCCTTCGTGCACGAATTTCGTGCACCGGGCTTCTAGTCCATCTATATAAAAAGCCAGTGACCGGAATGCTGTAATGACTGGAATGACCGGTCACTATGATGCCCACTGAGGCCAGCGAACCGGCCAGATCAGGGGTGGGGTCAGCCAGCCAACCTCCTGCAGCCCCTCCCCCTGGCCGACTCCGCCCCGATGGGCCCCCACCACCCCAATCGGGCCACAGACCCTCCCCCTGACCGGCTCCGCTCCTGATGGGCCCCCAGCACCCCGATTGGCCTGAAGCTCCTCCCTGTGGCCAGCCCCACCCCTGATCGACCCCCCTACCCCAATTGGGGGGCGGGGCCCGCCGGCCAGTTGCCTTTGGCCCCTTCCCCCAGCTGGCCCAGCCCCTATTGGTGCGGGCTGGCCAGCCAACCTCCTGCTATCTCCTCCTCCCAACAGGCCTGGCCCTGATCCACCCCGATTGGGTCTGGGACAGCTGGACCCCACCCATGCATGAATTCATGCACTGGGCCTCTAGTGTTAATTATAAGAAACCCAAATAATATAGTTATGGATGGGGATCCATACAGGCAAACCAAGCGTATGCTTAGAATGCTAGCAAAATAAGATGCACCAGATTTTTCTAAACGAATTATGTCTTTTTTTTAAAAAAAAGCGTAAAAGTGGCCACCGTGGAGAAAATCAAATTTATTGGACTTTTTAACACTTTTTTAGTATTATTTTTATTTTGAATTACATAATGGGAGATGTGTAGGGAGGGGGAAGTCCCTAATTTTTCAGTCCTGTAAAGGTCTTAGTCTTTAATCTGAAGAAAAAAAAAAAAACTTTATTCAAGCCAGGAGTGAGTCATGTGTGTGATAGACTTGTTTCCAGTATTTTCTAAAGTCACAGAATGTCAATCTTGAATAGATCAGACACTCCCTCTCCTCTTGCTTCTAGCCCCTGGTCAATTTGGAAAGACACAAGCATAATTGGTTGTTTCTGAACTCTCCCAAGTTAAAATCTTACATGGCATCTATCCGAAACAAGTGGCAGTTTTGGGTCACTAGTGATTACTCAACTGAATCATCATCCAAATATTTTACTTTAGTTGCTTTACCAGTTCATTATTTAAATTATTTTTTCCCAAACTTAGCTTAGAGTCTGTCTGAGGCTTGACCACATGTGAAGTTTGACATTTTAAAGGTCAGCTGGTTTGAGTTATTTGTAATTTAGAGTCAACAGATTTGTTTTTTCTTTTTGAACAGGGAAATGTCTTATTGTTTTTTCTACTTGAAAAACTAAATAAAATATACAAATATTTCATGAGCTTTCCTCAGACTTTCCCAGAAAGAGTCTGTATTTGTATTGAAACAAAGCACAGGGAAGTTGCAACCTCAGATGGTTTGGAAACAGTTCATATTGCAATAGTTGAAAAGTTAGATAAGGGGAAGGAAGACTTCCACTGGTTTAAGTGGAGAGAATAAAATATAGCTTCTTAATGTCTGTACTGATAATAGAGGAATATGCAAATTAGCCAGGACGCTGTAACATCACAGCTGAACAGCAGGGACCTGAGGCTGCATGGCGCCTGGCTGGGGCAAGGGACCTCAGGCTGCACTCCCCGCTTGGCCGGGCTTGACGGGGACCTCAGACCACACCCCCCACCCAGCAGGGCTTGACAAGGACCTCAGGCCGTGCCCCCTGCCTCAGCGCTGGGCTGGGGGACCTGACCCTGCGCCCCCCACCTGGCGCTGGGCCAGGGAACCTGAGGCTCTGCCCCCCACCCGGTGCTGGGCTGGGGGGTCAGAGGCTGCGCCCCCCCCCCCCCCCCCAGAGAGGTTTGATAGGGTTGGGGCCGGCTGGGTCTGGGTCTCACCCAATGGGGGTGGGGCCGGCCGGGTCTAGGTGTCCTGTGTTTTCGAAGCGCGTGTAGGTGGTGGGCAGGGACTTGACTCTAGGTCCCATGGCGCACCCCAGACTCTAACAGGAGGGAAATTTTCATATACGTTTTACTAATTTTCTTTCATCTCTGACACTTCTATTATAGAGAAAGGGCAAATAGCAATATTAAAATATTTCCTCTAATCCCCTTTTAATGTGCACGAATTTCATGCACCGGGCCACTAGTATATCATAAACTCTAATACAGACCCACATTTGGGACATGGCTGGGATGGGGCTAATATAGTAGTATGTGCTAAGCTATTTCTGGGATATACTATTGCTTCTGAGTTTAGACCAGCTTCAATATTCATATCATCTTTTTGAGCTTACGCCCCCATGGAAACGGCTAGCTAAAAGCTAAGAAGAAAACATTTGGCATCTACCACCTTCTCCTAACTGCTCTCTCCTTTAAAGCATGGTTTACAAGGCAGAGGATGGTCTTAGAATGCAAACCAGATCATACACTCCCTTGCCTAAAACCCTGACTTTTCTCTCCATGGCCTGGAAGATCCCTGCATGATCTGAACCTCACCCTGGAAGGATATAAGTATCTGAGGAGTTGAAGAGGGATGGCCAAAGAAGGAGTGGACCAAGAGAGGCTGGTAGAAAAACTAAAATTTAAAAGAAACTCACCACTTTTTAACTATCTTCGCTTTTTATTACCCTGGCAGCTTTCTTATTGCTACTTCTGAAGTCTTTTCATTATAGCATTAACAGCTGTAATTCAATATATTACTGGTATCCAAAATGCGGCACTTTGGTAGAATATGCTCAGGGGAGGGAACTAGTCCCCTTTCTCTTCCACTTTGCTATGCTTCAGCCTGATGCCTTTCTGTTTTCTCAACCTCATCTCCTTTTTCAGTTATTTTAATTTGCCAAGCTATTTCTGGTTTCAGGACCTTCACACAAGCTGTTCCTTCTGCCAGGAAGCGCTTCCTCCCTCCTTTTGCCCAGCCAACTCTGCTAATCCTTTAGAACTCCGTGTAATTCAGTCCCCATCAAAGAGAATGCCCCATGTATCATTGAATGAAGGAGGGATACAAAGAGGAATGAATGCAGAGTAGTTGCCCTGAAGGAGCATGTGATGCTGCTGGGATGATGCATTCTGAATATATGAAAATTTCATAATAGAAGACAATTAAGAGACCTGAGTGCTTAGAAGAGACAGCAGTCATTTTCAGCTGAGATTTCTCTTGTAAACTTCACAGAATAGAGTAGGTTTTGAAGAGAACTTGAAGGCTGATAATATTTGTGTAGATGTAAAGGAGGGCACAAGAAAATGAAAGAATATTTTTGTTTGGAAGAAATGAATATGGGAATTGGATTGGAGTGGATAGACTAGATTCTGTTGAGAAACAACCATTGAAATTTAGAGGTGGAAGAGACCTTATATTCATATTCAAATGACTTCAATTGCATGCCTATCAAGAGTCAAGTATGTCAATATTTTAAAAATTAATATATATTTACCACACTATATGAAAACATTATTACTTATCTTTGTATTCTAGATAAGGAGACAGATTCATAGAGGTTAAATAACTTGCCCGAGATTGCAGTTAGCCAGTAGCAGAAACTGGTGTTTTAACCCCTATCTTCTTACTTGGAATCTAGTACTCTTTTCACTTTTCCATGATGCTTCTTAGACATAGTCCCAAAATAAGAATCTTGGGTTTGAAACAGATTGTAGAGAAATCTAAAAAATTTGAACTTTAGTTTTTAGGAAACAGTACCTATTAAAGATATTTTGATCAGGGGAATTACATGATGAAAGTAATAGGAAGATTATTCTGGTAGGCATGTGCAGAATAGGTGAGAAGTGGGAGAGTCTGCTGACAGACTAGTAAGGAAGGTATTGTGGTAGTCTACACATGAGATAACAAGTGTCCCTATCTGGAAATTGGAAACATAGGAAGCAAGTTGTGAGTATTAGGAAGAGGATCAAGGAAGCATCAACAGTACTTGGTGAGGAAAGAGAAGCCAAGGGTGATTTCAAGGTGTTGCGTCATCTAGAAGAATGGTTTACCTCCCTTAAGAGTGAAAGGAAAACACAGTACAGATAGTGTGTTAGAGGGTAGGAGAAACCGACTAGAGGAATACTATGGAAAGGAAGGAAAGTACTATAAGAAATTAAGTGTAATTAACATTGTGACAGTTTCAGATGTTTGATACTTTGTGGACGAAAAAGGGTCTATATGCTGACCTGACAAGCTCATGGAGAGGCCTGCATGGGGTTTTACAAACTCAAAGACCTAAAGTAACCACAAAGGATGATCTGAAATTAAAACTTTAACTAAAAGCAGTTATGGTGGTAGTCAAGTCCTTGGCCAGTATCTTCCCTGATAAAGGTCAATCTTTACCTTAACTGAGCCTATTGTCTTTTTGTATCTACAATAACATATCATTGGAATGTCAAAGTAATTTTCCTTTTTCCAGACCCCTCAAAGAACAGGCACCACTCTGCTGAAACCACAAATCCCCTCATTGTTATTGAGTTAGTTGTTGACTGTTAACTATCCTGCACCCACCTCAGTAAAAGAAGTATGTGTCTATCATTTTACTTTTTATCCAACCTCAGAGGTTTCCCCGCTTTGCTTTACCTCCCTAATCTATCACCTGGAGTTCATGTAACCCACTTACATCTCCTCTTTTGATTGTAATGTATAAAACAAGGTAAAAACTGCCATTCTCTGGAGCATTATCCCAATATATTGAGATTCTGCTTCCTGGCAATTGTTGACAGTTTGGCTCAAATAAGCTCACAAAAAGTCTTTACAGGTTTGAATTTTTAATTAATTTATTTTTTACACGCTAACAACTTGCAGGTGATATGGTTTCTAAGTTATTATTAAAACAACTAGAGGCCCGGTGCACAAAATTTATGCACCAGGGGGCGGGGGTCCCCTCAGCCCAGCATGCACCCTCTCCAACCTGGGACCCCTCGGGGGATGTCCAACTGCCTGTGGGATCAGGCCTAAACCGGCAGTCGGACATCCCTCTCATAATCCTGAACCGCTGGCTCCTAACTGCTCACCTGCCTGCCTGCCTGATCACCTCTAACCACCTCTGCTTGCCGGTCTGATGCCCCTAACTGCTCTCCTGCCTGCCAGATCGCCCCTAACCACCTCTGCCTGCTGGCCTGGTCGCCCCTAACTGCCCTCCCCTGCTGGCCTGATCACCCCTAACCACCTCTGCCTCAGCCCCCGCCACCGTGGTTTTGTCCAGAAGATGTCCAGTCTAATTAGCATATTACCCTTTTATTAGTATAGATAATCAAGTTATTAGCTAGAAAAAGGGACAAAATGAAAGGAATGCCAAATAGCTCAATATAATTACACTTTCACTAAAATTGTGTGCTGTAGAGAAATTATGTTGTGTGGGTCCTGAGAATTCTTAAAGTGACTACCAGTATTCTTCTACAGGTGTGATGGAGGTGAATCAGTTTCCCAGTTCAACATTCACAGAGAATTTACCTTGTATAACAAAAAGGGGATCTACAAAAATGAGCAAGACTTCCAGGAGCTAACACTCCATTTAGGAAAATGAGAAATGCACATAGCTAAATGCAATTTAAAGAGGATAAATTCCTCTGTATTAGAGATACAAACAGAGCTGTGGGGCTACAAATGAGGGAGAGAGTAGCTCTTCCTTTGGATAGTAGAGGGGCACATTTTAAATATTCTCTTTTCAGATTGTAGAATAACTAGAATCTTCCAAATTTACTCACTTTCAGCCTACCTTCATAATTTCCCCCTTATCTGTATACCATTTTACACTTGATCCATCTTTTTAACTTTAATAATTCAAATAAATGAATTAAGAAAGTTAACTTTATCTTAGTACTATAAATGGAAAACCAGTTCACTTACCATAAAAAGACAGTAACTAAAAATAAAGACGGTATAAACAAAATAGTGTTATTAGATTCTATCTAGGTAGTGTTGCCTGTTCCTTGGCTCTGAGACTGAATCCTTGTTAAAAAAAAAAAAAAAGGCTTAGCAGGTGTTGGAGAGATGCTAATGACATATTAGCATGACACAGACTTACTTTTTAACAAATCAGAAATTCAGAAACAATTGAAAATGGAATAACTTTCTCTCTAAGTGATTCAGTGCTTTAGGATAACTTCTGTTATCACTCATGGTACTTCTTAGGAAGTATTTTGGTGAATCAGAAGTACAGATTTTAGGTTTGATGGACATGATCTCAGCAGAAGAGGGGCAGATTTCATGGAAGAACTGGTGTCTGAGGCTTTTGCTTAGCAGAATCTGAAGCAAGGATATTCCCATGGAAAGGCTGTTTATAGAAGCATACTGATTTCTATGGTAGAAAGAAGAGGAGGAGGAAGACTTACTCCTATTTTACAGGCATATTTTTCTGCCCCAGAACTCATTTTGGGTCTAGACATAAGGATGAGCCTAATACTAGGTTTCTTGTATATCTAATGCCTTCTTTATTTGCCTCTATCTTAGATGAAGACCTCCACCCCAGTCATCTGTGAGTCTGCTTTAGACTATAAATGCCTCTGCAGATGAGAATAATGGGTGCCTTTTCAAATGCAGATGACGTTTATATACTGAAAATGGACTTTGCTAGTGAGGTTTGCTGGAGTTTATCAGCTTCAGAAATACAATCTCTCAAATATAGATAATTGAACACATTAGTATCATTTCACAAAACATCTTGGGCTCCAACAGTTCTTTGATGCTTTGAAATCCAAGATAAATGCTGTCAGTCAAGACAGAAAGTGATTATTTCTTTATGGGCTAGACCTTTGAAGAGATATGGGTGTTGGACTTGGCAGCACATCAGCAGCCACTGCGACTTTTTTCCAGAGATAATTTTGACAAGAAACTGGAGAGAATCCCTCTCAGTTCTCTGGGGAATGTGAAAATACAAGATTTACAATATCTATCTTATTTGCCTCAGAAGAGCCCAACTTTAACCTTGCTAAGAATTATAATTTGTTGCAGAATGCAAAGTAATAATGAAACCACTCCCTTTGAAAGTATAAACTCACATCTCATGCTAATGTTCATAATAACATGATCAATATCCTAATCACCCTCCTCTTGGAAAAATAAATATATTGGATGCCTTGTTTTTAGTGCCTTCTCTGCTTACTATATTTCAGATACTCTTTTTTCACTTCACACACATTATCCCTAATCTTAACATTAACTTTGTAAAGTAGATATTTTCCCCACTTTCAGATGGAGAAATTGAGGTTCTTAGGGAACTAATCAAGGTCATATAGGTGGAAGTGATAGGAACTGGTATCTCCTAACTCTGCAAGTCTGTGTCTTTAAATTAGATTCTAAATTTGACATGATACTCCAGGTGAGGTGTGATAGGAATATAATCTAGTAGAAATAGTATAAACTTTTAATATTAATGAAGTTTAAGTTTGCATTTTCCTCTCTCCTCCTTCTTAACCCCTGTGGCATATGAGCACCACATAAGCTTAAGAAGCTGTTAGAGCACAGGGTTTAGAGTGAGACAGATCTGGTTTGAGTCCAGCTCCATCACTTACTAATTCTCAGATTTGGCAAGAGATTTAATCTCTCTAGTACTCAGTTTCTTTAACTATAAATCAGGCATAATAATAATGCCTGTTTCTTGAGGTTCTTATTATTAAATGGTATAAGGTAATTTGCACATTTCCTAGCATGTAATAAATGTTCAATAACCAATAGCATGATTAATAAACATTAACATTACTCATTTTTTTTAAATCAAAGTTTGACTTTTTTTTATTGCATTAGCTCCTCTTTTGTTTCATAGTTCTCTGTGTGACCTCTTCTTCCTTGCATATTTTTTACAACTCCATTATCTATTTGAGTAATCCTTCATTTTAACTTGTTCTGTACAATGCCCAGCAAGGCTCTACAAATGTGTTAAAAATATGTCATATGCAAATTTCTTAGTCTGGTTTAGCTATTGTATATGTATCTAAGTATATATGAATACATGTGTGTTGAGTATGTGAGTGGGTGACATATATAGAGACAATGAAAGACCTCTGAGACACTAGCCTTATAGGGCAATGTTTTGTTAGCAACCTTACTGATCTCCTTTTAGGAATCCAGATCAGTCTTTAAACAGCTAAACTTTCTGGAAGATCTGTGGCTCAGATTGTCAAAGCTTACCAAGAGCACATGCTGGAAGAAGAGGCAGCCCTTCCAGCTGTTCCCTTTCTTCTCTCTGCAGATGTGAACACTTCCCACAAACCCCTTTATGAAATCTGGGAGAAGCAGAAGGGAAACTGTTGAGCTGTTTATTTTATTGCAAACAAAGGTTAAGAGAGTCTTTTCTGAATATTTTTCTTGGAAGCCAAGAATGAAATCTTATATTACTTGACCAATATGTTTATTTTGAGGCAATTTAAGATTTAACTATCTTGAATTATATCTGTTCATGACATGCCTACATGATCTTCTTAAAGCTCAAGTACTCCAATGCAACAATTGTGAAAAGCTGCTAAGGAAGTGGGAGGGGGGGAAGAGGAGTGAGATGCAAGAGTCAGAAGTCATATTATTGATGGAGCATGTAGAATTAGAAAACCATATTCATGACAAGAGAACATTGATAAATCAAATGTTTGATGGTCTCAGGAAAGGTTGACCTGTTCATCATTATCACAATGAGGATGGTCCTTTCAAGAGGACTGAAAATGCTCCAATCTGAACTCACTACTGTGGCCAGTTACAAGGTCTAACATGCGAATCCAATCTCATGCTGTTACACTTTTTCTCATTCACTTTTTGCCAGTGCCCTAGCATTCTTTTTATTCCAAAGACACACAGAGTTCATTACCATTTCATCGAAATTTGCACTTGTCCTTTCCTCTGATTGAAATGTTCTATCTCCATATCTTTTCATAGTTGCTCCTCCTCAATGAGACTTCAGGCCAAATGTTAGCTACCCAGAGAGGGCTCCCCTGACCACCTTTGGCCAAAAAATGCTGTTTGTTTCCCAGTATCCCTTCTCCCTTTTATACCTTGTTAGGCACATTGGCACACAGCCAAGCAACTATATTACCCAAGCTCCCTTGCAGATGCATGTTGTCCTGTAACTAAGTTCTGGCCAATGAAATGTAAACCGAAGAGTAATGTGGTGCTTTGAGACAATTCCTAAGAGGAAGGAAATGGTTCTTTTTTCTCCCCTGTTCTGCCCTGTTCCCTGGAATACCAAGTAGTTACTGTGTCCTAGCAGCTATCTTGAATAATGGGAAAGGGGCATTCACTAGGTATGGTGGAGCAAAAATCTGGAAAGCCTGAGTCCCTGATGAATTTGTGACTCTCTAAAGCAGTCCTGGGTTGTCTACTTCCTGGCTTCTTTTAAATGAGAGAGAAATAAACTTTATCTCATTTAAGCCACCATTATTTCTTTCCCTTTCTTTCTTTCTTTCTTTCTTTCTTTCTTTCTTTCTTTCTTTCTTTCTTTCTTTCTTTCTTTCTTTCTTTCTTTCTTCCTTCCTTCCTTCCTTCCTTCCTTCCTTCCTTCCTTCCTTCCTTCCTTCCTTCCTTCCTTCCTTCCTTTCCTTCCTTCCTTCCTTCCTTCCTTCCTTCCTTCCTTCCTTCCTTCCTTCCTTCCTTCCTCCCTTCCTCCCTTCCTTTCCTTCCTTCCTTCCTTCCTTCCTTCCTTCCTTCCTTCCTTCCTTCCTTCCTTCCTTCCTTCCTTCTTTCTTTCTTTCTTTCTTTCTTTCTTTCTTTCTTTCTTTCCCCCGCTCTCTCTCTTTCTTTCTTTTTTTGTATATTCAGCCAAACCTATGCCAAATTAATTTAAAGTGTTCCTCTCTTGCCTGCACATACCATACTTTATGATACCATTATTCTCTGGTTTGTCTTCATGGCACTTTTAGCAATTAGAAATTCTCATTTTTTTTTTTTAATCGTTTGTCTCTCCCATCTAGAATGTAACATTGGTGGGAGAGGGACCTTATCTTCTTTGTTCAGTTTGGTGTCCTCAGAGCTAAAACAATGTCTAGTAGGTACTCAGTAAACCATTTGTTGAGTTAATGAAATCTGTAGGCTAAAATTCCTCCTACTCATATCAGCATTTTTCTTTGTGATTCTGTTTCTGTGGATGACCAGTCTCCTTGTGAACCATACCTTATTTCTTTGGATATAGTAATGTGTTTAAGTAGGTCTTTCTAGCTTTGGTCCATCGAGTATTTAATAGTTAATTTAACCTTCATTTCTAATTATGTTTTGGGAAGGGGGCATCTATTGTCATCTGTAGGTACTTAAAAAGATCAAATTTGAGTTATTGTTAGCTTCCCTACAATGTAAATTATACATTCATTTTAAAGAAGGTGGAAAATGCTAGGTTTATGTTGTACTCACCTCATAACTGTTGCCTCAAATAGAACAAAAGTTTTTTTATTTCATTTATGGAACAAGGTTGGTACTTTGTAGAGTTATGCTCCCAGGATCCCAGCAGCTACATGTTGCTGACTGCTATTTAGCTTGCTCTCTCTTTTGACTTCATGCATAAAAACCCAACATTAAATCTCCCTAAAAGTGAGTAAAAACCAACCACTGGTGGTATGAAAAAATGTTCAGAATACTTTGCAAGTAGTTGGAAACCAAGGGACACTTACTAACTTGGAAATATTTCTAATTTTTAAGGGAGAATAATGAATACCCAGGATGAAATGGTATTAGTATATATAGGGAATCTCTGAGAAGAGGTGATAACATATGATGCCCTGTGCTCACAGAGGTGAGAATGAGACCTCTGTACCCATCAGGGTGAAGGTAGATTTTGAAAGATAAAGAGGTTTCATGGCTTTGTTGCAGAGAAAGGGGTGGCAAGTAGGATTATGAGAGTAGAAGGAAATGTAGGGAGAGTGTAAGAAGATATTACTCCAAGTACAGAGCTGGAGAACAAAGCTTTCCCTCAAACATTACTCAGCATTCACACAGGGCTTGCATTTAGGGGTACTCAGTAAATGGTGAATTGGGTAGAAAAAGTGGAGCCTGTCTCTTCTGTGTGGGCACCATCAACACTTACCTCATCTTATGTTTCAAAATAAAGGAAGCAGCAGTTTATTTTATTATGTTCTTTCATATGAATCAATAAACTTCTTAAACCAAAGTTACAAAAGCTATAGGAAAAATATTAAATATTAAAATCAATCTGAAGATTTCCTTTCTATTACATAAAAGTGAAAGCTTAGGAAATAAAGAACCTTCAGAAATGTCAGAAAGTAATTTCAATGGATTTGTGATGGTAAAGCTTAAAAGTCATTGTATTCTCCCTAATATTGCTTGAATTGTCATATTTTTAGGATACCTTGGTATCTAGCTATCACTGGTGTTTAGTCAAGGTGATTTTTAGTAACATATGTGGTGTCACTAGGGCTCTCAATAGAATGGAAAAAGGAATGAAAATTATAGGTCTTCCTATTTTACTTCCTGTGGCCTTTTGTAAACTATTACTGCCCTTTCCCTCCAACTCTATGTTCTTTCTTACTAATAATAACTACTATTTGTTGAATGCTTAGTATAGATTTGATACCATACTCAGCACTTAGCTTATATTATCTTTTTAATCCTGGCAAAACCATGTGAATTTAGGAATTTTATTCCCAGTTTAGAGATGAAAAAGCTGAAGCTTAGAGAAATTAAGTAAGGTTTTTAATGTTGCATTGTGACCAATTGGCAGATCTGAGATGAGGACCCCAGTATATAGGACTCCAAAGCCTGTTTTCTTAACCAGTCATTCTATCATATGGCATGTTATACTGCCTCTTTGATGCCTGTTATTTTCCTGTTATGCTCCAGATAAGTGTGAGTCAGCTGTCTTACCCATCTGCCCCAATTCCTCAAGCTCCAAAATAGGCTATTCTTTCCACTACATCAGTGTGGAGGCTGTGGCCTTTTGCTCTTAAGCATGTGGGCCCACCAGCATCAAGCAGGGCTAGGTAGCTAATACAAGATACCACAGCACACAGACGTGGGTTTGGGGTAGAAGAGGCCAGACCCAGGTAGTGTGAACACAGTTTGGTGCAGTGAGATGTGAGTCTGCCCAGGTCCCTGTTGTGTTAGTCAGAAGCATGGAGAGGTAAGCAGGCATTGATAAGGCCAAAAGATCACAGTCATAGCAGCAGAATTGGATTAGACATGCCCATGTGGGATAAGGCCAAGACAGCAAGGTTCCAGTCATGTGGAAAGACTCAAGGGAGCACCAAATGAATTCTAACTCCCACTGTGATCTTCCAATTGAAGCCTTTTATTGGGCATCTCAAAGTTGCCAGGTCAACCCTGCTACCAGAAGGAAGTCCAGCTCTCTTGTTTAAGAAATATTACCCTTGTCCATCAGGAGCCTTTGGCACCTTTTTTCAGCTATACCAGTGCCTTGGACTTATTTGGGGCTCTGGCAGAAGTTGGGCGGGGCGGGGGGGGGGGGGCGCACAGAAAGGGTGGGTTAGGTGTCATTATTCTTTGTCAGAGCTTACTACCACTACTGCTTTGGACTGAATTGTGTTCCCTGCAAAGTCATATGTTGAAGCTCTAAATTCCAATGTAACTGTATTTGATAGGGCTTTTAAGAGGTAATTAGGGTTAAATGAAATCATAAGGGTGGGATCCTAATCCTATAGAATTGGTGGCCTTATAAGAAGAAGAAATGTCTCTCTTTTCTCTCCATGCACACATACCGAGTAAAAGCTATGTGAGGACACAAAGAGAAGGAGGCTATCTGCAAGCCAGCATGAGAGTTCTCACAAGAACCTGACCGTCCTGGCACTCTGATCTTGGACTCCAGCCTCCAGAACTGTGAGAAAATAAGTTTCTGTGTGTAAGCCACCTAGTCTTTGGTATTTTGTTAATCTGAGCTGATGAATACAACTACTTGATTGTCAAAGCCTTTGCCCTCAGTGGCTGGTCATTTTCTTTGGCAAGAGTGGCAGGAATTCTTTCAGTCCCTAAAAGGAAGGCAAACTGATCAAAGTATTTCACACCGAGTTGTGAATGAGTGACAAGTTTACCCTGAGGGCATAGGGATTTTCCAGTTTAAAGTGACATTTATTGGAGCCCATCTACCACTCTTCTCCATCCTCTATCCCCAGTCCTGGCCCATTTTCCCCAACTACACACACACACACACACACACACACACACACACACACACACACACATTTGAGCAAGGAATCCTTCCTTAATGGTCCTTGGCTTTCTTGACCTCCCTCTTCATATACATGGCGTTGTTGGGGTATGAGAAAAAGAAGTGACCTTCTTAGTACCTCACTTGTGAAAGGGAGCCCACCTCTGATAATAGATTATTATTTTCTGTGCATGACTTGTGAAAAATAGAATCCTGTAAAATAGAATCAGGAAGATCAATCATCCCTCTCTGTAACTAAGAACAGCAATTGAAGTCAGCAGTCATTTGGTGTAGGGTTAAGAATGGCTAAGGCTTTGGAATCAGCTACCTAGGCTTAAATCTTGACTCTACAGATTATAGCTATATGAATTTGAGCAAGTCACTTGATCTCCAAGCCTTCATTGTCTCATTTGTAAGGTGGGGTTTATGATGATAATTATTCAAAGGGATGTAGAGATTTAGTTGGATAATTTATGTTAAGCTTGTAGCAGAGAATCTGTTTATATACTGGTAAGTAGACAATAAATATAATTTACAATAATATAACTTACTAGGCACCTCCAGTAAAGGACACTATATTTGGAAATACACAGAGAAATAATGCTCTGTTTCTGCCCTTGGGGATCTTACAAGTATGAAAAACAGCATGCAGAATTCCTATGAGATTAAGAGACCCTCATAGACACCAAGTCTTTTAAAACATCTTCAAAATCCCTGTTTTCCAGTAAACCTACTGTCAGGTTTTCTGCACACTCAGTTTATCTGTCTTCTTAAGCTGTTTGAAGTCAGCTACATTTGGCTTTTTTGAATCTTTCCTCCTAGCCCTGTGCACAATGTGGCCAAATATTATACCTCATGTATTATTTTTTTTTGTCACTTCCCTGGTGCTTCTCCAAAGCAGACCCTTTCCTTGCATACAAAGGAGGGAGACTTTCTTGGAAGAACATCTAGTCCAAAGGCTCCACGTATCACATATGCTGACTTTGTCATTTCTTCACAAAGACAGTACGTTTTCTTGAAAAACAAACAAACAAACAAACAAAACAACTCTATAAGAATGATCAGCATATCTTTTAAAAAAATATATTTCTTTATTGATTTCAGAGAGGAAGGGAGCAGGAGAGAGATTCTAATATCAATGATGAGAGAGAATCATTGATTGGCTGCCTCCTGCATGCCCCCTACTGGGGTTCAAGTCCACAATCCAGGCGGGTGCCCTTAGCCGGAATCAAACCTGGGACCCTTCAGTCCGCAGGCTGACACTCTATACACTGAGCCAAGCCGGCTAGGGCTGATCAGCATATCTTAATGTTACCAATTAAGATGAAAATACTTTGCTTCTCTTCTTCAATAGAGCCAGGGCTGTGGTATTTCTGTAGTCAAACTATTGCTGTTCAGACAAGGTTATTGCAGTGTGCTTTGGTTTGAAAAAGAAAAGGAGTTAGTATTTGTCTCCTAATGCTTATAAAATGGCTGTCTCACCTTCTTCATTTTAAACCCTTCTTCCTTCTCTAGTTAAATTAGTAGAATGCAAAAGGGGCTAACTACCACTTCTTGTCACTTGTATAGACAGGCCTGGCTTAGCTTGCCTTCACATGAACTTTCCTTTATTACAGCCCTTATATAAGATGGCTCAGAAAGCTAGACAGAGGTCAGTGCATGTGTAAACAGTGATGTCAATAGTAGAACAAGTAAAGGGGGAAAAAGTGTTACCACTTCTCAGTGGGCTGAAAATCATAGTGGTCTTTGTGAAGAGGAAGCATATTGTCAGCTCATGACTAATCATTTGAATTGCTTATCCTCTTGAATGAGTTATTTGAGATGGGAATGTTGATTTGCTTATTGGGTTAGCAAATGTTAATATTGCACTAAAAAAGGTGCTGGTACATTCTGCTAGCAGATGTAAAACAATTATATTGTTTCTGTGATTGTGTTCCTAGAAAACCAATTTGAAGGAAGTTGGTATAGTCACAGTGACAGTCAGAAACACTTGGAAATATTGATAACACAGCAGGAAAATTATCATTGATTATGTAAAAAAGGACAGTATTATTTTATCTTTTTCATTCATTTTAACCATTCAAGAAATATTTACTGAGTTCCTCCTACTGTATTTCAGTGAATCTAAGACTTTGTCCATTATAAGATGCAGCATCATTTCAGCTACCACTCGAGTGGCAGGTAGCTTCTGAGATGATTCCCAATGATCCCCCACTTCTAATATTCATGCCCTTGGATAATTATTAAATGTGGGACGGGCCTAGTGACTTGTTTCTGAAGAATAGGGAATGAGAAGTCACTTTATGTCTAGGTTACAAAAGATCATGAATTTACTCTTGCTAAGACTCTCTCTGGCACTGTTCTTTGCTTTCTTATTATATATTTTATGCTTTGTGGAGAGACTCATGTAGGAGACCCTGAGGCAAAAGACCCAGTTAAGCTGCTTTAGGATATCTATATATGTAAAAGCCTAAGCGACCATTGCAACCTAGTGGACAACTGAAAAGGCTGTGTGGGGCAACAAGGCCGGGAGGGGGGTCAGTGAGGGGCGACCAAACGACCAAGCAGCAGGCTGCGTGGGGCGACCAGGCCCACAGGGGGGTCAGTGAGGGGTGACCAAACGACCAAGCAGCAGGCTGCGTGGGGCAACCAGGCCCGCTGGGGGGGGGGCAGTTGGGGGTGACCTGGCCGTTGGGGAGGGGGGGCAGTTAGGGGCGACAGGCCAGCAGGGTGGCAGTTAGGGGCAATCAGGCAGGCAGGCAGGTGAGCAGTTAGGAGCCAGTGGTCCTGGATGTAAAAGGGATGTCCAACTGCCTGTTTAGGCCCTAAATCTGAGGGGTCCTGGATTGGAGAGGGTGCAGGCTGGGCTGAGGGGACCTCCCCCTCCCCCGTGTATGAATTTCGTGCACTGGGCCTCTAGTAATATAGATAAAAAGTAAAAAGGAAAAACTAAGATGGGATTAGTTGTTACTAAAATTTTTCGGTTATTCGGTTTTCCTAACTTAATATTAGAAATACTTGGTCTTTTCTCAGTTCCAACTGGGCATAAATTCTGTGTGTGTACTATGTGTACCGGTTAATAATGGCAGATTTTGTAATCAAAGAAAACACGATAATTTCAAGAGAAACATCAAAAGTGCTTTATTCAAAGTAATGTCCATCGCTAGCTACACATTTCCCCCATCTTTCACGTAATTTGTGGATACTGTCCCAATAGAACTTTTTTTGTTTTGAGGCAAACCATTCAGAGACCCAATTTTCCACTTCTTCGTATGTTTTGAAGTGCTGCTCAGAAAGTGTGTGTGCCATCGATTGGAACAAGTGGTAATCTGAAGGAGAAAGGTCTGGTGAATACAGCGGGTGGGTTAATACTTCCCACGAAAGATCTTCTAATGTGTCTTTAACTGGTTTTGAAGTGTGTGATGGTGTGTTATCATGAAGCAAAATTACTTTGCCCTGTCTTCTGGCCCATTCTGGTTGTTTTACAATCAAAGCATGGTTCAAATTGATTATTTGTTGTTGGTAGCGACCAGGATTAATGGTTTCACCTGGTTTTAAAAGCTCATAATACACACACCTTCCTGATCCCACCAAACGCAGAGCAGTGTCTTCTTTCTGAAGCGATTTGGCCTTGCAGTCGATGTTGATGGTTCACCTGGATCAACCCATGATTTTGTGCGTTTGGGATTCTCAAAATAAATCCACTTTCATCGCCAGTCACAACTTGATGCAAAAAAGACTTTCTTTTGTGCCGTTGAAGCAACATTTTACTGATGACTTTTCGGTTTTCCATTTGTCTTTGTTCAGTTGATGTAGCACCCATTTTCCTTCCTTTAAAATCTTTCCCATTGCTTGTAAACGATCGGAAATTGTTTGCTGAGCAACGTTTAATCTTTCTGCAAGATGTTTTTGAATTTGACACACATCTTCATCAATAATGCTTGTAATTGTTGCTCTTCAAACTTTTTTCGGCTGACCTGGACGTTCTTTGTCTTTCACATCGAAATCATCACTTTTAAAGTGTTTAAACCAGTGTTCACAAGTATCTTGAGTTGGAGCATGTTCACCATAAGCTTCTTGAAGTATATGATAACTTTTTCTTCAAAATAATGAATTAAAACTTACCGCAAATGCTTTTTTTTGGCATGAAATTCAACATTTTTAAGCGTAAAAATATCTATGATAACACCTTTAGAAAATTTGACATATGAAGTCTTGAAGCTTGCTGTCAATACAACGAAATAGCATACATATCAAATCGCATATATATCAACGTATGTATAACTCCATCTATTGAAAAAAATCTACATTATTAACTGGTCCACCTAGTATGTATACAGTTTTCTTTAAAAACTTGTATTTTTCTCCATTTGACGTACTTATGCCTTTCTATTTTCTGTTTTCCCTTTTTGTACCTTTTTCCTTTGGCTGCCTTTTTTTCTTCCATGAATGCAACTTGTCTTTATAGAAAAAGTAGTGTTTCAAAGCCAAAGCTTACTAACTTTGTAATCTTACTTAATTTTTCTGAATTTTAGATTTCCTATGTGTAAAATGGGAATAATAATATCTGCTATATTAGGCATGACCTTTTTATTTGAAATGACAGAAACCCATCTAAGCATAATTTAGGCAAGCATGAAAAATAGAAAATTTTTGCATGAGATAACTCTAGAAAGGGGTGCAATTGAGGCTCAGGGATTACTGACGCCAATGTCATAAGAACTGTTTGTCCCTTTCTATCTCTGAGCTACTACTTTCTGGTCAGCTTCATTTTCTCAGTATGGTTTCTTTCATATGGTTATAAACTTGGTTACCAGATGCTCCTATTTCTTTCATCTCTGACACAGTTTAGCCACCAAAGAGGGACTGGATTTCTTTCCCAAGGTCTAATTTAATAAATGCCAAGGAAAGACTGATTGGCTCACTTTGGGTTTCATTGGTTGTGGGACAAGGCAGAGGCCTACTTTTGGCAATACTCAACAAAACTACCTGGTTAGAATGTGTGTGTGTTTGTGGGGGGCATCACACCTTTTTTGAAGAGTTATTATGAGAGTTAGTAATAAAATTCTTCTAACATACTTGGTTTATATTGCTATTTTTTTTTATGAATGTGAACTGTTACAATGTTTGGTAAACGTGAATGGTAAATGTAAGTAAAACAAGAGGTTAGTATTATCTAATTGTCTCTATTAAGGTACCATTAAATTTTATCTAAAAAGGGTTTGGACATTGACAACAATCAATATAAGATTAAAAAAAATTTTTGAGGAGGAAAACAAATTTCCCACAATCTCATTTACTGAGTGTATTTTTGCATATTCCCTGCCAAGCCTAAAACATCTACAGAGTTATCATTGTATTTACCTGTACTTTGTATCCTGCTTTTAATACTTATGTAATAAACATTTTCTGCCTTTCTAGGTAACAATCAGAATAACATAATGGCTATATATTATTCCATTATGTTGATGGATCGTAATTTATATTGTACTTCCCTCTTTATTGGTTGGATTTTACAGTTTAATATAAAATTATTTTTGGCTGTTATTGATAATGTTGTATTGTAGATTCTTAGTAGTATACTGGATTAAAGATAGGTTGTACTATTGATAATTTTGTATTGTAGATTCTTAGTAGTATACTGGATTAAAGATAGGGGGAAGGGAGGGGAAGGAGGAGGAAAGAGCCAATCAGTCTTTCCTTGGCATTTATTAAATTAGACCTTGGGAAAGAAATCCAGTCCCTCTTTGGTGGCTAAACTGTGTCAGAGATGAAAGAAATAGGAGCATCTGGTAACCAAGTTTATAACCATATGACATTGGCGTCAGTAAAGTTAAGTTGTATGAGTTCTCTGTAAATTTTGTTCACAAATAGGCAATTACTAGACTCAATAAATTACTAGTGTTCAATAAATACTTTTTAACATGGGAGTATTTGGCTGAGGGTAAAAGGAGAAGGGAAGTTTCAATTGCACTTGAAATTGTGATGAGGGTGAGATGTTGTATTGCAATGTGAGATGCTTTCAGTATCAAGAACTTTGACCTCTTTATCTGCCCAGCACTAGACCTTGGACAAACCCCTTTACTCTCCAGAGCCTCCGTTTCTAGAGGATTTCTAATGTTCCTTTCAAATAAAAATAGTATTTAATTATCTAACATTGACTGTGTACAGATACTAGTAGTCTGACCAGAGAAAGGATGTGAAAAATGCTTTCTAATACAGATTACAAAGCTGAACAAAGCAAATTATAGTAATTGTGACAACTCAACTATTTTGATGGCTACTATAAGCTAGTGTCTGTAAAAGGCAGTGCATCTTATGTTTTCTTTTCTTTTTTATTGTTCAAAGTATTACATATGTCTCCTTTTCCACAACTGACAACACACACACACTCCCACTCCTGAGGGTAGGCCCCCATTGCCTCAGTGTCTGTGTCAATTGGTTATGCTAATATGCATGCATATAAGTCCTTTGGTTGATCTTTAAACCCCCCTCCCCTGCCCCTTGTCTCTGGATCTATTTTTGCTCATCAGTTTATGTTCATCATTACATCCCACATATGAGTGAGATCATGTGATATTTTTCTTTCTTCAACTGGCTTATTTCGCTTAGCATAATGCTCTCCAGTTCCATCCATGCTGTTGCAAAGGGTAAAAGTTCCTTCTTTTTTATAGTGGCGTAGTATTCCATTGTGTAGATGTACCACTGTTTTCTAATCCACTCAGCTGCTGATGGGCACTTAGGCTGTTTCCAAATCTTAGCTATTGTAAATTGTGCTGCTATGAACATAGGGGTGCATATATCCTTTCTGATTGGTGTTTCTGGTTTCTTGGAATACATTCCTAGAAGTGGGATTACTGGATCAAATGGCAGTTCCATTTTTAAATTTTTGAGGAAACTCCATACTGTTTTCCACAGTGGCTGCACCAGTCTGCATTCCCACCAGCAGTGCACGAGGGTTCCTTGTTCTCCTCATCCTCGCCAACACTTGTCGTTTGTTGATTTGTTGATGGTAGCCATTCTTACAGGTGTGAGATGGTACCTCATTGCTGCTTTGATTTGCATCTCTTGGATGATTAGTGACTTTGAGCATGTTTTCATATGTCTCTCGGCCTTCTGTATGTCTTCTTTCGAAAAGTGTCTATTTAGGTCCTTTGCCCATTTTTTGATTGGATTGTTTATCTTCCTTTGGTTAAGTTGTATGAGTTCTCTGTAAATTTTGGACATTAAACCCTTATCTGAAATAGCATTGACAAATATGTCCTCCCATGCAGTGGGCTTTCTTGTTGTTTTGTTGATGGTTTCTTTTGCTGTGCAGAAGGTTTTTATTTCGATGTAGTCGCATTTGTTTATTTTCTCCTTAGTTTCCATTGCCCTTGGAGCTGTATCGGTAAAGATATTGCTATGACATATTTCCAATATTTTGTTGCCTATGGAGTCTTGTAGGATTTTTATGGTTTCCTGCCTTACATTTAAGTCCTTTGACTATTTTGAGTTTGTTTTTGTGTATGGTGTAAGTTGGTGATCTAGTTTCATTTTTTTGCATGTATCCTACCAAATTTCCCACCATTTATTGAAGAGACTGTCTTGACTCCATTGTATGCTCTCGCCTCCATTGTCAAATATTAATTGAGCAAAATGGTTTGGGTCTATTTCTGGGTTCTCTGTTCTATTTCATTGATCTATATGTCTGTTCTTGTGCCAGTACCAGGCAGTTTTGAGAACTGTGGCTTTAAAGAAAAAAAAAAAAGAAGAAGGAGGAGGAGGAGGAGGGAGAGGAAGAGGAGGAGGAGAAGGAGGGGGAAGGGAGGGAAAGGAGGAGGAAAGAGCCATGGCTTTGTAATATAGCTTGATATCTGGTATTGTGATCCCTCCAACTTTGTTCTTCTTTCACAGGTTTGCTGCGGCTATTCGGGGTCTTTTTAATTCCATATGAATTTTTGGAGAGTTTGTTTTAGATCTGTGAAATATGCCTTTGGTATCTTAATGGGTATTGCATTGAATCTATAGATTGCTTTGGGTAGTATAGACATTTTAATGATGTTGGTTCTACCAATCCATGAACACGGTATGTTTTTCCATTTGTTTATGTCTTCCTCTATCTCTTTTTTAAATGTCCTGTAGTTTTCCAAGTACAGGTCTTTTACTGCCTTAGTTAAGTTTATTCCTAGGTATATTAATTTTTTTGTGCAATGGTAAGTGGGATTGTATTTTCAGTTTCTTTTTCTGTCAGTTTATTATTGGTGTATTAAAAAAAACAGATTTCTGGATGTCAATTTTGTATTTTGCTACATTGCCAAACTCATTTATTAAATCTAATAGTTTTTTTTTATGGAGTTTTTGGGGGTTTTCTATGTACAGTATCATGTCATCTATGAATAAGGACAGTTTTACGTCTTCTTTTCCAATTTGGATGCCTTTTATTTCTTCTTTTTGTCTGATCACTATGGCTAGCGCTTCCAGTACTATATTGAACAGGAGTGGTGAAAGTGGGCATGCCTGCCTTGTTCCTGTTCTTAGGGGAAATGAATTTAGTTTTTGCCCATTGAGTATCATTGCCTGTAGGTTTGTCATATAAGACTTTTAATATGTTGATGTATGATCCCTCTATTCCCACTTTGCAGAGAGTTTTTATCAAGGAAGGGTGTTGGATTTTGTCAAATGCTTTTTCTGCATCAATTGATATGATTATGGGATTTTTGTCTCTCAATTTGTTTATGTGATGTATCACATTTATTAATTTGCAGATATTTTACCATCCTTGCATCCCCAGAATAAATCCCATTTGGTCATGGTTTATGATGTTTCTAAAGTAATGCTGGATCCGATTTGTTAGAATTTTGTTGAGGATTTTGGCATCTATATTCATCTAGAATATTGGCCTGTAGTTCTCTTTCTTTGTGGTGTCTTTATCTAGTTTTGGAATTAGGGTAATGCTGGCTTCACAGAAAGAGTTTGGAAGTGTGCCTTGCTCTTGAATTTTTTGGAAGAGTCTGAGGAGGATAGGTTTTAGTTCTTCTTTGAATGCTTGGTAGAATGCCCCTGTAAAGCCGTCCGGACCAGGGCTTTCGTTTGCTGGAAGATTTTTAATTACTGCTTCAATTTCTTCAGTAGTTATTGGCCTATTCAGGTTCTTTGATTCTTCCTGATTGAGTTTGGAAGCTTGTATTTTTCTAAGAATATGTCCATTTCATTTAGGTTGTCCAGTTTGTTGGAATAGAGTTGTTCATAGTATTTTTTCATAATCCTTTGTTTTTCTGTGGGATCGGTTGTTACTCCATCTCTTTTATTTCTGATTTTGTTTATTTGGGTCCGCTCTCTTTGATTCTTGGTGAGCCTGGCTAGAGGTTCATCAATCTTGTTTATCCTTTCAAAGAACCAGCTCTTGGTTTTATTGATCTTTTGTATTGTTTTTTTGGTCTCTATGTCATTTATTTCTGCTCTGATCTTTATTATTTCTTTCCATCTGCTTACTCTGGGCTTTTCTTGTTGTTTTCTTTCAAATTCTTTTTTTTCTTAATTTAATAAATCTTTATTGTTCAGATTATTACAATTGTTTCTCCTTTTCCTCCCCATAGCTCCCCTCCACCCGGTTCCCACCCCACCCTCTGCTCTTACCTCCCCCTCACTGTCCTCATCCATAGGTATACGATTTTTTTTTAAAATATATATTTTATTGATTTTTTACAGAGAGGAAGAGAGAGGGATAGAGAGTTAGAAACATCGATGAGAGAGAAACATCGATCAGCTGCCTCCTGCACATGCCCCACTGGGGATGTGCCCGCAACCAAGGTACATGCCCTTGACCGGAGTCGAACCCGGGACCTCCCAGTCCGCAGGCTGATGCTCTATCCACTGAGCCAAACCGGTTTCGGCACGAATTTTGTCCAGTCTCTTCCCCCACCCCCTATACCCGTTTCCCCCTGAGAATTATCAGTCCACTCCCTTTCTATGCCCCTGATTCTATTATATTCACCAGTTTATTCTGTTCCTCAGATTTTTAATTCACTTGATTTTTAGGTTCACTTGTTGATAGATATGTATTTGTTGTTCATAATTTTTATCTTTACTTTTTTCTTCTTCCTCTTCTAGTCTACTGTTGATGCTTTCTATTGTGTTCTTTATTGCAGCTATGTCATTCTTCATTTCTTCTTGGTTCTTCTTCATTTCCTTGTGGTTCTTACACATGTTGAATTTGTCTTCCTCCTTTTCAGTGTCCTTATGACCATTGCTCTGAATTCTTTCTCTGACAAATTGCTTGCCTTTGTTTACTTCCTTTTCCAGTGATTCCTCCTTTTCTTTCATATGGGGGCTGTTTCTTTTTCTCCTCATTTTTGCTCATCTATACTGCATTGACCAAAAGGCACAAAATACTACTCCACAAGACATGACACCGAGGGAACAAAAGACAAATGTATTCATGATACCAATAAACCCAAATAAAAGTGACCATCAGAGAAAAGAGACTTAGGGGAGAGAAGAGTACAAAAGTGATATTGAGAAAGGGGAAAAGGTAAGAGAGAAAAGGAAAAGAAGAAAAAAAGGAGGGGAAAGAAATATACATATATGGGGAGAAAACTCCACAAAACCAACAGCTAATCCAAAAAATGCAAACAACAACCACCCAGAAAAAAAGGAGGGGAGCTGAATCTAAAGAGGCAGAGCTTATTTCTAGGAGGTAAGGTAAAGGCATTGAATGAATGGGGGAATGGCCACGATTCAGTATAGAGGAGGTAGAAAGAGAATCCTATATAATAAAAGGCTAATATGCAAATTATCCCCTTAACCGGGAGTTCGACTCGGAGTTCGACCAGGGGGCAGGGCCAGTTGGAAACCTTCTGCATCCCCTCCCCCCTGCTGGCCCAGCCTGATGGGCCCTGATTGAGGTGGGCCAGCTGGACCACACCCGTACTCGAATTTGTGCACCAGGCCTGTAGTGAGTGTATAAGAATAAAAGTAAAAAACAAAATACTCAAAAAATAAATAATAATAATTAAAAAATAATTAAAATATATATTAAAATATATATATAAAAGAAAATTTATTTATATATATATATAAAATTTCCCCTTCTTTATCTATATATTCATCTATTTTTGGAAAAGGAGACTAGAGAGCAGATAGTCCTGAGTTTGGTCAGTGAAACTAATTAAGCTATTAGAAGAAGAAGAGAACAAGCGAGGAGAGGAAAAAACAAAAGCATAAAATAAAAAACAAAAACAAAAAAATACAAACTAACAAGCAAACAAACAACAACAATAAGAAAAAAATTTACCTAGCGACGAAAGAGAAAAGGGTGCATGAATTGAAGCAGGCGAGAGGAAATTAGATATATGAGTAAGCCAACAGAGACTATTAAAATAGTAATGCATCGATAAGGCAGATAAAGAATATAAATTTTTAACAAGGAGTAAAAAGAAAGGAGAGAGAAAACTAAAGCAGGAACAGGAGAAGAGAAACAGGATGAAAAAGGGAGAAGTGAGGAAGAAAGGGTTGGCATAAAGGAAAATATGAGATAGAGTAAAATAATGATAAAAAAGAATAAAAATAGGATGTAATACACTAATCCAAAAAAAAATTAAAAAAAAGAAAGGTTGCGGATAGGAACCGTGTCCTCATGGCTGATGTGAAGGTGAAGTTGCAGCCGCCCGACGTGGATCCAGTAGAAATAGAAAACAGGATTATAGAATTATGTCACCAGTTCCCTCATGGAATCACAGACCAAGTAATTCAAAATGAAATGCCTCATATAGAAGCTCAGCAGCGGACAGTGGCAATCAATAGACTATTGTCTATGGGTCAGTTGGATCTCTTAGGAGCAATACAAGCCTTCTGTTTAGAATAAAGGATTCTCAGAATCCTGGTAAAATGAAAGGACCAGATAACCAAACAAACGAACAAACAATCTGAATTTGTAGAAGTGCTTAACCAACAGTGTTTTAAGTTCCTACAGACCAAGGTAGAAACAGCCCGAGAAAGCAAACAGAATCCAATGATACAAAGAAATAGTTCATTTGCTTCATCACACGAAGTGTGGAAATACACTGAGTGGCCAGATTATTATGATCTCTGAACGCATAATAATCTGGCCACTTAGTGTGTGTGTGTTCATAATATTAATTCGCCAATAAGTGTGTGTGTGTGTGTGTGTGTGTGTGTGTGTGTGTGTGTGTATTAGAGGCCCAGTGCATGAATTCGTGCATGGGTGGGGTCCGGCCAGCCTGGCCAGTGGGAGGGGACATGGGCAGTTGCCGGCCTGCCTGCTGGTCGAACTCCTGGTCGAGGGGACAATTTGCATATTAGCCTTTTATTATATAGGATATACACTGAGTGGCCAGATTATTATGCGTTCAGAGATCATAATAATCTGGCCACTCAGTGTATATCTGTGAATTGGGGATCAGTAAGGTAGAGTTGTCCATGGAGGACATTGAAACCATTTTGAATACACTCATATATGATGGGAAAGTGGAGATGACTATCATCGCAGCAAAGGAAGGCACAGTTGGCAGTGTAGATGGACACATGAAACTGTACAGAGCAGTCAATCCAATCATCCCACATATGGGCTTGGTCTGGGCCCCCTATGGACTCTGCTCGGTTTTTGATTGCCCTGAAGGTGGTGAGATTTCACCATCTAACTGTATTTACATGACAGAATAGCTTGAATTTTAACAGAGAACTAGGAACTTTATGACATCTTTCAAATGAAGTTGCTTTGGGAGCAAATAATTTAACTCATGATGTAACATCAAATTCCCTTGAAAGCAAACTTCACAATAATGGATACAGACTTACTGCTATGAAAATATATTTTTTATTTATTTTAATTTTTTAATTACTTGATTGATTAAGGTATCACATATTTGTCTTCATCCCCCCCATTCCCATCCCAAACCCCTCCCCATGCATGCCCCCACACCCCTGTTGTCCGTGATCACTGGTTAGGCTCATATGCAAGCACACAAGTCCTTTGGTTGATCTATCTCCCTTATCCCCACCCTCCCCTACCTTCCCTCTTAGGTCTGACAGTCTGATAGATGCTGTTCTTGTTCATCCGTCTATGTTGTTCATCATTTCCCTTAGATGAGTGAGCTCATGTGATACTAGAAATACACTTATAAGAACTGAAAATGAGACAAGCAATAATGGCTATGCTGAGAGGCAAATGAATCAGTCTATAGCAGTGATGGGCAACCTTTTGAGCTTGGTGTGTCAAACTTCGCCAAAAAACTGAGCATAACTCGGGTAGTGTGTCACTTTGAGGAAAAAACATTATTTCGCAAATGTTTCATCCTCAGGAGCAGCAAATGTTTCATCCTCGGCATGCGGCCGCCTTAGCAGCCGCGTGTCATCAGAAATGGCTACGCATGTCATAGGTTCGCCATCACTGGTCTATAGTGAGTTTCTTTCTGGGCCAACAGTTCTTTTGAGTCCCAATTTCTATGTCAAACAGTTCCTTATGTGTACATGTCAGCAATGATATTTCAGTTCTGGATGGTGGAAAATATATTTTTTAAATCTATGAAGACTAAATTTGTATTGGTAGAGTAGCCACCAGAATATGAAGCAGCTAAGTGAAATCCATTCTTTGACTGTCCAAGAAAAAAGAAGCCAACAAATGCATACTTACCAAAAAATAATGGCTAGAGCCTAAAAATCTTGTTTTGAAGATATTTATCAAAGTCTTCATTGGAAATTGTTTATATCTGGTTCAGTATCACCATTTCTGTTTTCTCAATGGTTCCACTGAGAAGAAATTAAAACAAGAAAGGCAGGAATAGCAGAGCTGTCTGTGCAAACTTGGGGCGTGAATGGAGGAGATAGTTGGAACATCCTTTTCCACATTCTGTTCCTTTTTATGTCAGAAATATTCTTTTGGAGGATTATGCCACCACCGCATTTACCTCAAACCTATATGATGACTGTTGTCAAGGATGTTTTCAGTTCACAAATATTAATTATTATTCTCATCCAAAAGGATTTTTTTCTCTAGACCTTCTTTGTTAAAGTCTTACAAATTCACTCTGTGGCTCAATTGTATTATTCAGTAGAATTTTTCCTAAGTTCTTATTATTTAACATTAAAACAAAATAATCCGTTGCAAAAAAAAAATGAAAGGTTAAAAAACAAATAAGTGAAAATAATAAAATGAAAGAGAAAAAAAGAAAAAAAATTTAGTTTCCTAAGTAAAAAATAAAAAAGTGAAGTAGTGAAGTTTGTTCGCTTCAGCTTGGTTTTAATGTCCCATGGGGGCTGGTTTAAGACCCCTCTCTACTGTTCTGCCTGCCACATCTCAGTTTCCTGTTAGGTAGTCAGCACCATTTTGAAGTACCCAGTGATCCACCGCTCCTCTGTGTCAGATGCCACAACCTTAGTTTCAGGCAGGTGGGATCAATCTGCCCACTTTGTTTTTTCTGCCTGCTTTCAGTCATATTTACACAAGCGTCTATTTCTGACACGGCCTCTAGGTGGCGGTGTTTCTGTATTAGTTTCCAGGATCCAGTGGCCCCTCAACCCAGTCCCCAAGGGCTCCCTGAGGGTATTTAGAATCTTTGTTTCCCTGCTGAGCTCAAGGCTGGGTGTGGCTGCACTGTTAAGGAGGGGTCTGGTCTTCAGGAGAAAAATGTCTGTTCAGGGTTGGAGGAATCGGACTGTCACAGAGCTGTCTTCCTGATAGTCTCTTCCTATTTTGCTTCCCAGCTTCCACAAAACCACCTTCCCCTGCATTGCAGCCTTGGTGAGTGTTTGTAATTGAAAGATCCTACGCACTGGGTTTAGCAAATAAAAGCAAGGAAATTATAAAGACAGAGCAACTGCGCCGATGCGCGTCTCCCCCACTGGCACTTTGTGGTCCACGAAGAACTTCAGGCTGCCTTTCTGGGCATAGCCTCCCACGGCTGTGGGCTTAGATCTAGAGTCCCCGCTGCCAGCAGCCCTGTGGACCCCTTTCCACAGTCCAGGGCTACAGGGATGTGGATTTGATGAAATGCAGTCTCCCTCTGAGACTCTAGTCCCGGCTGTGCATGTTTCTCCAGCCCAGATCCCCAAACCTCTCTCCAGGCAACCTCTGACCTTTCCATTCAGTCTCGCCAGCTGTGTTTAATTCGCCAATTCCGATGGATGTTATTCGATTCACCTGTTTCTTCTATCTGCTCTGAGGAGGCACAGGAACCATCTGTCTATTCGGCCACCATTTTTGTCTCCTCCTGGACAAACTTTTTAGGAGCCTGCAGCCGGGGAGGCTGGAGTATTGGTGTTCGTGGGTTCACAGCTGAGGTAGCTGGTCCATGGCCGATGTGGCTGTGGGGTCCCAGGTGGTGTTTGAGGTCTCCCGGGGTGGAGGTGAGGCTGGGCTCCCAGTCACAGCTGCTCTCCCCTTCAAGATGGTGCTGTCTCTGCAGCAGAGCCGGCTGCCCCAAGAGAGATTTAAGTGGTAGTAGAAGCTGCCCGGCTAGGGGAGCCTGGTTCGCCAGTCCCGGACAGTCCTGTGGAATATAACTGTCCCTCACTCATACATACACACACGCCCCACACATCCACGCATTCCCCTTTCACTCTTTCACTCACATTCTTTGCCTCCCTGCTGTCCTGTCAGCCGCCATCTTGGATCCTTCTAAAAGCTGAATTCTTTTCTTGTTTTATTGACAGTTTTATGTCTAAGAGATAAAGCAAGAGGTCAATGAGAGGATCTTTCTGTCATCTACAAATGTGATAACTAGAGAAAGCTATCAGAGGATCAAATGTGAACAAAAGGTTATTTTTTTTAAGGGAAAAAGAGTGAATTTTTGAAACAAAGTCATTTATATGTTTTAATAATGTAAAAGCAACGTAGATAATTATAAAGCTTGTGCTTTGTGAACATTTAGGAGACATAGTGGTGGTCAGTAAGAACCAATTATGTTCACTAAGAAACACTACCAAAGTAAACTTGCTTCTTTTTGGGGTGTGTTTAGTGGCTTGATGTATGGAGAATTCCTTATACAAAGGGTGTATTGATTTCAGCAAATCAATTTACAAAGGCTTCAGTGTCATACAGTCTTGTAGCTAAAATGATGAATGTGTATCTAAGTAAATTTGCAGTTGATTGAGCAACCATTGTGGTGTGACAGCAATTATGCAATCTTAAAGCTCCATTAAAAGATGTGTAATGTTTATTAAAAGGGAAATAATGATCTCCATAGTTATTAAAATGAATAGAACTCAGGAAAGTCCTTGGCTTACCAGATGCCCTTTCTTCCAAAGCCAGTACTGTGGAGAAGATAAAAGAATAGATGCTCAAGCTTAAAAGTCCCAGGGATGAAGAAATTTGAAGCTAAGGATCTCAGAAATAGATAAAAGAAAGAGGAACCTTTCTACTTAAGCCAAAAAACAGATGTTGGGTTAGTGTCAGATCAGGTAGAATGAGTGTCATTGGTTTCCTGAGGAATGGTATTCTGTCTCATTGACCTTTTAAGTACATTTTCACTCCTAAAGCCTAGTACATTATGTCTGGAACAGAGGAAATACTCAGTAAACAATTATTGAGTAAATGATACATGCCAAAGCATGAACGGGGTTGCCTTCCAACCTAAGAAGATGCCCTGCCAACACCTCTGTCCCTCAAGACCACTGAAACAGTATAAATTATAATTTGCCCAAGGCAGTGCTACTGCCTCTAGCATTGTGCAAAGAGAATACTCTAATGGCAGAATTTATAGACATCTTATCCAACTCCTTTTTAGATAAGGAAACTGAATCCCCAGAGAGATCAAGAAGCTAGTCCAGGATCCCATAGCTAATGAGAAGCACAGTAGATTTATGAAATGCTAGCCTCTTGGACCCTAGTCCAGCAAAGTTTTTCCTGCTGCCTTCCTGTTCTGCTTTTCTCTGCCTCAGCTGCTTAAAAAAAAAAGTCCTTTTTCCCTCTATTGTTGACAGTATTACAGATGTCCCTCATCCCCCTCCTCCTTGCCCTTCTCTACTCAGCTCCTGCCCCACCCCAAGCCTTCAACACACTATTGTCTGTGTCCATGGGCTATGCATATAAGGTCTTTGGTAAAACTCTTCTCCCCTCCCCCACCTCAACCCCAGACCTGTCAGTTTGTCCCATGCATCCATGTCTGTGGACCTATTTTGTTCACCAGTTAATTTTGTTCAGTATATTTCCACCTGAGTATTTGATGTAAATGGACTTCTGTCAGTTTCATTCTCTACCTCTACCCTTTGCCTTTTGAACTGATTTACATTCTTGTTCTTGTAACTATTTGGCTTCTCAGTAGAGGCCAGCTAGCTGAGAGGCCTTCCATGCAACCCTTCACTGCTCCCAGTCTTAAATTTTAATCTTTAACACTATCCCACTTTTAAATTTGCTCTTAGAAAGCCAAAAGTAATGGTTTTATTAGTTATCTACTGATATGTAACAGTCTACCTACCCCAAACATAAGTTCCTAAAGCTACAAACATTTATCATCTGAGTTCCTCTGGGGAAGGTAACTGGGAACTGTTTAGATGGGTAGTTCTGGTTTAAGGTTCCTTTATGAGGTTTCTGTCAAGAAGTGGCTGGGACTGCAGGCTCATCTGAAGGCTCAGCATGGGGAGGGTCCATTTACAAACTCATTCATATGGGGTTGACAGGCCTCCCGTTCATCACTGGCTATTGGTCAGAGGCTTCAGTTCTTCATCACATGGATCTTTCCATAGGTTGCCTGAGTGTCTCACAACATGGGAGCTGTTTTCACTCAAAGCTAATGAGTGCAGAGAGAAGAGAGAGAGAAAAAGAGAAATGGAGAGGAAGAAAAACCCATTGTCTTTTATAACCCAATTTTATAAGTGACATATCATTTACCACATGTTATTTGTCACACAGACCTTCCTGGTATAGCAAGATAGGGGATTACACAAGAGTGAGAATCCTAGGAGGTGGGGATCACTGGGGTCCATCTTGGATGCTGGCTACCATAAGGATACAGGAACGCTTTTTAGTGAAGAGGTCCAGAAAAAAAATTGATTTTAAAATTGTTTTAATGGGGTCTACATTCATGCAGTCCAAAAATCAAAATACAATCATGCACTGCATAATCATATTTTGGTCAACGTTGGACTGCAAATGTGACAGTGGTCCCATCTATATATATAAAAGCCTAAGCGACCAGCCGACTGGCCAACCGGCCGGTAGCTATGATGGCACTGATCACCAGGGGGCAGACGCTCAATGCAGGAGCTGCTCCCTGGTGGTCAGTGTGCTCCCACAGTGGGAGTGCTGCTCAGCTGGCATACGGGCACCAGATGCCAGGCTCATGGCTGGCGAGCGCAGCTGCAGCGGTGGCAGCCTCTCCTGCAGACACTCCCCCTGTGCGCCCCAGCAGCAGTGACGGTGGCAGGCTCAGCAGGGCCGGGATGAGTGGAAGCTGCGCAGCACCCAGCCCGGGCTTGGGCTCCTCCCCAGCCGCCTGCCACTTCCTACACTACTTCGTACTGTGCGGGATTGACATGGACACGGGTCTGGAGCCCCATGAGCTGGCAGGTAAGGCTGGGCTGCGGTGGCATGGAGGTCCACTGATCTCCCCAGGCCAGGCTGAGAGACCCCACCAGTGCACGAATCCATGCACAAGGCCTCTAGTAAGATTATAATAGAGCTGCAAAATTCCTATTGCCTAGTGTTGTAGCTCCCCTAAAAACATAGCACCATATATAGCTGTTTTGTGCTGGTCTTGTTTTAGTAATGCTATTGCTATCTGCTAGAAATGCCTGGGGGCACTCACCTGGCCCCTGGTGAGCTTCCCATAGATATCTCCCCTTCCTAACCAGTATTACAAGTGGATCTATCCTTGTGGTTCTTATTATAATTGCAAGACACTACCCTTCAGCAATAACCTTTAGAACCTATGAAGAAAAAAAGAGATTACTTATAGGTCCTAGGGTATACAAGGCATGGGTGGGGTGGGGGTCATGTGAGAATGGGCCTAGGGTGAATTTAAAACATAAGAGGGGGAATTTAAAATGCAGCATGAGAAAACAAAACAAGTGGCCCAAATGGTCAGTTATTGAAATCAACCAAGATCTCTAAAACAAAGGAACCTCATGGTGGGGAAATGGCCTGGATCTTTACCTAGTCTAGTGGCTGGCCATGTGTTTATTCCCCGTAGCTTTCCTTGAGGGATGCCTCTTTGAAGTGAATGCCTGGGCAATCAAAGCTTAAGTCAGGCACTTGTGTTACAAAAAGAAACCTACTGTCAAGGTTTACACTACTATTATTCATGTGTTTGTGGTGACCCTGGTGCAAACAAATCTACTGTGCTGCCAATCATATAAAAGTGTTGTGCGTACAATTACAGTAATAGGCTATACCAGTGATGGCGAACCTATGACACGCGTGTCAGCACTGACACATAGCCAATTCTGATGACACGCAGCCGCTGAGGCGGCCGCATGCCGAGGATGAAACATTTGCTGCTCCTGAGGATGAAACATTTGCGAAATAATGTTTTTTCCTCAAAGTGACACACTACCCGAGTTATGCTCAGTTTTTTGGCGAAGTTTGACACACCAAGCTCAAAAGGTTGCCCATCACTGGGCTATACCATTTAGGTTTGTGTAAGTGCAGTCTATGATCACAGGACAAAATTGTCTACTGACAGATCTCTCAGAATTTATTCCTGTTGTTAAGGCGCACATGACCTTAATATAAAATATATTTAATACAAGTCTCTTATTCTTGCCCTCATCCTTCCCCCTTCTCATAGTAACCATTTTAAAAAGTTTCTTATATGTTAATTTAGAATATAGAGTTTGGAAACATTTTTTAAATAAAAGGTCAGGTAGTAAATGTTTTAGACTTTATGGGCCATACAGTTCCTGTTGCAACTACTTAACTCTGTTGTAGCATGAAAGCACCCATAGACAATAGTAAACAAGTGGACATGGCCATTGTCAATAAAACTTTATTTATGGACTCTGAAATTTGAATTTTTTCAAACATTTTCTGTCATGAAATATTCTTATATTGATTTTTTTTCATCTGTTAAAAAAGCAAAACAAAAAAATCCTTAGCTTGTGGATTATATTAAAGCAGGCTGGTTTTGCCCACTGGTAGTAGTTTGCCAACCTCTGATGGAGACTTCCTTTATGCAAATGTAAGCAAATACATCTTATTTTTTTCTCCATTAAGGGTATGAAATATTTTTGGGTTATTTCCTCTAGAGCAAGCTTCTCATTTGTAGTATCAGTTTTGGGTTGTTGGAAATTCTTGCAACCACCCTAGATCTTCAGTAACTATTCAACATTCATACTCCTTTACAAAGCTGGGCTTCTCTTTCCCTTGTTCAGAATGAGTAAACTTTAGTGTGTAGTATCCTGGATCAGTAGAGCAGAGGAGACCTTGGATATTATCTTGTCCACCTCCTTACTCCTTTTTCCAATTTATAAACAAGTAATCTGAAGTATAGAGCTTTTTTTAACTTTTATTTTATCAAAGGTAGAGCTGGTACTATAGCCCTAGTCAAGAAAAGCCTTAGTTTGATATAGGTCATAAAGAATGGGAAAATGGATGAGTATAGGAGCTGCGGTGTCCACTGTCAATGAAGCTTCCAATTTCCTTGTTCCTTTGCCTGGCTTGATTACAGTGGTGTAGTTTCTGTAACTTTTGTCTGCCATGTGTGCTTGCAAGGGAATGTTCAGTGCACCATGGAATAGTAATGTGGCAGGATGTCAATCGTTGCTAGGAACAATCAGAGGCCAGAGAGGACTCAAAAAAAGGGTGGGTTTGTGGTGGAAATATGAGATTTGTTGGTTAAATGGATAGATAAATAAGCTTGTTTGTATGTCTAGTTGGATTTTTTTGTTAATTAAGTTTGGGGCCAGGGTTTCAATGTCATGGAAAAAATAAAGATGAGTAAGGGAAATGATGTATTATAACTTTCATTTAATGTGTCCTAATAACTGCCTTTTTTGTTCTTTTTTCACCTTGTGGGTTTGGTGGAAAAAGCATGTCTCAGATTTAATAGTGCCTTGAAGACATGTTGGTATTTTATTGTTATAACCATTGTTGTCAATGCTGGGAACACTGACTGATTAGAAGGACAGGCAATGAGAAGGTATTTGGGCAAATAGGTTGGTGACAATTTAAATAGAGCAAACTTTTCCATTACCTAAGTAGCTAATAGGAAGCATGCTTCCTTTTACTCATGCAGTGCTTGCTGATCATAGGTACACTAAATCAGCATCTGTCTCCATGAGTGAATAATCCTAGCTGTATATACCATCTCTTTCCCTCAGTTCAGCTCTGTATACTCTGTGTTTCACTGTTCTTTGGTCATACTTTATTTTAAATTTGTTTCCTACTTTTAATTCATATTTAGACATTTTCTTTATTCTTCCTATTCACCTTCAAACCTCCCAATTAAAAAATCAGAACTCTTTTTTAAAAATATTTTTTTATTGATTTCAGAGAGGGAGAGAGAGATAGAAACATCAATGATGAGAGAGAATCATTGATTGGCTGCATCCTGCATGCCCCCTACTGGGGACCAACCCCTCAACCTTGGCATATGCCCTTGACCGGAATTGAACCTGGGACCCTTCAGTCCATAGGCCAACGCTCTATCCACTGAGCCAAACCGGCTAGGGTGTGTCTTTTTTTTTTTTTTTTTTCTGAGAGCAGTCATTTTATAGCTTCATAAATTCATTTATCAAGATACTATTGCCAGTCAAAAGCCTGCCTTTTTGAAACTTGCTTTCTAGCAGGGAAGATAGACAATAAATTATAAATATTATTACTGAGTAAATATAGTATTTTAAAAGGTCATGTAGCTTAACTCCACTTCCAGGCAGATAGGGTAGATGTACTTTTCCCTATTCTTCTTGCTAAGTGCAACTAAAATCCATGGATATTATGTGTATAAAGACTCTGAAAGGTAGTGTTTTAGAAGCTGCCCATTGCCTTCACTAGCAGAAAGGTATGGACAAGGAACTCGGAAGGCTGGTCAACCTTGAGGCTGTGGCAAGGGTCAGAGCCATACACCCACTGTTTAGTTGAGACAATGGTAGCTGAAGCAACTTCCACCTTTTAGTCTCATGTAAATCCTTGCTGATGGGCTATCATGGAGCTATTACTGGAATTGCCTGCCTAAGGGCTATGGGTGTATCCCAGACCTGAATAAAAGGGGTCGCAAGGCCAGAGCAAAGTGGAGTCCTCTCTTGGGCTTCCGCCTGGCCCCCAATTCCCAAATTAGTATTTTCTTGTCTTGTCTCTTTCATTTGCGTGCGGCCTCCTCTAGAGCCCGAACCCTGAACCTGAACCCTGAACACCACGTGGGATGTGGGGGTGGGGGGACACTCGCAACTGGCAGCCCAACATGGGGCACTCGCAATAGTGAGAAGAAGGCAGACTAGGACTCAAGGAATGACATAATAGTGAGTTCCCTGAGTTTTCTTTTTGTTTCACATATCACAGACTTAGAGATAAAAAGGCCAGCAACCTATAAATGCCAATGAAAGCAGACCAAAAAAGCCAGTTCTCTGTAGCCAAAGGACCAGTAAAGGAGCAACCTAGCAACACAGAAAACTTTTACACAACAACTGCTCTATTCCAGCAAAACACCACAAAAAAAATGTGTCCCCACTCCATCATGCTACCAAAGGATAAGTGGCCAGTCTATACTCTACCCCTATAAAGCTCTAGGGTTGTTCCCTAATACTCTTGTCAGAGTGATGTCAGATAAATATAGTAGAGAACCTGGACTTGCATCCCTACTGACTGCATTCCTCCTTTACTGTGATGTCAGTGGAGACTACTGGGAGCTGAAACGTCCACCAAGCAATGACAAAGAGCTGCCCTTAGGTGTCAGTGGAGGCTGAATGGGTAACATGGACTTTTATTTCCAGCTGGCAGTACTAAAGCAGGGCCCTCACATCCTCAACAAGAATAGTACAAAAAAACAAAAACAAAAAACAAACCAGTTAAAAGGGAAGGTTTAAAGAAGACTCAGAGTCTCATAACAAAATATGGACATGTCCAGCTTTCAATAGAAAATTGCTTGTCCTACCAAGAGCCAGATCTTGAATGAAAAAAGACAATCAATAGATGCTATCATAGTTTTTAAAATTTATTATGTACTAGAGGCCCGGTGAACGAAATTCGTGCACTCGGTGGGGGGGGTGTCCCTCAGCCTGACCTGTGCCCTCTTGCAGTCAGGGAGCCCTCGGGGAATGTCTGACTGACGGCTTAGGTCTGCTCCTCCTGGGGAGCGGGCCTAAGCCTGCAGTCGGACACCCTTAGCGCTGCCGCAGAGGTGGGAGAGGCTCCCACCACCGCTGCTGTGCTTGCCAGCCATGAGCCCGACTTCTGGCTGAGCAGCGCTCCCCCTGTGGGAGTGCACTGACCACCAGGGGGCAGCTCCTGTGTTGAGCATATGCCCCCTGGTGGTCAGTGCATGTCATAGTGACCGGTCATTCGGCTGTTTGGTCAATTTGCATATTAGCCTTTTATTATATAGGATTGGTTTATGGTATACAGCTTAGTTGTTAGACAATCATATACTTTACATAGTGTTCCCCTCAATATTTTCAGTACATAGTTATCACATTATTGACTACATTTCCTATGCTTTACTTATTTCATGTGACTATTTTCTAACTACCAATTTGTGTTTCTTAGTGCCTTCACCACTTTTACCCAGTGCACCAATCCCACCTCCCTTCTGGCAATCACCAGTTCTCTCTCTGTATCTATTAGTCTGTTTTAGTTTTGTTAATTTATTTTGTTCTTTAGGTTCTACATGTAAGTGAAATCATATAATGTTTGTCTTTCTCTGACTAGCTTATTTCACTGAGCATAATACCTTCCAGGTCCATCCATGCTATCTCGAATGGTAAGGTTTTATTCTTTTTTGTTGTCGTTTGTTAATCCTCACCTGAGGATTTTTTTCCATCGATTTCTAGAGAGAGTGGAAGTGAGGGGTAGAGACAGAGAGAGAAACATTGATGTGAGAGAGAGAGACATCGATTGGTTGCCTCTGCACGCGCACCCTAACCTGGGCCAGGGATCGAGCCTGCAACTGAGGTACATGCCTTTGACTAGAATCAAACCTGTGACCGATCAGTCCAAGGGCCAATGCTCCAACCACTGAGCAAAACTGGCTAGGGCAATATTTCATTATTTTTTATGGCTAAGTAGTATTCCACTGTGTAAATGTACCATAGCTTTTTTATACACTCGTCTGTTGATGGGCACTTGAGTTGCTTCCATAGTCATAGTATGTTTAATTGAAACTGACATTGACTATTGTAAATAACACTGCAGTGAACATAGGGGTGCATATATTCTTTCAAATTAGTATTTTGGTGTGTTTTTTTATAAATCCCCAGGAGTGGCATCACTGGTTCGTAAGGCAGGTCCATTCTTAATCTTTTGAGGAAACTCTACTGTTTTCTAGAGTGGCTGCACCAATCTGCATTCCCACCAACAGTGTCCTTTGGGTTCCCTTTTCTCCACATCCTTACTAACACTTGTCCTTTGTGGATTTATTGATGATAGCCATTCTGTCAGGTATGAGATGATATCTCATTGTGATTTTAATTTGCATTTCTCTGACAATTAGTGATGTTGAGCATCTTTTCATATGTCTGTTGGCCTTCTGTATGTCATCTTTGGGGAAGTGTCTATTCAGATCTTTTGCCTATTTTTTTAAAAATCTTTATTGTTCAGATTATTACAGATGTTCCTCTTTTTCCCCTCCATGGCTTCCCTCCACCCGGTTCCCACCCCACTCCAGGCCTTCCCCCCCCACACTGACCTCGTCCATAGGTGTAAGCTCTTTGTCTAATCTCTTCCTGCACCCCCCACAACCCCTTCCCCCCAAGAATTGACAGTCTGCTCCCTTTCCATGCCCCTGATTCTATTACATTCACCAGTCTGTTCTGTTCATCAGGTTTTTTATTCATTTGATTTTTAGGTTCACTTGTTGATAGATATGTATTTGTTGTCACTTTTTTTGTTCATAATTTTTTATCTTTACCTTTTTCTTCTTCTTCCTCTTCTTAGAGAATACCCTTCAGCATTTCATATAATACTGGTTTGGTGGTAATGAACTCCTTTAACTTTTTCTTGTCTGCGAAGCTCTTTATCTGACCTTCTGCCTATTTTTTAATTGGATGGTTTGTTTTTGGTGTTGAGTAGCATCAGTTCTTTGTAAATTTTGGATATTAACCTCTTATCAGTGGTATCATTGGCAAATATGTTCTCCTATTCATTAGGTTTTCTCTTTGTTTTGTTGGTGCAGATCACATATCTGACAAAATGGAATATACAGTCATCCCTCTGTATCTGTGGGTTTTTCATCTACAGATTCAACCAAGTGCAGATTAAAAATATTCTAGAAAAAAAAATCCGAGAAAGGTCTAAAAAACAAAACTTGAATTTGCCACTCACTGAGCACTATGTGAACCCATACAAATAAAGTGATGTGTAGGCATACTTGCTGTAGCCTATATTCAAATACTATCTATATTTATATAAGCCCAGCGACCAGATCGGCAGAACAACCAGAACGACTGGAATGACTGGTGGCTATGATGCGCACTGTGGCAGCCAACCAACCTGATCCGGGCCCCAATTGCCCCCCAACACCCTGATCAGGGGCGGGGTTGGCTGCCAACCACCTGTGGCCCCTTCCCCTAGCCAGCCCTGCCCCCGATAGGCCCCTAACACCCTGATTGTGGGTGGGGCCATTTGGCCAACTTCCTGTGGCCTCTCACCCCGGCCGGCCTGGTCCCAATTGGCCCCGATCGGGGTGGGGCCAGCCAGACCCCACCCGTGCATGAATTCATGCACCAGGCCTCAAGTTTTATATAAGGGACTTGAGCATTCTTGGATTTTGGTATCCACAGGGGGTTCCAGAATCAATTCCCTGTGGATATTGAAGAATGACTGTATACAAAGAACTCTCAAAACTGAACAATAAAACCCAAACAATCTAAATCCAGTTAGAAAATTAACAAGAAAACATGACTGGTACTTCACATGAAGAGGATATACAGATGGCAAATCAATGTATGAAAAAAAGATGTTCAATACCATTAATCAGTGGGGAAATACAAATTGAAATTATAATGAGGCACTACTACACACCTGTCAGATTGAATGATTCCATTTATGTAACACTAGAGGCCCAGTGCATGAATTCGTGCACTGGTGGGATCCCTTGGCCTGGCCTGCGGGGATCAGCCAAAACTGGCAGTCCTATATCCCCTGAGGGATGTAGTAGTGCATGAGTGACAAGCAACCGGGAAGGAGCCTGGGCTGGGCACCGCACCACTCTTGCTCATCCTGGCCCCACTGTATCTGCTGCCACCACTGCTCAGTAAGCTTGCTGCTGCTCCGCTGTGGTCTCCACACGCCCTTCCTAGGGTGATACTGGCATGTCCATGACTGAGAAGTGGTCCCGGTCCAGTCCCAGTCTGGATGGGGGAGGGGTGCACAGGGGGAGTGTCTGCGGGAGAGACTCACGCTGCCGCAGCAGCGCTCGCCAGCCATGAGCATGGCGTCTGGCACCTGTTGGTCAGCTGAGCAACGCTCCCTCTGTGGGAGCGCACTGACCACCAGGCGGCAGCTCCTGCATTGAGCATCTGCCCCCTAGTTGTCAGTGTGTGTCACAGCTACCGGTTGACCTGTTGAGCAGTCAAACGGTCAACCGCTTGCTTAGGCTTTTATATATATAGATTCTTTAAGTTACAAAATCACAGAAACAGAATAGATTAGTGGTTGCCATGGATAAACTTGGAAGAGGGGAAATGGCAAAGAAGGAGAATGTGAAGGATCCTTGTGATGATGAAAATGTTTTGTAACTTGACTATATCAATGTCCATATCCTACTTGTGATACTGTACTTAGTTTCAAAAGATGTTACCTTTGGAGGAAACTGGGTAAAGGGTACATGGGATCTCTTTGTATTATTTCTCTACACTGCACATGAATCTACAATGATCTCAATGAAAATTTTAATTAAAACTAATTAATGCTATAGAAAAACAAAGTAGAGCAGTGTAAAGGGGGTTGGGGATTCTAGATTTGTAGGTAGGATATATGATTTTAGAGTAGTCATAGTATATTTAATTGAAACTGACATTTAAACAATGATTTGAAGAGGTCAGGGAGTTAACCATGTTCTTATCTAGGAGAAAAATCATTCAGCTAGAGGAGCAGCCAGTGTAATCAGTAGCTTGACTGTAGAACTTAAACAATTAGCTGCTTACATATTATCTGACCCTAGAATCTGAGTTTCCTGAAGACAAAGTCAATGTCTTATTTATAATTTGCATCTATATTTTCAGTGCTTATCTAGGCACATAGACATAGAGTTAAGTTCCTAATTCTGTTCATAAATTCAACCTTGTTTTGCATTATATTGACCCAACTCTCCCACTCTTCTTCCTAGTGTAATATGCTAAATTTCCAACTGATCGGTCGACCGGTCGAACGCTCGACTAGTCGCTATGATGTGCACTGACCACCAGGGGGCAGACGCTCTGACCAGCAGGTTAGCTTGCTGCTGGGGTTTGGCCCATCAGGACTGGGTGAGAGGGCTGGACATGCCCTGGAACCCTCTCGCAGTCCCTCTCCGGCCGGCCAACCTCCTGCGGTCCCTCCCTGGTCATCCAGCCCCCATCAGCCACATCGGGACTAGGCAAGTTGGCCCTGATCGGCCCTGGTCAGCGGCTAGGCCGAGGGACCATACCTGTGCACGAATTCATGCACCAGGCCTCTAGTTTGTAATATAACAAGTAGGATTACAATGTACCCTTATTGTTGTACAGGCATATTCCATCACCAGAAATAATGTTACACTTTGTCAATCATAGATGCACTAAGAGCCCTGAGGGGGGGGGGGCAAACCATTTCTGTTCCCTTTAGTTTTCCTTATATTTCATAGAATATGATTCAAATAGGTGCTTCATCTTTCATTTGTCCTCCATTGTTCCCCTTTTATCTTCCTTGTTCCCTTCTCATAGTATGTCAGTTTCATGTTGTTGCCATGTTTGTGAGCAATGATTGTGAAATCCTCTTCTTTTCTGTTCATTAATCCTGTGTTTTAGAGTGGAATACCCCTAAAGCAAAGGCAAACATACCTCTTCTGCTTAGCCTGATGGTGTTTTGTAGCTTAACTTCAGTTTATTAGGCTCTTGGACACCCCACTTTTCACTAGGAAGTAAGGATGAGTTACAAAGAAGCAGAATACCCTATCTTGTCAAGTCTGATAATCATAATAGTTGAGCACTTTTTATGAGCACAAACTATATGTTAAGCCCTGTGCTATAAACATGATATACATTATCTCTATTACTCCTCAATTACTCTGTAAGGAAGATAGTATTGTTGTTTCCTCATGTACTGATGAGGAAATGAGATCTAGAGAGACTGAATGGCTTGTTTAGAATAACAGGATCAAAGGCAGAGCTGGGACTTAATCCTTGTCTTTATATCAAAATCTAGATAATGTCTTATCTAGACATTATCAGTTTGGATTCATAGTTGAAACTACATAACCCAGTATAGCTAGTTTAAGCATAAAGGGAATTAATTAAAGGATATTAGGTAGTTCACAGAATCTCTAGGAATGCCATAGAGGTCCTGGATTTAGGGCTTTCCTTACAGCTGATTACTTGTATCTAGCACACAAATCTTTCTTTCCAAATTGTCACCTACTAATTTATAGTTATTAACCCTTACCTTAAAAGAGGAGCATAAGGATAGGTGACAGAACATCATGGAAATTATTCCCTTAATAAGATTCCCCTGCACCCATGGGAGGAGGTCTGTGACTGCACTGATTTTTAGAACATTTCCTCACAGGATTCTGGATCCCACTGCTAGAGAATAGACTTTGAAAAGACAAGGTTGTGCTGATAAGTGATGTCACAGTTGGGCAAAAGAGCATGTGCTAATGAACCATGCAAAGCCCCAGTCACTAAAGTTGGGGTTTTACACATGTGTTTTTATGGATCTTTATTTACCATGAACATTTAGATGGTAATTGGAGCACAAATTGTCTGTTAAAATAGTTATTTCAGCTTTCCCCTGACCATTGTAATCTTTTGGTAATCCCTCTTTTGGCCCTCTCCAGCTGTCTGCCCTTTATGCAAAGAGGGGCCAGCTTCCCCTTTACTGCTGTGAGTGAAGGCTGAGCCTTAATGTGTGGCCACTTACATAGCTTCTCAGCTTTCTAGTAAAAAAAGAGGCTGATCACTTTATACGGTAACTGGCTTCTCCAATGTGGAGAGCAACTCTGTTCACTCCCAGAGCAGATGTTCACATTGATGAAAATGACATAAATAATAGCATTTTCCAGTTACTGAGTACTCAATATATACAAGGAACTGTACTAAATGCTCTATCTACCTTGGCCCATTTAATTCTCCCAATAAGCACACAAGTAAGTTCTATTATTATAATCAGTTTACAAATGAAGTTAATTGAGGATCAGAGAGGAAAAAAAATTTGTGCCTAAGGTTACCCAGTTAGAGCACCTAGTGGACCCAAGTGTGTAGGAGTACAGAGTCTGTACACTTAACTATCATGCCAGACTGCCTCCCTTGACTAGAATTCTTGTGTGTTGACTTTGAGGCAATGTCATCCAAATATTCTCCTGACAGCTGGATGAAGCTGCTTACAGCAGGAAAGGCAAATTCTCCTGAGAAGCGGATGAACGTTGTACTCCAGAGAACTCTGTTGTATGCCTGAATTGCTTGTGCCCTTGGGGCTCAAAGAGAAGACTGTGATTATTTAAGTTGAGAATTCACTTGATTCAAGACAAAATTCTTATGCATAGAGTTTTCACTATTTTTAGTTATCCATTTTTTTATGGGAAGTTTAATTTAATTCAATTATATGAAATGTTAGTAAAAGATGTTCTGGAACTTAGAATGAAACATACAACCCAAGGGAGGTGGGTAAGTCATTAAGAATAAAATGTCTGACTGTGAGGGCTGTTAAACATTGGGTCATTGTGTAATGTCTTGAAAATCCTGAGGACCAGCTACATTTCTGTCTCCCAGAGATGGTTCTGTGAGATTCTCAGCAGAGGACCTCAGGATTCCTTGTGATTCTTACTCTTCATAAATTTAACTTAAACTACTGTGTCAGTTTAGGTCCTCTGAGAAGCAGAAACCAAGACAGGAATTAGACATGTACAAGTTTTATTTGGAGAAACACCCATTAAGGGTAAAGAGGAAAGGATCAGGAGTAGGCAGGGAGAACCTTCAGAGAGTGATGCAGGTCTGACAGTTGTGAAAGGTGCAGAAGGAAAGAAAATTGGGCAGGAAGAGCTTCAATCCACAAAGCAGTTCTGAGAAAGTCTTGGCCAGGCTGATGGGAGTCTTTAGGAAAACATTCCCCATTAAATAAATTTGTGTTGGGTGGATGGCCTAGCTCTCTTCACCGTCTGTACTTAGTCATTGCCAGGGAGCAGTATGGGTTCAGAGGGTGAAGGGTAGGGTGGGGAGCATGACCTCAGAGTGAACACTGCAGTAGATCTAAAAGTACAACAGCTGGAGGCTGTCAGACAGCTAGCTATGCTTCAAGCAGCAGGTTCTCTTGAAGGGATGAGAGCTGAGTGGACCATATCCATGTCTGCTACAGTTATATACTGCATTGCTAAACTGGGGTATTTTCCTAAAATTTACTGCTAGTGTCAAATGAACCAAGAAGTAGACTATTTTTCCCTAAAAATAAATCCCCTGGCATCAAAGTGCATTGTCTAATAAAACTCCTTCCTCCCTTTCTTTCTATACACCATACCTGTGGCCTTTTATTTTTACTTTATTTCTGGAATCTGCTATAGCTTTGCCATTTTGGTATCTAATAATTTTTTTAAATGCTTCAAATTTATGTTCTGATGTGCGTAGGAAGAACACTTTTGTACTTACTTTTCACTTTCACTTTTCCATAAATATTAATTAATCTAAAATGATAATTTTGTCTCTTGGATATATTTAAAATGTGTTCTTTCTCTCCATTTCCCTGTGCTATTAGATTAGGGCAGTTCTCTCATCCTTACTTCCTTGGATTATTTTATTTTATTTTATTTATTTATTTTTTATTATTATTATTTTTTTAATGAATCTTTATTGTTCAGATTACAATTGTTTCTCCTTTTTCCCCACATATCTCCCCACCACCCAGTTCCTACCCCCCCCTTCCCTTACCTCCCCCCCTCCCGCCGCTGTCCTTATCCATAGGTGTATGATTTTTGTCCAGTCTCTTCCCATACTCCCCACACATACACCCCTTTCCCCCTGAGAATTATCAATCCACTCCCATTCTATGCCTCTGATTCTATTAAGTTCACCAGTTTATTCTGTTCCTCAGATTTTTAATTCACTTGACTTTTAGATTCACTTGTTGATAGATATGTATTTGTTGTTCATAATTTTTATCTTTCTTCTTCTTTTTCCTCTTTTTAAAGAATACCTTTCAGCATTTCATATAATGCTGGTTTGGTGGTGATGAACTCCTTTAGCTTTTTCTTATCTGTGAAGCTCTTTATCTGCCCTTCAATTCTGAATGATAACTTTGCTGGGTAGAGTAGTCTTGGTTGTAGGTTCCTGCTATTCATCACTTTGAATATTTCTTGCCACTCCCGTCTGGCCTGCATGGTTTCTGTTGAGAAATTAGCTGATAATCGTATGGGAGCTCCCTTGTAGGTAACTAACTGTTTTTCTCTTGCTGCTTGTAAGATTCTCTCTTTGTCTTTTGCTCTTGGCATTTTAATTATGATGTGTCTTGGTGTGGTCCTCTTTGGATTCCTTTTGTTTGGGGTTCTGTGTGCTTCCTGGACTTGTAAGTCTATTTCTTTCATCAGGTGGGGGAAGTTTTCGTTCATTATTTCTTCAAATAGGTTTTCAGCATCTTGCTCTCTCTCTTCTTCTGGTACCCCCATAATTCTGATGTTGGTTCGCTTGAAGTTGTCCCAGAGGCTTCTTACTCTATCTTCAACTTTCTGAATTCTCTTCTCTTCATGCTTCTCTGGAAGAGTGTCCTTGGCCTCTTTGTATTCCAAATCTTTGAGTTGATTCTTGCAATCCTCTAGTCTGCTTTTGGGTCTCTGTATAATATTTTTTATCTCAGTCAGTGTATGTTTAATTTCTAGTTGGACCTCATTGAATTTATCGGCCTTTTCCATGAAATTCTTGAAAAACCTTATAACCGTGGTTTTGAACTCTATGTCCAGTCGCTTGTTCTCCTCCATTTCTTTGGTTTGTGATCTGTTTCCTTGCCTTCTCATATTCTCTGCTTCCCTAAGTTGGTAGGGTAGTTTTGTGTACTAGGTGTCCTATTGGTTCAACGGGTCAGCCTCCCAGTTACTTGAGGTGGACACTCTTGGTGTACCCTTGTGTACTGTGTGTCCCCCAGCAGGACCTACAGCAAGGGCTAGTTTTCTCCTCCTTTGCTTGGGCGGTTTTGGAGCAGTCTGACTGGAGCTGCAGTTGGTTAAGCTGCTCCAGAACAGGCCATTTATATGCAAAAGCCGCTGTGTGGAGCGGGGCAGGTTTGTAGAATGTGCGGGGCGGGGCCTCAGGGCGGGGCCTCAGGGCGTCACTAGGCTGGGGCGTGGCCAACGGCGATGGCTGCCGTCAGCCGTCTCTGCCTTTCCATTTTAGTAGCTTTCCATCTGTTCTCTCTGCCTCTGTCTTGTCGATGTTTGATTCACCTTCTGTACAGTACAAAACACAAATGTGACCAGCATTTAGAGGGGCGAAACCCCAAGCTCCTGTTCACCTTGCTAACCTTTTCTCCTTCAATTCTTCTCCATGTGCTCTCTCTTCTGGTACTATGGAACCAATCATAGTTCTGCTTATTGCCTGCCTGTGTATATACACCTTTCTTTGTCTAAACTGTACTCTTTTGTATCCACTTGACACACTGCTACTAAATATTTGGTCAGGTATCATATTCTCTTTGAAGCTTTTCTGGATTTCTGTTCAGAACTGACCCTTCATCTGTAATTGGAAGCTCCATGTTTTGCATTATAATTATTTGTACCCTTTCCATAATGGGCCAGGTTGGGTTTTATTTATATTTATAATCCTTGCCCCCAGCACAGTGGTTGGCCCATGAAAGGTGCTCCATAAATACTGGTGAACTGAACCAAAATTGAGTTACGTTCCTTGTATTGCCCACAATGTCTATCACAGAGTCTCCTTGAACAAATGTTTGTGAAATGGGATGTAAATGAATGAAATGAAAATGTATTCAAGGAACATTAAGAAAACTCAGTTTCAGTATTTATTAACTGGATTTGTTGCTATTTACATCTTACCGATTTTCATTATTTGAGAGCAGTTGCCTTACTTGTCTTATTATGTGTATCACATTCATATGTATATCACATATATTTATATAAATATGATGATGCAATAGGCAAGATTTGAGGGTTTGAGTTACCTGGCAAGCATGGCCCTGACATAACCATTTTCACTTTCATATAACTTGCACCTGGATAATTATATTGGGTTATATCTTCAGAATAATGTCACTAGTGATGTATGACTGCTCTTCATTAAAATTCCCGGTGGGTATTATCACTAGAAAGCGGAACAAAAAAGAAATTAAACTTTATTGCTAGATGCCTACCAGAGTCCCTCTTTTATAAGTATTGCTACATATTTATTTTTTTGTTTCATTTATCATTTCACTTATTCATTCACTCATTCATTTATCTTTTAGCTCATAGTGGTAGATAAAAACAGTCCACAAGGAAAGAAAGTAAAGAGCAGATGCCAGTTATTGAGTTCTCATTCAGATGACATAATCTCAGAACAGCTCTATGAGGTAGAAAATAATAGTTTCATTTTAAACATGAAGAATTGGATGTTCAGAGATGTTAACTAGAGGAGCTAGGATTTTAAGGTAGGAGTTAGTGCTCTGAAATAGCTTTATTTCAGGATTGATTTCAGAATTATTCCCATCTAAACCCCTGAAGATTGCTTCTGTAATTTATATTGCTGAGTTGTTTTCCACTCAATCTAGGAATCTGATGAAACCCAACTTCCATAATAGATGGCATACAGAATTAAGTTCTGAATCACTGTCATATTTATTGAATATCTAATGTATATAGTTAGAATTTTATTGATTAGTTCTTCATTTGCCTAAAAGAATTATTTCTATTGAAAATGCTAATGGGTTCTTTCTCAAATTCAACCAGCTAAAAGTGAATGGGGTGGTGGGGAGGATGTCTACATTTAAACAGACCATGATAAAATTGGGATCTGTATTTGTGTACATTTATAAATGGCTTCCTCCAAGCATGAGGGAGGAATTCCATTTGGAAGCATGTTTTGAGTTCTCTGAGTAGACATCATTAGCAAAGCTTACCCTCCTGAGTTAAAAACACATATTGACAAGAAATTATCACTGAAATTAAATGGTGGCAGACATGTCCAAGGACTAATATAGGGATTTGATCCCTTTATGAATCTTGTGATAGATGAATGTGTGGAGATGGCAACTAGTGGTCAACAGAACAAGATTGGAATGGTGATAATATGAGGAAATAATATAATCATATTAGAAGCCTTGGAATGAGTTTAAAGAATGGCTGTGTTTACCAGAGAAATCAACTGCTTCCACATGTCTACTCTCCACAGCACCTGTTTTACAATATGAAAATTTGGTCATGTACATTTTCATACTGAACATTTTTGTTAAATAAACTTTTGGAGTAGAAAAAAAAGGCCTCATCCTTCTCTACATTCCCCACCAAAAAAAATAAGAATAAAAAAACCTGGCACAATCTGAAATAGTTGCCAACTCCCCATGTGAGACCTATATTTTGCTTTTAATAAAGGCAGGCCACGGTATAGCCCAAGATGAACTCCAGTCAGACCTATAGCAGCCTCATTTCCTCCTAGTAGGAGGCCTGGTGAAGATAGATGCTCTAGAGATACAGCACTGCTAATGTGGAAAGGGTTGACTGAGGAGGGGAGCAGGGGTGAGCCCAGTGTAAAGGCAGGGGCCAGGCCTATGTGTTAAGGCTAATCAGAATAGATGATCTGATTATCTCCCAGAATATAAACACTTCCAAAAGTTAATGATTCTATTTATGTTGAAAGAAATCAAGAAACAAACTTGGTTATGTTATTTGGAATAAATCTGTGCAGATGGTAAGCAGAGCCAGAAACTATTTGAAGTTTTCGTGACAAGTTAGGGCATACATGAATATGATAACTTTTTCTTTTTGAAAGCGCTTGATTTTATCAGCTTGTTTACCTATCTGTCATAATAGAGCATAAAACCAAGAAGTGTTTGCATAGACTGATATCTGAGAAACATGTTCCTGGTAGCTGAGAAGCAGCAAGAAAGGCATATATCAGTTTTCTGCTCTTCAAAAATCACCTAACTGGGTGTCAAATAGAGTGTGACAGTGGGCAGATTTATAGCAAGGGGTAGACATTGTCTATGTAACAAATTGCTCTCTTGCATCAGTATTTCATGCCCTGTGTAGATAAATCAAAAGCAATTTGTCACATTCTCAAAATTCACTCCCATTAAGTTGTTAAACAAAGCAAGTAATTGTTACAGAATTTTCTCTTTTTTAATCTTCAAGTAAAGGACACCATTTAGGTCTCTGACAAACCTGGCTGTTTATTGCAGCCCGAACAGAACTGGTTAAGTCTTATTCTGCCTTCCAAGAGGGAGCTAAAAGTAATTGCAAAATATTTTTTCCTCCTTGGCTCTGTGCGTAGATTTAAAATTAAATTGGTTCTGGTTAGTAAGCTAGAACAGGGCAACTAAATTGAATTTTCTGAGGAATGTTGTGAATCCTATGTGAAAAAAACACACCATACAAGTTTGTATGTTTCCTGCTATTCTTTTTGTACTATACTCTCTCTTGTCTATTGTAATCTTTTCATACTTTCCTCCCTGTTGGTAAGGCCAGCCTCAGTTGTATCTCATTTGGAGTTTTATATGCATTTTTTTCTGTGACTATTTCTCTGGAAATTTCAGACATTCCTTGTATAAAAAAGTTAACTTTTCCAAACACTCTTCCTCTCACAAGTGCAAGTTACTCTCTTTTCTTCTCACACACCCTTTTCATGGAATGAGATTATTGTTAGCATTTTATGGAGTTTGCACAAAGGAAAAGCAAACATAAGAAGACCAGAGACTGGGGCATGTGAAGTGTTAGTCTGTTGGTTATGTTTTTAAATCATGATCACAGATTTTAGTGCTAACTGTGACATTCTAGAGAAGATTCTAGAATTATCCCCTTAGAATTAAGCCTTTTCCTGCTTCTCATTTAAAAAAATATTTTAACATTTATTTTCTTGTTGTAAAACTAATGCTTGCTCATTGTAGAAAATATTAAAAATTTAGGGGTGTATAAAGAAAAATATAAAAACTGTTTCAAAGCTTAGTGAGGTATATAGAAGTATGTAGGAGAAAAAATAATTTTATCAACAAAATACAAAAATAATATCATATTTCCTTCCAATTTTTTTAGTGCATAAAATTTTCTGTATTGTTGAGATTATATTGTGTATACACTTTTGAATTTTTTTTTTAAATCTTGGGAAGTTTTAGAATGTGTTTTTTGTTGTTTTTTTAAATTTAATAAATCTTTATTGTTCAGGTTATTACAATTGTTCCTCTTTCCCCCCCTCCCCCCGCCCATAGCTTCCCTCTACCTGGTTCCCACCCCACCCTCTGCCCTTACCTCCCCCGCACTGTCCTCATCCATAGGTATACGATTTTTGTCCAGTCTCTTCCCACACCCCCCATACCCCTTTCCCCCTGAGAATTTTCAGTCCACTCCCTTTCTATGCCCCTGATTCTATTATATTCACCAGTTTATTCTGTTCATCATATTTTTTATTCACTTGATTTTTAGATTCACTTGTTGATAGATATGTATTTGTTGTTCATAATTTTTATCTTTACCTTTTTCTTCTTCTTCCTCTTCAAAAAGAATACCTTTCAGCATTTCATATAATACTGGTTTGGTGTTGATGAACTCCTTTAGCTTTTTCTTATCTGTGAAGCTCTTTATCTGACCTTCAATTCTGAATGATAGCTTTGCTGGGTAGAGTAATCTTGGTTGTAGGTTCTTGCTATTCATCACTTTGAATATTTCTTGCCACTTCCCGTCTGGCCTGCATAGTTTCTGTTGAGAAATCAGCTGACAATCGTATGGGTGCTCCCTTGTAGGTAATTAACTGTTTTTCTCTTGCTGCTTTTAATATTCTCTCTTTGTATTTTGCTCTTGGCATTTTAATTATGATGTGTCTTGGTGTGGTCCTCTTTGGATTCCTTTTGTTTGAGGTTCTCTGTGCTTCCTGGACTTGTAAGTCTATTTCTTTCAGCAGGTGGGGGAAGTTTTTGGTCATTATTTCTTCATATAGGTTTTCAGTATCTTGTTCTCTCTCTTCTTCTGGCACCCCCATAATTCTGATGTTGGTACGCTTGAAGTTGTCCCAGAGGCTTCTTACAATATCTTCAAATTTTTGGATTCTTTTTCTTTTTTCTTTTCCGGTCGAGTGTTTTTTGCTTCTTTGTATTTCAAATCTTAGACTTTATTCTTGTGTTCCTCTAGTCTGCTCTTGGGTCTCTGTATAATATTTTTTATTTCAGTCAGTGTATGTTTAATTTCTAGTTGGTCCTTTTTCATATCCTTGAGGGTCTCGCTAAATTTATCGGCCTTTTCTAGGAAATTCCTGAAAAACCTTATAACCGTGGTTTTTGAACTCTATATCCAGTCATTTGTTTTCCTCCAATTCTTTCGTTTGTGATCTATTTCTTTGTCTCCGCATTTTCGCTGCTTCCCTGAGTTGGTAGGGTAGCTTTGTGTGCTAGGTGTATTATATGGCCCAGTGGCTCGGCCTCCCCAGTTACCTGAGATGGACACTCTTGGTGCACCCTTTTCTGGACTATGTGTACAGCCTTGTTGTAGTGAAGTCTTGATTGGTGTTGGTATCACTGTGAGGAATTAACCTCCAGGCCAATTGGCTGTGAGGGTCAGCTGTGTCTATGCCGGGAGAACTTCTGTGCTGGAGACAGCCTTATGAGACAAGACTTGCAAAATTGCAAAAGCCTCTGTACTCAGCTTGGATAGGGCGGAGTCTCAGGGCTGAGCAGACAGTCTTGGCTTCCCATCAGCCCTGCCTTATGATGCCCCTGGGTCTCAGTGTCCCTCAGTAATCGCTGCAAGCACCTATAAGAGTAAGCCACCCTCGAGTTTTGCCCACTGCCAGACAGTCCAGTTTCTCCACCATGAATCTGGATTCCCAGATTCTCGCCCAGAACTGGAGTTCAGCGTAGTGGGGGATCTTCCGTTTCCCACCTGCTAGGGAAAGCCAGCGGCGCTCAGCAGTCAGTCCTTTCTGCGCGCACTCGCGCATGCGCCTCCAGACCTCTGCCTTTTGCAGCTCCCCTGAGTTTCCGCCTGACAGTCCAGATTCCCCCTGTATAAGCCTGGGTCCCTAGGGTCTCGCCCGGAACTGGGGTTCAGTGCAGTCGGAAGTGGGGTTCAGTGCAGTTGGGAGCTTTTGTCTCCTTCCCACTAGAGAAAGCCAGCCAGGCACTCAGCCGCCCATGCGCGTGTCTCCGTACCTCAGTCCTTTGCAGCTCCTCTGATTCTCCATTTGCTTTCCTCTTTTCTTCTAGTTATAGAATTTCCACTCAGCCAGCTTTCCTGTGGTTCTGGATGATGTTCGTTTTGTCTTTTAGTTGTAGTTTTGAAATTGTTGTGCGAGGCAGCAGTTTAGATGTTTACCTATGCTGCCATCTTGGTTTCTCTGTTTTTGTTTTTGTTTTTCTTAAATTGATCTTTGCTGTAGGGGCCTGGCCTTGGGGTATGGTCTATCACATAGCTCTCTTCCATTATTCTTTAAATGTTTAGGTAGCAGAGCATCTGAAATGTGATAAAACTAGCTTCAGTTTGATGGAAGATGGATGTCCATCTTCTAAGCACTTCTCCCTTTGCTCTTGAATGTAGAGGGCAGGTATCTTAGTGCTGCCACAGCTCAGATTTCTCAGCTTCCATTAGGTTGATTTCTTAATAAACATTCATTCTCTATGTAAGAAGATCAGACATAGATCTGATGTTACAGCAAGTTACTAAATGTGGCTGGCCTGGATTAAGAAGTGTTTGCTATTTGGCGTTTAAGCAACATATTGGAGCAATCTTAATTTTTATTTTATGGTTTCTTCTAGGAAGATTAAGGCTTCAACTGACACTAAATTGTGTGGGTTTGAGAAATTATAGTGCTTTCTGTTTTGTTTTGCCTTTTATTTTTGTTGAATAGCACTAGGCCTCATAATGCTTAAGTACTCCATTTTCACCTACTAAAATTTCACTTCTCTCACTGATCTTACGAGAAACAAACAAACAAAATTAACTGCTTACTTTATTCCCCTCAATTATTTGTGGATTTGAGGTTCCACCAGTCATTCAGTATGGTACTCTGCTCACTTTTATTAAGGAAGCACCCCTTCTTTTTAATTTCTTAAATTGTTTCCTTTTAAGAGATTGGTTTAAAAATTTTTGAAGATTCATCTTACAGACAGGCTCCCAATGAAAGTTTTAATTTCACTTTATTTGCTCTAATTCAGGCATTTGAAAGCTATGGTGGGCACTCAGTGGTTCACATCCACGGGCTCTGTCAGTGGCATTTGGGCTGCTCACTTGGGAAAATTTTAGACCAGTTTTTCTCACAAATAAAGTGTTTTTATGATGGTATTTTCTGATAAAATTTCAGTCTTCTCTGAGGCCAATTATTTTTCAAAGCATTTCTGGGCCCTGCTTTGCCTCTACTATGCACTAGATACCATAAGAGGTTATGGAGATTTACACAAAATATACTTCATTACATGAAGTTAGATTACAAATGATTTCTGTCCTACAGCTCATTTCAACAGTTCTACCATTAAAGGAGATAAATAATTTAAAGTGTTGATTGACTTCCAATGTGTACAAATATGCAAGCTTTAGGGGCAGTGACTTGAATCATCTCAATTTGATTACAGGACCTCTATAGGCTACTCAAGGTTTCAGTATAAAGAGATAGGGTTCTTTTTTTAACATTTTGCAATATTGTTGCTTAATTAGATTATAACTCTACTTTGGCTATAAATTATTTAATAGAATTCTTCATTACATTTCTTTTGAATGTCTGAAATCTTTGAATAGAGCTTCTTTAGCTAAGATATAAGAAAGAAAAGGGAGATGTAAGAAAGAAGAGAAACTTAAACTCATACCAAATGGCATTGCTAGAGAATTATGTTCTATGGAGCATGGTGTCTAGCTGAGGCAGATGTTAACAATTCACTGGGTTGATATTAGAGACATTTATTACAGAGAACAAAGTCAGTTGCTAAGTATAGGACTTTTCCCTCTTTTTGCATCTTCCTTAAATTCCATATCCACTCAGTCCCCAAGTCTTATTCTTGGTAATCTCTCTTCTTATCTTCAGTGCCACTGCATTATCAATGTATTTGTTATAAACATTTATTACATAACTAGAGGCCTAGTGCACAAATTAGTGCACAGGTGGGATCTGGCCAGCCCACCCTGATTGGGGCCCAATCGGGCTGGGTGGGGGGAGGGGACTCAGGAGGTTGGCCAACCAGCCCTGCCCCCAATCAGGATTGGGGGACGAACAGGGGTGGGGCTGGCTGGGGGGAGGGGCCGCAGGTGGTTGGCCAGCCTGCTCCACCCCCTGGTCAAACTCCAGGTCGAATTCCTGGTCAAGGGGATAATTTGCATATTAGCCTTTTATTATATAGGATTATATAGGATATGTTCTGGATACTACATTATCATATTTAAACACATACCATATTAATAATTCTGCAAAGGTAGGTATTATTGTCTGTATTTTACAGAAAAAGGAAACAGAGATTTGGGTAGATTATGTCATTTCACAAGGTTAAACAATGTGCAAGTTTTTTTGATTTTTTACAGAGAGGAAGAGAGAGGGATAGAGAGTTAGAAACATCGATGAGAGAGAAACATCGATCAGCTGCCTCTTGCACACCCCCTACTGGGGATGTGCCCGCAACCAAGGTACATGCCCTTGACCGGAATTGAACCTGGGACCCTTGAGTCCGCAGGCCGATGCTCTATCCACTGAGCCAAACCGGTTTCGGCAATGTGTAAGTTTTTAAACCCATATCCATCTGGCCCCAAAACAAATTCATCCATTGCTTGTTCTGTTTGTGAAAGCCTTCTAATTTTCCTGCCTTCACCTCCATCTAATTTCTAACTCCTTTCTTTCCTTTTTTTGGAGCAAAACTATGTTAATCCTCTCTAATAAAATGGTAATATGCAAATTAACCATCACTCTGCCACATAAGCCACACCCACCAGCCAAGCCACACCCACCAGCCAAGCCACACCCACCAGCCAATCAGGGCGAGTATGCAAATTAACCCAAACCAAGATGGCTACAGCCACAGAGAGCAAGGTTTCCCAGGTAACAGAGCAAGCCAAGCTTTCCAATAGCCGTTGCAGGCCTAAGCCTCCACTCACGCTACAAAGTTTCAATTATAGAAGGTAAACAAATTCAAACAAATGGCGGCAGAATGGAGCTTGAGAGAGCAGGCCAGGGTTGCCGCTGGCAACAGGGGAAGCAAAGCTTTCCGCACACCCTGGCTGGGCTCACCCGCTTAAGGCTACAAAGTTTCAATTGTAGAAGGTGAATTAACTGCCACAGAAATGGCTGCTGCCCCAGAGGGAGCAGCAGGCTTGGCTCCACTTCAGGCTACAAAGTTTCAATTGTAGAAGGAAAATAAATTCCAGATACCAGAGCCTCCACATGGGTTGCCAGGGGGCGTGGCCGGCCTGCAAACCACCACAGGCCCCTCGCACAGGCCACCCCACGCCCCAAGGGAACCCCACCCTGATCTGGGACACCCTTCAGGGCAAACCAGCTGGCCCCCACCCCTGTACCAGGCCTCTATCCTATCTAATAAAAGAGTAATATGCAGATTGATCATCACTGCAACACACAATATAACTGCCCCCATGTGGTCAAAGATCCTGCCCCCATGTGGACACAAGATGGCCCCTACAAGATGGCCAGTAGGAGAGGGCAGTTGGGAGGTACCCGGCCTGCAAGGGAGGGCAGTTGTGAGGGACCAGGCCTGCAAGGGAGGGAAGTTGAGAGGGACCAGGCTTGCAAGGGAGGGCAGTTGGAGGTGATCAACCCTGCAGGAGAGGGCAGTTAGGGGTGACCAGGCTGGCAGAGGAGGGAAGTTGGGGGCAAACAGGCTGGCAGGGGAGCAGTTAAGCATCAACCAGGCTGGCAGCGGAGTGGTTAGGGGGTGATCAGGCTGGCAGGCAGAAGCAGTTAGGGGCAATCAGGAAGGCAGGCAGGCAAGCAGTTGGGAGCCAGCAGTCCTGGATTGTGAGAGGGATGCCCCAGATTGGAGAGGGTACAGGCTGGGCTGAGGGACAACCCCCCGCCGTGCACGAATTTTGTGCACCGGGCTTCTAGTATTAAAATATGCAAACATCACTGCCCTCAATTGCTTAAACAATGAAGTCTAAACCTCTAGGCTTGTTTCAATTCAATCCTAGCTGGATCCCTCTCTCATCTCTGACTACTCTTTTACCCATTTCCTATTTTTCTACCTCCTGGCTCCCTGTGCTTCAGCTGTTTATGGTTCAGATTTGTTGGCATTATCTAGTGTTTCCTACTCTTTAGAACACACTCTGCCTGACTCTTCTTAGTTTGTGAACTCCTACTCATCTTTCTAGACCAACCCCAGTGTTATTTGAGGGAGATAAGTCATTCAAAAAGAAGAAAAACTCATCTATATGGAAAAGCTTATCAACATCTTTTTATGAAGGCTGGGGAATAGTTCAGCTCAGTGCTTCCCAAAGTTTTTCATTTTGAGGCACAAGTGCAAATTTTCCACTTGCCATGGCACACACCTGTAGGGTTAAGAGACCACTGTGCTGCCATTTTAAAAAAACAAAAAATATTTTATGCACTGACAAATTAGGATATTTATAATGTATTGTGAGTTGGAAAAAATTGTAAACATACATTTATATGTATATATGTATGTGTATGCATATTTGTGTGTATAAAAGGCTTAAAAACTTTCATCTAGACACTTTTAAAGATACATACACACATACACAAAAACAAGTATCTACATATATATTCCACAGTTGACTTCTGAGCAAATGAGTTTGAACTGCACAGGTCCACTTATTCGTAGATTTTTTTCAATAAATACTGTAAATGTATTTTTCTCATTTTTATTATTTCCTCATTTTCTTTTCTCCAGCTTACTTTATTATAAGAATAAAAATTATAATACATATAACATACAAAATAATGTTAATTGACTATGTTATTAGTAAGACTTCTAGTCAAAAGTAGACTATTAATAGTTAAGTTTTGGGGGAGTCAAAAACTATTTGTGAATTTTTTACTCCATGGAGATTGGTGTCCTACCCCTGGCATTGTTCAAGGGTCAACTGTATATTACTTTAAACATTTCTCATACATATGTATTATTCTGCCTTCATGACCTACCCACTTCCTAAAAGCCCATATCTGAATGCTTTTATATTGGGCATTAGGTTTTCAACATATGAATTGGGGAGTGGGGATGCACAACGAGACCATAGTACACACTAACACTGGTTACTTCTAGGAGACAGAATTGTGGGTGATTTTCTAGAAATAATGCCCCCAAGTTTTCCGAAATCACTCACAGCAGCTTCCTATCTATATATGTAAAAGGCTAAGCGACCATTGCATCTGAAACAACTGAACGGATGACCGAAAGGCTGTGTGGGGGGGGGACCAGGTCGGCAGGAGGGTTAGTGAGGGGTGACCAAATGACCGAGCAGCAGGCTGCGTGGGGCGACCAGGCCTGCAGGGGGGGGCAGTTGGGAGCGACCAGACTGGCGGGGGGGCAGTTAGCTGTGATCAGGCAGGCAGGTAGGTGAGCAGTTAGGAGTCAGTAGTCCCGGATTGTGAGAGGGTGGAGGCTGGGCTGAGAGGACCCCCCAGTGCACGAATTTCATGCACTGGGCCTCTAGTAAGTGAATAATACAGTTAATTTCTTAAAGGCATATAACATTCAGAAAATTATTATATTCTACAAAAATTATAGAATCCTAGATTTTATTGATAAGAGGAGTCTCAGGCAATCATTTGTTTTTCTGAATGCAAAAAGGCATCATTATCTCTATTTGGCACAGATGAAAACAGGCTGCAAACGATTCTATGATTTGTCAAAATCTCTGTAAAGTAGTCATTCTTCTCTCTGGGTGGGAAATTAAGCAGGTCGTTTCATCTTCTCAGATTCTAACGCAGTATACAGTATGTATACACAAACAAAGAGGCAATAGTTTAGATCATGAGTTTTAGAGTGAGAAAGAACTGGCTTTGAGTCCTTACTTCATCATTTCCTGGCTGTGTAATTCTAGACAAGTTACTTTATCTTTGAAAGCCCTAGTTTCTTTATCTGTAAAACTGGCATAATAATAGTACTTCCTCATAGCATTGTTGTGAGAATAAAATATTTAAATAAGGTATTGACTTGCTTAACCAAATACATTGAAATTATTGTTGTTATAAATATTAAATGAATAAACTACCTTCATTGTTGAGTTGTTATAATATGCTAGCACTTTTAGTTATTGGCAAATGTTTAACCAACTCTGCCTTTATACTAAAACTAGGGGCCCAGTGCATGAATTCGTGCACCTTGAAAGGAGCTGTGGGCTGTGAAGATGTGGTGGGCACAGGGGCGGGTCTCAGCCCATCCTCTGTGCCCCTGCCCAGCCCCTCCCGCCGTGACCCCCTGGTCCCCTGTCTGCCAGCAGCCCTGCTCCCACCGCCGCTGCTCCCACGTGCTGACAGCACTGGCCCCGCTCACACCCGCTGACAGCGTGGAGCGATTGGGGCCAGTGCCAGCAGTGGGTGGGAGCAGGGCCATCACCAGCAGCGGGTGCGAGAGGCAGTTGCCGGCCCCAATCGCCCTTCGGGAACAGGGGGAGGTGGAGAAGCCCTGAGGGGCAATTGGGGCTGGCAGCTGCCGCTCGCACCCACTGATGGCGCCGAGCGATCAGGGCCGGCGCCGGGTGCCAGCAATGGGTACAAGCAGGGCTGGCGCCGGCAGCAGGTGTGAGCACCTGGTGGGACCGTGGCGCACGGGAGCAAAGAATTTTCAGTAACCACCAGAGGCTCGCCTTGATGACAGCGACTGGCGCCCCGCTTTGGTCTGGCACCCCCGTTCACCTGTTCCACCATCCCACCACGGCCAACTCCCACCATGTTCCCCGCGCGCCCCCTAGTGGTCAGCGCATGTCATAGCGACCGGTTGTTCGGTTGTTCAGTTGTTCTGGCATTCGGTCTATTTGCATATTAGCCTTTTATTATATAGGATTTTCCCCCTTTTGCTTGTCCCTGAAATAATTCCAGTTCTTTCCCTATTCCTCTGATGATCCTTAGGCACCTCTGACTCTGATTCTCTGTTTTCTGTGGCTTATTCAGTTGTCAATTACTGAGTTGAACAGCATAACTGAACAAGAACCTGATCAACTGTTTAGTGTCCTGGGTTACTTAGAGACCCTATCACGTTCCTAATATCATAATTTCTTCACAGTGAAACTTCATGGCAGTGTTTCGTATCTCCTTGGCTTGTGGTTTGGTTGCCCAGAAAGTGATTCTGAGGTAGAGATTAGCATAGAGGGAGTTTTTTGGGGAGTACTTTCAGGATCAACACTTTTGGGGAAAGGAAAGGAGGCGGAACTGGGCAGAGGGAGAAGTTGATTTGTGATACATTCCAAACAAAGGCTCAGGAAATTCGGTCAAAGCTCTGGAGCTGGGATGGCCTTTCAGAGTGGAGATGAGGGGATCAAACATTCAGACCTGACATCAGTCGATCATTGGATGGAGGCTGCATGGCTTTGGAAGAAGCAGCCATTTTCAGCCAGTGGCAATTCCTGGTGAGGGGTGTAAACTGGCAGCACTCCCAGAAGTTGAAGTGAGTCATTTAATCCCCAAGAGAGATCTTGTGGGTGCAACATAGCATTCACTATCGTTTGTTTTGTGCAATTATTTTCCCTAATCCTGGAGGGCATTGTCTTCCATTTTCTCTGTTGCATATCACTCGTTCAGTTTTCAATTTGTATCCTTCTGGACTTGTCTCAGAACTTAGAGCATCTAAATACAACAAAGGGCTTTTCAATCATGATCAGTAACTCTTAACCTATTCCTTTCCAGTGGTTATTGAATAGTACTATGTTGGTGCTATTTATAGCAACTCATTGAAAAAAAATCTTTATGACCAGTTGTTTCTAATGCTGATCTGGAAGGGAGGGCCACCAAAATGCAATGGGTAATAATTGCTCCCTCTATACCTATATGCTGGCTGAACAGGAGTCATTGGAACCTGAATATTTAAGTATTTCTTTTAAAATGCCTTCGTTTTTCCTAAGTTTAGTTTATTTTTTTGTCCCCCTTTCATCTATCACTTTCTGGACTCCAATAAGAAATAGGTACTAGTAACCATGACAAGTATTATATAGGAATAAATGCAAACCTTTAGCCCATATATGATGGATGTTATTTGTGGTCTCTGTATTATTCCTTCCTGTTTTTTATTATGCTTAGATAAGTGAGAACTGGCAATAATGCATTAAATGTTAAATTTTTTTCATTAAGATTGAAAAAATATGTATACCTGAGTTGGAAATTGAAATATTAAATTTCAAATAGTACTATTAACTCTTCTATAATATACTGAGTATTATTTGAGAGTATAATTTAAATTGTTGGCCTATCTTTAATATAGGCATCAGTCCGTAGAGGCACCTTTTACTATTTTTTTAATTTCTTGACTTTATATAGCTTTATTGATGAACTTGTTCTTTAGCTTATAATTTCCTTGACGGTTTTTTAAGATAGGAAGGGATAGGAAATAGGCAGAGAGTCAACAGTTTTTACTAAAAACCATTATTGTACAGTTAAGCAAATATTAAACCAACTAGAAAGCATGCTGTTTTTATGCCTATGAATGTAACTGCTTAGGTCCTCATTTGTGAGAGATTTGAACTACAGTAGAACTTGTTGTTTAAATTATTCTGGGAGAGAATATTGTCCTCACTGAGATAACTTCACTTTCACTTTTTAAAGGAAAATGCATATGATCAATAAGGGTATGTATGTCAAGCTCATAGCTCTCACTAAAATTCCTTCTAACCTTCAAAGCTCTGCCTTCAATACCATTTTTTTTTTTACTACACCTATTTTCTATTCAAGCTTACTATCCAGTTGGTCTTTGTCTCTTCCAACCATGATCTAACCCTTCTTCCATGTATTCTCCATCTCCTCAGTCAGTCTTGAAATCATTACATTTCTGCTGTTTCATTTTCTTCCAGAAATGATTAAAATTCCATCTATTACTCTCAGTTACAAGAAAAAATATTGTATTTATTATTTTTCTCAGATCTTAGAGCACATTACTAATTTGATTCTCACTAATTTACAAAGAAAGTCAATAAAGCAACAATTGTTTGTAAAAAATATTGATATATCACAGTGTACTATAGCATATAGTTTACAAAATAGTTTCATATCATGTTTACATTTAATTATTACAGTAACCCAGTGGGCAGTACTTACTCTATTTTACGGTTTAAAAACTGGGACTCAAGGTAATTAAATAAGTTATTTAAGATCACAAAGCTATTAAGCCTACTTTATTTAATCCATATTTTCTGACTCTAAGTCTAATGGCAAAGTCTGTGCTCCCTTAGCACTTTTACATACTTTAATTATGGTACATGTTCATTTATACCTATAATAATAAAAACGAAATATGCTAATTAGGCCAGATGACCTTCCAGACCAAGTCGGGGCTGTGAGGGAAGCCCGGGTCCCAGGTGCGGGAGGGAAGCCTGGGTCCCAGGTGCCAGAGGGAAGCTGGTGCCAGCAGCCGTAGGAAGGAAGGCCTACCCTTGCACGAATTTCGTGCATTGGGTCTCTAGTTTTAATTATGTATTTCCATATCTGCCTCCCTTACTAGACTGTAAACTTTTTTAGGGCAGGCACCAAGTCTTATTTGACTTCATACCTTCTTTGATTTCTTTTACTTTCTTGTCAGCTCAGTAATTTTACAAGATATTTTTATATTTTATTCAGAATTTAATTTTTATGCAAGTGAAGTTATGTTCAGGTTATCTAATTTGCTGTCTGATTAGAAATGTGATCCAGGTATTTTCTTTTAATATTTGGTATTCTAGTTCCTGACTTTCTTGTAATTTGACTTTATAAGTATAGATGTTTGCATGGAATGCATACCCTTTTATGTTCAGCTTTGTGACTGTGTGACAGTTACTTAATTTTTTAAAGCCTGATTCTAAAAATGAGGGTGCTAGTGATACCTACCTCATAGTATTATTTGCAGGAATTAAATAGGATAATGTGCATAAGGCACTTAGACCAGTATATGGCATTTGGTAAGTACTCAAGTTAGCTACTCACTTCCTCCCTGCTCCAGGAGAGAGGACAGTTCTACAAAGATTTAACAACAAAATTAAAGTGTTAATGTCTTTTCAACAATGTACTTCTCACTTCTGTCACAGAAGTTAGCCACAGTTCTTGGCTTTAGGAATAATTAAAATCATTCATTGGGAACGATAGACTTGTCATAAGGCAATTTATTTTCGTTGTCAGTTAACTGGTTGATGAATTAGTTTGTGGTTTTTGGAAGTTGGGACTGAAACTCAACTCAGTTGTAAATATCTTGTTTGTTCCTATATTGTTCTGCAAAAGATAGTAGAGGGTTCTTTTGCTCAGGAAACATCTGAGAGTTCATAAATTTGAGACAGTAGAAGAAAGGTTCATATTTGTTTATTTCTGATAGAGTTCCCATATTTACTCTCATGCCTTGATCATGATAAGCACTTAGTAAATATTTGCTGAATTAAGCAAAAGATGGATTTGGTGGTGTTAGAACATATTGAATAATTTTATTCCAAATTTATTCCAAAGTTCAGTTAGGATCTTTGGGATTGTGATGGGGCCTTGGTTGTCATTTTAGGGGATGACCTTTGACAGTCAAGGATTTGAATAAAACAACAGAGATGTAGCGCACCTAATCCCAGTGTGCCTCTTGTTTTCTGATAACATTTATTTTACTTAAGTTTTCCTTTTTTTCTATTCCTCTCACTTAATTTTGAGAAGAATATTTTTCAACTTTATACTCATCTTTATTTTATGTTCCCAATTCCTAATATTATGTCTGAAAGATTTGTGACAAAATGCTAGAAGTATAAATAATTCTCTCACACTCTCAATTTAAGAATGTAACAATTATTAATTTTATTACTTACATTCCATGAATCAGTTAGAAATAAATGTTCTACATTTATGGGTTTCAAATGCACTGGTTTTTATGGTTTGAATTATTTATTCCATTTATTCTTTTTCTTGCTTATGGGGTTATTTTGAAATTTTTATGACCTGCTGTTTAAAATAGTTTCCATTGGCTATTGGGGCTAATTTGGATATGGTTCTCTTTTGTTTGTTTCTTTCTGAGTTCAATTGATATTTAGAGTGAATACTTTGATGGAGTGACCAGAGAAGTTTAAAATGTAGTCCTGTCAGTAAAATAGCCATGTCAAAAGTATACTCTCTAGTCACTGTGCACACACCATAAAGATGTTCTAGTTATCAAGATGGCTGGGCTCAGTGCCCTTTTACAACACAAGTGAGCCAGAACCGTCATTGATTAAAATATTTTTTACCTGGAAGGTTTTGTTTGTTTTGTTTCATTTGTTTGTTTTTCTATACTGAATCAATTTTTAATTGCATTACATAACAGTACCATATTAATATTAAAAAAGTATTTAAAAAGAAAAAACAGAATAACTCAATTTATCCAAATATATCAACTAATTTCATTTTTTCCCTGTTCTTTTCTAATGCTTATGTAAATGTATGCACATTTTGCATAGTTGAAATCATAGAGCACAAGCAATTTGGGTCATGCTTCTTCACTTAGCATTATGTCATACATATTTTCCCATAATATCAAATATCATCTACCCCTTATAATAATGTTAATGGCTTCTCAATTATTGATTAGGTTTTAGTTTGTTGGTTTTTACCACTTTTCATTGTTGAATATTTAGATTTTTTTTTTTTACTATACTCAGTGTATCTACAAATTATCTCCTCAAATACCTTGTTTCTTTTTTACAATTATTTCTTAAGGATGAATTCTCAGAAGTGAGGTTATTGGGTCAAAACTATCCTATATAATAAAAGGCTAATATGCAAGTAGACCGAACAATGGAACAACCGGAACAACTAGAACAACCGGTTGCTATGACATGTGCTGACCACCAGGGGGCGTGCGCAGAACATGGTGGGTGTCGGCCGTGGCGGGGTGGTGGAGCAGGTGAACGGAGGTGCCAGACCAAGGCAGGGTGCTGGTCGCTATCATCGGGACGAGCCTCTGATGGTTACTGAAAATTCTTTGCTCCCGCACGCCATGGTCCTGCCTGGCACTTGCACCCACTGCCAGTGCCGGCCCCGCTTGCACCCACAGTCGGTGCTGGAGCTACCGCTCGCACTCGCTGTGGGTGCCCGGCACTGGTCCCAATTGCTCGGCGCCATCAGCGGGTGTGAGCAGTGGCTCCCGGCCCTGATCGCCCCTGAGGGCTTCTCCACCTCCCCCTGCTCCTGAGGGGCGATTGGGCAGCAGCCACTGCTCACACCTGCTGATGGCGCCGGCCCCAATCACTCTGTGCCATCAGCAGGTACAAGTGGGGCTGGCATCATCAGTGTGGGAGTGGGAGCTGGGCTGCCGGCAGACAGGGGACCAGGGGCCGCAGCGGGGATAGGCCAGGCAGGGGCGCGGAGGATGGGCCAAGTCCTGCCCCTGTGCCTACTACAGCCTTGTGGCCCACAGTTCCTCTCAAGGTGCACGAATTTGTACACTGGGCCCCTAGCATTAAAATAATAATTTATACGTCTTCAGTGCTTCCCATGTGCCAGGTTATGAGTGGTGTAGGGTGGAGCAGGTCTTTATCTGAATTTAATGTAATCTTTACAATAACCCCACAGAGAGTTGCATTATTATTTTTATTTTATCATTAAACAACGTAATTAAATGGGCATTGAAACCCTGTCAATCTGAAACTAGAGACTGCAACTTTGAACCACTATGTGAGTCTCATGTTCTGGATGTATTTTATCAAATTACTCATCTAAAGAGTTATATTAATTTGTAAATGATTCTCCACCCTCCCCTTTCCACACAAGCTGTGAACTTTAGGAAAGTTTATGCATTCCTCTCCCACTCCTCGCACTGCACCCTCCTCTCAGTTTTGCTAATTTAATAAAAGCAAAAGATACCCCATAGTTAGTCTAGAATTTTGGAGTTTGACAGGAACTCTTGGAATATTATTTTATTGATTATCAAAGAGAAGTTTAGAGGAGTGAAGCAATTTGTCCAAGATTAACTTGGGATACTTGATTCCCTGGGCTAGTGCCTTTAGCAGTCTACTTTGCTGTCATCCAGCTGTTTGTGTCTTCTTTCTGTGTTCTCTTTCTTCTTACTTGGTCCTTGCCCACAGATACCAACTATTAATGTTGCAGAGCAAGCCCAAGGATAAAAATTTAAGAATCAAAATAAATTCAGCTATATGACTGAATCAATCTCATTTTCATTTCATTTTTATTGGTGATTGGGCAAGAGAAAAAAAATCTAAAACAAAAAGCCTCGTTTCAGAAGGGAAAGTGACACTGATATCACTGGCGAGATTGCTAATTCTGAGGATGTGGCTCCAAATGACTAGTTTTCACATAGCTTTTAAGCAATTCCAGATTGAAATAAGTACCAAATAAGATGGCCGCCACAAGATGGCCAGCAGGAGAGGGCAGTTGGGAGGCACCCGGCCTGCAAGGGAGGGCAGTTGTGAGGGACCAGGCCTGCAAGGGAGGGAAGTTGAGAGGGACCAGGCTTGCAAGGGAGGGCAGTTGGAGGTGATCAACCCTGCAGGAGAGGGCAGTTAGGGGTGACCAGGCTGGCAGAGGAGGGAAGTTGGGGGCAAACAGGCTGGCAGGGGAGCAGTTAAGCATCAACCAGGCTGGCAGCAGAGTGGTTACGGGGTGATCAGGCTGGCAGGCAGAAGCGGTTAGGGGCAATCAGGAAGGCAGGCAGGCAAACAGTTGGGAGCCAGCAGTCCTGGATTGTGACAGGGCAGTCAGACATCCCTCCAGGAGTCCCAGATTGGAGAGGGTACAGGCAGGGCTGAGGGACAACCCCCCGCCGTGCACGAATTTCGTGCACTGGGCTTCTAGTAGATATATAAATGAATTATGTATTTCAGCATGTTAATGCTAATGAGTTTTTGGAGGAGAAAAGGAGAGGTTAATTGAGCACTTAATATGTGCCAGATTTGTATTTAACATACCTTCTGTTACATAATCCTCAAACAGAGGATATTATTCCCATTTTACTGATGAGAAAACTGAAGCTCAGAGAATTTCACTGCTTACTCAAGGTCATAACAGATAAATTAAGAGGTGAGATGGGATCTATCTGATTCCACTATGGTTTCTTCTGTCATTGAAGCTCACATATTTTTCCTTAACTTCCTAATAAAAAAAATGGGATAGTCAATTATCATCCTATAGAATAAAAGGCTAATATGCAAACCGACTAAATGGCTGAATGACCGGTCTCTATGACATGCACTGACCACCAGGGGGCAGACGCTCAATGCAGGAGATGTCCCCTGGTGGTCAGTGCGCTCCCACAGGGGGAGCGCAGCTCAGCCAGAAGCCGGGCTCATGGCTGGTGAGTGCAGTGGCGGTGGCAGTAGCCTCTCTTGCTTTCGAGGGGTTCTGGACTGCGAGAAGGCTTGGCTTGGCTAAGGGACCCCCCCTCCCCCAGTGCATGAATTTCGTGCACTGGGCCTCTAGTTTTAAAATAAGTATACAAAAATTTTGTCCTTTTCTGACTTTAGAAAAAGTGATTTCTGAATAGTGACTTTGACTAAAAGTTATTCTGAAGCAATTTCCTTAACAATGAGAATGTAAGTGACCAGACTCCACTAACAGACTCCAATGGAAAATAAATGTAGAGATAATGGAAAGATAGATCTATTTACTAAATTCAGCAGGGCTGATTACCATGTACTGCTGGGCTTTCTTTGGAACTTATCTTTATGTCTATGTGTTTTGTCTGCTTGTGTACATGTGTTTAAAGGCCTGTCTATTTATTAATTTTGCAGCTGGTCTTTTTGTGTTCCCACTTTTCTTTTTAAATTGCTTTAATTGTATTTTCTGGACATCATATTTTTTTTACTGAGGCTTACATTTCCTGTTTTCCTGAGGGTACCTTTGCACTAAGTTTGACAAATGCTTGTTTTTTTTCTCTCTTCCATGCAGCTTCTCATACTCCTCCTTTGGTAGATTCTCCCTTTAACTCTTCAAGATTGTATAATTTCTGCCCCTCCTCCTTTTTCTTTTTCTTTCTTCTTCTTCTTCTTTTTTTTTTTTTTTTTTTTTGTTGTTGTTCATTTCTGGTCTGCCAAATTGTTTTTCTTGAAAGCTTATCCCTGTGAATATTTCTTGGATTAATCCTAATTTACTTTTGAACTCTTGCCACACCTCAGATGCTTTCATTCCTGACCCCATGGCTTTCATAATGCCTCTCTGTCTATTCTTGCTTCCCATTTGCTAGACTCACTAATCCTATGTTGTCCACATGGTTCACATTTTTAAATCAGAAACATCTGCATGGGGAGGAGATGCTAATAATAAATAATTAAATTTAGCACTTTTCATGTCTTAGACCTCTTTACCCATGTTATTTAGTTATTTCACACAACAGAGCTAGTGGATAATATCAATTTTTTTCTCCCACTGCAGAAACAGAAGGTGCTAATAACTTGAAGAAATTGAGATCCAATCCTGGTATTCATGCAATATTAAAGCTGATATTATGATTCCTGCTTTGGCCTTATAAAAATTAACTTATACTGCATGTTTGTGTTCTATAGAGCATTATCAGAGGTAATTTTGTAGATTTTCTTATACAGGAAATCTCGTTGTTTAGCATTGTAATCATTTGAAATTTGTGACTTTTTTGATAGTCAGCACTGAGGCATTCCTTTATGCTATTACTAGAAATTTACAGAGAACTCCAAGCCATCGTTTTTGCTTTGCCTTCTTTGGAAAACAGAAGGTTGAGAAGGATTTGACTGTATTGTATTTTTTACATGAATCTGACTAATTTCAAATTAAACCCATTGAGATTTGGAAACTGTTTTTAAGCAACTAGTTATACTAATATATCTTCCAAATTAATGATTAAGTCTATCACTACCCTGCTTAAAATATGTATATATATATTCTGGAGTCCCATTCCCTGCTGCTGAATTAAAGAAATACTCTAGGAGCCATACCTGGCTGTCTCTTCATTAAGTACATCCATCTTTTCTTGTGCTTTTCCAATCCTCTCAACCCTTTCCTTACTCCCTAATCTCCATGCCTGGTAAATGTGCTCATTGGGCCACTCCAGTATCCAGCACTAAGCTTGGATTATGTTAGGAGCTCATGTTCATTTAACTCTTTGTTGAATGGATGAATCTCAAAAGCCATTCGAATGAATCTTTTTATCTCTCTCCTTTGAACCTTCATAACTCTGCAGGAGTTTCCTGTGGTGCTCTTCTCTTAGTAGGCTTTGTATCTGAGTCATTAGCATATATCTCTTCTGTCCCCTGGTAGACCTTTCACTCCCTCTGGCTAGAAATTATGTATTTCTCTGTGTTAAGGCATTATACATAATAGATGCTCTATAAATATATATGGAGTTGGGCATATGTGAAAGTAAAAATCTTTATTAAATATATTCTACTATATCAGATTGTCAAGCCTTTTATTTAGTCTAAGCAAATAAGGTTTTACCTTATGAGTTTTGGATATATCTGTGCACATAATTCATGTATAGATTATACAAATATTTACAATATTTCTTCTTCAATCTTGTTTTTGAAAAACCATGTGGCAGATTTATGATAGATAAATATAAAAGCTCATGGCAAAAATAGTCTTAGAAGGACTAGTCTATAAATGTCTTTATAAAATTCTTCATTTTATATATCTTAATATTGATAACCTCAAAAAAACTTTTCAGATATTTTTCATCCTAAAGTTTTAACAAGATAAATTGATTATGTTTTTGGTGGTTTTTTTTGCAGATAATATGGACACTAACAGGGTATTTATTTTTCTATAGCTGGTTTTTCGTCTAAACTTTCAGCAACTTTCAGGTTGTATGCTCTGTCTTCAGGTTTTACTATGATCCCAGAGATTAAGATATTAATTTTGATACTTTGAGTGGAAACACAAAAACAAAACCCCAAACAAAAAATACAGATACGTTTATTTAATATACTCTATGGAACTAAGTAGGCATTTCCCAATTCTCGTAGGCCTTAGCTCTGTTCATACCAGAGTATATTTTTTAGCCTCTACTCTACATAATTTATCTTCTTTTTCCCTAACAAATTAAGAAAACAATTTCTAAGTCCTGGATTTACCTTCTAGTGTTTCCTTTATGTACTTTGAGGCAGCATGGCAAATATGGCTACTCCTGCTCTGCCAGCATTTTTACTTTTTAAAAATTTCCAGTACTATCCTTCTTTTTCTGGAGCACCCCCAAATCAGCTGTTTAACATTTGCATCTCTGAACAGTAATGAATATAAAATTTAGCACCTATTGGAACCTTCTCATCAGCTCTCCTAAATTCACTCACTTTAAAGCACCAGCAAACAATGTACTTTGTTACAGATTTCCTGAAAAAGCAGAGGAGTTTATATCATTTATTCCATAGTAACACCTCCAAAACCCTTATCAGATATTTCTACTCTTCAAAGTCTCTCCATAGCCTTGCAACTATCAACAATTTTCTTTCCTTGTTTTTTCTCCATGCACATATCAGCTTTCTTGGCTCCTTTCTTTATCAGGTTTCCTATGAGAAGTTCTCAGTTTCTTATCACTTACTATGCAGATTTATTGAGGTTAGTTCTAGTTCCTACTTGCAAATTATATGTCTAAATCCATCACAGGGCTCAATAAAAAAAAAAAAAACAAAACAAATCCAAAGGACCCTTAGTAGTAGGATCTATGTTGCTTAGGAGGCATGATCTTCTTTTATTTGAGGGGTCTTACTCCAAACTCTAAGCATATAAAATATTTATTTCAATTAAGTCCTGTGCTCTACCCCAAAGAATCTGTCTTATCAGTTTCTAAGAGAATAAACAATTCTCTATATTGTTGTTATGTCTAATCTCTCTAATCAGAGTGGCTTAAATTGAACATATTTTGGAATTTGGAAAAGGAAAAATACACAAAAATCTGCTAGAATTTTGTCCAAAATACTAGGTGTTGTGAAGGAATTACTGTTGGGGATATTAAATAAGATAGTTAATAGATGCAGTATCTGGCTTTACTTATTGTTATTTATTATTCTTGTTTATTAGGTGCACAAAATTCCTGCATGGAAGGGGGGGTTTCCTTAGCCCAGCCTGCACCCTCTCCACTCGGGGACCTCTTGGTGGATGTCCAACTGCCGGTTTAGGCCTGATCTCACTTTTTTTATTTTTAAATATATTTTTATTGATTTCAGAGAGGAAGGGAGTGAGAGAGATAGATAGAAACATCAATGATGAGAGAGCATCACTGATCGGCTGCCTCCTGCACGCCCCCCACTGGGATCGAGCCTGCAACCCGGGCACGTGCCCCTGATTGGAATCGAACCTGGGGCCCTTCAGTCCACAGGCTGACGTTCTATCCACTGAGCCAAACCAACCAGGGCATGATCTCACTTCTTTCAACCATAGCTTCCATATCCATGTGATTAGAATAATTCTACCTACTTTGTGTTGTTGTTGTCATGATAAAGCATATGCAAAGCATAGAACCTCAATAAATGGGGTTTTATGTTTTTGGGTTATTCTTCGGGGCTCATGGAAATGTCATTCTAATCTATACAACCCCAGTAGTGGTTAAGGACAGGTAAAACATAACCCTCTTGGCTACACCCTGGCATTGTTGTTATGGAAAGCAGTTAGGAGCTGCACCCAAATGAGGTCCTTACCTTCTCACAGTGAGATTAGACATAACCACATGTGTTAGTATCACTGAGTCTTGGTCTTCAAAAAAAAAAAAAAGGAAAACTGTGTACTTTTTACCTAAGATAGCTTAGATTCTTAGATATGTTGGAATAATTTAATAGTATATAATATTATTTATAATTTAATGACATTTAATAGCAAATATTTTAAAGTTAAGATAATATGCTATGTAATTGTATTCTTATTTAAGATCATTTATTGATTAAACAAATATTTATTAAATTCATGCAGAAAACATGATACTATAGCATTTATTTTTTTTTAAAGGATCCATTAAGAGCTTTTTATTTTATTTTATTTTGATCAGTACCTTGAAGGAAGGATTTAGACATGCAGATTTAGTAAGGCAGGTGATTCTAAGCAGAAAAGGAGCCTGAGCAGAGGATTTCAGAAAACTGGCTTCTGTCTATAAGGAGGTAAAATATTGCCCATCTTTGGTAGAATAGATACCTTTTTGAGCAGTAATCTACTGTGCCTTATTAGTAAAATTGGAGACTATTTCTATTTTGAAAATAATCTCAGCTATAGAAGTTAAAAACCTAGCAATTAGGTAGGAATTCATTGAAGATGCAAAATGACAAATGCAAAAAAACAAAAAATAATAAAAATCATTGCCACTTTGGGGACCTGAGTTTTACATTATGGTTGCTTGACTTTCTGTACATGACTACCTTCAGCCTTTCTCTTATTAAATTATTCATTTATTAATTCAACAAATGTTGAGTATATATAATATGCATGCATTTTTCTAGGTGCTAAGGTGACAGGGCTGAACAAGACAGGCAATGTAGGCAAATGGCTCTCATGGACTTTATTTCCTGGTGGATGAATAAGAGATAAGCAGAACAAGGTGGTTAAGAGTGCTGGAATGTTCCAGACTGAAGAAAGAGAAGGCTCAATGACCCAGAAGTGAAAGAGATACTAGTATGTCCAATAGATTAAACATTTAGTTTGATTAAAATGAAAATAGAGGGACTTGGCATGTGAAGAGCTATGATGAAGCCGCAGAATGATGCAGAGATCAAAAAATGGCAGAGGGTGATTATGATGCTTCATCCCAGTGACAGTGGGAAACCTCTGATGTTTTTTAAGCAAATAATACATTGAATCAATTTTGTATTATAAAAAGATCACTCTGACTCCAAGTCAGGAATGAACTGGAATGGGCAAGAGGCAGGGAGATAAGTTAGGAGACAAATGCAGATGTCCCAGTGGGTGATTGTAGAGCCTGGATTGCAGTATGACAGTGGAACAGAAAGAAGTAAGATGAGTGAGATAGATTAGGTGATAAGATTATGTGTCTGGGAGGGAGGAAAGAAAGAAATAGATGTGAGGGATGACCTCTCTATTTTTGTGTTCAGCAAATGGGAGAATGTTGTTCTTTATTGAAGAGACAGTTCTGAAAAAGGAATATATTTTGGGGAGGACAAGATAAGTTTGACTTGGAACATATTGTATTTGAGATGCCAGTGAAATACCCATGTGAAGTTGTCAAGGTAGTGAGTACACAGTCTAGAGCACAGGTGAGAGTACCAGTCAGATTTGGGAGGCTTTAGCATGTAGATGGTAATAGAAACTATGGATGTTGGTAAAAGTATCCCAGCCCTGTTGTCCAACCATCTTTTTTTTTTTTTTTTTACTTCTCTGTATGTCTAGTAGTTATTTTAAGGTATTTCACACATCTATATTCTGTAAGAGATGCTTTTGGTCTTTAAATTTCCTTAAAGTATTTCTGTTTCTTCCAAGCTTTTGATTTAAACTTCTATGGTGCATGCACCATAAACATTTTTGATAGAGAAATCAGGAAGCATTATTCTGGGGACTGGTAAGGACCCACTTTTCTCTCTAACAGGTATATCATTCCATATTTGAGGAAATGGATTTCTTAGGAATTACAGGAATTTTGAAGGATTTTTCTTCTACCATGATGTATATCCCGGCAAAATAAATATGCATTCCCTTATTGGATTAGGCAGCCAGGAATGTGGAGCTCTGGGAAATCCCTGAAGTAATGAGCTCTGCAATGTATAGACCCATGTGAATCATTTTCAGGCACAAATTGATTGAGCTTGTCCCCAAAGTGGCAATAGTTTTATGGAGCACACATCTGTGGCCTTGGTGAACCTCAAGAAAATAGACTTACAGTTGATAGTTTTTGAATTAATACTGGGGAACAAATGTTACTGGGGAACAACTGTAGTTCGTTCTCTCTCTCTCTCTCCTTCCCTCCCCCTCCCTCCCTCCCCCCCCCCCCCTCCCTCTCTCTCTCTCTCTCTCTCTCTCTCTCTCTCTCTCTCTCTCTCTCTCTCTCTTTCTGATGCACTTCTGCAGAATTCTATTCCAGCAGGGAACATGAGTTTTACATTATGGTTGTTTGCCTTTCTGTACATGACTGCCTTCAGCCTTTCTCTTGCTAAGCTGCAGTGCTGGTCTACTCTGATGTTTCCTCAGTGCAGCTGGAGGCATGTCTTTTGGCAAGGTTCTGTGTTTATTATAATCTCTGTGATGTGCAAAAGTAAATTTCTCCTTTAACTTACTTTTTAAATACTTAGAATTATGAATGTGGTTTTAATTAAAGATTTCAAATTGAAACATTTCCTTTTTCTTAGGACAGTTTTCGGTTAAAATATTTTAGGGTTTTGAGAAATACCAGATCCCCAACTCACAAAGTGCAAAAAAAGAAATCATCAGTCACCCTTTTAAGCTGCTATGGTGTGGCTAAAGTTGTAGGGCATGGATTTGGGTCACAGTCACAACCAAACAACTATTTTTTGCTCCTTTAAATGACTACCACCTATTTGCAGATTTGGAAAATCTCCCCAAAATAGTATGGTGGCTGTTTTTCCTTTATGTAAACTCACGCCTGTTATGCTTATGTCTTACTCCAGGTCTTGCTTTCAGATCAGATACTGGCTTTTCCTCTTAATAGACTTAAGACTTTGACAAATCAATTAGCCTTTGTGAACCTTGGGAACTTCATATGTGTAACTTGGATGTTCTGCTCTTGCTGGGCACAAAACGAATATTCAAAAGTAAATGAGTCTAAATGCTCTGCTTCCTTTTGATTATTAAATAGTATATGTATAAATATGCTTGTAATTACATGGAAATAATGCTGCAGAACTATGACACAGCCTGAGTAATGATTGTTGCCTCAAGAGGTTGGCCAGAGGGAAGAGGGAAACATTTTCCACTATATATCCTTTTGTATCATCGATTTTTTTCCCATGTTCAAGTATTACTTTTTAAAAACCAGCAAAGCAAAATCAATATGAATATAAACCCCTGTCTTGTAAATTATGAGAAATATTTTCTATTCTTAAAGTTTGTCTTTTCAGATATTCCGAAGTTGCCTTACCAGTCTAAGGGGTCAGTCTTGACTGTCAGTGGAAAGTCTGCCATTCCAGCAAAGGATTTGTACCCCACTGCTGTGGCTGCTCTCTCTACCCCATAGTGTTGCTCCTTTATTTGAGGACAGCTTGCAGGACCCATTTATTCCTGCCCAGAAGCAAGCTTTCTTTGCTTCCAGATTTGACCCTTTACCCTTCTATCCCCAAAGACTCATGGCCTCAGCACAGGCTGCAAACAGCTGCTCAGGAAGAACACAGAAAGAATAATAAACTCATAGAATTGTCAGGGTTTTCAGGAGGTCTACTCTTGCGGAAGCTGTCAGCTCTGTTTTTATGGGTAGGAATTCCACAGCTTCTCTGAGTAGATCTGGTCCAGTTGAGTCCTTCCATTCTATGTTGTCAGTGAAACATTTTTATCAATTACTTGGATAAATATAGAGAGTACCTATATGACATGAAAATGACAAAATCAGGTCCCCAAAATATATGAATAGGCTGCAACTACATTTAATATAACAAGATGGACTTAATTATACATATAGCTAAGTGATCTATCACTTAATGGGAAGCCATGTTTAAGCATCAGTCTGTATGAAAGAGAACTATGATTTTAGATGAGTGATGGATTATCAATAACTTTAATGCATAGGTCATATAAATATATAAAAGCCTAATATGCAAAGTGTCCCCTAGGGAGTTCGACTGACCGGGAGTTCGATCACTCGCTATGACATGCACTGACCACCAGGGGTGGTCAGTGCATGTCATAGGGGGCAGCATGGAATGAAGAAAGGCCCTGGCTGGCAGCTGGCAGCTGGGGAAGGGAGGCCCCAGCCAGCAGCTGTAGCCGCTAGTGACCCTACCTGTGCACGAATTTCATGCACTGGGCCTCTAGTTTTAAAATAACAAAAATACCTAGAACGAGAAGTACTGCTTCCTGTATCAATGCCTTATTTTTTAGAAGAATAATAACAAACTGCATTTATAGGAGAGTAACAAAAATAGAGAAGAACCTGAGTTATTGTGATGAAGTTTAATTATGATATCTAGAATTTGTTTACCAGTTTCTATGTACCAAACATTCTGTTAAGAGCTTGTATTAGTTTTTGCTGTGTAACTGTATGGATTAGATTATCATTTAGTCAAATATTCACTCCTCCCTCTCCCCAAATCCATTAGAAGAGTAAACTTTCCACCCCATTAATGCTGAGCATGACTGTGTGATTGCTTTGGACTAAAGGTCCACAGAGTTTATTTCCCCTCCTATTGACTTCGGACTTGGGTACATTATTTTCTTTGACCAGTGGTAAGCTAGTTGATATGACAGGCAAAAGCACTGCTTTTATTCTTTTAGTTTTTTTTAGTTGGCTTTGCCCTCTTACATTTTCTATTCACCATAAAATGAACAGGTCTTGATAGTTTCTAGTCTGTGAAGGACAGGGCATATTTGGGGCAGACCCAGACCCAATCTGCAGCTTTTGGAGCGAATCACAGCCAAAACCAGCATAAATTAGCTGAACTCCAGTCAACCTGGCAAGAGAACTAGAAATAAATGCTATTGTTGTACACTGAGTTTGGGGGTAGTTATGCAGCATTATTGTGACAATAGTTGACTAGTGTTATAACAGACAATATTAAAGTTTCAATGGCTTTCAACAGAAAACTTTTTTTTTCCTCAAAAGTCTATGAATCATATGTAGCTCTGCCAAACTTGGTTATAATAGGCTAAGCTTGGATTCAGAATGCAGGTTTGGTTTATGTCTTCTTTGTGTGTTTTCTTATTTTCCTTGGAGTGGTGAATCCCTGAGGGCATATTCTTATGGAATATCATCATAGCATAAGAGAGCAAGCAAACCATGCAAGCATGTTTCAAGTTTCTGATTATATCACTTCTGCTAACATTACATTGGCTAAAGCAAGTCATTTGTGTAAACCCAGCATCCCTGGGATAGAGAAGTATGGTCCACCCATAGTGACTCTGCATACATGGCAAAAAGCATGAATGCATATACTTCTAATACAGGGAGAATATGAAAGGTTGGGAATAGTAATCACCCAATCTACCCCAGTGCTTCACACAATATTTATTTTATTCTTTGAAACAATACTATGGGATCAATACCATTACTATTTTTCTTTTATAAATGGGGGAAACTGAGATACAGAGAGGATAGTCAGTATCCAAATGTAACACAGTCAGCAGGTTGTGGTTATGGGATTGAACCTTCAGAGTGTGATGCCCTTTACCGCTATGATTTCCTTCTCCAAGGCATGTCATGTGAGCAATGTCTAAAGGAAACAGAGCTGCTTTGCTTGAAGAGGAGAAGCCATGTGTTCACCATCCTCTTAGCTCTGAAAAGCGATCATATGGAAGAGAGAGATAAGATACATTTTATGTGTTGTCAAAATGTAGTATCCTTGGTACGGGTAGTGGATAGAGAGATCAAAGGAATGTAAGTTTGGATAAAATTAAAGAAAGTCCTTTTAACAGTCAAAAGTTCTCAAAGATGGAATGCATCCAAACAGACACCTAAGTGACCACTGGGCATGGATGTTATAGAGAAGAGTCCAATATAATATATAGAATCAGGTTAGCTTGAAAGAGGACTGAAATTTTAAGAATCCTTCCAGCCAAAAAAGTCGATAATTATATGAAAATGTAAATTGTTCTGAAAGTGGATATTCATTCTCAGTTAATAAAAACATTACCAGCAGTAATAAATCAGAGTTTTCCAATGTTTAAAATGACTAGAAATTTTAATGCTAGCTAATAATTAAGAATCTTATGTCATGCTCTGAGTCAGCTGTGCCCCATTCCAGATGTGTGCAATAGATAACTTGGACATGGGTTATTTATGGCAGTGATGTCTAAAGACAATTCATTGAACTTCAATGTATTAAAATCACTAATGTACATCCTTGTTCTGCTCTGGAGTTTAGTTTTCCTTCCATGTAAAATGGGTGGTTTTAGGTTGGATACTCTCTAAAGACTTTCAACTTGGCTCTGATAGTCTGTGATTCTATATATTAAAAATGAAGGATGTAGAGATTCATTGTTTGATTATTTAAAAAATAAAAATAATTTTGTGCATTCAAAATGCACACTATTGTTCTTTTTCTAAAAACCATCTATACCTAGGCATCTAGGAGAGTATCAAGTGTGCTTGTGTGTCTTTCTAGGTAATACATAGGAATCTGCCTGTCTCTTTTCTCTTTCTCTGCTCATTTATCTTCTCTATTGGATTTTGTGACAAACTTTTAAGTTTAAAGTTTAAAATTTAAAAACTCATAATGAAAGTAGCATTCATAGTTTCTACTACCTGCTTCAAGTTCTAAAGAATACTTTTTAATAAGAAAACATGCTAAAATATGTGTTTGATAGCAAATTGCAAATTCTTATAGAATTTTTTCTTATCCAGCAGAATGTTGTGTGATATGATAAACTGAAATTTGTTGACAGGGTCACATGCTAAAGTCCTCCTGCATTGATGCCACTTAACCTTTCCACCATCGCAATCTTTTACATAACACAGGCTGTCAGCTGAAAGTCAGAGAATGTCACAAGACAGAAAAAAAAAAAAATGCTGGGTGGTAACAAAAGCTCCCTCCTACACTTTATATTTTTCAGGAGAGAGTCAAGAGACTAGCCAATATAATGATAATTGAACCTTCTGTTTCTGCTGGATGTGCTGGTTAGAGTAAAAATATCACTTTCTTTGAGCAGACGTGTTTTGCTCTGCTTAAGTAGCATGGTCCATCACAAAACTGTATTTTTTTACAACAAATTATGAGAGGGATAGCTTCCTGAAATCTTTATGTATTAAAATCACATAATTAATGGTATATATTCTCATAGAAGTAAGTGTGAAGCCTTGTAATTATAGAAAAGTTTTGACTTTAATAATGATTTTGTTTTCCTAACTTTATCATAACACAATGGAAGTAACTCAGGAGAAACTGCACTTTCCTAAATTATCAGCATGACATACTGTGGTGGCTGTCTAGCATTCTTCATGGCATTTTATCAGATCTAATTTTCCTGAGTATAGTTATAAACATGAGTTTCACTACTGAGTGGTGATGGGATAGCACTGTTATAAGTAGAAATTATTTTAAATTGAAAGATGCCTACTGTTAAAATAACTGCACGATAGTTACCAAAATATTGTGTCAAATTTTAATATACATGAACAGTATAGTTCTTACCTTACTGCTGTCAATGTCTGGTCAATCAGCTCAAATGGCACCATTAATAGGCAAATATAAACTGTTTATAATTCACTTGGCCTGCCTGGTGTGAAATTGTGTTTTCTGACATTTTTTCCCCCCAAATTTTGCACATAAACTGGAGCTTTATTTCTTATTTCTTATCTTTTATTTTTAGACTAGAGGCCCAGTGCATGATTGAATCATGCAGGTGTAGGGTCCCCTACACGCTTTCGCTTTCGATCGCGGTGGAGCTGGGTGCCTGTCCGCTGGTGCACCAGACCTTTTGGAAGCCTCTGGCACAGCGGAGGCTTCTGAAAGGCCTGGTGCTGGAGCAGACAGGCACCCAGCCACTCCGCTTTTGATGGCCCGCGGCAGGACGTGAGCTCACTGCCCCAGAGGCCCCTTCTGTTCCGCAGCACAGCCATGGCGCAGATGCTGAGCTCGCACCGCCACTGGTGATGCGAGCTCAGCGTCCTGCCGGCCCAATCAGCTACCCCAGCCACCCCGAGTCCCGCCCCCTGCGCCTCCCTCTGGCCCAATCGTGGGCGTAGCGGAGTGATGGTAATTTACATATTACCATTTTATTAGGTAGGATTACAGTGACGTACAATATTATATTAGTTTCAGGTGTACAAACCCATGATTAGATAATTATATAACTTACAAAGTGATCACCCTGATAAATCTAGTACTCATCTGACACCATATGTAGCTATTACAATATTATTGACTATATTCCAATTACAGTGACTATTCTGTAATTGCCAATTTGTACTTCTAAATCATTTTACCTTTTTTTGCCCCTGTCTCCCAACCTTTCTCCCATATGGCAGCCTTCAAAATATTTTCTGTATTTATGAGTCTGTTTTTGTTCTACTTATTCATTTATTTTCTTTTTTAATATTCCACATATAAGTGAAATTACGTGGCATTTTTCTTTCTCTGTCTGACTTATTTCACTTGGCATAATACCCTCTGGGTCCATCCATGTTGTCACAGATGGCAAGATTTCATTCTTTTTTATGGCTAAGTCATATTCCATTGTACAGTATATATGCACCACTTCTTTTTCATCCATTCATCTATTGACTGACTCTTAGGTTGCTTCTATATCTTGGCTACTGTAAATAATGCTTCAATAAACATTTGGAAGTATATGTCTTTTCAATTTAGTGTTTTGGGTTTCTTCAAATAAATACCCAGAAGTGGAGTTGCTGGGTCCTTCTTTGTCTCTTGTTATAGCCTTTGTTTTAAAGTCTATTTTGTCTGGTACAAGTATTGCTACCATAGCTTTTTTTGTTGTTTCCATTTTTATGGATATACTTTCCCCTCCCTTTACTTTCAGTCTGTGTGTTTCTTTTGATCTGCAGTGAATCTCTTATAGACAACATATGTAAAGGTCTTGTTTTGTTATCTGTTCAGTCACAATATGTCTTTTATAAAAATAATTTTGTTTTAATCCTCACCCAAGAATATGTTTTTATTTATTTTAGAGGGAGAGGAAGGAAGAGAGAGAGAGAAACATCAATGTGAGAGAGAAACATCTTACGTTTAAGTCCTTTATTCATTTTGAGTTTATTTTTGTGTATGGTGTAACTTGGTGGTCTATTTTCATTTTTTTACATGTATCTGTCCAATTTTCTCAACACCATTTATTGAAGAGACTGTCTTGACTCCATTGTATGCTCTTGCCTCGTTTGTCAAATATTTACTGAGCATAATGGCTTGGGTTTATTTCTGGGTTCTCTGTTCTGTTCCATTGGTCTATATATCTATTCTTGTGCCAGTACCAGGCAGTTTTGAGAACAGTGGCTTTGAAATATAGCTCGATATCTGGTATTGTGACCCCTCCAACTTTGTTCTTTCTCAAGATTTCTGCGGCTATTCAGGGTCTTTTTTTATTCCATAAGACATTTTGGAGAGTTTGTTTTAGGTCTGTGAAATATGCCATTGGTATCTTAATGGGGATTGCATTGAATCTATAGATTGCTTTGGGTAGTATGAACATTTTTTTCTTTATTGATTAAGATATTACATATGTGTCCTTATCCCCCCATTACCCCCGCCCCCAAACCCCCTACTCATATCCTCACCCCCCTGGTGTCTGTGTCCATTAATTAGGCTTATATGCATGCACACAAGTCCTTTGGTTGATCTCTCCCCCTTACTGCCACCCTCCCCTACCTTCCCTCTGAGGTTTGATGATCTGATCGATACTTCTCTGTCTCTGGATCTATTTTTGTTCATCAGTTTATGTTGTTCATTATATTCCATAAATGAGTGAGATAATGTGATATTTATTTTTCTCTGACTGGCCAAGAAGAATGGTACAATATCCACAAATCAATAAACGCGATGCATCCATAAACAAATTGAGAGATAAAAATCACATAAACATATCAATTGATGCAGAAAAGCATTTGACAAAATCCAACACCCTTTCTTGATAAAAACTCTCAACAAAGTGGGAATAGAAGGATCATACCTCAACATAATAAAAGCCATATATGTTAAACCCACAGCTAACATCATACTCAATGGGCAAAAACTAAAACCATTTCCCCTAAGAACAGGAACAAGACAGGGATGCCCACTCTCACCACTCCTGTTTGACATAGTACTGGAAGTATTAGCCATTGCAATTAGACAAGAAGAAGAAATAAAAGACATCCAAATTGGAAAAGAAGAAGTAAAGCTGTCCTTATTTGCAGATGACATGATATTGTACATAAAAAACCCAAAAGACTCCATCAAAAAATTAATAGACTTAATAAATGAATTTGGCAACGTAGCAGGATACAAAATTAACGTCAAGAAATCTATGGCATTTCTATACACCAATAGTGAACTTACAGAAAGAGAGACTAAAAAAGCAATCCCATTTACCATCGCACCAAAAAAATTAAGATACCTAGGAATAAACTTAACTAAGGAGGTAAAAGACCTGCATGTGAAAAACTACAGGACACTGAAAAAAGAGATAGAGGAAGATGTAAACAGATGGAAGAACATACCATGTTCATGGATTGGTAGAATCAACATCATTAAAATGTCCATACTACCCAAAGCCATCTATAGATTCAATGCACTCCCCATTAAAATACCAACGGCATATTTCACAGACCTAGAAAGAACTCTCCAAAAATTCATCTGGAATAAAAAGAGACCCCGAATAGCCACAGCAATCCTGAGAAAGAAGAACAAAGTAGGTGAGACCTCAATACCAGATTTCAAGCTGTATTACAAAGCCACTGTTCTCAACACTGCCTGGTACTGGCACAAGAACAGACATATAGACCAGTGGAATAGAATAGAGAATCCAGATATCGACCCAAACCACTATGCTCAATTAATATTTGACAAAGGAGCCATGAATATACAATGGAGTCAAGACAGTCTCTTCAATAAATGGTGTTCGGAAAATTGGACAGATACATGCAAAAAAATGAGACTAGACCACCAACTTACACCATACACAAAAATTAACTCAAAATGGATAAAGGACTTGAACATAAGATGGGAAACCATAAAAATACTAGAGGAATCCACAGGCAGAGAAATCTCAGACATATGCTGAAGCAATTTCTTCACTGATACCGCTCCTAGGGCAATGGAAGCTAAAGAGAAAATAAACAAATGGGATTACATAAAAATAAAAAGCTTATGCACAGCAAAAGAAACCATCAACAAAACAAGAAGAAAGCCCACTCTATGGGAGAACATATTTGCAAATGTTATCACTAATAAAGGTTTAATCTTCAACATCTACAGGGAACTTATATAACTTAAAGGAAGATAAATGATCCAATAAAAAAATGGGCAACGGACCTAAATAGAATCTTTTCGAAAGAAGACATAAGGAAGGCCAAGAGACATATGAAAACATGCTCAAAGTCACTAATTATCCTAGAGATGCAAATAAAAACGACATTGCGGTACCATCTCACACCTGTCAGAATGGCAAACATCAACAAATCAACAAACGACAAGTGCTGGCAAGGATGAGGAGAAAAAGGAACCCTCGTGCACTGCTGGTGGGAATGCAGACTGGTGCAGCCACTGTGGAGAACAGTATGGAGTTTCCTCAAATAACTAAAAATGGAGCTCCCATTTGACCCAGTAATCCCACTTCTAGTAATATATCCCAAGAAACTAGAAACACCAATCAGAAAGGATATATGCACCCTTATGTTCATAGCAGCACAATTCACCATAGCTAAGATTTGGAAACAGCCTAAATGCCCATCAGCAGATGAATGGATTAGAAAACTATGGTACATCTACACAATGGAATACTATGCTGCTATAAAAAAGAAGGAATTCTTACCATTTGCAGCAGCATGGATGAACCTGGAGAGCATTATGTTAAGTGAAATAAGTCAGGCAATGAAAGAAAAATACCATATGATCTCACTCATTTATGAAAAATAAAGAACATTATAACCTGATGAATAAAAAGATAGATACAGAGGCAGTAAAGCACCGAACAGACTGTCAAATTACAGTGGGAAGGCTGGGGAGTGTTGGGGAGGGAGGGAAATAGATCAACCAAAGGACTTGTATGTATGCATATAAGCACACCAATGGACACAAGACACTGGGGGGGTGGGATGAGGGCATGCGACAGGGGGTAGGGGAGGCTGGGGGAAGGTCAATGGGGAAAAAAAGGAGATATATGTACTAATATATGCAATATTTTAAACAATAAAACTATTTTAGAAAAGGGGAAAAAAAAGTTGAAAGGTCTTTCAAAAGTTGAAAAAAGAAATATAGGTTTGTGGTCAGTGGATAATAGCACAATATCCAAGATTGTTCTAGATTGCCAGGGTTTATATCCTGGCTCTAGCACCTACTAGAAGTGTTATTTGGAACAAGTTTTTAATTTCTTTTGGTCTCAGTTTTCCCATCTGTAAATGGGCATATTAATAGCAACTGTTTCACTTAGTTGTTGTGAGAATTAAATAGAACAATGAGTGTAAAATACTTTTAAAATGCTCAATTTTGTTAGTTCCTAAAGGTTAACTTTTTATTTTCGTTTTGTTGGGGGAAAGGTATTCCAAATTGACTGGACAGAATAAGCAAAGGTAAAAAAATTATGACTCTGAAAGCTTTGATATTCACTTCTTCCACAGTTGGAATGCTACTGGAGTTCTGAAAAAGCTTCAGGTGTAGACTTGGGGATGCTGTTAGCACCACAGTACAATCATATTTGACACTAGAGGCCCGGTGCATGAAATTCGTGCACGGGGTGGGGGGAGTGGGCACGGTGTCCCTCAGCCCAGCCTGCACCCTCTCCAATCTGGGTCCCCTCGGGGTCTAAACGGGCAGTCGGACATCCCTCTCACAATCCATGACTGCTGGCTCCTAACCAGTTGCCTGCCTGCCTGCCTGCCTGATTGCCCCTAACCACTCTGCCTGCCAGACTGATTGATGCCTAACTGCTCCCCTGCCGGCATGATTGTCCCCAACTGCCCTCCCCTGCCAGCCTGATCCCTTCCAACTGTTCTCCCCTGTGGGACTGAGGGGACTGGGGGACTCCAGCTGGATGAGTTGGGGCTGAGGGGACTGGGGGACTGAGGCTGGATGAGGCTAGATGCTGTGGGGACTGGGTAAGGGAGGGCTGAGGGGACTGGGGGACTGAGGCTGGATGAGGTGGGGCTGAGGGCATTGGGGGACTGAGGCTGGATGAGGTGGGGCTGAGGGGACTGGGCACCTCATCTTGTGGCTGTGGGCGCCGCCATCTTGTGAGGGTGTGGCAGTCAATTAGTATATTCCCTCTTTATTAGATAGGATGACACCTTTTTTTTTTTTACCAGCCAACCCAGGAATGCAATAATTAATTAGAATGAAGACTGGCAAATTTCTTCTGTAGAGGGCCACATAGTGTGTGAGTGCAAGTGTTTTAGGCTTTGTGAGCCATATGGTCTCTGCCTTAACTCTGCTGTTACATGTGCTGTTACATGTGAAAGCGGCCATGAGTGTGGCTGTATTCCAATAAAACTTTATCTATGGACACTGAAAATTGAATCTCATGTAATTTTCATGTGTTGCAGAATATTAGTCAACTTTTAAATTTTTCAATCTTCTAAAAATGTGAAAACCATTCTTAGTTTGTGGGCCATACAAAAACAGGTGTTGGGCTGGATTTGGCTTGAGGGCCATAGTGCTGATCCCAGATTTGGAACATTGTTCCCTTGGTGAAATGAATTCTGCCTTCTAAACAATTGACTTAGAAACAGACTTTTGTAATATAAACTGTGGCTAAGTAGCCTGTACTGTATATTCTTTTAGCAGCCCCCTCTGCTGGTTGATTTTATTCACAAATACATTATCATGAACAGATTTCTCAGGAATTCATTTCCCTTACAAATAATTTGTAATACCAACTCACATTTACTAGTAACATTGAGTTTGGCATCCTTCCCTACAATTCTAAAGAGGCTTTTTCAGCAACTTTCCTTCTCCACCTCTCAGTTTCTGGTACAGACCACTATCCCTTCTCCAAACTTTTCTCTAACTTCCTGTTGATGGTTGTGGCCTTAAGATAATGGAAATCAACCTACCACGTACAGGGATGAAATTCCTATTGCCAAATATGGTTTTCTATTAGTTGCCCTAAAAATATTTTAGATATTTAAAATTGCAAGGAAACAAAGCTTAATAATCATGTATCAGGTTTGTTTTTTTTACAGGCCACATTCATTGTAATCATTGTTGTAGCACTGAGCAAATTACTTAAATGTTCCAACCCTCAGTTAGCTTGTTTGTAAAATAGGAAGAATAACTATTGTGAAGATTGTTAAGGATTGAGGGGATGTATATGATACTTGATAACTACTAATAGCTATGATTATTATTTGATAGCTATTATTATTATTTTCATTTAAACCCAATATTGTGTTTTTATTTTTTTCAATATTGTGTTTTTATAAACTATCTCTTATTCAAATAGTTTAGTCTCCACAATTTTTTCTATTCACAGTGTTTTATGAAATCATATTATGTTGTTTTTTTTTCACATTTCTTTGACATCTTATAATCTAGAAGAGATTCTGTACTCCACAAATGTAAAGTTTCCACTCTGCATTCCCTGTTTCAGATAATTCATAAAAATGTTAAATAAAACTACCCTAGGTCAGGTTCCCCGGTAACTTCATTATTAATACATCTTTACTAAAAGTCAAATGCATTTAACTCTCCTCTTTGCTTCTGGTCATTAATATAATTTCTTTCTAGTGTAAGACATAATTCCATTGAGATCTATGCTGTAGATTTTTTTTGTCTTTGGAACTTGATTTGGGGTGTGTGTGTGTCTGTTTGTGTGTGTATGTATGTATGTTTAGTATTCTGTATTTCAAAACATCCTTTTCTGTTGTAAATATTATACTTGTATTAATATACTTTGGGGAATGACTTAAAACTTATGGTGTTCAGTGTTCTTAACCAATCTTCTCTATTATATATATATATAATATATATATAATATATATTTGCATATTAGGCATGTGTGTGTGTGTGTGTGTGTGTATCTCATCCTTCAATTGTAGTTGGTTTTCAACTGTGCCCTGAGAGTGATAGGGTGTGCTTCCAATCCTTTAGCAGTTAGAGCTTTTGTATCTTAGAGAAAATAGGGAAGAAGGACCTGGACAGGCTTTGTGAGGAGTGATTGTTATTCCCCTCATCCCTCCTCACTTCTTCCAGGCCTAAACCACCAAGTAGAATGCTCCTTAGTCTCCTGCCCCACCCTCCCTGCCACCCCGCCCAATCATTTTAATGCATGCCCATTGAGATCCATAAAGAAGAGCCTGCAAGTAGATGCAGAACTCCCTTTGTATTTTTGTATCTAAGACTCCCAAGAGTTCTATGCTTTTGTGCTAGCCCACACCTTGCATTTTGCAATTTGTTGAACATTTTAGTTGAGTACTTCTTACCAGCTTATGTTATCTGGCATCTCCTACTCCCATGCTCTGCACAAGGTAAGCAAGTACAGCCATCCTGTCTGTCCTTGAAAGTGCTTGTCTTTCCTTAGAATTCAGGCTAGTTTGTTGCCCTGAGATTTTTTAAATTGTCTCTGATAGCTTCAAGAAATAATTTTGTAGATTATCTGTTGTTGTTTTTCTTATCACTAGGGTAGAGTGAAACTTCCTGCATTATAAGAAGACATCAAAAGTCTAGTGAGTTGACACCAGAATTTTTAATGTTAAATAGATTAATTTCTTCTTTTTGCCTTTATTGGATATAATAGGTGAATAGTATCTACTAGAGGCCCAGTGCATGAATTTGTGCACAAGTGTGGTCCCTCTGAGTGGCCTGCAGGGATCAGGCCGAAATCTGTAGTCCAACGCTGCCTGCAGCTCCTACCTGCCGCTCTCGCTCATCCCGGCCCCATTGTGCCTGCTGTGGGCTTGTGCCCAATCAATCCCAATCAGGAGAGGCTTGTGCTGCTGCAGTAGCACTCGCCAGTCATGAGCCCTGCGGCTGGCGCCCTCCCAAGGGGAGTGGCCTGCGGGATCGGGCTGACACCAGCTCTCCAACATTCCCTAAGGGGTCCCAGATTGCAAGAGGGCACAGGCCATGCGGAGGGACCCCACCAGTGCACGATCAGGCCAGGGAGGGACCACAGGAGGTCTCTAGGGCATGTCTGGCCCATCTCGCTCAGTCCCAATCGGCTGGACCCCAGCAGCAATCTAACCTACCGGTTGGAGCATCTGCCCCCTGATGTTCAGTGCATGTCATAGCCACTGGTTGACCAGTCGACTGTCTGCCCCCTGGTGGTCAGTGCATGTCATAGCGAGCAGTTGAGCAACCTTAGCATATCATTAGCATATTACGCTTTGATTGGTTGTTCAGTTGTTCTGCCATTCAGTCTATTTGCATATTACACTTTTATTATATAGGATAAGGAACTTTAGTGGTTTAGAAAGAAGCTTGGTTTTCTTGCCCCTCACTAGTAGTGTCTCCCCCTCTTTAGTGCCCTTAATTCTGGTTTTCATATGTTCCCCTGTATGCTCCTTACATGTTGTATGTCCTTCCCTCTTCTGCCTCCTGGAATTTTATATCCTTAAGGCCTAGTTATATCTATCATTCATATTTGTCTTTCCATACTTCCCCCTAGCATACTGCCTGTGTGTAGCAGTAGGTTCATACATGTTTGCTAAACTCCAATTAAGGGAAGTTATTTAAGCCTTTCAGCCAGAACTGCCACCTTCCAGTAGTTCACCAAAATGACTAACACAAAGGGAAAGAGGAGAGGCACCTGCTATATGTTCCCTAGGCCTTTTAGGAAACATGGAGTCGTTCCTTTGGCCACATACATGTGAATCTACAAGAAAGGTGATATTGTGGACATCAAGGGAATGGGCATTGTTCAAAAAGGAATGCCCACAAATGTTATTGTGGCAAAACTGGAAGAGTCTACAATGTCACCCAGCATGCAGTGGGCATTCTTGTGAACAAGCAAGTTAAGGGCAAGATTCTTGTAAAGAGAATTAATGTACATATTGAGCATATTAAGCACTCTAAGAGCCCAGATAGCTTCTTGAAACATGTGAAGGAAAATGATTGGAAAAATAAGGAAGCCAAAAAGAAAGGTACCTGGGTTCAACTGAAGCATCAGCCTGCTCCACCCAGAAAAGCACACTTTGTGAGAATCAATGGAAAGGAGCCTGAGCTTCTGGAACCCATTCCCTATGAATTCATGGCATGATAAGTGGGAAAAAATTAAAAAAGACTTCTGTGCTGATGAAAATGTTTCTCTTAATTGAGTGGAAGTGTGGCGTCCCTTCCCCCCAAAGCGTAAAGAAAACTTTGTGTCAAAAAATGTTATTTAATCTAGTGACCTCAATTATAGATTATTAGACTACTGGGTCTTTAGAGTCATTTCATTCCCTTGGAGTTGAAATGTCATGAGTTGGCCTTGACAAGCAAAGAAATGCTGACATTAATACCTAATGATACATTGAAACAAAACAAAACAGGTTTCAGTCTTCTCTGTGTGAGCCGTACATTTAGCAATTCACAATTGATTTTTTTTGTAAGTGAACCTTGAGACAATTCTCTCTCTGCTTGGCTACACAGAAAACCATTTCTCATAAAAGAATCATCAACCCATAAAATAGTCATTATGATGCAAAGTGTGCATGAAATGTGCAATATAAGGAAATCAATCTAGAGGAAATTAAGAGAAAGAGCAGAGGACATCAAGAAACCTTCACTTTTGAATTCTCATTTTTTTGCCTTTAAGCTCTCAATTCCCAGAGTAAAGGACAAGGGGAAACTTTTCTTGTTATATTATTCCAGTTGGCTTTTCTTAATATAATTTTTAAAAATTATTGAGATACACAAGTCTTGCTTATTGTCTTGATTTTTTTTATTAGCCTACTTAGAATTAGAGAAAAGGCCAGAGAGAAGAGAATACTATTCCCTTTCACTTGTCTAGCCCTTTACAGTTTACAAAACAATTTCACATACATTATGTGTGAGATGTTTAGGACCTTTAGTTCCATTTTATACATAAAGCAACTGAAGCTCAGAACAGATACATGAGTGGCCCGAAGTCATGAAGTTAGTGAGAAGTAGAGAGTCAGGTCATCTCTTCTAGCTTAACATTATAAATTGTGTCTTTCTAACTGCTCTGTTTTTGTTAGGAATCATATATATATATATTAGAGGCCCGGTGCATGAAATTCGTGCACAGAGGGGGGATGTCCCTCAGCCCAGTCTGTACCCTCTCCAATCTGGGACCCCTCTAGGGATGTCCAACTGCCCGGTGGGATTGGGCCTAAACGGCAGTCGGACATCCCTCTCACAATCCAGGACTGCTGGCTCCCAACTGCTCGCCTGCCTGCCTTTCTGATTGCCCCTAAATCGCTTCTGCCTGCCAGCCTGATCACACCCTAACCACCCCCATGCCAGCCTGATTGATGTCTAACTGCTCCCCTGCCAGCCTGTTTGCCCCCAACTTCCCTCCTCTGCTGGCCTGGTCACCTCTAACTGCCCTGCCCTGTGGGCTTGATTGCCTCCAACTGCCCTCCCTTGCAGGCCTGGTGCCTCCCAACTGCCCTCCCCTGCTGGCCATCTTGTGGTGGCAATCCTGTGTCCACATGGGGGCAGGATCTTTGTCCACATGGGGGCAGCCATATTGTGTGTTGGATTGATGGTCAATCTGCATATTACTCTTTTATTAGATAGGAGGATAGAGGCCTGGTGCACGGGTGGGGGCCAGCTGGTTTGCCCTGAAGGGTGGGGTTCCCTTGGGGCGTGGAGAGGCCTGAGCAAAGGGCCTGTGGTGGTTTGCAGGCAAGCCAAGCCCCTGGCGACCCAAGCAGAGGCCCTGGTATCTGGAATTTATTTACCTTCTACAATTGAAACTTTGTAGCCTGGAGCGGAGCCAAGCCTCCTGCTGGATCTGTGGCTGCCGCTTGGATTTGTTTACCTTCTATAATTGAAACTTTGTATCCTTGAGTGGAGGCCTGGGCCTGCCAGAGTGTGTGGACAGCTTGGCTTCTTTTGTTGCCGGGGAAACCCAATGGTAGCCATCTTGGCTGGGGTTAATTTGCATACTCGCCCTGATTGGCCGGTGGGCGTGGCTTGGCCAGTGGGCGTGGCTTATGTAGTGGAGTGATGGTTAATTTGCATATTACCCTTTTATTAAAGAGGATATATATATATATTTTTTTTTTCAAGTTCTAAATGTATGAAATAGTTGGTGCCAAGGAAGAGATTGTTGTGGGTAGGTAGGGCTAATGGGAGTATAGCACTTTTACTTTTTCTTGGCCATTTTACTCTAAACCATGCCAACTCATTATACCAAACCATTTTTCCTGATGATATGTATGGAAAGGAGAGGAGATAAAAAGAAGAAGAGATAATAAGGAGATGAGATTTTTAAAAAAAAAAGAGAGAGAGAAAATGGAATGAGAAACAGATAAAGATAGGAAACTCTATTTTTCTGTCTACTGTCAATATCAAGGCAATGACATTGACTGAGAGAACTTGGATTAGAACTCAAATCTTGGGGAGCTTTGTTTACTGAAGCACCTTGCTTCTTACCTCAATGTATTATTTAGTTTATGGAAAACATAAGCATCTCTTCTGTGTGTGTGTGTGTGTGTGTGTGTGTGTGTGTGTGTGTGTGTGTTGTTCAAAAGCCCTCTATAAATGCTCAGAACTTTTAGGGGAAGTTTTGATGTTCCTCCTCATTTAGCTGTGAAAATAAAATGGTTTGGCCTTCTATAACTTGCTTAACAGTCCAGAGGTATAGATGGTGAAGACGCCTTGCCATGCTAGCAGTCAGCAGCTATGCATCGCTACAGGTTGCCCAGAACCAAGCCAAAGAAGGTCGGACCTGAATTGCTATTTGTCCACCATCCAGAACTGGAATATCATTGCTGGCATGTACACATAAAAAACTGTTGGACATTGAAAAAAGGACTCAAAGAACTGTTGGCCCAGAAAGAAAACTTACTGTCGACTGATTCCTTTGATGCCTGGCAGCAATTTAAAGGGACATGATGGAACTCTATTCTTTCCATTGAATTTAAAAATCTTAAAACATACATTCTTGTTAAATTTATAAAATCAAAAAGGGTGATATGCTGGAGGCTAATTCCAGCAGGTCATAAATGCAAGAAGTTTCATCAAAAGGTTGATGGAACCTTGAGGCTTCAGTAGGGCTGAAGATACATATTATTGCCTACTGGAATAGCCGAAGGCATTCCCCCAAACCTGAATTTACATAAATGATTTGATGCCAGGGTCTTTCTCTAGCATGTAGAAGGGTTCAGGAATCTGGAGGAGGCGCTGCATGTAAATTAATAAAGAGACTAGAAATATAAATTTGTAATCCATGGGGGAGTCAGAGGAAGCTTAGCTGTAGTAGCTAAGTTCTCTCTATTTCCGGACCCATGGCTCTTTTTATTCCCACATTTTTCCCTATAGCAAAGTAGATATACATATCAAAGGTAAGGTTTAGTATACAGTAGGCATTGTCAGGCTGGGGGAACTGCCTTTGGCTGTTCAGGTCTTTGGCCAGCAGGAGGCAATAATATGTAGATTAAAATGCCCTCAGCTGTCTGGGAACAGGCAATAATATATGCAGATCTTCAGGTTTGGGGAAATGCCTTCAGCCATTCCAGTAGGCAACAATATGTATTTAGCCCTGCTGAATATAGAAGCCCATCAACCTTTTGAGGACTTCTTGCATTTATTATGACATACTGGAATTAGCCTCCAGCAGTGTGAGTTGTTCAAAAGCCCTCTATAAATGCTCAGAACTTTTAGGGGAAGTTTTGCTGTTCCTCCTCACTTAGCTGTAAGAATAAAATGGTTTGGCCTTCTATAACTTGCTTATTGCATAGTAACTTTTCAAAGAAGATTAACAACAAGGATATTTATTTCATTTGTAACTATTCAGATATATGGCTTTTGCCATTTGTATTTATTTTTATTTAATAAATCTTTATTGCTCAGATTATTACAATTGTTCCTCTTTTTTCCCCCATAGCTCCCCTCCACCCAGTTCCCACCCCACCCTCTGCCCTTACCCCCACCCCCGCCACTGTCCTCATCCATAGATGTACGATTTTTGTCCAGTCTCTTCCCGCACCCTCCACACCTCTTTCCCCCTGAGAATTGTCAGTCCACTCCCTTTCTATGCCCCTGATTCGATTATATTCACTAGTTTATTCTGTTCATCAGATTTTTTTATTCACTTGATGTTTAGATTCACTTGTTGATAGATATGTATTTGTTGTTCATAATTTTTATCTTTACCTTTTTCTTCTTCTTCCTCTTCTTAAAGAATACCTTTCAGCATTTCATATAATACTGGTTTGGTGGTGATGAACTCCTTTAGCTTTTTCTTATCTGTGAAGCTCTTTATCTGACCTTCAATTCTGAATGATAGCTTTGCTGGGTAGAGTAATCTTGGTTGTAGGTTCTTGCTATTCATCACTTTGAGTATTTCTTGCCACTCCCTTCTGGTCTGCATAGTTTCTGTTGAGAAATCCGCTGACAGTCGTATGGGTACTCCCTTGTAGGTAACTAACTGTTTTTCTCTTGCTGCTTTTAATATTCTCTCTTTGTCTTTTGCTCTTGGCATTTTAATTATGATGTGTCTTGGTGTGGTCCTCTTTGGATTCCTTTTGTTTGAGGTTCTCTGTGCTTCCTGAACTTGTAAGTCTATTTCTTTCACCAGGTGAGGGAAGTTTTCAGTCATTATTTCTTCAAATAGGTTTTCAGTATCTTGCTCTCTCTCTCTCTTCTTCCATAATTCTGATGTTGGTACGCTTGAAGTTGTCCCAGAGGCTCCTTACACTATCTTTATATTTTTGGATTTTTTTTTCTTTTTGCTTTTCCGGTCAAGTGTTTTTTGCTTCTTTGTATTTCAAATCTTTGACTTGATTCTTACAATCCTCTAGTCTGCCATTAGATCTCTGTATAATATTTTTTTATTTCAGTCAGTCTATGCTTAATTTCTAGTTGGTCCTTTTGCATATCCTCGAGGGTCTTGCTAAATTTATCGGCCTTTTCTAGAAAATTCTTGAAAAACCTTATAACCGTGGTTTTGAACTCTATATCCAGTCATTTGCTTTCCTCCATTTCTTTCATTTGTGATCTGTTTCTTTGTCTCCGCATTTTGGCTGCTTACCTGAGTTGATAACAGTGGCTTTGTGTGCTAGGTGTCTTATATGGCCCAGTGGCTTGGCCTCCCCAGTTACCTGAGGTGGACACTCTTGGTGCACCCCTTTGTGGGCTATGTGCACAGTCTTGTTGTAGTTAAGCCTTGATTGTTGTTGGTATCACTGTGAGGAATTGACCTCCAGGCCAATTGGCTGTGAGGATCAACTGTGTCTATGCTGGGAGAACTTCTGTGTTGGAGACACCCTTATGAGACAAAAGTTGCAAAAGCCTCTGTCCTCAGCGTGGATGGGGCGGAGTCTCAGGGCAGAGCAGACAGCATTGGTTTCCCATCAGTCCTACCCTTATAGGCCCCTGTGTCTCAGTGTCCCGTGGTAATCGCTGCAAGCACCTCTGGGAGAAAGCCACCCTCGAGTTCTGCCCATTGCCACAGTCTAGTTTCTCCCCGAATGATTCTGGGTCCCCAGAGTCTTGCCCAGAACTGGAGTTCAGTGCAGTTGGGAGCTTTTGTCTCCCTCCCGCTTGAGAAAGCCAGCCGCGTACTCAGTTGCCTGCCCTCTCCACACGCGCGTCTCGGTTCCTCTGCTTACCGCAGTTCCTCTGAGTCTCAGTGTGCTTTTCTCTTTCCTGACAGTCCAGTTTCACCCCGTATGAGTCTGGGTCCCCAGAGTCTTGCCCGGAACTGGAGTTCAGCGCAGTCGGGAGCTTTTGTCTCCCTCCCGCTTGAGAAAGCCAGCTGCGTACTCAGTTGCCAGTCCTCTCCGCGCATGTACCTCAGTACCTCTGCCTCCTGCAGCTCATCTGAATCTCAGTGTGCTTTTCTCTTTCTTCTAGTTGTAGAATTTCCACTCAGCCAGCCTTCCTGTGGTTCTGGATGATGTCTGTTTTGTCTTTTAGTTGTAGTTTTGAAATTGTTGTGCGAGGCAGCAGTTTAGGTATTTACCTATGCCACCATCTTGGTTTCTCCTTGCCATTTGTATTTAATTTACATTTTAAAACTTTTGTTTTAGAGCTCAGCCAGACTACATATAACCCAGCAGAAGGCCTTGAAACTGTGTAAACAAATAAATAAGTGGTCCAATGAATGTTATATGCATAGTAGGGGGCCAGTGCATGAATTTGTGCACCTTGAAAGGAACTGTGGGCCTCAAGGCTGAGGTGGGCACAGGGCACGTCTCGGCCCATCCTCCATGC